>NC_140300.1:49265216-49902716 GCF_964211825.1 Aythya ferina | reverse complement strand
GGAGAGAGTTGACTCCCAATTCCCTTTCTGTGGCATTTTTGTGTGTACTGCAATTCTTATTTTCATTTGCAAATCTAGCATGTTCACATTGGTAAGTTCTTCAGGACAAAGACTCTGCATGCCTGTGCAAATATCAGTGGTGTTTTTTTTGTTTGTTTGTTTGTTTGTTTCTTTACAGGTATTATTATAGCACATTTGTTTATTGTTTTAACACCTGTAATGAAGGTTCTGTGCATGGATTCTAAACACCATTTCTTTAGAAACCTATCCCCCTTTTCTCAGATCAGTGAAAGATGTGGAAAGATGGGAGGAATTCACCACTGAACCAAGGAGCCATTTGCCACAGGTATTGCAGAGGCAGTCATGCGGCTTTCCCCCAGGTACCAAGAAACACTGAGGCTGAGCTCACAGCAGACAAGTCTCCTGGACAGGTCCATGTCTTTGGCTTTGTAAAAATGTTACGTAACTTCAGCAGGTCTGCAGAGCTCCCTGAGCTCTGCTAGCCCGTCTTCAGCCATCAGAACTGTCTTCAGCCAGCTAGACACAAAGGTCACATAACTCTACTTGTAAAGTTGCTCTTCTACCTATGTTAAGATTTGGAGCCACCTTTAAATGAGAAGTTCAGATTCTTGGGTTTTGGGTCTTCTTTTCCTCTTCAAAAAGTGAAGAATAGAAATGCAAAAGGTGTGTGAAGAGGACTGTTCATAACTTCTAATATTGCTTCCAATATTGTATATATTGGAGTTTGCGTAAATGTATTCTACCATATTCTTCAAAACTTTGTGCAAATTTTATGAATTGCAATATTGATATACTAAATTCTCATAGGAGAAAAGGATTCCTCCTGCCCTTTGCTTTGCAGAGTGCAATGATCACAAAGTTTAACTCACAGCTATGTCACACTGAGCAGCCCCAGTTTGCCAGGAATGGACAGGAATCAGCAGGGTTTCTTTAAAACATCTTACCTTTGGCTGCAAATTGGATAGTAAAGATGAGTAACAGTTTCAAATCATCGAGTGCAGTCATTTAAGAAGCAGGTTTGGTGGAAGAAATGAGCAAAAAAAAAGGGTAGGTAGAAACTCACCAATTTGACCCTCTGCCCGGGGGTGGCACTGATTTCCCAGGTACACTCCTTTCTGCTGGGATATTTGTCGGGCCAGTTGGGACTCGTGATGATGCCATTGGGGCTGTGGATCTTCTGTTCACACTCAGCTATGCCAACAGTAATAGCATCAGTTAGTCTGGGGGTCTATATTCAGAGGTAGCCAGAGAAGTACTCTTGCTTGCCAGGGGACCCACTGAATGGAAGGGATTAGTAGGAAGGCAGCTTAGCACCTTCTTGGTGTGCAGGATTATTTTTCTCCCCTTTGATGAACACTTTATGGCAATTAACCCAGCATGCTTTGATTTGTGAAACATATATTGTTGTTTACAATGGATTACTTTTTAAATAAGTAAATAAATAAACATAAACAAAGTATTGAAAAATAATTAAATATTCTGCTAACCCCCCCCCCATTCTGCTTGCAAATAAGTATGAGAATCCACATGAGAAATCTTGCCAATCCAACTTCAAATGGTATTTCTAGAACAATTTATTTTTATCTTTTCTCACTAATTTTCATGCTGCTGCTGCACAGCAATCATTTTGATTTTTAAACCACAGTTTCTAGGGAAATATATACAACCAGAAAACAGCAAAGACTGAATTGTAAGTATGTACCAAGAACAGCTTAGTCATTCAAATCATAACTGTTTCCAGAAGTGCCTCTCTCAATAAATGAAAAATCTAAAACTTAGACAAGGCAAGCAAAAAAAACCTGCTTCATCTCCTTTTGTCTTTCATTTTTTAACAACCTTAATTTGCTTTATAAACATCAGAAAATTATTTGGCAAGAATATTTTAGAGGAGGCAAATATCATCCCAACACCAGGCATAATGCAAGCTATTCACAAGGGACACATGTTTAGTAGCAAATTAGATCCATGCTAGAATACAGCCTTGAGAAATTACAGTAGCTCCTATGATATTGCACATGTACAGTTCATTTGCAGATAATCTAAATTTTACTTACATCCCCAAGCCTACTGTTTTCTGAGGTTGCTACACCTTTAGACAGTAAATGGGAAGAAAGATGTATAACTTGATTGAAATTTGGATTGTCTGAATATGTCCCCTAAAATAAACCCTGAAAGGAATTTCTTGAAGATAGCTACTGTTTCACCCGTACCTCAGGGTTCAGTCACTATTGGGAGCAAATCACAACTTTGCCAGGCTTCTCTCCAAAAACTCTTGCCCCTCTGTTATGTACTTCATTAGATAAATATACTGTCACAGCTCTAAATACTCTACACTTCACTACTAAAAGTAGCACTCCTCGTTTAAGCTGAGTGGTCAATAACTCCAAGTTTTTTAAACCATGTTTCCATGGAACCTCAAACTCAGCCACACACAAGAGCTATGGATGGAGGGAATGAGGGAAGAGGGGCAAGGGAGCAATTAAGCCCAAATGCCTACGACTGCATGATCCCATTCTTTCCTTTCTTTTCCTTGGAAAAGAAATATCTGCAAAGATCTTTCTGAAAGAATTGTATCATCTACTGACCAAATACCATACTACTTACCCTCCTTGCAGTCATGCTTGTTTTCATGTAGCACAAATCCATTTCGGCACTGGCAAACATAGCTTCCTACTGTGTTGATGCACTCATGCTGGCAGCCACCATTGTCCTTTGAACACTCATCCTTGTCTAAGAAATACACAGCAAGGATAGGTGAGCATTACAGACACCAGTAGTGCTTTTTACCAAAGACAAAAAGGTTTAGCACAGTGATTGAGACCAGAAAAGGATAAATTAAGGCATAGTCCTTCTCATTTTTTTGGTACCTAACTTCTATACACTCATTGCTTGGCCTACACCATGGCACAAATATCCTATCTCATCTTTCTAAGAAGTGGGGGATAGCTCTCAGGGGAGGGGAACAGTAGTAAAACAAACAAGCTAAATCAAAGGAGGTAAGACAGTTACTATCATTTACTCTTTCAAGTGGTCTTGCTGGTAAAGATTTCATAAATATATCATCTGATATTTATTTTGGTGAACACTGGGAGTGCAATTTATGGACAACACAAAGTATTCTAGCTTTATGCAAATTCCACAACTTAACTGCAGTATTGTGAAAGGCACACAGAGGCCAAGCAAGGTTGCAAGTTCTGCACATTAAAGATATAAGAATGACTAAACATAAACTTTCTGAATAAGATGATTTTTCTTTCCAGCAGACTGGCAGTGTGCTTTACTTTTAATAAATCTGGACATTAGAGAACATCTTGAAAAGGAAAACATTTCATTGAAAAACATACAAAAGAAACTGGTATTAATTATTTCAAGGAGATCTACAATATAGCATGCAGTTCAGTTTATTAACATATAATCCCTTAAAAGAGCTTTTAGTGTGTTAGAAGTAAAAACAGAGAGTAGGGGAGGAAATATGACCTGCATTAAACAGCTACAAATTCATTACATGGAAAAAAGCCAAACTAGATTAACAGGCTGTCAGTCAAGAGAGAGGCCTCAGCTGCCACCCTTCTATGTCAGCTGTTTTCATTTTAGGCAAGGCCAGTCCATTAAGAGAGGCATACTGCTACTGAGATGTCCATATACACATACACATACACCCACATGTGTGTGTGTGGTTATATATATTTGTATACATATATATACATACACACACAAAACCTGATGTATAAAAATATATACATATATTATTACATTTGTGTATATACATATATACACATAAACACACCCAAGTATGCACACTATCTTACAAACTCTACCATTTCTACATGCAAAAGAGAAGAGGAAAAAGAGCAAAGGAACTATGGTCATCCCAGAGGTCCAGCAGTTGCAGAGCTGGAATGCAGAGCATGCAGCCCCTTCAGCCTCATGTGCCTTGGAAAGCAGCAGTGAGTGTTATCTTTGAACAAGGTAACATGCGATGTTCAGACTTCAGCAGGCACAGTAAGAATTTCTATAGATTACAAACGACTACAGATAATTTAAGTCTCTTTTTGTTGTCTTACTAACGTATTTTACTCCCTCCCTTTATAGTTGCTTATATTCAGTAACACAACAAAGAAAGTCTGCATTATAATTGCATACACATCGGCTTTATCTGCTGAAATGTATGCAACACATACATTGTTGACTCATTGACTTGCAGGTGTTTCAGGAAAAATCAGTTTCTCCTTGTAATAGATGATGATGTAGAACAATCCTGCAAGTCAAACCCAAGTTTCTACTGCATTTTAATCCTGTAAATCTCAAATCTGTTTGCACCAAAAAGTCTTGGAAGCTTTCTGAAAATGTGAACAGATTTGAAGGTTAAGTAACAGCAGAAAAATATACATAGCTCCCAGAATCAAATATCCAAAGGCTTATATTAGTTGTCATTTTGATGATGAAAGAAGCATAAAAGCACAAAAGTACACTGTTTATGCATCTTGCAATGCAGGTTTCAAACTGAGGTAGTAAATTCATTCAATTTCAAACAAAATATTTAATCTTTCATTTTTGCAAAAGCAAGCACTATCATAAATTAATTCCATGTTACAAATGAAGAATAGTAAAAAGCAAATGAAAAATTAGACGTAATAGGAAGAAAATGCTTCAGTATTTCCCCCCCTAAGCGTAAGTTTAGTTTTCTACCAAAATAACATAATAAATGGAAGGCAAGCTCAAAATGCATTCAAGTTCAACTTTCAAGTAGGGAGTATGTATGCAAATTCTAAATAAACACCCTCTCAATTTTCACCTTCCACCAAAGCACAAAATAGGGAAAAGTATTTTAACATTAAGTAAGTATGCACTCTGTAAAATAATCTCTTAAGAGACAGCGCATAAGTGAACAGTCCTATGTTGGACTTCTTCAGAGATGAAATCACTATAAAACAATGGACAGAGGGTAGAATAGAGAAGCTTTGGAACATATCTGAACTACAATAATTATTTGTAGATGGTTAATCAAGTATGCAACTGTTGAACAAGCCTTCCTCACACTTCATAATTTGGAACAGACTTTCTGTCAAATTGATTGCCCAGTTTTAAAAATTCATGAAAAAACAATTAGTCTGTATTAGTTATAGGAACAAATGTTTTGCCATGTAAAACCAAAGCCATTTGTTATGCTGACAGATGGAAATGAGTCTCCCAGTTTTGAATGGATACTTTCTTTCTTTTTTCATTTCAGTATTCAGAACATGGAAAGATCCATTCTCAACAAAATGTTAGATTTAAATCATTCAGAGGACAAATGGTCGTACCTCTGAGACCCTCAGAGGCCACCAGTCTGTGAATAATACGTACTCGGCCTGAAGGGACCTGTACCAAGTCCTTGCAAGATTCAAAAACAAAAATTTTCTCTTTGCAGGCAGCTTTCTTGTCTGTGGAAAAAAATGTACCAGGATGGCACCAGAGATGAGTTTGTGCTCCAAAACAAATCTTCTCAAGACTAAAAAGATCCTAGGTTTCTCTTTTAACTTCTTAATGAATTGATAACCAAGAAAAAATACCCTAAACTTCATTCTTATATTATTTCAAATACCACACCTGTTTGGAATGATCATGCAAAGAATCACATATTTAAAACACAACTAAAATTCATGATAAATGGAGGCAGTCAATGACATTATAAGAGGGTATTAAATATACCAAAAAAGAAAGAGTGATTTAAAGAAATGATTAAGCTAGCTTCTCAGAAACATCACAGAACAATGTTTTTTTAATTTTTTTTTTTCCTTCCTGTAGTAAATTTATGAAGTTATTGTACACTCCCCTATTCTTATGGGTCAAATAGATAGGAATTAATCACTGACTTCCAACAATAGCAGCAGAGGAGAGAGAGAGAGAGAGAGAGAGAGAAGGACAGAAAAAAAAGGGGGGAGGAAGGGGGACACCACACTACACCTCACTTCTGGAAGCTCTTAGTTAGAAGCCTAATATCCAATTCCAAAATTTTTTAGCAAAAGCATTAAAAAATTAATATTGCATGACTCCCTAGTTTCTCCTCTACACCGAAGAAACTGGATTATAACCATGTAACATTCTTCCTGGCAGTTAGACAGATAATGGCTCTCAACTGAGCTTTCTTCAGAATTGTCCCATCAAATGTAAATTTTACTGAATGTTAAAAAAAAGTTTTTCTCACTTTCCAATAGCACCTGACTGGCTGTTAACACAATTTAACAGCCAAAAACATGATTACATGTCTTCTTATATCAACATAAATAGCTTTCTAGTGCAGGTCATGTGTTGCCCTGTGTCAATGTTTGCTTTCACAGTTTATCGCATTGGTTTTCAATCACCCAAAAACTGTTTTCTGTCATCTGAGCTGGAGCTGGGCCATTCTTTCTCAATTGTAGCCAGGGATGCACGATTCTCCACTAAAAGATATGACAAAAGAAAAAAAAAAAAAAAAAAAAAAAAAAAAGTTCTAAAAGTTCCTTGTCTCTACTTGAGGAACACAGTACAGTCCTTAACTTTCATATTTATTTGACTTATCTACCTCCCTCCTGCTGATTTTTGCAGATGCCTTTTACTGGTGAATAGACTGCAAAATGCACTGCTCTACTTATTATTGATTTTTTTTCCCAACGCTTCTTTATAACTAAATATGTACAAATCCTTCTATTGTGATTTAATTGATAAAATTGTTAAATGCCTTCTAGCAAGTATCCTGTACACCAAGAACTAATATTAACTATTTCTTGGCAGATATAATTCCGAAATTGTGTTCTGAAGACAAGTTTATAAAGAGGCAACAAATAAAAAGCATCATCAGCTGAGCAGAGATCATCTATCAACCCACAAAAGTCAAAACACATGAGGTGAAGTCTCAAGTCCATGCTTAATTGATGGACCAATAGCATATTATGTTGATATTAAGGAATTAAGGAATAAGAAAATTATAACACTTTCTGACAGTCATGAAAGTTGTGTCCAATTAGTTATTCTGAGGTGTAAGCCTCATGTTTGAGTTCAAAGTTTGATTTGTCTCAAGCATTACAAAGTTTCCGTTTTGATCAGGAAATATTGTCAAATTTGGTAAGCCAAGTAATAAGGAATAACAGAATCTTCTAGAAACAATAACAACCAGAAAATTGAGAAAAATATAAAAAATGTCTGAACTCATGCAATAAGAGAGATTTTTATATCTTTTTATATATTTATATATATATTTATATTTTATATATATTTTTATAAGAGACATTATAGCAGAAATTCATTATGAAGCATTCAGTAGATGTATATAATTACAAACTCAAAAACTACTTACATCAAGCTATGTTTCTTTGAAGAGGATTAGATATGTTCTATACTCAGGACATATAACACATTTTGATTTATTAAAAACTACTTTTATTCAGACAGCCTCAGCTAATGAATTTATTCTTTTGATCAATGGAGTCATTTATAACTTAGCTTTTTTAATTTACCAGGAAAAATCTTTTTACACATGATAATAATAATTCATTCAGAAGTGAAAGAGATAAATGAAATAATGGTACCGAAGGATTATAACCTGATGCTTTGAATTGCATGAATTACAGCCCAGCCTTTCCTAAACATTTAGCATTGACCTGAGCTCTTCCTAAGCCACATTCATAATATTAATAGATTATTTAAACAATCACTATATATATATTTATTTATATATTTATATATATAATACAAATCGGTGAAAAGGAAAATATCACTTTAAGTAGAACCAAAATTTAACTGAACTTAAACAAGTTCAACAAGTCCACAAGCCATAATTTCTGAACTACAATTCTTACAAATTACAGAACAATTATTGCCAATCTTATCTGCCATAGCTTTACAGATACTGAAAGTACATAACCAACACTTACTGGCTATTTTTAGAAGTGGAACATGTCAATATATATTCTTGTAAAAAGTTGTAATATGTGACAATTCCTGCTGTCACTCCTAGGCTTACATGAAATGACTAGTTGTGTGTTTTTAGGAGGAAGCTCTGTCATGTGCATATTAACTACACATACTGAGTAAACCTTGAAAAGTCATTTACTAATGTAAAGTATTATTTTAAAATTGTAAGTTACTACTATATGTAAAGACAGATTTGAATAACTATGACCAGAGAAACATGATTGTTAGAGATTATATACTTCAGAAGACAAAAAAATAGAGGAAAGGTAATTGCTTCATAAATTCCTTTTTTTGTTTGTTTTTTTTTTTTTTTGTTTTTCCATCATTCCTTAAGAAAAACATCAAAGAAGTTATAATGGGAAAATATTGGAAGTTGTGAATCTCTAATCTGTTTGTTTTGATAGTTATTTACCTCATTGTTCATCCTTTATACATCCTCTATCACACAATATATTAATTCATATTTCTTTGTCATAGTCAATGTTATTAAAGCTGATCACTGAAATACCATTTTCATTTCAGCCTTGCTAAAGAGTTTTAGAGAACAAACCCTAATAATGGTGCCTGGTAATACACTAGACGACACATTAGTTTTGCTACATGCTAAAAACAATCAGGATACTCCAGATTCAAATTTTTAACTGCTATGGAAAAACCTGGGGCAAAATTCAAAACCCAAATGTTTCTGGATGGTTTCCAGAGTTTTAGGAGGGGAAACTGTTTAGTTGTTGTTTTGTGATTTTTGTTTGTTTTTTACATACCTACGCATGTGTGTGCACAAGAAAAGCACTAAGCAAAATGACACCTCTAACACCAGTTGTTATTCTGCCACAGCCAGATTATTATCTGATAATATTATTATCAGATTATTATAGTCTCAGTGGGTAATTGCAAAGACTGCTGTTGTGCAAATCTCTCTTCACATCTTGAGTTTCACTCATGTCTAAACTTATTCAACAATTTGTGTCCTCAAATGATATAAATTGTCATAGCTCTGATCTGGCCAATGAAATTACACCCCACTAAATACAGACAATTTTTTACAAAGGCAAGGTCTTTATTCTTTTGCATAACATTAATAAGTGCAAAGTCTGGCAAGAAAGAAACTGTAATGTTAAGCAAATGCTATACCACAAAGTGGTCATTTCATAATTAATGCAATATATTCAGAGAGCTGAATAAAAAAACACAAGCATGTAATCGATATCGTGTTACAACTGGTATTTGAAAAAATAGCAACAGAACTTGGGATCTAAAAGAAACTTAGGAGCACTTATTAAGTTTCCTCTTTTTGGCCTTATCCCGCAAAATTGACTTCTGCTCTTATTTAAATATATATATATATATAATATTAAATATTAAATATAATATAAATATAAATATATAAATATATAAATATATAAATATAATATAAATATAGATATTAAATATATATATATATATAAATTCTACGTATTTTCCACTATATACAGATATTACAATTCAGAACAGTATTTTAAGAAAGAAGAATGGTTCATACTTCTATAAATGAAACCAACTTAAATCTACAAGGAAAATTAAAAGGGAAATGATGCTTATTTTCATATCAAAACACTGTGTTCACCCAGGCAGTGTGAACAGAGGCACTCATAGGTACACAAGAGTGATTTTCTATACCTGAAAAGAAGTGTGCCTTGAAGCCCTTTTTTGACACGGTATTGTCAGATCTGAATTCAATTCTCATGTTGTTGTACTGTGAGGTGATAACTTCAGGCACTTCCGTACCACAGAATTTGCCATGTAGTTTAGAATCAGAAGAAAGGCCACTACGAATCTCCACATAATCGTATTTGCAAACCTGGGAACAGAGAGTTTTGTTTTGTTGTTTAAGCTAAACAAAAGAAAAGTATGAAATTATTTACAAGTGCAAGAACTTCAAATGTAATATGCCTCTTAGCAATATATTAATATTTTGTTCTGCTTTTTCCTGACTCTGCAAACATTTGTAAATGCTTACAGATGTTCACTGATTTTATGTAAGAATATGTTAAGGTTAGTAAGAGTTGGTGATCATATTCATCATATAAAAAATTATATGTTATCCCCAACCTACCTAGCATTTCAATTTTTAAATTCTTAACATGTCCATTAAATCTAAAAAGAATTTCAATATTAGACTAAAATCTAGAAATATTCACTCTACAATTTATAGCTACCTTTGTGCTGTAAATCACATACCTAAAACCAACAAAAGTTCTACCACTTGCACCCCAGAAATTTAAAAAAAAAAAAAAAAAAAAAAGTGCTCACTTAAAATCTTACAAGACAGGTTTTTGCCATAATTTATTTATGATAAATATCTACTTATGAATATACAAATCTGCACTATTTGCAATGTGAATTCTTATTTACCAGTAGCATTGGTATAATTTGGAGAGCTAACACATGTGATTTTCACTAAATGGTTAAAAATAAAGTAAAATAACACAATAAAAAGCCTTATGCAAGGCCTACACCTCATGATAATACTTTCAATGCATAATCCCTTGGCCAACATAAAGCCTTCCACCCAAAAACTTCTAAGCTTCTTAGGCTCAGCTATCAATCATTTCATCAAAAATGTCCCAGTTGTCTGCAATTAATAGCTTAAGAGAAAACAGTGGCCAGGAGGATTCATACAGAGCTTAGATTGTCCATTAAATCCAAGTTGTATTTCATAAATTGCAATTTATAGTCATAAAAGAAATGTCAGGGGAGCTGGAAGAGAAAATAGTATTTTGGCCTTTGCTGTGATTTCTGTCTACTAAATATTAAGTAGTTGTCAATGTTTTTTTTTTGTTTTTTTTTTGTTTGTTTTTTGTTTTTTTTTGTTTTGTTTTTTAAATATACTACATTCTAGATGACAACTCAATTTTTATTGTTACTGGAATTAGTTTCATATGTTTCAGAGTTGGAAAGTGACTAATTCAGTTGAAACCACATTTATACAATATAAAGACGAAAGTTATACAAAACTTGAGTTACTGTCACATGCTGATTTATATGAATTGTAAGACAAATTCATTTTTAATGCCTGAAATTTTCAAATATAACTCAACGTTAATAAATCCCAACAATTTCAACAGTACCTCAGTGATGAGTTTTGATACTGTTATATGTTTAGATTAAAAATGAAACAATTTGAGAGAGGTCTAACTTCCTTCTTACAACACTACAAAATACAAATAAAATTAAAAGTTAATTGAAAAACTAAAATTGTGAAATGTAAATGTAAAATATTAAAGTTTCAGTATTAGAAAAGATTTTAAACTTGGCACTACATGGAGCTCCTAAAACAACAACAAAATTAGAGCATTTGCTAAATGTATACAGACAGACATTACGTCTGCACTCAGAAAATACATTAGAATGTCCCAGATATGATATGTTTCTTCTGATTTCCACAGGTACCTTTCTTAGTACTAGCATTTAATCTTATATAGTCTAAACGGGCTTTGTAGCATTGGAGAGGGTCAAAACAAATCTCTAGACATTGGAAAACATCTATGTACATATTTTTCAAATCTGCAAAAGTTGCATGTCTTTCATGACCTTAGAAAATTGATATAACTTCCTTATACCTCAGGTACCTTACTTGCAAATCTGTCTTATGTACCAAGAAAGTGCATAAAACATGTTTTATGAGTGTAGCAAAGGAACTTAATGGTATAACAGTCATGCCTATGAAGTAGAACAGAGGCTAAAAAGCTGATGTTGAAACTTGTGGTTTACCTATAGGCATCCATTAAGACCTCCAAGCTCCTCCTCCCCCCCCCCCCCCCCCCCCACACACACTGTGTTAGAGCTAGAGGGAGAAGACCTTCCCACAAGATGGGTTCTGTTCTGCCCTGCCCCTCTGACCCACCTGGGGACAACAAAACCCCCGGGACAGGACATGATGCAAGTACTCCCTGGGCTGTGCTGTTCAGTGGAGGCCACCTCCAGCAGGCATTGCATGCTCCTGGGCTCCACTGACAAGATGCTTGGAAAGAGAGTCAAGCTCAATGTTGGAAGCTGGAGCATAACCTGCTCCTAACAGAGCCTTTGGCAGAGGCATCACGGTTGTTTGGTGTTCTGTGCTACGTAATGTTTTCAAAGTACAAGTACTAAGACCCAATCCAGACTCACTTGGAGAAAAATGTCATTTTTCAAACAGCACTGTTACTCTATTATGCCTTATTTCTGGTACTGATCCTTTTAAAATATTCACCCTTGAAATGCTCCTAAGTGATTTAAATGTTCCCTGGCTCCATCACTAACCAAACCTTATGTGTATGCTTTGTAGTCAGTCTGTAAAGATGATTCGGTTTCTCCAGATTTTCTTGTCTTGAATTCTTTCCAATACGCCTGAGCCATTTGTTCTGTTTTACTTTGTTGATAAAAAGAAGTCAGCTGAGACTCAGCAGAGAACATTTCTTTTAAATTTCTTGTACAACATATACATTCAGATGATATGTAAAAAGAGAGCTATTCTCTCCATGTTTGTTTTGAAAGAACCCAGAAACAGTCCCAGAACGAAAACAAGAATATATATGGTTACTGTCAGCGTAAGAACAGTTAAGCAAAGGTTTTATAAGACAATATCTATTTTTGAACATTCATGAAACTGTCTAGTGTGCAACAGATTGTGCAGCTCTTTGTTCATGGTTACTCACTTCGTTCCCTTCTAACTCAAAAAACTCAAATTTCATTGAAATTCGGTATTGCGTCGGGGCAACCACCTGCCACACACAGTTTTTGTTTGGAGGATATTCTTTGGGCCACCCTGGTGTGGTTATAGTCCCATTTAGCTTTGTCAGAAGTCCTCCGCAAGCAGCTGTAAAATAAAAAGGGAGAGCATCATTTCTGGACTGAAACTGTGTTTTTTAATATATACAGAAGCACACTGAACAGATTCAGTCCTCTCAATACTTACACCACTGTAATACCCAGACATACTAATCAGAATCTTGTTTTATCATGCTTGGTGCAAACAAAGAGAAAGAGACAGCCCCTATCTCAAACAGCTTGCAGGTTTGTGGACAGAGATAAGTTTCAGGACTACACATGGTGTTATCATACTCATTCTTTTCCCTTCCCTCCAGAGACTCTGGTTATTTTCTCAGAGCCTTTCCCATGCAAGTCCTCTGACCTCACCACCCTCCCCAGGACCTTGATCATCCTTTCTCTGACAGACAGACTACTTAAGATGCACTTCACATTGCCTCAGCTTCTTTTTTTGATTATTGATCCAGAATCTGCCTTACCTGTCTCTGCTCATATATGTGCTCCCAATAACCTAATAGGTAGGGTCACTTCTTTGGGACAGCAGTCACATGGTGTTCAGATACAATTACTTTTGCTGAAGTACAGATGTTGAAATAACAGAGAAAATACCTATGTGGCATATATTGGGAAATAAGTCATCCCCATACAACAGGACAATAGTGTATTGTGTGTATGAATGCAGTTTCAGATAGCACAGGATAAATACATTAATATTTTCCATCTGAGAAAAAAAAATATCTTAAAAAAAAATAATAATAATAGGATTCACAGGAGTTCTCAGTCACATTCTTCTCCATTTGTACCATCACAGTATTGTGACAGCATTGGAAACCATCCACAAATCGCTTTGAGGAGCTGATGGGTGGCAGTTCCTCCTTCTTCCAACTGCTCTGTGCTAATGCTCAGTGCTTACTTGAACATACTGAAAACTGGCTATTCCCTTTTAGCCGATGGCCTCACATAACTACATTTGCACTAGCATGCCTGGAAAAACAATCCAGTTCCTGTGTCAGGGCACACTTGGGCTACCCGGATGCATATTACTCTTCCTCTGGGCACATTGCTTCCCATGTGGAAGACTTCTTGGTATACACATAAACGTCATCTGACCTTGGTTAGGAGAACTTAGACCTCAGTGTCAAAATAAACCTTGCACAGGTTTCAAGACTGCATTTGGATGACACAAATTGTACCCCAAAATGATCCAGTCTTGAGCAAGGATACATCTAACTACTAGTTTTCACTTTCTCATTGTTCAGCATCACTCCATTGTTCCTTGAGACAATATTGGGAAACATGGAAGTACTGGAAAACTCTTAAAACCCTCAAATATGCAGCAGGGGAGATTTGGATTAGACCAGCATGAAGCAATTTTCTGTGTATGTCAACACTGTAGCAAAGCACTGGGCAGAGTTTCTGAGCTGAAGGAATCCCTCAAATGGCCAAACTGTAATAAGGATGTAATGCTTACTGCACCAATGTAGTGATTTTAATTCAACCTTCTAGTGAGTGTCTATATACAGTGAGTAATACATCATGTGGAACAAACACATATACACTTCTAGGGAAAGCTCAGGGCTTTTGCTCCATACTGCACTGCACTATTTAGGATGACTTCTGCTTTTACCAGAGTTGCTTTCCTGTTTGCATGCTGAGAAGGTATTCATTCTCTCTTTATTGGAGGAGGAAGGAAGAGTTTTCTAAAAGACTGGGAATCTTCCCTAATGTTTGGACTCAGATCATCAGACAGCCAAAGCCAAGTTCCTTACATAAATCTGGATTGATGATCAGAGGTCCTATCTCTGTCTTCACAGCCCCCAATAGATTGACATTATTTTCTGCACATTGCCTAATATGTATGCAGACATCTTAATACACTAGACATTCTGAAATAACTTGTTTTTCTAATGTGCTCATTATAAATGTTGAATTTGAGGAGAAAAAAATAAAAAATAAAAAAAACAAGCTCAATGAGAGCTGCAGTGTAGCATGTCTGCAGTCAAGGACTCTCTTTACCTCACACGCAAAAAAATAAACAAACAAACAAAAACCGCAGAACCAAAAGAACAAAAAGTGCAAAGAAACAAGAAAAAACTACCCCCAAATTGTGACAAATCATCAGTGAAAGCCAGGGAATTGGAAAAATAAATAAATAAATAAAAAATAAAAAAGAGAGACCAGTGAGTCATATCTGAAGAAAGCCATAACAAAGACTGCTTCAATTTTCAAACTCCATTCACCGCTGAAATGCAAACAGATGAACTGAGATAAGAATCATTTGTGCTATCACTGAATTTGTTGGTGTTTATCAAACAATAATTGCTATGCAATGATCAAGTGCTTTTGCTTCTTTCCTTTGATATGAAATATGTATAGAATGCAAAAGCTTATCTCAGCCCAATCCTATGTTTATATAGACTTCCATTTATCAGATTTTTACGTCTACAGATGATTATTTGAGCAAGCTTCCCTCACCCCTAAAATGCAGAATTTGTTTCCAGCATTAAAAAAAAAAAAAAATTGTCTGACTGGGCTCACGGAAGAGTTCTCTAGTTTCAAATTGGAATAAAGAATCCTGCTAGAATAAAAGATCTACCACAAGCAAAGGTAGACAGTGAGATCATTAAAGTTCCTGACACTGAGGCAGAAGCACACAGCTCTGCTGATAAATCTCTCCTTGCATACAGAGGGAGACTTTATTTTCATGAGGATGAGTAATATAACATGTGGTTTGAGAAAGTACAAAGTTCTGCTTCACATCATTTCCAGTCAACAACCAGCAAAACCTGGAAAGTTAAATTGGTAGCAGACTTCAGATGGAGATGACAGCTGTGGACAGACATTGCCCCAGCATCACTGCTTCCAACGTAGTCCCGTTTTTCCAATCTTGCTTCACAGACCTCACATTGCTAGGGGTAGAGTGCACAAAAGGTGTGGTGTTTCGTCTGAGTCACCATAGCCTAGGACTGTTGAGACCTGATAACATAGCAATACACTGTACCTTCACAGCTCTTTTTGTCAGGACCAAGTTCATAGCCAGGATCACAGGCGCACTGGTAACTGCCCAGAGTATTTACACAACGCTGCTCACAGCCACCATTGTCAGGTTTGGCACATTCATCTTCCTCTGCCAAGACAGGGAAGAATGCAAAAATGTGTTAAATAATTACCTTCCTCAGCTGTAATTGCTGAATCAATATTAACCCAGAAAGCTGTATGCATGTCATTATAAGGTATATTACATAACACTGTGGATGCTGACTAGAGCATTTTCAAATTCTAAGGAGACCTGCAATGGAGAAAATAAAAATGTGTCTTTTTGTAAATTTGTTTTGTTTTGTATTTTGTTTCATAGCAATACTTACTGACAGCTGTGTTTATAATCATTTTGTGGGCAACATACAATAATTTAAGCAGCAGTTAATCTAAAGGTTGCATAAAGTATTGAAAGAAAGATTGAAAATCTGCAGCAGGGTCTCTTGAAGGGCACTTTATCTCCCACAGAATCAATTTGTGCATTATCCTGAACTCATACTCAAAAACAGATTAACAGAATCCTCAAATCCCAGGTTTTCATTCTACTGATATTAAAGTGAACAAGATGCATCAGGGGTGGGGGAGGGAAAGGAATATTGTATTATCTCTACTAGCTGTGAAATACCTATGTGATTCATTGTCAAATTATTCCTCAGATGGACTTTATATTTGATAACACAATTAGCCCAACAAACATACTTTACAAGACTATATATGTTTCAAAGGTGCTTCAAAACCAATCTGATTTTTTTAACCTGAAGAGAGCAGGTAGTTGGACTGAATATGGTCCTTCATTCTTTGGAGATCTTTTACAAGGAGACTGAAATACCTTTACCAACATTGTTTGACAAAATCATATGCCCAGGTAAAAAGTATGTTGAAGATAATAAAGAACTATTTTAAGTAAAAATAGGTTCAAAAATTTTCATATTCTATCATATTTTTTCTAGCACAAAAACAAATGATAAACAGTTCACATGTCCCAAAATATGCTTTAACATTTACCTTTAAAAAAGTTAGCTGCAAATCCTGCTTTGTTAACTGTTCCATCAGAAACAAACTTCATCCACAGGGTATTAGAGGTAGATCTAATGTCTTCTGGCTTGTCATAGCCACAAAAGTGACCAATCAAAGGACTGTTTTCATTCATTCCATCTCGAATTTCCAAGTAGTCATATGCACAGTTGTCATGTCTTTCAATCTGTAAAAAATTATTTTAAACGACATATATGAACTTGACCATTAATATCAAATAACAGTCAGATAATAAACAGAATAAAAAAAAATAAAAATTAAAGTTGGGGTTCTGTTTAGCATTCAGGCATAAGGAAGGTGAGGAAAAGAAGCAGCATCACTAGATCATTTATAATTCCTCTCTCTATATACTTTTATATATATATACATATATATGTAAGTAGAATAACTTGAGATCTTTACACAAGATACAACATTCTAAATGGGAAAAAGTAACTAGCAAAGTGAAGATTGCCTCTAAGCTTCCCAGTGTTCTGTCAAATTCCTGCTCTGAGTTCAAGTAAATTTCTCTTTTCTCATGTACACTTATATTCAAGTATAAAAAATTAATAGTTGAATGACTAAACAGGTCAGAAATTCTATTTGGTTTTGAACTATTGAAAAGCTCAATATGAGTAAGATTCTTAGACATAATCAACCTGTATTATTTCAGGTGTAGATCTTTTTTTTTTTTTTTTTTACTTTATTCTTAACACAGTGAAAAATTTTGCATTTGCCAGTATCCATAGATGTTTCAGAGTAACTGAAAAAAAAAAAAAGTCTTCATACAGAGCATGAAGAGTTTGGGGCATCTGGAACCCAAAAAAATTAGACCCAAACACACTTCTAAAATTATCAGCTACTAAGCAGACAACAGAACATATGAAAAAAAAATCATTATTCTGCAGATGATATGTCTAGTTTCCTTTGCATGACTGCTGATTTCAGGTGTCTTCCGACTTTTTGGGTCAGTGAGTGAATCTATGTCATATTGTCAGAGAAACATACTGAAACTAGGGCAACTAAAAATGTGCCTCTTATTTAAACAACCTTCCAGATGTCTACTTGGGGTAGCAAGCGGTATGCTCTTTACATAATAGTATTTGCGAAGTCAGTCAAAGCAGGAATTGCACCAAATCAGGGGCAGACTGAATGGGATTCTATCTGGAGCCTAGATAATTATTATGCCTGTCTTTATGACTGAACATTATTCTCAACAGAATAATAAAAATATATTAAAAAATATTGATCTGGGTCATTTTTCTGTAGGATTACTTCATGCTACTCAAGAAATATAGCACCTTAGCTATGAAAGAATTATCTAAATCCAAGAACTCAAAACTAAATCCTCTAAGAAAACAATTGTTCAACTA
This sequence comes from Aythya ferina, assembly GCF_964211825.1. Classification (NCBI taxonomy): domain Eukaryota; kingdom Metazoa; phylum Chordata; class Aves; order Anseriformes; family Anatidae; genus Aythya; species Aythya ferina. Next base: position 49,884,555 of record NC_140300.1, on the reverse strand, counting down.
AATGTCTGAATTGTGGGATAGGCTGGGGAGGAGGAGGACAACAGTCAGGGAGAAGGAGTTGGAGAAGACTCAGATTCAACACAGCCCATCCATACTCTGTTAAAATCTCAATCAAATCAAAACTATACCAAAACCCACAAAAATCCACATCTCATCTTCTGACAAAACTTTACTTGCATGGAAACTACGCAGTTAGTACAAGCAGCTACTGACACTCTGCTCTGGTTGCACATTATGATCACCACTAATCTCAGTAACCACCACAGACTAAGGAGCTTTCATTTAGCACATTAGGAATTCTGCTTCCTTTATATAAGAAGGAAATCTAGGGGGAGGGGCTGTTTGATTTTATTTCATTTTAATGCTATCAACATATGGCACTTACACAAAAAATTTCTCTGTCTTCTTTCCAACTCTCTGATTCTTTGAGTATTTACATACATAATTTTCTCCCACTCATTTCTCTGGCACAATCCATATTGCCGTTTACTGTAATTGCTTAACTGTCTGCTAAGGAATTACTTTGGACCAGAGTTAGGGAAATGAGAGGAAAGTCACGAAGGTCTGGGGTGCAACTACCTCTTACTAACTTCAGTGGCAACTGCATGTTTGCAACTAATGTGGTTAGGCATGTGTCTACCTGAGCACTGGTAAGTGATCTATACTGTAATGCTGATTCAAAATTTTCATTAATCTTAATAAAGGCATGACATCATATTCCAACATGCCTTGTTATCTCAGAAAAATCATATTGCACTCTGATGTAGAAAGAATTGACCTGGCCCAAAGCCCATGAAAATCAAAGGACGAATTGTGTACTTTCCCCCACATGCATCTGTGGTCTTTTCATGACTCAAGACTTTTAATTAACATCTGTTTTTTTCCATGTTTCCATGTTTTCTATATTTTCCATATTCTATGGGGCAGTATGGAAATTATTATTTTTTAAAGGCTATGTGCAGCTCTGAGTTACATGTACCAAATTCCCACTGAGGTGAAATGTTGGTTCTCACTCCTTATTTTTGGCAGAAGAAAACTGCTAAAAATCCATTTTGCATAACAGTGAATTACTAAACTTCCTGAGACCATAAAAATTAACCAACATACAAAGTGATATTGATTTCCAATAAAGCAATTCAAAATGGTTGCCATTCTACCATAAATATTTATTTTCAGTGTACTACTATTACAAGTGATGCCATTATTATTACCAATATTAATATTAATATATTAAAGATATTAATATATCAAAAGATATTAATATATTAATATATTAAAAGATAAATATATTAATATATTTTATATATTAATAAAATATTAATATATTAATACATTAAAAGATAAAATAGTTACACGTATACATAAACAAACAGGTAAGTATTGTGTTTCTGAGAAGTAATAACTGGTTTTAAGGCCCTTGGTAACCAAAAAAAAAAAAAAAAAAGAAAACTTTAAAATGTGCTTTACTTATGTGAACTTCAGGTTTTAGGATATTGTGGTACTGTCATCTGGGAACATTGCCTCAAAGTTCTGTTACACTTGCAGTAATTTCTTATTCACCCTATTACAAGGATAGATTGCAAGACAAGGATAGTAAAAACTTATTTACTGTAGTAGTAACATTTCACAAGTTTGAAATTTCATATGGATGAGAAGAAACTAAAACGTTAGCAAAAGCAAGATCAAAAAACAAACAAACAAACATAAACAAACAGAATTTACAGGGAAAAAAAATACATTTCTTTAAGGAGAATGAAAGGTACCATTGGATCTGAAGAGTTTGGAAGAAACCCAGAATTTGAATGGCATGAGTAAATTAAGTTGAAAAAATACTGGAATTCCTAAGACAGGTACATAAGCACAAGAAAACACTAAGAAATCGCCTGGTTAAATGGAAAGCCAGCTACTTTCTCAACATTAATTTGTACAAGAAAAGAAAAATTCTTGCACTTAGTTCCAGTTTTGAACTATGACTTTAGACTAAAATGTAATTCATAAAAATTCTAGACTACATTTCTTTTATAGTTCCTTGGACAGAAAAGAAAAAATTAAAACAGCAAAAGATTTTATCAAAATACAAAGATTTGAGAAGCTAATCCAAGAGCAATCGCATTTCAGGAGAAATCTTTCAGTTGCTTTTTGTTACTGTTAATTTATCTGTTGATAGAGTTACATTCCAGTTCAGGTATGCATATCTGACTCAGGTGGTAGACTTTAGTCAGAAAAGGTGGGGATATATCCCTAATGGAACCCTTACCACCAGGAGATTAATATGGCACAAACCTACAAGTCTGGATTGCCCTCACTGGTGAAACTGCCTTCCAACACAGGACCATAAAAAAAATAAATAAACTCAAGGACCACTGGTTTTCAAAGAGCATTAGTTCTTTAAGATTAATAAAGGTAGCTATAACATTATAGTATGTAGGTATCTTTGAGTATTAATAAAGAGTATTAATAATGGTAACTATAATGATGAAGCAAAAAACAATGGAGTTACAATGGACTCTGCATCTGTGCTAACATCTAGGTACTGGAAAAATATAGCTCTCCGCCAGGAAGCCAAGTAAGTAAGAGTAATCCCACACCCAGTGGAAAACGCATTGCCCACCACAGGCAAAACAGGATGACTCATTGATGCAGTTTGGAATTCTCATCTTCCTCTGTGCTTTCACTTCAGAATGGAGGTTATTTATACAGTTATTTTTTCTAGCATTATGTATGGATAATGAGAATTCCTCATACTTAACTGTACCTTTCAAAGGACAGAGAAGTAATTTTCTCACAAACACACTGCAATAACTCTTTGGCCTGACATTTACTTTTTTTGATCTAAGCTGGCATGAAGAACTGTGATTTTCAAACATCTTTTTGTTTTACTAGGCAGCACACCAAGGATTGAGTCCAGAGTGGGACTTAGTACCAAAACACAGAACACCTACGTTCGAGCACTTGGACCTGAAATGGAAATCAGCCCCAAAGGTGAATGTCTAGGCAGGGCACTTCGTTGCAACTTCCAAAACAGCTCTCATTCTCAGCAGACCTCTGCAGACCAGCCAATAAGAAATGCAGCAAAGAGATGTAAGAGAAGTCTTGTATCTTTCTGGGGTACCTTATTTGATTCTCAATAGCATCTTGCCACTCTGGATTCACAGCTCAGACTCTCCCTTGAGAAGTGTGTGCCTTTCAAGTTCCTGCTGTTAGAGACTTTTTTTTTTTTTTTCCTGTTAAAAACATATATAGCACTAAAACCCTTTTTGCTTGACACCACCACCCAACAATACTGCCGTTTTTAGGAGGTGTCAGTCCACGTTTCACCTCTAGAGAGCGCCATTACACTAAACAGCCTGCAAAAGAACTGGAAGATAACATTTCTTCCAATAGCCTTAACCACTACTAAAATCGTGCTCTCATTTTCTCTGTACAGATGAAACTGAACCAGGGTCATGTATCATGCACACAGACCATCTCTGAGTATCTCCATGGTAGTCAAATACTATGGCAAGTCTCCTATGGAGGTTCATAGAGCCATTTCTCTTGAGATCACACTAAAAAATACTGAGCAACTATGGCAGACTAGAAAATCTCTGTATCTAGTCAGTAAGTTATACAAAGTTACTGCTTAAAGAGAGAGACTAACATACTGTGTTAAGTAACCTTGAGCCAGGCGAAGCAGTCTAAATAGCATCTGAAAGGCTCTTGGTGGGGAGAGCTCATCTTGTCTGCACTAGACCAGATTCCAAGTATATTACTAAATTTATCTACAAACTTCAAGTCGGTCTATAATGTATGTATATATAACATGTATGAAACATTGTTTTTTCTTTCTTATAGAAAAGTTTACCACTGTTTAGCAATGTTTACATAGAAAGATGTATGATAATGACACACAGATATGACTCACCACAGATTTTTTTTCTGCCCCTTCTAAGTATATGTTTGTAAACTGAGTTTAGTGAGGCCTTATTTATATATATATATATATTTTTTTTTTCTGTATTTATATATATATATATGCTTTTTTTTTTTTTTTTTCAAAAAAAAAAAAAAAAAAAAGCCAAACACCACAGGGTTTTGTTTCCAGATGGACATTCCTCTTTAATGATAAGATTCAGTTAAGGCACAAAATCCTGGTTATTTAACAGAATATTAAAGCAGCCTTACTGAACTGGATTATGTATTTGTTAAACTGCAACAATTGCCAGAACTTTAAACATTCCAACTCAAATAACACAGATAATATATAAACCTTTAATCTTCTTGAAAATTTCTGCAAAAACCAAGGTCTCATGGAGAGAAGAATTGGATTCTGTAGATTATTTTTGCTAGAGAATTAATAAATTCCTTCACAGGTTTAATGAGGATTTCCCTTAAATGTCATTGTTAATCATTCACTAGACACTTTTCTGAATTTGGTCAAAAACTTTACCTCAAATGCTTGAAATGTTAATCCTACATTGTAATTTTCAGACACTGTTATTTTCCACACGCATTCCTTCATTGGTCTGTAGTCATCAGGATAATTGGGAGACTGGATCTGGCCTTCATTTTTGTGGATTTCACCTCCACAGATAGCTGGCAAAAACATAAAAGTCTAAGTACATTTACAATAATGATATTTACTGTCCCCCATGCCCAAACTGACATCTTTATGCCCTTCTTTTTAAAATTAATGAGAAGATTATTCTAGAAAATACTTAGAAAGTCTACCAAGGACAAATTATTGAAATCATGATTGATTTAGACCACTATACATATTTCTGTTAGTCAATGTAATGCATTTCTAATAGTGCTAAGCATTTTATAATGTTGTAGAAGACTGAAATCACTGATGACCTGAATTTATGTTTTACAGAACATATTTAAATGGTCAAAATAGTTCTTAGTTCACCTTTTTAAAATATTTAATATAAATATTTCTTCATTATTTACCAACCTTCAGAAAGAGAAAAATAAGAGGAAAACCTTACATTCTATAATGATCTATATATTTTGTTCTACAGTTTAACACTTCAGGCTTACACTTAATATGAAAAAACAGCTAATATAAGTAAGAAATATTTTCAGTAAAAGTAAATGCATTTTTTTCCCAGGATTCTTACTAATAATTATGTAAAGAACTGTAAGTAGCAATTAAATCATCCAGTTCAATATTTAAGAAAACAAGCTCTATTTTAGTTTGAACAGGTGAACGTAGACTTCCTTATATACTCAGAGTAGGGGAATATCTCTTTATTAAGTAATCCTAAAGCATATGGAAAACTTTAGTCAGATTTTCTGAAGAATGAACAGAAAGTATTCAAAGAATTATTTCCACACACGAAGCACAACATGCACATTTAGTTAATGAAAGAACAGGCAAAAACATTATGAATAATATCAGTGGTGTCCCTAGAAAAGAGGTCATCTGAAATCTGATCACATGAAGTTTCAAAATGTATCTATTAAGCTGACATCTTTTAGTCTCTTTTAGTCATAAAATAGCAATTTCATTTTCTTATATATACACAGCTATATATAGTCAGAAATATATTCATTGGTATCTGATTAAGATTTTTCATCCAGAACTAACAGCACTAATCAACCAACCTTCATAAACTGCTGCAAAACCTTTTCCAACCCAGTTGCTGCTGCTGCGGAACTCGATCCACATCCTGCTGTCAGAGGACGCAAGGACTTCTGGCAGTTTGTCACCACAAAACCTGCCTAAAAACATGCAACCAGTGACTGCATTTTCTGCCGCCTCTGAAGCCAAACGCTGCAAACATTTACACATGTGTTTAACATTATAGACAGAAGTAGCATAACCAGCTCAGTGGAACTATTCACATGCTTATGGTGGAGCACGTGTTTCTGCAGATTGGGACCTAAATACACAAAGATTTTATTATAAAGCTTTTCATTGCTGTCAGGCTAACAAGTCAAACTGTAACATCTTGGGGGAATTAAGTTGAGAAATTATTGATATAGAATGTTTCTATGCATACAAACCAAGGCATTTTGGGAGGGTAAAATGAGTACTAATCTTAATAGATGAACATAATCCGTGTCACAGTAATACTGCTCATCATGTCTAAGGACCAAAGAGATTTAAAAACTAACATCCAAATGACCCTGTACTATGTTATCCTTTTAAATTCATCCTAGGTAGGTGAAAATTTCATTTGTTTAGGAGACACAGAAGGGAACAAGATGAAAGAGCATTTACTGTTTGGTCTTAATTGTTTCCTCTTTTCTTTTCAAGAAAACAGGCATTACTGTTAAAAAGCTGTCCCCTGTATCTATTTCCCTTTTATCTCTTTTTGATTGTTTTTAAATTGTGGCCATTAAAATGCTAATTATTTTTAGTCTATCTTCTAAAAACAACCACAAAACTGGCCTAAGAGGTTGGAGACTTTCATGTTTCCAATGGTCTGAAATTCCCAGTTAAAACTGTAGAAGACCACGGGTTGTCAAACTTAACCTGGTGTTATTCAACTGGTGTTACTTATTTTAAGACTGTGGAACTAACAAGGAAAGGTTGAGTTCAGAACAGCAGAAAAGTTACCCTTCCTTGACACTTTAAAAATAAAGGCTTTAAAAATAAAGCCTTAAAAATAAAGGCTATGCTATTTTAAGTCATATTGCCAAGGCAAAAGGACTAGTACAAAACATGCACCTGTACTATTACCTGTACAGGTCGCATATACAGAAATCACCTGTGGAAACTTCATATTTTAACACCCATAAGCAAAGCAAAAAGTTGCACGTTTTGTAGTTTCTTTCCCCACATGAAACTGAACAACAGCTAGCTGCAATGAAAGGGTGGGCTCAGGTTTGAAGTTAAATGAACAACTTATTTGAGACCATTTCATTTTTTTGTTGTTGTTGTTTTCCCACCTTAGTTTAGATACATTCTAGACACCTAAAAAAAAAAAGTAAGAGTATTGTGTGTACAATAGCAAGCTAGAAGTCCACTGAACTGATTGAGCCATGTAACTATGGACAGAGCAACACTGGACAATTGCATACCAAGCAGAGGTGATTTTCTCCAGTAGCCATCTCTTACTTCAATATAGTCATACCAACAGAGACTGCTCTTGTACAGGTCCATTGTAGTGAAGTTTAAAACAATCTGCAATCAGAAGAAATCACATATGATTCTTACCAGAAAATGATCTCAACAGCATTCTGCAGAACAGAAGCCAGTGGTCACCCATAAAAGGATCCCAATTGCTTAGATAATTAACTTCAATTAATTTTTTATACTAAGCAAAAGTTGCATGGGACTATTAAAAGGTTGTTGTTTTTAATTTATTCTTACATAGTCAAGAAGATCCAAGACACATATTTAGTTGCTTACAAGGAGATTTTCACTGAGAAATACAAATTCAAGAATGCTCATATGGTAAAATAATGTGCTGATCTCGTTTTAACTATGTTATTTGATAATTCTCCTGCCAATTCTTCTTCCATTCCATTCTGTGACTATAAGCAGCACTGACAGCTGTAAAAAAGAATTGTTTTTGTTTGTGTTTCCATTCAACTACTGTTTTGACAAGATAATTTACTTTCAAAGAAGTTATATATTGACAATGGTGGACCATTATACTGAAAACAGTATCATTAAAAGAAATGACACAAGTTCCTTTTTCACACAGATGTAATGAAAAGCTTTATATGTATATTTTTTATAAATAAAGCTTTTTAATAAAAAAGTTTTTTGATAAAGCCTTTTATACAGAAATCTCAGTTTTCTGCATTGCTGGAACTTAGACTCCTGATTTCACTGGGCACATCTGTAAATAGGCATATTTTCAATACATAATATCAGGGGTACTGTAGACCACCACATTATCCCACTTTGGTTTAGAAATACTAATCTTAACCTGCCATAAACTTACACTTTTAACAGAGAAATAGATTATACTGATTGTAGGTTCACAGTAGCTACAGGCTGGACCCTGACTGACTGGGACAGTCTTAGTGTTATGCCCTGTAATTTTAGGGACGAGTCAAAACATGAAGATTAAGACTCATTCATATTTTGTATTATAAAATCTCTTTGAATTCATTTCCTTTAGTTGGATTTAAGCATATCTGAAAAATAATGCATCTTCTCCCAAATCAGTTCCTCAGTGTAGATTAATAAGTATTTCAGACTAACTATAAAAAATTTCCTTATTTACATATAAGCATTAAGTGGTAATATTTTTAGCTCTGATCCTAGGAACTCACAACTAAAACCTGCTATTACAAAGCAAACAGAAATTGCTGCATAGTAGCAAATACCTCGTAGTGCAAAAATATAACTCCATGGAGCTTTTTGTGTCAGTTGAAAGGAGAAGAATTTACCCCTAGTCCCACTGCAAGGAGTAACGCTACTAACTACTACTACTACTTAGTAACACTACTAACTGGAAAAATGGGCCAGACAGTCATGCGGGATGACTTCCACCTTTTCTGAAGGCACCACAAGTCTCTCCAAAGACAATGATGTGTTACAATAGTAAACCAGAAAGGCAGAACTTTTTCATAATGTTACATTTTCAAAAGAAAAACAGCTATTGGAAGAAGCTAATTTAAAGCTCCCATAAAGCCCTTAACATTAGGCTAGCAGAAATTTTGATTTCACTTACTTTTCACCAAAAAAAAAAAAAAAAAAAAAAAAAAAAAAAAAAAAAAGTACACACACACAATTATATTCTCAAAACCCTCTGTTGTGTTCATTGGAGAATGGGAAAATTTCTATCTTGAAGGCTGTATTGTATCTTACCCCACCACCTAGTGCTGGCAACCTACTGATGGGTGAAAAATCAAGCTCATGGGTATGAAAAGCGATGTAGCTTTCACCTTTACTAATTTGATGTCATTGGAAACAGAAAACATCTGTGAAGCTGCAAATAAAACCCAATAGCCAGAAATCCTGTACAGCAAGGTATATTAATGCTGGCAGCCACAGCTTTGTGGGATGAAGGTATGAGCCACAAAACATGCCAAGGACCATCAGGACAGCACTGAATAAACAGATACCTGTTCTGATGTTTAAGTAAGGCCAAACATTTACACCCACAAGCTGCTACCACATCCACAAAACTTCCATAAGTGTTGCTGAAACCACAGTCTGTCTCTAGCACTGTGTTCTTCATGGGAACATCCTGCAAGCAGCTTTGGAACATTTTCAGTGAAGCAGATGCAAAAAAATTGCCTGTTCTCTCTGTCTTTGGGCCCCTCCCTTATATCACTTTAGGGCCACAGAGGGAGGTAGTAATTTAGTCTCAGATATGTATGCAGAGAATGTACACTTTGATGTTAGTTTGATGCTTTGGAAACTCCTCAATATTTAAATAATATTAACTCATGTCCACAACTGCTATTAGCACTGTGGATCATAATGACCCATAACATTGAAAGTCATCAAATTATATTGATGATCAAATTATATATCAGGCTTATGTCCTGAGCTGCAAGACAAGAACAGACTGATATGAAATCAGATAATTTCTATGTAACTCCTACTCTTTGTTGCAATAATAATTACAATAGAAATGAACATATTTTGATGAAAGCATATGCATTCCTTACGCTGACAAGTTTGCGGGAATACATATTCAAATATTTTGAGCTATTTTTCCATATCCATATTTTACCTGGCCTTGAGTATAGATTCCATTTCCCTGAACTTTGAAAAACAGCTAATAAAGTCCTAAAAAAAAAAAAAAAAAAAAAAAAAAAAAAAAAATCAAATAAAAGTATTATGTAGACAGTGGATGTGCTCTTAAGCATGGAATTAAAGGAGAATGAAATGCTCTCATTTAATCATTCAGTGAATGAGAAGAGTTACAGTTTTCTTATAGAAAATACATCAAACAAATCAGTGCCATTAAGAGCTGGAGCATGTAGGGAACTGCGGTGGAGCAAGAAGGGAGTGTTGTAGGGTTTTTTGGTTGTTTGTTCATGTTTTTAATGAAAGCCAGTCCAGAAATCCAGACGGTCCACTGTTTAACTCCAAGGATTTGAACTAACTAACCTCTGGGACATCCAAGATTTGATTCTCAGCCTCCTGCATCTTTGCAAGTTCTGTGGGCTAGACTTTATGACTGGTTTCCCATTTCAGATGTAGCAATTCAGGTTAAATAGAATGAATTTCAACTGCAGAGGGACAATTCAGATGATTCAAGTAAGCACAACACACACTCTGGATGCACTCTCAACAGAACAAGCTAGTGTTGGTAGAAACCTGGGTTTCTACCTAACAGCCTCATCTATCAGCCTCTACCTATCAGCCTTCAATCTATTATGCAATATCTCTCTTTGTATGGTTCTCATTTTGTTTCCCCTTTTTACTAGGTTTTCACTAGGCCCTTGCTGGGGAATTATTTTTTTATTATTATTTTTTTATTTTTATTTTGCAAAATAGGAATACTGTTTCCTTTCTAGTATTACTGAGAAATTTGACATAAATCATTCAATGTTGTAATATTCAGTTTCTAGATTATTGTGCTGTAGGCCCAAAAAAGGCATGTGTCAAAGCAGTAGTTGACACTCTCAGCTGGCATTTACTAGGCTGCCCTTAGCAGTCTACTTGTCCTCTACTGCCCTTAGCAGTCTACTCATCCTTTTCCATCCATGTCAACCTCATCTCAGCCATGCAGGCAGAGGGGTTCTCAAAGGGGAGGATTTTTCTCTACTCAGATGAGATGCAGACAGCTGGATGAAGGTCAGGCTACCTTCCATGTCTGCTTAAGCTAACTCAGCTGGCTCTGTTGGAAGCAGGTTATGGAAGCCACATCCTATGCCCTCTCCATGGTTCAGCTGTTTACAGCCTTGAGGTCTCTCATGAGTCTAGCCACAAGTTTTCAATTTTGCAGGACACAGCTGAAACATCAGATTTCTTTGTTTTCTGTTTGCAAATTTGCCTTTCTCCAAACCTTAGTCACCAGGACAGAAAAGGGAAAAGGATTGTGTTACTTAGGTGTGATCATGTCACGATCCCAAAGGGCTGCTATCTAAATGGAAACCATTAAAATGTAATAAGCCTCCTTAATGGTCCCTGTCTTTGAAACTATATGAAATAACCTTCACAGCCTGACTCTGACTTGCCAAGGTATTTGATGATACAGCAATTCCTTAACATTGACTAGTATTCAAGAGCATAACCCCATATGCAGAACCCCCAGTCTGTCACAGCATGATTTTTGGTTGGCAAGAATAAAAATATATAAGATTCTTTCTGCAATTCTGCAAAGTATTAAGGACAGATAGAGACAGGGCAGAGCTTGTTCAAGGGGACAACGTGGCTGAAACTCTTCATAGGAAAAAACAATCAATGGATGTTTGTCAGTGCAATTCAAGAATTATTGATTACACAGCAGTTTCAATTGTGCTACTGCAGCTTTAGAATATATCATACTGCCCAGCACCTGGGATATTTAGCAAACACCAGACAGTACTAACTAAATTTTCTGCAAGTGGCATTTTCCTCATCTCACCTAAGGAGTTACCTGTCCTATTTCATCATTCACTTAAAAATTAAGGAAAAATAGGAAGTAATGTAACTTATTCAGAAAGAAAGGTTAAAAAAAAAAAACAACTAACAACACTGGCAGAGTTGAAAGTCCCCATGCCAACAACACCTCTACACACCAGAAGGAGCGATTCACCCTGGAAGAGGGCATACAGTGTTACTAACACCATCCTCCCCCAGAGATTTTTCTATGTATAGGTATACTGTGTACAGCTATTTACCATGTAGTCTTAAATCTCAGGAGAAAGTAAAAGGTGAATGAACTGCCTTGTTTTAGTCATAGGGATGCACATATTTATTTTACACTGGGCTGCCAATTTATAATCTTTACCAATAAAACAATTACTACAGCCAGAGTGTACCACTGCAGTCCTGTCCTTCACTGATTTTCCTGACAAAGATCAGAGGTGTCTGTACATGTAGAAAGCAGCATGGATAGAATAGAGTTCTCTAAACTATGCTCAAACAGCACAATACTAAATCTCAGTAAATAAGAGACAAGAGCTAAACAATCTGGACTGATGCTTTTTCAGTTTATTTTTAGGTGACTAAAGTGCTCACTGATGTTTCAGAACATGATGTGATGTACTTATATGTACTCTAACCACCATCTGACATTTCTGAGATCTATCAGGGTCAAAACAGCAAAAAAGGAAAGACATAGATTTAAATATATATTTATTTCCCTTCATAATGTGAATATGTTATCATAAATGGCTGAAAAAACTTGGGATCACGCATAATAAGTGTGTCCAAGGCAACATGCAATATGCATTAGTTAACATTTAGACCTCATTTCTGCCACTCCACTGTCTGCATCAAGTACTTGCTGCAAATAAAGTAAGGCACTATCCTGTGGGAATAGCACTGACAAAACAGATTTTTTGGCATTAGCACAAATATCATTTATGTTGTTCTCGCTGAATTCTATGGAGACTATGAGAGCTGGAGGTCAGAACAGTGCCCTACAGACAGGACGTAATACGTCAGATTACAACAAGAAAACAGGGTTTAATCATTTTCTCCCTTGGAGAGGGGACTAGGATTGGAAGGGAGCTGGTCTCCTTATATTGCTGATTTCAGGACAGGGCTTAAGCTTTTCTACAGCTCATTAGTGGTAACAATCTCAAGGCATTATAATAGTACTACAAACATATTATAGTTACCAACATTCGCAGATACAGTTGTGCAAACTTGTGAGTGTGCTATAAATTTTAAGCGTCATAATTTTCCAACTCATATATTAATGTTATTTTCAGAAGCCAACAATAACTGTAGATGAACATTTGACTTTTATAACTGAGAAACAGGAAAGAAACCTAAGCCATTTTTGTTGTTAAGAAGCTGTGTGTAAGAAGCAACACAAATAACGGGAATATAAAGTTACTTATCTAGATTACTTTGCATCTTTTGTGCAACCCTTCTCTTATTCAACTGTTTTCATTCGTTTTTCCCTGCAAACCTACAGAGCCACCCACACCTTCCAAGCATGTTTATTTTTCCTCCTGTCACTGGCTCCTGCCCAGAGGAGGGTGAACACAGTCCAAATGACTTCGCTTTCATTCCTCACACTAGCAAATGCTTTTACAGCTCCTCAGGGTGCACATCAGGGACATATATTCTTGGTGTCTACTAGGACCCTAACCTGAAAGAAACACAGAAAAAGTAATCCAACTTGGAGAAACTATGTCCGATATTGAGTGGGAGAAAACTGACAAAACTGAAATATCTGGGGGCAAATGCTCTGTTTTCCTCTTTGGACTTCCCAGTTTTGAGACTGGTGGTGGGTCTGAATTCTCAGCCTTCAGGCAGTATTTGCTTAATATTGGCTACTGCTTCCTGTAAAGAAACTTACAATATTATTTTCCCTGCATATTTTGTCTGAACATGAAACTTCTCATTTCTCCCTCTATCCTTATTTAGAGGCAGGCTAATATTTGAGCCAATACTTTAAAGCAAGATTCAGCTAGTATGTTTTGAAAGTGTACACAAGAAAAACAGGTTTTGCTTTCAGTGGGATGGCAAACTTTTCTGCCCAAACTGCTCTCACCAAACCAATCTCTTTATCCACATTTTCCCTAAACTGACACCCAGAAATTAAAACCCTATGCATTAAAATAATACCAGGGACACCCAAAATACCACTTTTTTTCCTTTATTACTGTTTCACAAAATCTCTTTCAGCATAACAAGGATCTCCCTCAGGCTGAGCCCAGCTACCAGTCCCAGGCAGCTCAGCTTGTCTGAGCCCGTACTGGAGAAGAGACCATCCCAGAATCTGAACTACCTCTTTGCCAAGACGCCAACTGCATTGAAAGCCAGTTTTGAAGGGGTTTCATGACGTAGACACATAGCAGACTGAAATCATGACTTCATTTCATGTGGAAAGCCACTGAATGGATGCTACTGTGGTCTACTGCCACAGACCACAGTCAAATCAATGGCACAGCATTCATGGTCCCATTCAAGAGACATGGCCTATGGCCTACCATGATTTTCAACTATTCTGCAAGCTTTAAACATAAATGCAACATTTTACTTTAAAAATAATATCTGTGTTTAGCTGAGAGAATGTTAAGAATACCTTTTCTCCTGGGGTCACAGAGATTCGCCATATGCAGTGCGTGTAGGAAGGATAACCATTTGGAAAGCCTGGAGAAGAAAAGTTGCCTGTAGATTCCTGCAGTGTTTCTCCACAGGCTGAAAGAAACAAAATACAGTAAAAATATAAAATTGAATGTGCCTACCAGAGAAAAATGTCTTTCCAATATCTATTTAGAATGCATTTAACTCACTGCAGATGCAGAATGGAAAACAGACTAGTTATTTTATGATTTATTCAAAACAGTGATTTTAAGCCAATCTGACATTCATTCCATTTTACACAGGATGTTTTTATTCCATGAACTGTTTCACTTGTGTGCTGTCTGCTGACTTAACCAAAATTACAGCAGTCTTAAAAATGTCATTGCTGTCCATCAACTGCAAAATTATATATATAACTATTTTGCAGGGAAAAAAAGTTAGCCACACCCTTAGTCACATCCTTTATGAACTAAAACAAACCTAAAACAAAAACTGACATGGTGTGATTGCCACCATACTGGAATTTTGTCAGAGGTTTCATTTGATTTAGTACTTTGCCCACATGAGAGACTGGGCTGACCTAAAGTCACTCATATACATTGGTATAGAAAACTTAAGTCCTATTTTCAACTCAATCTCTTGCAACAATGATTTGTAGAGAGAGTAATAAAGCAAAGCCAATGTAAAGTCCTAAAGTACTGAAGGATTTTATATTCTTTATTATTGAAGCTTTTAGAACCTATATCTCACCCATCAATCATGCTACTAGCTGCTGGCTGACTGATTAATAATTCCCCTGCACACTAAAATACAGCATTGCAAGCTCCTGCCATCCTTCCCCATTAAAACTGATTCTGGTAGGCTGTCACACCTCAGTCAGTCATCTTTTTGACCTTCAATCAAGTTGTTTCACCCACTGATTTTGCAGGTGTGATATGAAAGATGTGAATTTGAGAGTATTATCCCATGACTGACAGTGTAATCAGATCTGCAGTGCTTTCAAATTATAGCACTGCCAGCAGGTGAACCACTGTATCCATCAAAATCTCAATGAATTATAAATGATCTGGAAAATCTTTAAATAAAAGGGGACAAAAGATTGTTTATGACAAAGAAACAATGCAGCTGTAAAGGCTGTCTTGTTAAAATGCGTCTAAGATGTAATCTGACAACTACACTGTAATATCAGGCTTAAGCTACATTCAAGGCATTAAACATGCTCTCTGACACTGAAATGGTTATTATGATGAGGAGAGAAAAAGATTTTTGCAGCCCCCCAAAAATTTAATAGCTGAAGTTACTGTCACCATGTTCTTTAGGAATGGGAAAAAAAAATAAAATAAAAAAAAATCTTTTCCTCCTGTCATTAAAAAAGTGGGTTTTATGTCTAAAAAAACCACAGACATTCACAGAAAATGACACATATACAAAAGGTATTCAGTACTAAATAATTATTTCTGTACAAAGCCTTTTCAGTGAAAACGCTATATCCATAATTAACCACAGTTTATTTTTAACATGGCAATGAATGAAAACTTGAATAAATTGCAGAGTATTGTACTCCCATTCCTCAAGTGCTATTGAGCTATATCATAGGTTACAATACATATGCAAAGCATCTAAGAGAAGACCAAGGGTAAATTCATAGTGTTGTACAGGAGCAGAGGAAACTAGAACCCAAAGCAGAGATATGCGGAGCAGGAGACATGCTGACAGTTAAGGAAAATCCAAGTGTTTCACTCTTAGATCAGAAGAGCCCTTAGAGCCCTCCCTTATTCCTGCCTTTATGCATGGCTTCAGTCAGACTACACTGCATCAGCATACCCTCAGAAGGAGTACAAATATAATTTCAAATTTTAGTACATCATCTTTTTGCTTTAGTTAAATAACTATTTTGCCAATGTTAGTTACTAAGCAAGCCTTCAGCAGATGACACATGCATCTGATGGAGAATGCTCTTTGTCCAATCTTCTCTGTTCACGTTGCATTTTTTCATTTAAATTTAACTTCAACTCACAAATATTGACATTATGAAGTCATGCCATGGACATTTATACATAATGTGAAGTATGTAAGCAAGCAAAATGCTATCCAAGTATTTGAGACATACTAGAAGTCAGTTCAAATGCAGCCCTGCAATTAGTAAAAGGGCAAGAGGAAAAACACTGGCATAATTATCCCTTACTCTATTAGAGTCCTTAAGTAACCATTTATAAAAGTAAACTAACAGAGTATAGTAGCTTTTGAACACTCTTTATGACCAAGAGAAATTCTAAAATGTACAGGATTATTTTCTCCATGCTCCATATACAGAATTTACATATAGACATAAAACTACATACTTCAGCAGAAGAAAAGCTGTCATTGATTTTTTTTTTATATAAAAGTTAAAGAATAAAGCTATATAGCACAAAGCTAGCTCATCTAACAATTTAACTTATGTAAATATTAAATGCCTGTGAGCTCTCCAATGAATCAAAATTTTCATAAATACTTCTGAACATAAGGCAAGCATAAGAAAAAAATAATAATTGGATAACTTCTATTAACATAACTAGAATTTATAAAATAATTTTGGGTTTTATATGTTTCACAATATCTACAATTTATTTTTTAATTTCTGGTTACTGAAGGGGAATGTAGTTTAAGTTAATCAATAGCTGAATTAATTATCTGTGGAATCTGAGTTCCAGGCTGGTTTCCAGAGCTGATGTTAAAGGGTTAATATTTGAGCTCTTCTTATTTAAAGCACATTCCTCTACAATTGGTCAGTGGTTATTGAAACTGTTAAAACTCTGTCACTAAAGAATTTAAGGTTTTTCTCTGTAACTAGACTGTGCAGCTGCATTATTTGTGAATAGGCTTGTAAAATGGTATATTTTACACATTTTAGTGTGTTACAGTCCATGAGTAACAGACTTCACTTTGGAAAAGAAAGGTAAAAGTAAAAACATAATAACAAACACATACTTAAATTTCCTCAGAACTAGTTTTCGTGTATTTCATATCAAAATAAATTAAATGCAACTTTTATCTCATAGACCTCTGCTTTACAAATCACTTGTATATTTTTTTAATTCTGTAGTTAATCATTATCATGGCCAATGCTTTCTCCACTTTTTTTTTCTTCCTAGATGTCATGCCTTATATGATAAACTCATGAAACCAAAAATTTAAATCGGTGGGTTACTGTTGACTCCCCTTTATAGGAATCCTAGAGAAAAGAAATATATGAATTACAGGGAAAAGGTCTTAACATAAAAATTTTAATTTTTCTTATGTAGTCAATAAAGACTGGCTTTTGAAGGTGGATGTTCTTTTCTAATCTAGAATCTAGTAGTCAAGGCAGTAAATTAAGCCTGAGGAATAGCAAGAACATCAGAAAGAACCAAACTGGGTAATCTTCATCTGTTCTTTTTCCACACATACTGTCACAGATCCTGGCAATTTGGAAATTTGCTGAACTTCTTACATCTCCCTTCTCTTCATCTGAGCAACCTTCTACTGCCATCCATTATTCAGTCCCACTCTGCCCACTTTTCTTGTCCTCTCTTTCTGCCTAGCAGCATACTTCTCTATCATTTTCTATTTCTTATTCTCTTGTTCCTATGAAGTTACATATGCATTTTAAATCAACTGCAATTTCTACATACATGTAGGACTACGATAGCAAACCTACTTAACTTTAGCAGTTGCACCAAAAGAAATAATGTTCTGTTATCCTATCGAGCAGACAAAACTGTAATACATCCAGCCTTAAATATCAAAAACTCTTCTCAGATGGCAAGACAAATTTAAAAATAAGGCTGGCAAAGGAGGGACTCTCAACTCACATGCTTGCTTTACGTTGTTACATGGCAGAATAATGAGACCTTGATTAAAATGCAACTAGATCCCTATCAGCATCTATGTTTTCTTCTGACAAAAATCCTAAGAAAAAAATAAAACTAAATCAAAATTGCTGTTCAAAGGCCACTGAGTCCTGGCACTTGCTCAGCTGATGAAAGACAGCTTCACCAATCTCAAATCTGCTTCTCAGTCACTAAGATCTTTCCTGAATAATGTTACTGAATATCCTGCCTAGCTAGAACAATCCAGGAATCAGCTGCCTCACTACTGCACCTGATTTCTCCAGGAGCCCTGAGCTCAGCTTCATGCTCATGGGCCCCAGAAAATGCAACAGGCTTCTCCAACCAGAAACTGCTTGTGGCACTAACTAGAACTCCAAGAGAAACATATACAATACTGCAACATTTATCAAAGAAGCACGTACCTCTGGGAAATACTGATTTGAATTCCTATTTCCTGTCCTTTAATTGTATTGCATTTAAGGCAAAACAACTGAGCACATGAAACTGAACACTGACTTTAAGCAATATTTTGAATATAATGAAAGAAATGATAACTCATTATTATACATTTTCATGAATTATATGAAAAGGACATTTTCTCTGAATAACTATTTGAACATTAGCTCTAAAAGCCCATTTTCTCTTTCTCAGCACTCAACAACCAAGGCTGGTGGGTTGTTTTTTGTTGGTGGTGATGGTTTTTGTTGTTTTGTGTTTTTTTTTTACACTTTAATCAATGTGATAAAAGACACTGGCTATGTTCACAGCTATTTTGATTCTATAGAATATTTTTGTCTTCAAAAATTTTGTTATCAATATACATGTATACATTTATTCTCTGCATTTATGAAACAGTTACTGTCTATATACTCTTATTAGATAGAATGCTGCCAAGAAGAATTATATTATTCAAGTTCTTTCCATACCAAAAGAACAGAAAAAAAAAAAAAACATTATTCTAACTAGAGCAGTTGTTAAAGAAAATATGTTAAAGTGGTTTCTCCTCTGGTAAAACCATGAGCACTGTGCATGTTCTCCATATACAGAACATTATGATTTGATGTACTTACAGTACAAACCAAAAGTATATTTCAGCAATATAACGCACATCAAATCAGATCTACATCTTCAGTATAACCCACTGATGCTGATACAAATCTCCATCACGTCAGTCCTTCTGTATTGATCAGATGGTAAAAAGCAGCCATATAGCTGACTTGAAACAGTTACTGTGCCTTCATTAAGTCCCAAGAGGAGCAGGAGGTCTGTAAAACTTGACACAGAGTTGTTTTGCCTATCCTCCCACAATGACCTGGCTGAGAGATATTGTTCTGAAATGTTTCAGTTTAAACCAAAGCTTAAAACAGATTGCAGCTATAGCCAGAGCAAGAAAAGTAAAACCTTTTTACTTTGAAATTTCCACCATTCTGCTAGCACGTGGAGAAGAATTAGCTCCCATAGTATTGAATTTTGGTTACTCTGGAGTTGGCTCTCATGTCTCTGAGACAGACAGACAGTCTGAGATAAAATATTAATTTGTATTGAAATTATAAGATGCTAGGATGAGGCAGAAAATATTCAAATACTAAACATACCTTTTACAACTGTATAACATTTGTAATAAGACCTAGCCTGTTCATCCATAAAAGACAGTTTATACCTTAGATGTCATGGCCTGTACCAATTCCTGACATTTGGGGGGGGAGGGGGGGGGGGGGAAGTTTGTTCAGAGCTGATTGCAATAATTTAAATTTACTCATTTCACACTCCACTAAAATTCAGAACAAACAGGACTCCAGTCCTGATGTACATTAGAAGCAACTCTTCTGCCTAATTTCACAGCTCATTTTACCCAGCAAATATGTAAACCAGAAGTGACATTAAACATAATTACTTTTCTAGTCATTGAACAACTAAGCAAAACAGACAGAAACATCATGAAACTAAATATTGTTCCATGCAGTTTATCTATCCTTAAGTGCTTTGCGTTCCAGAGACCTTACCTACAAGATTTTTAATGATTCAGTTCTTGAACTGAATACGTCAGTTGCCAACATGGAACCAGACTACTAAGCAGCTGACACACACACAAAAAAATCATCTTTCAACTTGAATAACGAAGTCAAACAATTGCTAGTATGTGTTTTTTGTTTGTTCATGGTGCAATACCTGGACATCTATACAGCTTTCTTGCCTGTGCAATATCTCCTTTACTTAGACGGGTACGCTGGCCAATGGCAGGTCGTATACCATTATCATCACGGGAAGGGAGAATGGTATCCAGAAACATGCCCCTAAAAAAAATAAAAATAAAAAATAGACCCCAAAAAAACTATCAAGTTTCTATCATAAAACTCTCTGAGTTTGATGGATGTATAATGCTACTTTGTAAATCTAGAATTTACATTTGGCATAAAAGGGTAAAATGCAGAACATTAAATAGAGAAAACAAATTAGAAAAATTCCTCAAGCTGGCAAAACTTATGCAATGTTACAAAAAAGAATTATTCTTTCAGTACATCAATTAACATATGACCTTCTAGATTTCTATCAGACAACAGGAGGGAAAATTCTTACTCCTACAAGATTACACAGGGAAAAGGCAATGCTACTCAGATCATTAGATTGAAAAAAATAATTATGAAGTAATATAGAAGTACATAAATAAGACCCTGTAACAAAATTCTTAATCACAAAGTTCCTATTTCTAACAGAGTTTTAAAAAAAAGTCTTAATGTCTGACTTACATGAGTAAGAGCAAATAAAATCAGTCATGCCTGCAAATCCAATGTTTTCATGAAACATTCCCATGTTTTTAGTGAATATATATATATTTTTATTATTAATGTGAAAATATGGTTCCGTCAGGTGTTATAACAGATCTAACTCTACTTCAGCTGCTGCTCTTTCTAAAATATAAATTGGTTGCCTGGCACCTTCTTCTTGCTTTACAACAATATATGTCAACTTACCATATGTGATTTCAATAACATTTACCCTAAGTGACTAGGAGTAATAGAGAAGCAAATTTGATCCAAATCTGTAGTTTTATTCAAAATTTCCCTGATTTTAAATATGATTCAAAATATTCTCAAATTGAGAATAAATAGTCAAAATAGTCTCAAATTAATTTTAGAAGAAGAACATACAAAAATGTTCCATTATCATGTTACAGAATTGGAAAACACTTAAAATCCAATAAAATGGAAGTTAACAGATTAACCTGTTTCTGTTTCTCTTGTTCTTTAACTTTTTGATACTCTCTTGTGTCCTTGTAGGGCTTGTACTGAAAAGTCTGTCCTGGTTTCAGTTAGCACAGAATTAATTTTCTTCCTAGTAGCTGGTGGAATGCTGTGTTTTGGCTTAGAATGAGAAGAGTGCTGATAACACCCCGATGCTTTAATTGTTGCAGAGCAGTGCTTATACTAAGCCAAGGACATCTCAGCCTTTGCTCTGTCCTGCCAACGGGCAGGCTGGGGGGTGCAGTAAGAGCTGGGAGGGGACAGACCCAGGACAGGTGACCCAAACTAGCCAAAGGGGTATTCCATACCATCTGACGTCATGCTAAACAATATATAGGGGTGGCTAGCCGGGGGGAGGGGGCCGGACTGCTCGGGGTTAGGCTGGGCATCGGTCAGCGGGTGGTGAGCAATTGCATTGTGCATCACTTGTTTGTACATACTATTATTACTTTCGTATTATCACCATTGTATCATCATTATTATTATTGTTATTATTATTTTGTTATTTTTTTTTTCCTGTCTTATTAAACTGTCTTTATCTCAACTCACGGGCTTCACTTTCCATTTCTCTCCCCCGTCCCAGAGAGGGAGGGGGGAGGGTGAGCGAACGGCTGCGTGGTGTTTAGCTGCCGGTCGGGTTAAACCACGACAGTCTTTTATTGTTAATAATAACAATAATAATAATGATGATACAATGGTGATAATACGAAAGTAATAATAGTATGTACAAACAAGTGATGCACAATGCAATTGCTCACCACCCGCTGACCGATGCCCAGCCTAAGCCCGAGCAGTCCGGCCCCCTCCCCCCGGCTAGCCACCCCTATATATTGTTTAGCATGACGTCAGATGGTATGGAATACCCCTTTGGCTAGTTTGGGTCACCTGTCCTGGGTCTGTCCCCTCCCAGCTCTTACTGCACCCCCCAGCCTGCCCGTTGGCAGGACAGAGCAAAGGCTGAGATGTCCTTGGCTTAGTATAAGCACTGCTCTGCAACAATTAAAGCATCAGGGTGTTATCAGCACTCTTCTCATTCTAAGCCAAAACACAGCATTCCACCAGCTACTAGGAAGAAAATTAATTCTGTGCTAACTGAAACCAGGACAAAGTCAAATTGTTATTTTTATATATTGTAGGTCCAAAAAAATGAATGAACTTCAAGGATCTTTGTAGTCAGGAATACTGTTTATCAATATAGATTACTTTTCAAATGACAATAAATGAACAACCTTATGCACTAAGGGTACATACTACTCTCTTTACCCAGGCAGATTTCTTGTGGCATCACTACAGATTTTTTTTATTTTTTTTGGGGGGGAGAGAAAAAAGGAAAAAACAAACAAAAAAATAGCTTAGGACATTACTTTAATCTAAACACTGAAATAAATTACTTATGATATTACTTGGTTTCTAGAAATAAGGTGCATTAATATTTTTTTAAAGTGTTTCTTTCTATAAATTATAATCCTATTTTCCACCAAGTTTTGGAACAATCTGAAACTGATGCTATTCCTGTTTTGAAAAATGTTCAAACCATCCTCTTGGATGTCTTAGCACTATTCTGCTATGTACTTTAATACAGTAACAGCTAGTAACAGTTTTAATAAAGCATGAACTATATTATAGTGTGTGACTAAAACTTTGTGATGATTTGTGATTTATCCTTCTTATTCAGGTGAGTAAAGTCTAACAACAAACAACTGGCAATATTCCACACTGAGTACAACTCATGCTTTCAAGATAATTTACAGCGAATCTACATGACCTCAGGATTTTGATGTTTTTTTTTTTTTTTAAATAGCATGAAGTAACAACCTCTTGCACCTTGGGGCATGGCATGCCTATTCATGGCACTATCAGTTTTTGCCAGCTTGTAAAGTGGTGAGATCAGGGCCCAAAATTCAAGTTATCTTGATGTTGTCATTGCCCTAGGACTCTGGAGAGTTCCAACTTGTTCAACTGCTCCATTTTATATAGGTTCCTATAATCTCTTCCTTAAGGTAATTCATCTGTATCTGGATTAAGCAATATGACTAATATCTACCTCATGTAGAGCATTCCCATGCTCTTCCGGGGTGAGCTATGAATATGCTGAACACTTTCTTTGGTAGGATATCTTTTAATTATCCATCTATTTTTGGAGACAATAAGCTTAAGAAATGTGTTTTATGCTTGCAAGAAAGGCTGGTGAGATTTCTGGTGGTTTTCAGTTTACTTCTAAATTTCAGATTGCCTAGTGATTATCCAAAATCATAGCTGCTTTACAATATATATTATTTGTTAATGTAGTGTTTTTGAATTAAAATTCATGAAATTGTGTAAAAATGATTTTTCAAACAAGTTGTTGTGGTCTTTTTTTTTTTTTCTTCTCCCAGAATTTTTTTAATCTATATTACTCTGGAAATTGTAAAGAGTAATTAGCTGGACTGCAACTTTGTATTAAATATAATAGGAGACCAGGTGAAAGACTCCTGCTTCACTTTTTCTCCAGACCAAAGCTATCCGAGGTGAACAGCTCATTATACAGCTCTTCACACCCATTCAGAGTTTCAGAGTTTCACACTCCCATGTGAGCTGAGAACAGACCAGCCTGCAACAGGCTGGAGGAAAAGCAGCAGAACTCCTCATTATCTGGTTCTGATGACAGTGACAATCTGCACAAACAATACAGAAGAGGCTGCAGCCTCTGGTATAAATTGTTGGCTACAGCCTTTGCAAAGGCTGCAGTTTGCATGGTAGATTTCCTAATATTATAACATGTTCTACCCACATAAACCATAGTTACTCAGATGTTATGCAAAGGACACTTTCTCTTCAACAGATCATGTTATACTTAAAATGCCTAAGCATTTCATTCATTTGTTTTTTCTAAATGTAACCTTTTCCAGGATAGAAAAGTATTACCAAAAAAAAAGGCAAGTGCTAAAGAATTATGTTTCTAGATTATCTTGTCCTAAAAAAATGTAAAGAACTGAAGCAAGATTAAAAGTCTGCTTTGAAACTGTGCAGAAATGAAATGCATTTAAAAATAAAATTAAATTATTCAGACTTAAAATAAACAAGCTGTGTTTTGACTGCTATAAGGATACTATATAGCAAGGGATATTTTAATTGATTCTAGAATAGTTTTTTGTTTTGTTTTGTTTTTAAAGAAATACATTTCTTAGTATTCATAGAGAGGAATAGAATTAAAAGTCAAAAGGTATAACCTGAGACTCCAACCTTGAGAAGGTGTTCCTGGCATAGTGCATGATGCTGTCAAAATCATACGGTTCCCCAAGAGAATTCACCTCTCCAGGCTCCATCTTCAAGAAGTTGTATTCTTGACCTACAGATGATTGATAATTAGAGTCTCTGTAATATCTCTTTTTGTGAAGATAAAAAAAAACAAACAGGAAAAGAAAAACATTAAAGATCCTAACCTGATCACTCACTGACATGCATAAATATTTTGGGAGTAACTGTGTGCTTTTATTAACTAAGAGAACAGACACGTATCTTCTGAAATATTGACACTTAGAAAGGCTGTTTTCATTCACCTAACCCAAATGAAAAATGAAGTGCCCATATATTATATGCTGCACTTCATGAAGAATCCACAAAATTTTCTAGCTTGGTTCTTAATTTCAGAGGAGGATTTTAATTTCATTTTGACAGTAAACACTCTAGAAAAACCCTCCTCATTTTAGATTCTCTAGACTGGATACTAAAGTGACTTTGCTTCCACAAAGGCTACTGTCAGAGCAGCCATGTACTTCAAATACTAGAAAGTGACATTTTCATGAGTCTAGCTCTTACAACTTAACAAAAGTAGAACAGAAGCACGATACTTA
Source organism: Aythya ferina (assembly GCF_964211825.1). Taxonomy (NCBI): domain Eukaryota; kingdom Metazoa; phylum Chordata; class Aves; order Anseriformes; family Anatidae; genus Aythya; species Aythya ferina. The sequence goes on along the minus strand of NC_140300.1, from coordinate 49,859,537 downwards.
GTTCTTAATTTCAGACCAGGAATTCTTTGCCTTAATCATGTATACAGAGAAACAAAGCACCCCTTAATCTAATTCATATTGGTATCTTGCATAAGTAAATAATAAATAAACAATGAACAATAAATTAAATAAATATTATATTAATGCTGTTTTATATATGAAATTATTATTAAATAAATAATAAAGAAAAACCCTACAGTAACATTAACATTATTAATAAAGTTCATTTGCATAGCATGACAAAAAACAACTGCCTTAGCGGTGATGAATTCCTTCTCTCATTTAGTGATCCTCAAGCTGACACCACACCACAAGAAGTGGTTTCAGCCAGAAGCTGGAGAGACAACTGAAAGAAGAGAGCAGGAGGCTAAGGATGACACTGCAGTGGATTTTCCCCATCACAGAAAAAGCCTAAGGGATAAGCACTTAACAGAATCTATGCAAGTTGGTGAGAGAGAATAGATGGAAAGCTTGGATATGGGAAGCCTTTCAGGACTTCAGAGACACACATCAGCTGCGAGATTTCTCCCAAGTCCTACCTGAGGTGGCAAAAGGTCTATTGTACCTCATATCTACTTTGTTTTCAAACATTTTCTATAGGAACAGAAAAATACTCCATGCTATCGCTGGACATTTTTTTGCTTCAGCTTCACACCTTCTTGAACCTTCAGAGAATTGCCATAGGTAAAAATCAGTGTTTAAAAAGACTATGTATAATTATGAACACTGCAAATTAAACGTGCCTAGCTTTCTTCCAGCTTGCCACATGACTCAAGCAAGCATAACATCTAGACTGACAAACAGATAACAGTCAGTTTCATGCTCTTGGGTTCCTCAGATGCCTTGCCTTGAGGACACCAAGGCCACCAGCTAAAGCAGCAAGCTCTGAAGGAAACCTGTGATTTGGAAACTATGGAAAGAGTGTGTTTCTGTCACAGATTCAGTGTTCAGCTTTCATTCCAAATCTCAACTTTCTGGACAGATAAACAGGAATCTATCTACATGTCTCTAGTTATCATTCAGTAAAGACTATGAGGGCAAAGGCATTTCTCAACCACGGAAAAATTAAAAAGGGCTTTAATAGTAACTTTTCTTCAAAGGTTGAGTCTGATTACTATTTCTCTCCTAGCCAATAACATTTAATGACTTGCAACTTGGCCAGACCTTTAGAAAATATTGTTTTAGTTGCAGTATTTTATTTTTAAGTCAGCTTGGGATCGGTTTAGCTAAGAGGAATAGCAAACAAATGCCTATTTTTGCTACTGTTACAGAGCACTCAGATTTAAGAAACTCAAGCAAATAAAGCAAAAGCAGATTTTTTTTTTTTCCCCCAAAAAATATTTATCAGAATATCTCACCTGGCTGGATGTTTTCTCTAATGATGGTGACGTGGTCATCTCGGTCTGGCCGTGTATGTTCATGCCAAAAACCTATAACGTGACCCAGTTCATGAACAACTATACCAAATTTATCACAGTTCTTGCCAATAGATATAGCTTGAGGACCATTTCCCCTTCGACCCACATAAGAACAGCACCTGTAATTAAAACACAAACACAGATGAAAGTTTTCATGTATATTTCTACAAACCATTTATGAAATTCAGTTAAAATCTGCAAAATATATACATATATTTTAAAAACAATCATCAGAACAATACACCATGAAGTTTCTGAAGTCTCTCAAACTCTAGAACTAGTGCAGGAACAACTTACTATTTAGTATTCCCAATAAAAATCACATGCATGATTTATAATTTTTATTCATTTATTTATTCAAGGTCTTCCATAAGATGCTAGCTGTGATCAACAGAATTGTCACATGTTCTTTTATTTCAGAATGACACAGGAATGCATTTTCACTCAAAGAATTAATAAAGTTCACTGGAAGTACCATTCTCACCCATATACTCACTGCTTTCTTGCCCATGCACTCTTACAGGCATGCACAGGGAAGTGGAAAAATCAAAAGGTTTCTTCTGCACTACATTTCTGTTGTATACCTGGACAGCACCCTCCAGTCTTGGTCACTCAGGTCTGATAAGTTTGCTTTTTTTTGATCTGAAAAGTCACCCTATATTATTAATTCTGTTTGTAAAATGATACAAGTGAAACAGTAGTCTGTTAAATGATTCAGTTTACATCCATTAGCATGCAGTTGAAAATACAGTAGGAATAGATATTAAATCCTGTGGTGCCACTGAGAAATTGCTCCACATTTTCTGTTCCTCTGGCTATGGGTGATGTACAACATTAACCGTAACTCTGTACCAGGAAGTTGAATGCTCTGAATATTAGTGAACCATTTCTTCTCCTACTCCTGTTTTCTTGCAATAGAAACCCTTAGGAAACTTAGTCACAGAAATTAATTTTCACAAGGGGAAAAAAATGCATCACAACCACTCCAATGTTTCATTCCTCTTCTGCTGTATTTTCATGATTCCAGTGCAAACTTAAGGAACAAAGATCCCCTTTTCAGCATTTATACTGTCAACTTTTATCTGAGAAGTTTGCTTCCTTTTTCATTAGAAAAGAAGTCTGCTGACTATGCCAGCAAAACAGAGAATCTAGAGTAAACAAATACTGAAGAAATGGAAGACAATCTGAAATTTAACAACCTGAAATTGTGATTCTCTTCCACCTCTGAAAATCTTAATTATTTCAAGCCAACATTATATTCCTTAATAAGAGTATGATTTCCCATCTGTAATTCTGTAATCTCTGTAATTCTGCAGTCAGGTGGAACAGAATTGTGCTAAGCAAAAGTTCACCTCCACTTCCTCCCACTTAAAAAAAAAAAATACATCTGATGCAACTTTTATGTAGTATTTGGTCCTTGAGGAGGTCAATGGTAGCATGGAGCATGATTCTATCCTTCCTATACCTCTGTGGGCAATAAAGGAAGGGCAGCTATGGGAGCAATACCAATAACGAGTTCTACAGACTTGAACATGTGCTTCTTTTTACTTTCAGGTTTTGTGGTAGCAGAAAGTTTTCACTACAGTTAATCAGCTGGTAAGTCAGCCTTGATTGGTCTTTTTTGCCTCATACAGCTAGATTTCTAAAACAACCTAATATGAACATTAGAGGAATACAGACATGAACATTTTAGTTGACAATACCTGTCCTTAGTAAGCATACACTGTTTTTGCAGTTTTTGTTAAAATGAAGAATAGATATAACAAAGAAAAAAAAAAAAAAAAAAAAGATAGTAATATCTTAGAATTATAATGGCCACAACATTTATTTTATACAAAAGATGTTATTATAACAGCCTCAGAGGGTTGTATCAAGAATTTTGAACCTATCTTTAAAATACTGTTGGGGAAAAATGATTTTCACATTATTATAATTCCTTATTACACTGACTGTTTTTCATATGTTACTATCCTCAAAATATATAAAGAATAGATAATATGTATAAAATATATAACAACCTTTTCTTTCCTGGTTTAGGTAACTCCAAGGACGGGTGTAAATACCCATTTTCTTTAGGCCACTGTGCCACTGTCAATATTGCAGTTTATGTGCTACCCCTCCACATAAAAGCAAAATTAAATAAAAAATACCAGTGCCTGTATTTCCATAATCTATGTAAACTGTATTCATCCAAAATGAGTATATACAATATTTGATATAGAAATATTAATTTCTATATTAATAATACATAAATATTATTATTAGTGCTGATATAAGTAATGGTAGTGGAAATACTACCTTAAGAGATGCACTAAAGATACAACATAGGTGATAAAATTGAGCAGAAATAATATTAAAATTAAAAGCTAGAGCAATCATACCGTTTTATCTCATGACTCCACAGTGGATTTCACCTTTGTACCTTATATGCTGACATGGTTCTGCTTAACATATTTTTCAGACTCTATGTTTGCAGAATAAATACTATGGCTACGAGTGAGTAAGCAAACATAATTAAAGCACAACAATATTTTCAATGTTGTTATTACCTGGGGTTTTATCTTTTACTAGTCAGTCAACTTACTTGAATAGCTTTCTATCAGAATAAGGAAATACCAAAGTTCACACTCTCTCTTATTCACTCAGGACAAGCTTTAGATCTTAAAAGAAATTTGTTGTTTTTAAATCTTTTACACAGTGTTATTTACAGTCCCATTCTATTACAGAGGGAATGCTGGAGGCAGTTTGCATTCCGAGTCAAAGGTAGCAGGATGTGCAGTAACTTCATTCTCAGAAAACTTCATTCATTTAAAAGGACGTTAAAGAACTTCTGTCCCCAGTACCAAATTCCCAATTCATTGCCATAGGCAGTAACTGTATGTACACCAAATTAATCTGTCAGTTTTAGGCCTCAGACTTCAAATCTTTTAGAAAACATTGATCCTTAGCTTTGAATGCCTTGAAAGTAAGAACTACACTATGGGATTTGCCTTGGCAGTCTACAGGAAGCCATAGTAGAAAACAAAAATCAATCAGAGGAAGTAATCCACATTCTGTGAGAGCATTCCACCATTTCCTTAATTGAAATTAGTGAGTTAAGGCTCCCTACTTTTGTTAAGGTCATGCACATCATTATGGTAATTATACTATATTGGTCTTGGGCGAAGAGAGAAAATGAACTGACAATGCTTGATGGTTGCTTTACATATAGAAAAGCATAAAATGCCTGCAATCTATGAAAATTCTAAATTGGGATAAAATATACAATTTGAATAAAATTCTACTGATTCTTGCTTAATTCCGGTTGGAAGGGACCTCTGCAGGTCTTTAGTTCAAGCTCCTGCTCAAAGCAGGTCAGATAATACAAGCCAGACCACAGTTGGTCAGACCTTTATGCAGTTGACTCTTGAAAACCTCCAAGGATAGAAACAGCACAGCTTCTCTGAGCAATCAACTCCCATGTGTGGCTCCAGCCTTTCACTGAATATTCCTTTAGGATACAGGACACTTAGAAGAAAGTGAACACTGAACACCTAAGGCCCAGCACATTTAGAATTGTTTTAATACTGGTCTGCCCCTTCTTGTCCTAAATACTCAGACATACATGCCCACATATAGAACATGTATGTTTCCATGTATTTGCATTTGAGAGGAAACTATACGATATTTACATTTAGAAATAATATTTTTTAAAAAGCCAGTTGCATATGGCAATTTCCTTAGAATGTTTACTTAACAGTTTTAAAGTTATTCCCAGAAAATATAAAAGTTGAGGGTTTTTGTTTTTTACATTCCAACAAAAATTAGAATACTGAGGCTTAGAATAAAGTATCAGTACACACTCATGAGGATTTGCTGGGCTGAGTATCATGTCAAGCACATCAGATTCATCCAATTAAGCCATAAGATTCTACTCACTGCACTGAGATAAAGGATAAGAAAATATAAAGTAAATATACCTATGAAAGAAATTAATTTGCAATATCTTGGGCTTGACCCCAGGTGTATTTGGCAAAAGGCCAAGACTTTTCTGTGCTTTATGAGCACTTGTCATGCTCCTTAAATTAAGTCAACTGGCAGACTTTAAAGCTCCTAATCTCTTTAATCTTTATTGCATCAGACAGCAGGTTGGAGACAGTAACTATTTATGAATCTCTAATTCCATTTAATCAGTCTAGCTGATCAATGATTGTGAGCAAAGAGAAACAAATGACAGAGAGAAAGCTAAATGACTGGAACAATACATTCTTACAAGTAATTCTATTTCACAGCTACTGTCAAAATGCTCTTAAATCAATATAAAGGAAGAAAGAATCAGGTGGGGTCAAAATGTTGCACATTTTTTTTTAAATAAAAGCTGCATTATTACTATCTTCAGGATGTAACAATGTAAAATTACTTGCAGACCACAATATCAGCTTGCCAGGACACTCACTGCATGAAGATGTGGGTTAAAAACTTCAGGACTTCATAATCATACTAGGACAGCGTATCATCACTTACACGTTACACAAAGCAAAAGTAGTTCACAAAATTTAGGAACAAAATCTCACTCAAGAAGTAGATGATTTTTCTTGGTGAAAAAACAAAATAAAACAAAACAAAACAAAACAAACAAAAAAACCCTCTATCAATCATAAAATTCAAAACACATTCTAAAGTAGATATTGGCTATGGCCCAGCTTGATGTCAGGGATCAATACAGTGCATGTTACTAAATGTTCTAATTCACTGTCCTGAGAAGGTCTGTATGAAAGCAGAGGTGGCTACTGCTTCTTCATCTGCTCAATGGAGACAACTGTGCCAGTATTACAGCCAGTCGAGTTCATTCCTCAGTTAACAGTTTCCCATCCCAATGTATTAACCCCTCATTTCAGTTTATGTTAATGGACCATGGCAGCTGAACTGATAACTATCTGACAACCTGCAAGCCATGCCACTACCTGCAGAGCAGCTGTGTTGACTGCTGTGCGCAGGAAGAGGGCCAGCTGCTAGAGTTAATAACCACTAGAGAGCATGAACCAGCCCTAATGCCAAAGATTATTTAGTAGAACTCTGACTTTCTTCTCATTCCATAAAAGTGATTGTACACCTTCTAGAGCAGGTAATCCTTCTTCAAGCTAAAGAATGCTGCAAAAGTATACCTTGAGCAATGAATATATCTATTTCAACAGCTTTAAGAACTTGCCTGTCTATTTAACATACTTGCAGCTTCAAAAAATGTTTAAACATTCAGAAGCTGTTCAGCCCACAATGTCTGTAGAAGCACATGAAAGAGATTTGATTTTTTGGAATCTCAGACAGCTTTGCAAATACCCAAACAGGAGGATACAGCAGTGGTTGTAATAAGTCATCTAAAGTTTGTCATAAGAAGTACTTAAGTCTTTTGGTAGAGAACAAAAATTACCTCAAAGTCAGATCAAAGGCATGCTGAAATACCAGAGCAATATGGCTAATTGTTCTTTTTTGTCTCACTATATAAAAAGAAGCTTGATGTTTTACCTAGAAACATTTATGAAGAGCATCTGACTAGAGGCCATTCCACTTCACTGACCCCTTTATTGTAGCTTTGCATACAGAGAAATATACTGACTGTGTCTTCAGGCACTCTCTATCTGATAGGAGGAAACATAAGCGTTGAGAAGTAGCGAACAAAGAGTATTTTGAACCTGTCTACTGTATAGAGTTTTACTTGCCCCTAGTCAGCTACTTGCATAAAAGTTGATTTAAGATGTATTAATTCCAGTGTACACTGCCTTGGTAGAAGAATCACCAACACTATTATCTTAATACAATATTCTTATTCTCATATCTGCAGCTAATGAATAAAACTATCAGTAATTACAAGAAGGTTCCCTTTAATTAATTTCCCTTAATTAAAGGGAAAAGGAAGAGGGGAAAAAAAAAAAAAAAAAAAAAAAAAAGAAAAGGCCATGCAGAAGCACAGAGAGAAAAAGGAAATCATTCTCATTCCCAGCAACAAGCGATGTTCGGCCACATCCTGGGAATCAGGGCCTCCATATGCATAGTGGTGGTTTGGGAGGATGGACGTTTTCATAACAACAGCTCTTCCTCTCCTTCCGCTTTCCCACCTTTTATTGCTGAGTGTGACATCATACAGTATAGAATATCCCTTTGGTCGGTTTAGGTCAGCTGCCCTAATGGTGTCCCCTCCCCATCTCTTGCTTACTCCTACCCTGCTGGCTCTTAAGGGGGTTGGAGAGAGTCCTAATGTTGTGCCAGCACTGCTCAGCAATAGACAAAACACTGCCGTTCTGGCTACAAGTACAGAGCACAGCACTGTATGGGCTGCTGCAGGGAAAGTCAACTCCATCCCAGCCAGACCCAGCACAAAAATACTACCCAAAACTTCCTAAATTTCTTTTATTAAGGATACTTGAAGCAATATATTTCCGAACAGGCTGTGAAGTATTTACTTTGCAGGTTTTTTGAAACAAGATAGACAATCATTTATCAGCAATGTCATAGGTATAGCTGCTTCCATCTTAAGGATACTTGGGCATCCATCTGAGAGCCTTTGCAGTCCTAAGGGTCTATGATAATCTAGACTTGTCTCTTGTTCATTGTTGATATGCAAACTCTCAACTGTAGTAAGCTCATGTTGATGTCTCTGATAACCAGCTGCTATATTTCAAATATGCTTTTTTCATCACTGCCCTCTAGGAAGAGCTTCCCATGAACTGCTGCAAGAAGAATCACTATGCTCCTTCAAAATAACTTTAATGTTTACACAAGCTTAATAACACTTCACTTGTTAGTATGCTAATACTGTTATATGAGACGTCTGCTGATACTGCCACCTGAATTTCCACTTATATGGCTGTATCCACTCTGTGTTTCATTAAATGTTTTATGTTTTGACTAGGTGCTCTTAGTGGCGGGGTTTATCATTTAGTTTTTATTTTGGCCAGTGCTAAGTACTATAAAGTTTCTCTCATCTGTGAATGTTAACTGTCACGGTACTGTAAACAATAATGACACAATGTGCTAACAAACCTACACAGCAGGGTGCTATGGGAAAGAACCGAGATTAATTTCAGTGTGACTAGCCATGTGGCAGAAAGTGTTTGCAGATGGTTCGGTGTCACTTTTGTCTGTGTTCTTTCCACGGAAAATCCTGCATCAGCATTGTATACAAGTGGTGAGTGCATAGTAGTTCCCATTCACCCAGAGAAGACATGCTCTTATTTATCCGGCACTTCCTAAAATGGCTTATGGATTCAGAGTCCCAAGAAAGTCGTTCAACTGCCCAATCTGCTTAGCCTGGCTTTTTCATCACTGGCAGACTGCTCACAGCCACACTTTCCCTTGTTCTTAATACTAAAATGTTTACAGCCTTCATCAGGTTTTTGTTATTTGTGAAGTATCCACCAATAAAACAACATTAACTGTAAAGGATAATTGTGACTTTGAAAGTAGATGCTGAGTATATTCCAACCTTCTGTTTTAAATTGGTTATAATCCAGCCTTCACCCTGAAGTGACTTGATCTCATGAAGCATCAACCAATCTAAGGGACAGTGCTTTGGATGGGGAGGTTTTCTGCAGTTTGGCTCTGGACACCGAAGTTGTGGAATTGTCTTTTAATGAGACACTCTGTAGATATCCCCATACTTCCTAAAGTACCTGTGACCATTTATCTCTCACATTCTTCTGTTTCAATTCACATTGCTTTCTACATCTCCAAGAGTAGACAACCTTCATTATTATTCTTTGCTTCCCATTTCTCTTCCAGCGATATGTCAGTATCCCCCAAAATTATCTTACAAGTTGCATTGTTAACTAAGGAAGAATAGACATGCTGGTTGAGAACAGAAGACCATTTTATTTGGCACTGTTTGTAACAGGGGTCTACAGCAGCCCTATGTGAGCACAAGAACATGAAAAGCAAGTTCACAAGCACACTCCCAGAGTACGCTCCCTGATTGCAAAGGTCTGTGGCTCAGAGACCTGCCAAGGCAAAGGTGATGTCTTTCTCAAAAAAAAAAAAAAAAAAAAAAAAAAAAAAGAAGCCTAGGGGTGGATTTTATTATGTTGTTCTGCACCTTAAGAAAAATATCAAGGGTGTTTTAAGCAGACAAGTCAACATGTAATCTTATGGGCTATAATAAAACACATTCAGGATCATACCTACAATGTAAGGAGACCCAAAAACTTTTTCTTAATGACCTTATACCATAAAAATGAAAAAGTAGGCAGGCAAAGTGCTCATTGATCACAAACTCAGCAAGGTAGACAGCTGTTCAGTTTGGAACCTACATCCCAAACAGAAGCTGACTATCAGAAATATAGTATTTCTCCAGGTAGTGAGTTTGGGAAACTTGAAAAACAAAAATGGTGCCTACAGGCAGCTCACTGACCGCTGTGTTAATTTAAGATTTCTGAATGCAATAAACAAACATAGTTGACTTAGGCATTTGTGAGCAGCAGCATTTGAAGATGGAAAGCACTGATTGCTGGAAAGCTACACTAATGAATGATATAACCTGGTTTGTTCATTTTTACACACCAGTGACATAGAAGAAGGAATGTGCAAAATGGTCATGAATGTATGGATTGAACAAATCTGGTCAAGGACAGTCAATACAACAGAAGAGTTAAAATTACAATTAAGTACAATTAAGCTGGAAAAAGAAAAAGTAATAAATGTTCATAGTTAATTCATCAGTGAACATGTGATACACAGAAAAGCTACAAATAAAGAAATAAACAATAAGCCATAAACAACTTTAGAACAAGAATAAAGTATGATGGAAAGTCAAATGTAAAAATCTCTTCTACATATAGCTAGCAAGATAGTTTTATCTAAAAATATCTGAAAGGCATAACTTCAAAAAGCTACAGTAAGTGCTTTCAGTTAATCTACAGTTACACAGAACACATATTTAAATGCAGTAACTTGTCTATTCACTTTTCTGTGACGTATTCACTTATAAATGCAAAGCTGAGAAACATGGCCAAACACTGAAATTGTGTATTGGTTAACATGCATATGCACTTACCCACATGGCCTATATGTAAATACAATATAACTTTCTTCATCACTTCGTTCAATAAATGTAACACACGTGTACTTCTCCCAGTGCCGCATAGCCTGTTTGAACATGGCACGCTGGGTACCTGAAAGAATGGCATGACATGAAATGAGACACTTTTCTAACTGCTTCTTGTTCCTTAAAACCAGATTTTAATATTAAGAATATAAGCCTGGAGGGAGTTACTAGATCATAAGTTGTGTGTCCCAGCAGTCCCATATACTGCCAACCTCCAAATATTCAGACAATCAGTTTGCCGTAACATATCTGCCTGCAAGGGGAATGCTACTGCCTGAAACACTCCAGCAAACATAAAATCTGCAATAAAAAGCACAGCTATGTTACACTAGAGGAAGACAACAGAAGAAATCTAGTGTTGCTTACATGCCTGCATTAACGTAATATTTACTAAGAATTTTCCCACATGAAATTAACAAGTGGACAACAAATTAAAAATAAATAAATAAATAAATAAATCACTAGTTCCTATTTATCTAGCCAGAAAGATAAAGGAACGGATAAATTCCTATAGACTTCAAATCTGGAGACCGATTTATCCGAAGCCATGTAAACAGGCACACCAACCAAGGCATCTGGATTTTATAATGAGCAGTGATCAATACCCATTTCTTTACATTCAAGCCTTTCAGAAATTGAAATTCAGAAAAAGTTTTAAATTCAAAAAAAAAAAAAAAAAAAAGACGACAAGATCTAGAATTTTATAAAAATATTGAGTTCAAATCATGTCAGGATCCTAAGAATTAAAGGCTATTTCATCCTATATTGCCCTTGCCCTTTTCTTTTACCTTTAAGAAATGTTTGACAACCTTTAGGATTTATCTTTTATTATGAAAAAGGTAAAATGTTTTACAGGTACATTTTTTATTTAGTTTACTACCATTATTACAAAAATTGGTAATCCTAAAGCAAAGGTCACATACTGTGCAAATACCCACACTTAAAATTTTACTGTAGCAGTTGATTTGGAAAGAAGGTCTCTGGTTTCTCTGTAGACATATGCATACAGTGTATGAGGACTTGCAGGTTTCTTTTGGCTTCCTGTATTATTGTACATAATAAGAAGTTACTGCATATCTTTTCTCACCCATTTTCCTTTTCTCTCTCTTTTCTTTTTATATTACTTCTTACCTCCACACTGATTCTGACACGTTTACATTTTTCAGGGAAAGCAAATGTTTTTTGTTTTTTGTTTTTTTTTTTTTTTTTTCTACAGTTTTCTACTAAGAATTATATGTATTGATGTAAGTCTTTTGTTATATATGTTTGTGTACCCATCTGAAAACCAAACTGAGGAATTACAAAACACATTTGAATCAGTTTGATGACTCAAATCAGTTTAGTAGAACACATGTTACACCGGTTAAATCTGTTTTATTCTTAAACTTAATATCCTACTTTTATATATAAAACAGCTTCCATAACATTGTTACTTAGGCCCTACAAAACAAACTTGTAAAATCAGAGAGACAAACAGCCCTCCCTCTCTATAACATACTTGAATAGTTTTATTACATAGCTTGCCTTCGGGAATTTTTTTTATTTATTTATTTTTTTTTTAAGTGTGACTAATGTTTTCAAAACAGACATACAGCAGGCCTGATCCAACAGAAATCTTTCTATTGATTTCCATACTATGACTTTCTTTAAAATAAAATATATTTTTTAAAAATTGTATTCTTTCTCTTTGTAGAAAGAACAAAGCTTACCAGTGAAATTTCCACCTATTACATATGGGATGACTCCCCCTGGCCATATTCTTTCTGTTCGCGATGTGGCAGCTCTGGGAAATCGGTTCTTCTCATTTTTCCCTGAGAATTTTGTAGTAGTCCTTCCTTTAGATGTACTATTTTGCTCAAAGCCTGTAACGATAATTAAAACACTGAATGAGAAGAGGGAGAATGAAAGGGAGAACACGAAAGGGAGAACATGAACCTCTACTGTCTAGAAAGTCAAAGTCAAATTATTTCTCTACGTCTTTTAAAAGTAAGACGCTGCTGTTATGCAATGGTCTATCATTATTGATTTCTTGAAAATGCTTGAAATGGAGAGGCTAAATCTTCATTTTTTGTACAGTAACAATGTGCACATAAACTTATCAATTTAGCCACATTGTCAGCATAATTACATGCACATTGTCTCATTTAATAAAAAAGAAAAATCATTTTTAAAAATGTTTTTTTGTTTTTTGTTTTTTCCAGCAAAGAAGAAATGGCTTTGAACAGATCCAAAGTAATCACAACATTTACTGTCCCTTTCATTCTTACTCCAGGATCTGGAAAAATAAAGAGCATAACCAGCCTTAAAGCAATGGACAGGAAGAGGTCCTTGAAGTATTAGATTGGCTTTTATTATCATGAATTATCAGGAAAAATAGATAAATTATTTGCAAAGCAGGTTGCAAACACATGGAAAAAGTCAGAGGTCATTTCCACCTCTGATCTCCACTACCTGTGGCTGTTACCAGTAGACACATTTTCAGATGAAAATGTGACTTCCAATTTCATAAAAACCATACAACACTGCAGGATGCCAATACACATTTTTCACAAATGAGCTTTTGGAATCCTATTTATTAATTATTAATAATACAAATATTACTCATGTTTGGAATTTGGAAGACCAAAAAAATTAGTACTATTTTGAGATTATTCACCATCCTTCCCATTACAGGTAAATCTCTCTCAAATCAGCTGAAACTTCTGTGACAACAGAAGAAGATCAGAATAGCTATACAAGGACTTGAACACCTTAATAAGGATAGATGTCTTCTTCTGAAGCAATTTTAAAGTCAGTATGGACATGAGGAAAGCTGATTAAAATGGATCACTTGAAAGGCAGCCAACAAGCCCTACTCAGTGGGATTAAATTGTTGCTCCTCATGGAACAGTACACCTTCCCTCTGTGATATCAATTCCACTTAAGTGTTACTGGGTACATCAGGCTACACTGTAAGGACCATGAAAGACTCGAGGGCAGGACTGAGGTACAGTGCCTTGGCTCCAAGGCTGGGAACATCCAAAGGACAAAAGGGAAGAAGTTACAGCACATGCAGCATAGGGAGAAAATTCTTCATGCACGAGAAAAGTCTAACTTTATAACAATTAACACAAATTATAATTTATATCAGAAATTATATAGAAAGTAGCAGGGTAAAAAAAAAAAAAAAAAAAAAAAAAAAAGATATGCACACAGGTAAAGCAAATAACTTACCCTTGCATTAAGTATGTAAATGAGAATTTCACAATAGTGTACAACACAGATAGAAACTTCAGCAAAAGAAAAATCATTAATGAATCATCTGACAGATTAATATAGGTGTTTTCTGATTTAAAATTCCTATCAAATTTCTTTTGAACTACAAGTAGTAAGAAATTCCTTCCAAATTCTTGTAAAAGATGACAAGCATTTATGCACTGCTAAAATATCGTATAAAGAATTAAGTTTATACATCAGAACACAACTGCAAAGGCAGTTACAATGTTACATATTTTCCTTTTTTTGAGGTTGAGGTATCATGACGTTAAATTGACATCTCCTCACACCAAAAATGATGAATGAACTTGACCAGTATAAATGATTTCACTGACTTCGCATGCTGAATTCAACTACATTCATACTGACAAAAGTATGTGTTTGTTCAGCATAACACAACATAAGTGCTTCAAATGCTGTGTGACTCATCACAATGCCCCACCTGAATCCAGAAAAAATACAATGAAATTAGCAGCTATGCAGCATAGCCTACCTGTACTGAGCAGACATTGTATTGATATCATTTAAACTTATAAATGTGAAGATAAATATACAAAGCAGCTAAGGAATTTTTAATATGAGATGAAAAAATACGTATTTTAGCTTCCAGATCTGATACTGGAAATGGACCTCTAAGAAACATAATGAAGATAGTAATAGTAATCTCTCCATTACTATTCTTGAACTATTTAAAGTTTGTTTATGCCCATACCGAGAGGCTTTAAAATGTTAAAAAATATATATATTTAAAAAATTATCATCACATCAGGTAACCTGCTAACTTAAACAGTGAAAATACCAGAGCCAAATCTTCGTATCCTGTCTATGAGCTGATAGAGGGCACCTCGTTTTTTTGACATTCCATGCTCTCCAAAGCCACCTTTAAAAATAAAAGAAAAAAATATTACAAAAAAATAAGAACATGGAATCCTACACCTACAGCAATTATATAACCAGATGAGATTAGGAAATATCCTGTAAGAACTGCAATGTGCCTTTAAGGAAGTTTAACATATTTCAATGACTTGCATACAAATTCTTCAAGTATTCTTGACAATGAAACAAAAAGACATTTTTAGCTGAAAATTTTTCTAATACACATTCCAGAATGTAAGCCAGCATGTCTTTGTTATTCAGACAAGACATGACAATTACATCATTTAATTATTATTTGAAGCCTTTTTCTTCCTGGTGACCTTGACATCCTCTGAGCTATATTGATTGACAGCTAAAAGCCTCTCACAAAAATTTTCTGAATGCATGCCACAATCAAGGCATTTCAAGGGAAGGGAAAGAGGGATAGGAAACATTTAAAGTTTCACCAGAAACAACACAAAACAGAAACAAAACAAAACAAACAACAACAACGATAAATATTTATTGTGGCTGATTTTAGCATGAAAGTTTTAACTTGTTTGTCAACATGCAAATGAATTTGCAACACACTCTGAAGGCTTTGAAACATCACATACTGGTGCGTATTTCAATAAGGCCTCACAGGCATATATATCTGTTATTTTAGCAATCAATGAACAAGAAAAATTAAGCTAACAATTTGTCGACTGTAACATGTATTGTGTTTTGTTTTTTTTCCAGAAATGTACCACATTTCCAGGTGTAGTGTGTACATTTAATGCATGATATATACCACCTTCATATCTGATTCTTTTGTGGTTACAAGTGGCTTTGAAAAAAACAGTAAGCCTCAGATAAGAATATTGATAACACCACACTAACCAGTAAATTATCAGAATTGTTAAGAAGGTTTTGTGATTTTTAGAAGTTTGTAGTAAGTTATATTTTAAGATCCAATATCTGTCATAGGACAACAGAATTTTCAAATTACTTGTACAACAGCAAAAGTAAAATAGAAATGAAAGGACACAAACCTCCAACTGCCACAGAAAAGACCTTTCCTAATTTCCCACAACAATTTTCAATATATATGTGGAAAATATATTTACTAAATTGCAACGTGAAATCATTCCATATAAGGCAAATGAGTTCATGTGGCTGCTCAGTGAGTAACAATGTGTCTAATTATTTGGATTACACTGTCACATAGTTGCTTGCTCCCTTGAGAAAAATTTTCCAAATTTTTTAAAACATTTTAGATAGATGAGGTAATAGTTCAACACGTTCCTTCCCAACAAGTTATATGGTTAACTATACTATACACTCCAGAGACTATAACAATTCCATTGCTTGTATCAATCATTATTAACATAAATGTCTCTGATGCTAACATTCATATCATAGAAAGGCAGATAGCTGGAGATTCAAAAAACATCTAAAATAAATATCCCTAAAACCCAGCAACTTTAAAAGACTTAACAGGAATAAAAAACAAACAAGCAAACAAACAAAAACATTATTTACTGAATGAAGCAACCTGTGTAATCCATTTCATGAAAAATGAAAGAAGAAAATGTATCTCACTTAACTAATCTGGCCTATATGAATAAACTACAGCTTTGCCAAACCGAAGTCTGAAAAATTTGTTTAAAAATAAATAAATCTCTTTTGCTGTATCTTCTTCATCATGCTTCAAGTAGGAGCAGGAGGATACTCTTGGCAATTTACATTCATACACAGCAATTTTATCACTTTTGCTGTTTGTTTTTGTTTATTTATTTATTTACAATTATTTTGTGCAGTGTTGGATAAAAAAAAAAAAAAAAAAAAAAAGACAGAGCCACAGTGAGAAGCTCACAAAGTATCTGGTCCTGGAAATCCATGCTGATAATCCTCACCAAAACAAGCAGTCACAAAATGTGAATCAGAGCCTGTTAGCTCACTACTTTTAATTAGTCATTCCAGTGAAAAACGTAACATGGATAGTTTATATCCATGTACTTTAACTTTCTACCTGACATTACCTATATTCTTGAAGGTCAACAGCAGAACAACAAAGCAGGAGCATAAAGTGCTCAGAAATCAATCATGTATTTTTCACTGTATTTGTAAGGAAGGTAATAATCTAATAATTTGTTCTCTATTGAACCACCATTTTATCTTCCTTTTCCAGTTGTTACCCACTATTAATTAGCTAGTTGTTGGTAATTTCTTCCATTGACAATTAAAGGGGGAAAAAAGCACACTATACTGTGCAGTTTTCAAAAACTGGCCAACTTATATTTCAAAATGTGATAAACTTGGGAAAAATATACATATGTGAAGCTTAAAACAAGACTTCTCCAACTCTGTTTTAGAAAAATCAAAACTGTAGAGTGTTCATTGAGAACCAGTACCAAAACATTAACTTCAGCAGAGTTTGTTCTCCAAAGTCCATTTATATTGATTATCTCAGATTCCCCTTGTGCAATAAGGGTAGACAAATATGATCCAAATGCATTGGTAATCCTCAGTAGGATGAGTCAATATCCTTAATAGGATACTGTAACATGGTAACATGTAAAGATAATGCACCTCAAGACAGGTAAGGAAAGAAAGCTAAATAGTAGAATATATACATAAATACAGCTGTTCAAAAAAAAAAAAAAAAAAAATCAGTTAAAAGGAAAGAATAGAAAAATAAGAAGGAAAGTCAGCAGGCCAAAGAAATCACTTGGCTGCATCCATTTTAAGAACCTTGCTGTCTACATTGTCTGCAAAAATGGGGCCTGAAATACTTCCAAATTCAATTAAAAATATTTGTTTGAGGTGAAGTGGAAGAAGGAAACCCCTGGCTCTAATGACTTTTTAATATTCAGCCTTAATCTAGACAAGATCAGAGATGATCCTAGCTTAAAGAAACAAGCGGTTTCAAAGGGAAATAAAATAAATTTTCAAGTTATTATAATAACAGTCTAATCACATACTCAAAGAGTGAAAATATGCCATGTATATATATTTATCAATACTGAAAGATTAAGCTACAAAATGCTACAAAAATGAAAAAATCATTTCTGGTCATTCCTCAAAATGATCCTTATTTTCACATACTAGGAATCATCAAGTTAATATTAGCTGAGTTCAGCAACAAATAGACCATGCTTAATAGAAAAACTTCAGAAATGCATTTATGCATTTGCTACTACGTATAAATACTCCCTTTCACACCTTCCCACTATAATTTTTTTGGTACCATATCCTGAAAGTTTACACATTCACAGTCATGATTTTACAAATCACAGCCTGAAACCATGGATATTTTTAGACACTAAGTAGACATCCATTTACACATGGACTATGTTTTCACACACATATATACATATATATTTACACAGGTATGATATCTCTTTATCTATCTGTCTCAAAAAAACAACTGCGTTTGTTTCAGTGTCCAGCACTAATGTGGCAAATTTACATTCTAATTCAAATTCTAGAAAGGATAAAAATGTTCTTGTGCATCTTCTAGATCAATGTGTAGATCTGGATTAAACAGAATAAAAATTAAAAAAAAAAAAAAAAAAAAAAAAAAAGAGCAAAAGGAGGTGTTGTAATTCAAGAATCCCAGTCTCGCCTCCAGGATTCCACATTTTCTCCACAGGGCATCTCAGCTCTGCTATCAGGAACTTGCAGAGCTGAAAGCAATGCTTTGTACAGCTTCCTTTCCCACATGACCACCTGCAGAGAGGACTGGCAGAGAGGTTCCTCCCAGCTTCTGCTCTTTGGCTCTACAAATTTTTTTGTTGTTGTTTGTTTTTGTTTCTGTTTGTTTGTTTTAATCAGAAATGCAGAAAAAAATAAATTTGAGCTTTTCCCTTTGCCTCACTTAAACAAGTTTGTAGTACTTGTTGAATAATTTCTTTAACTGTAAACTAACATTACCCATAAAATAACATTATATATAATAAGTTTATATCCATAAACTAACATTATTCACTGACTTTCTGCACTTAAAAACAGAGATGAACTTATTATAAGCAAATAAGAGAAAAATAAGTTAAAAGCAAGGCTGAAATATCATACCTGTGTTATGGCCAAGTCTTTCGTTGGAGTGCTGCGTAAGGTCAATTGTCCTGTCAATTTGAAAGATTTTTAAGTCTTCATCATCTAAGGCAATATCTCCCCAAAAGACAGCTTTAAATAAAAAAGAGCTCAATTTAATTAAAGAATTTATTTTTACATTTAAACCAATCTGAAGACTATAATGCCAAGTTACAGCCCTCTGGGAAATATGTGACAAATATACATTTATACGACATACATTTGCTTACTGATCTACATTTTTATACAAAGAAATAAAACTAATAAAAGAAATATTTTGTTTCACTATTCTCCTGTATTTTATAGACTTAAGTTCTTTAGACATTTTATAAATGCAATCATAAATTTAACATCAATTAACAAATTTTCAGCATATCTGATGTTTTCTACATGTAAATACAACAGAGGAAACTAAAAAGCACTGAAAGATATTAACATTTGAAGTATGAAGTCAAAAATATACAGTACTGATAGAATACAATCTTTTCTTATTTCATCCCTTCCTACGTCTTTTGGTGCATTTCTTCTTTCTTTTCCTGTTGCTTAAGATTCAGGTTTTTTCTGTTTGACTTTTTTTTTTTATTTTTTTTTTAAAGTCAATTCATCTTCGCTAAGCTGCCATCACAACTCAGTGAGTCGAAATATAGGTAAGAGTTCAAGATCTATACCTTCAGTCTTTCTTTTCTGACTATTTTTTCCTGAGTTTTTAACCTCAAATGTCCCTGCCAACTCAAACTTATCATTAAAGATGGACTCAGCAGGCCATCTTCCACTATGTGAAGGAATTCAACAAAGCATTACCAATTAACATGAATTGAAGTGATTATTAACTTTACCCAAATACTTCCTTCTCCCTCTCTTCACTGCTTCTGTAGATGTCTATTACCAGTCCCCTCAGAATCACAAAGCCTCTGAGATCAAGACTGGTGTCATGTTTGAATTTAATGCAAATTTCTCCTGTTCAGGTAGACATTACTGTCTCTGTTTGGTTGTTTGTTAAACAGCTCCACTGCAAATTGTTTTCTTACGGAGTTTGTCCAAAGTCCATCTATTACCAAACTACTCTCTCAGGTCTAGTTCCATTCAAACATCCCAAACACTAAATAGTCTTCCTTTTCTGTCATTTTTTCTTTTATCAAATTATAGAGACCATTCATCAGATAATATGTTCATCATATTCTTCTTAGTGCAGAATTTATCTTTTTCCTATTGATTAAAGCTTATATTCATAATTATTTAATCAAATCCATATCTAAAAACTCATCTTCTTGATTTTCCTGTTGCTTTTTTTGAATTCAAGACAATTAGGAGAAATGATTTTGAAAATGTCTTTGGTCTGCCTTGTAAAGTATCTTTAAGAAAAAAAAAAAAAATAGAGCAATTATACAGAGTTCAAAAGTGAAAATGAACCTTCGCGATTAAAAATATAACCATCTTCTAAATAAGAGCATTTTCACATATTAAATATTTGCATGAAAAGATGATGTTCCCTAGAAACAGAAAGTATTTCAGACCACTTCTGAAACTGTTCAGTCACTTCTCATGCATTTGTGAACACTCTGTTTCCGAGGGTCCCTATTTCCCTTGAACTCATTGAGCACATCCATCCTCTGCCTAGCCTACCAACCAGTAATGGTTTTTACCATCAGTTCAAAAGACATAGCTAGTGGCAGCTCTAAGTGTCTTTTTCCTTGAACTTTCTAGGGAAAAAAAAAATAATAATAAAAAAATAAATAAATCTCAGATTGTCTGAGTTTTGAACAGTGAGGAGAGAAAGTCTCCATCTGATTCTTGAATTAAATATTATTATTTCTATTATAACCATCTTCTAGATATTTCTCTTGGATGTCATTCACAATATGGGCCACTGTATAGCACCAAGACCACAAATCTTGATACAATGTACAAAAAAAAAATGGTTAAAAAAAAAAAAAAAAAAAGGAAGCAGCTATTAACATTACACTTTAAAAAGACATGACATGCTTTAACAGAGGTCACACAGGTTGTCCAAACAAAACCTGAGGAAGTGCTAAAAATTAATAGCAATCCCATTTATTCTTTCCTGGTTGCAGTGAGAGTTAACAAAATGAACGTTCCGAATTACCAAAAGTTGAAAAAAATAACTCACTGACAGAGCCGTATTAGCAGAAATCACTTTGGTTTCAGTACATAATACTGTTATATAAACATGAAATAAAAACTCAAGGTAAATTGAGCATTAAAAAAGTGTACAGTGATGTGATTGAAAATATATCCTCTCTAGTTCTGATGATCCATCTTTAGCACTTCACTGTAGTGACATTCACCTTGCCGTGAAAATACAACTAGAGAAAACTCAAGCCCTATGAATTTGTCTGACAAATGCATTGCACAGATGCAAAAAAAGAAAAAAAAAAAAAAGGAACAGCAAAAAAACTTACTGCTCAAGAAAGGTACAGTAACTGTTTGCTGAGTTAGAACAGAAAACAAAGCCATGTTATTTTTGTTAAACATCTGGACTGCTAGCTAGAGTTGTTCTTGATTAGCAACCAAGTACAAGATAAAGTTTAATAATAATATAACCATGGTAATATAACAATAAGTGCTGATGCAAGTTTGATGCAAAAATAGATGAGTAATCTTTGTGACCAATAAAAGCTAGTTTCTCTGGTGTATGAACTAAATATTTGTAAACATTTAAGAAAGAAATATATGCAATTGTCTGTTTGTTTAATAGAATAATAGGATGTTTTCTTCAGGCAGGTGTTATTTGAAACAAAATAATTCTGTTTATCAGGTCACGTAAGGATCAAACAGGACAAGAGGTAGAAACCTGGAGAGAACTTATTTGACTTCTACAAGAAATTAATAACTGCCTCTTTACTTTTATTTAAATAAATCTGTGATTTTCTGAACTAATTTCAGTGCAACTGGGAAAAAATACATCTATAGCAAGACAAACAACAGCTGACTGGGTTCTATTTAATTTAATTTCAATCCACCATTAAAAATTAGAAACAGAGACATGAAAGAAGCTGATAACTGCTTTTTAAAAATACGCATTTTTTTCCAATGAAAAGTCTGCATTTCTTCCTTCAACAAAGCCTGAGGCAGAAACCCACATGAACTTAAAAAAAAAAAAAAAAAAAAAAAAAAAAAACCAATAAATAACACATTTCCATAACTGTTAAAACTATCCTTTCAGACTGTCTGTGTGTTACTGTACTTTGTAACTAGAGAGGATTGTACTTCTATCTCCTGTCTTGAAATTTTTATGGCCTGAAACTATCTGAAGAAGTTGCTTTGTATACATCATTTTGCTGCACATCAATCTAAACCTTATGGAAAGCAAGCAAAGGATTGTTTGGGTATGCAAGGCATGTTGAAGACTGTGCTAAGAGCAAGTTAAGATTAAGAGTTGTATTAGCTTCCTTTAAAAAACTTCTGCCAGAATTGACATATTCCATACCATTCACTCAGTCCACACATTGATAGATAGACACACCTCTCTCGTTCTTCAAAGATATTTCGTTCCTAGGTTTGCTTCAAAAAAATGTAACAAATAACAAATTTTGCTTAACACACAAAATAAAAATTGAAAATTCAAGATGATCCAAATGGAACTTGAAGTTGCCACCTGTTTCAGATTTCTTTACATTCTCTCTTATCATCTACATAGTGGCCAGGAAAATTTGATGTCTACAGGCAACTTTTTCATTTGAATTGAACACACAAAAGTCTGCAATAAGCAAAGTTAGGAGAAGTCTGTTGGAAACTACAATATCTGAAGCAAGTACGTAATAAAGATAGATAGATAGATAGATAGATAGATAGATAGATAAATAATTATACTAAATGTTATTGCATGCAACTTTCTGGGTTTTTGTTGTTTGTTTGTTTGTTGTTTTGTTGTTGTTGTTTGTTTTTTGGGGGGAAGGTGGAGGAGTTGGGGGGAGGAGGGGAGATGTTTTGTTTGTATTTTACATGTATATAGGCGTTTAGACAAATTCAGCTGACAAACAGGATGCACACGTTGCATTCAGAAAGAGGACACAGACTGTTTACCCATGAAAGTATATTTTTCTGTAACATCAAAGAAAGATTATGCACATACATACATCCTGCTAATACATACTCTTCACCTATAGACGCAATTCCGATTTCACACATCTCAAAGCACTCAGCCAAACAACACCTTCAAAAAGGACTGAGTAAATTACAAGACAAAAATCTGCCATGCAAAGCAGTTAAGCTTGCAACATGCAAACAATTGCCTCGCCAGAATGAAAACAAACAGGAAAATAAGAATCTTATAGAAGATAGCAGATACTTCCCATCCAAGAATATATAACAATATTACCATAAAAATGTGATTGATATAGAGTAAGATGATTTCTAATATGTAGATCAAGCACGTGAACTACATGTGGCAACTTGAACTGTTATCACAAATAATGAATATTCATCTGTGAAGTTCTCTTTGCTAACATACTGTCTTCCAATAAGACCATCACAACATCAAATATCCACCATTCTGTATGAATAAAATATACTACTAAGAAAACAAAATAATTTCAAACAAAAAAAAGGAAAACTATTACAATTATTTTAAGTATATGTAAATACACCCATAGTATGAAATAGCATACATGGTTAGGACAAAAAGGGTTTCCATGACCAGAAGATGGTCAGAAGTCACAGAACATGAACAAAATCATGTTAAATTCATGGGGCTATGGTATGCAGTAGAATGGATTTTTCTGGGATTAAAAATAACAATTAGTATATAAACCTGCAAATTATATACAACAATATATTCATTATGATTGCAAAACCAAAAATCATCTATAGCAATTTTTTTTTATAATTTGTCCTACAATTTTTTAAAACAAAAACTATAAACAGCCATTTTGGAGTAAAATATATTGCTGAGAGTATCAATACTGATATTAGTAACAAGACAGAAAATGCAACTAAAGAAAGAACTAAAGAAAGATTGCTAGTGTTTGCCCCTAAAGCACAGGAGCATAGCAGGAAAAAAAATATAATATATATATATTATATAAATAAATAAATATATATATATATATATATATATATACACATATGTATCAGGATCTCTGATGTGTGCTAAGACAGCTACCAAGGACAGCTCTAAGAGACTGACACTGTAGTAGACCATTAAGATCCAAAAATAATTTCCATAATATGCTTTGTTTTGATTACAGTGCAGGCTAGAGAAACATTCAACTCAAGAATGTAAGAATGGCATTCTTACATTCGGACAATTTTTTCAACTTTTGAAAACAAGATTAGAAAACCTAATATTGCAATGAATTAGTGTACTATAACCTGAAATTCTTTTTTAGGCTAAACAAACTAGGCAAAATGAGAAGTAAACTGTGATCAGCCACACAGGTATTCCCTTGTTCTGTGAGCAGACAGGGAGATCGTGACAGGGAGATTACTGCTGTATTGAAAAGATGCCACTGAAAGGATTAAGGCAATTTTAGAAGACATTTTAAAAGCATAGCCTCAGATTTTGGTATGCTACTGGGAGTGGAAAGCAGAGGAAATTTATCCGCTTCATAGGAGCTGCCAAAAACTGACAACAAAAATATTAGAATTAACTGGAAGGCAAAATATAAATCTGAAGAGTTTTGAGCTTCTTTCATTTCTTTTGAAGGCAGGTGGGCCACCCAGTGCTTTTCAAAATCTGACCAGCAATTCATGCAGCAAGAAGTGCCAAAAAGCGTGCTGGCCCAAGTTCAGGGTTCATCTAAAAGCCCGTGTGCAGCAGTTCCAATTAGCAGCCTCTTCTATAGCTGAGTCATTGAGTACTTCCCTGCAACAACACAGCTATGTGCATTACAATCTATCTTGGTGAGTCATTTTATCCCATACAATCCATTTCACAGCTTACATAACTGCCTCTGAAACTCTGAACAGAAAAAGGGAACTTGTGTGCTAAATAAGTAAAAACAATTTTACTTCATTATGAGGAAAGCAACATATGCTACTATAATTACCTGAACTTTGTATTCAAACCAGTTCATTTGTTCCAAGATTTTCAGGTGCAATACACTTTTCTCATAAATCATTAAAATGACAACAAGACAGGACAATTAAACAGCAAAAGATTGCAAATGCAACCGCAAGCATAAAACTCCATACCGTACTCTGAATTGTTTCTAACCCTATTCCTCATGAATGCTACCTTTAGCCATAACAGTCAAACAATTTCAGTGTTACCATACAGAGATCAAAGAACTTTCAAAAGAAATTTATGAACCAAAATTAATTTCAGTGTTTGATAATTATCAAAATCAGGTTTTTATTGAACAAAAAAGCAAGTACATGACAGAAAAGAAAACTTTATAGAAACTTTAACAATATTAGATAGAAGAACAATCCAGCCTATTTTCAGATATACCAAAACTAGAGATTAGTTACTACATTTTCAGATCTGTGCACAACTATGAGCAACTTGGTGAAATTTATTGATTTACTTGAAAAAAAAATGGCAGTCACACCTGAAAAGGGATACAACTCCTCTGTCAGGCTGTCTTCATATTTACTATGAAAACAAATGATATAAGATAAACAGATATAAGCTTTATATCTGTTTTGTTCTGATGTGCAGGTAAAAATCACCATCTAAAAGTCCAAATATGTTACCATATCATAAGTGCATGTTATAAAACAAAATACTTTTCCCTTGGTAGCTGGATTAGATCGCTTGTCTGGGGAGACATTTGTCAGATTTGACAGATTCCTATTTTTGTGACCACTATTACACAGGGTGCTTGTTTAATTGTAGCATACTACAATCCCAATGCTTTTTATTTCAACTACTAAAATACTCAGGATTACTAAGGCGATACTCCTAGCAATTCAGATACATAACACTAAAAATTTGGCTACCGTGAGAGAAACAGCATATCTATGTTAGCAGGAGTGTGACAGTGAATGAAAGAATACTAGAAGTTATAACTAAAGTCTTCTAAAACTATAGTTTTAGAAGAACCATAAATCCTTTATTTTCCTGAAATCAAGTATGCATGGATCTTGAAGTTTTAGGAATTTACAGGGCAGGGGTTGTGGGGCATGGGGGCGTTTGTCACATGTTAAGTGACAAGCACTTTTGACAAAGTCCAAAATAAATAATTATAGAAACGTTTGCCCCATGCATTGAAGAGAAAAAAAAAAAAAAATCCAACATAATAAGAATTTGGCTTTGGTCACACACACACACACACACACACACACACACACACACAAAGTCAGTAGAGAAAAGGAACTGGATTGCAATACTGCACCCTGCATCTTCTTAGGTGAGAAAACACCTTCCTTTTGCAACATAAATTATTTGCAAGTTTAGAAGTGATTCTCCATGAACTTGAACAGTTTCTTATGAATATTATCATAGTCCTACCCAAAGCTTCAAAATATTCTGCCCTAAAAATACTGGAAGAGGTACCAACAAAATGTCATCAACATAGGAATATCACTTGGATTCATGAAAGAAGTGGAATTTTTGTACTGAAGAATACAAAACCAATTGAAAATCTTGAGAAATCTAACCTATGTCAGTGTTGGTCAAGATTTATGTCTATTCAAATCACAAACATTTCAACTTGTCATTTATGTGCCATAACTATGAAAATTAAATTAATGGGTGGCTTGGCCTTTCATAAAATGAGTTTTCCTGCTGCAATATTAAGGGAAAAATATCAGAGAAGTTATTCAAAAATCTAAAGCTTGAGTCAAAGGTATTTTAGATCTTAAGATTACAAGACTCAAGATGTAATCCGTGATTTTCCTGTCAAGATAACATTTCATATTAAAATCAATTTGAACACTTATTTTCTGCAAAACAAAACTACACAGCCTCCATAAAAAAATAGTTGTTCGTGTCTTGAAGTTGTACTTCCACTTTTTTTATACTACAAATATATAGCCACTGATACACTTTTCTTAAAAGCAATCCAAAATAACCAAAAACATAAGCAGGTCTTCCCCAAAACATGAGATTTCTAAACAAAACAAAAAAAAAAAAAAAAAAAAAAAAAAGGGGGTGGGAGGAGCAGGGAGGAATTGAACATTATGTATTAACTTAACTTTATGTATTTTCCCTTGCACTTCCACATATTTTCCTCTCTTCCATTTGCTATCTCTTCCTCAACAGAAATTCTTGTCTATTACATCACATTGGTCATATCTAAAACAGTAAGCTTTACATGACCGCTATGATTGTCCTGCTTAATTCTATGCATACATGCAATGCATATACAATGATGCTATTACATTAATCTCTATTTTATTTGTAAACTCCATTTCTCCATGGCTTTAAGGTCAAGATCTACAAAGTTAATGATATGACAGTAGAAAGAACAGACTCTACAGTAGAAAGACTCTTCCAGTAGACTCTTCCAGTAGAAAGAACAGACTCTACAAGGCATTTTTATACCCGTATAAAAATGAAAACTTTTTTTAAAAATACATACATGTATAAAGCCAGAAAGAATAAAAATAATTGTTTTAAAATTAAGACTAGAAGTTAAGAACAGAGTTGAAATAATTCCATTCATTAAAGAATGGAAAAATGTAAAATTAAAAATAAACTGTAAATTAAAGAATGGAGATCAGAGAATTTCACCTACATGAAACAACTGTTAGGGCTGAGACAGATTACAGCAGCTGCTACAAGGCCTTCTCAAAGATGCAATTCTTAGATATTTTCATTTGAATACCAAGAGAACACAATAACACCAGAAATTCAAGTAAATTACCAAGCTAACTGATAACACACAGTGGACACTGAAGGACTAAAACTGTTTTACTCTTTGCTTTACATCCATATTAATCTACTTTGTACAGAATGTTGTATAACACAGCTGATGTCTTACAACATTTTTTGCTTTATACTGCCTAAACTTCAGGTCAAAATAGCTTCACAAAATAAATAGGTTCACAAAATAAATTGTATTTTATAAGTGAAGTATGAAGTGAAGTATACCTTCCATGACTTTTTCTATGTGATTAACATATTTTTGCTAGAGCAGATGTATTTTTAAATGAAAATAATACTTTCATCATCATGAAACAACTGTGCATCCTCTAGCACAGCAGTAGCTCTTTGTCCCAGAAACTGAATTCAATCAATTTAGCACGGTTATTGAAGAAGGAATCATTTCTTTGTTTTACTTGGCACTTTTCAAATATTACTTTCTTTCTACTCAGAAGACAAAGAAGAACCTGTAAATGTAACATCTATAGATTCACCACATGTTTGCATTTGGGGACAGGGGAACAGTTAATGTGCTGTTCTAGTCAAAACACAAATCAGTTTCCAATTTGAGGACTTTGATGCTTGTGTCTTGAAGCCTAAGAAGAGGAAGGTAATAGCACTGACTGAATATAGGAAACTGCTGCAGTTATCAAACAAATCATCAAGCACTGGAAATAAAGTTCATTTTTTTTTCACAGAGGGTTTTATTTTTGGTTTTTAATTGCTTGTGCTTTTCAGCCCAATGCATATTTGTGTGACTTGGGAAGAGAGTGTGGGGCTTGAACATTACTAGTAAAGGTCACCTAAGCAAAGAATTCTTGTGACCCAGTGGAGATAGAGGCACTTAACAGGTTAGGTAGCTGCAAACTAAAAACTTTCAAGAAGTTGGAACATCTTCACACTGTCCGGCACAGGCACTTCAACCCATGTGACAGTGATGCAGAAAGGGTACCAGACGAAAAAACAACATCAAGTGGAAGCCTTGAGAAGCCCATTCTAGATCAAAAAACATTGGGATGACAAATCCAGTGCATGCTTCCTCTGTCACCTTTAAGAAAAGGCATGTGAGTTTGAATGAAAAGTAGAAAGCAAAAAAATGAAGCACAATGGAAGAGAGAGTTAAAAAGTGGAGAAAAGTAGGTTAAAGAATGTGGCTAAGAGAAAGATAGCTAACAAAAAAAAAAAAAAAGATAGCAGACAAAATAAAACTACAGAGTATTTCATTTTAGCCATCTACAATGAATTTTTGGAGATAAAAGTTTTAGCTAGGGAGAAGAGCTGAAAAGACTAAGACTCTTTTGGACTTTGCCTAAATGTTTGTTTCGAAATTCATTTAGATAGGCTATTGAACGTGCAGGGCAACACAGTTTTGGTCACAAATTCTGTTTAACACCCCAGCCTTTTGGTGACAGTGTAAGTTACAGGGCAAAAATATTTGTTTCTGAGAAACTGAGGGAACAAATTTATATACTTTATAGTATTTTCCTTAGGAATTTTATACCTCTTATTTAGATATTTTATATTAGTAAGAGAAGCCAATTTCAGACAGAAAAAAAAAAAAAAAAAAAAAATTAGCTTTATTGGAAAACTAGTGGTCAAGAAAAGTGAGTAAGAAGAGGAAATATGTAAACGAAGAAGTAAAAATTCTGTTGAGAAAAATTTTAAGCTAAAAAGCCTACCAGTAATAGTCTGAGGACCAGACTCAAGTAAGTTGAAAACAAGAAATTTCACAACTGTAATACCATTGCTCTGCTGCAAAGTTGGACTCAGATAGTGACTATGGAATAAAAGTGAATAAGAAATGCAGTACTAAATGAGATAACTATTTTAGTTGTTTGTTTTTTTTCCTATGCTATGACAATAACAGGCCACACATTTATGCAATAACTTTTTCATTAAAACTTGGCATTAGAATATAATAAACACGTCACATCAAAGTTATAGTGCAGTTAGACATTGGAACAGGCTGCCCAAGGAAGTGGTGGAGTCACCATCCCTGGAAGTCTTTAAAAGACGTTTAGATGTAGAGCTTAGGGATATGGTTTAGTGGGGACTGTTAGCGTTAGGTCAGAGGTTGGACTCGATGATCTTGAGGTCTCTTCCGACCTAGAAATTCTGTGATTCTGTGATTCTTTTCCTTGTCTTTGGAAAATGAAAATTTTATTTCATTTGCTAACAGACATAAAATTCCAAGTATGCTGAAGTGGTACCTCTAAAGTAGAAAATCCCTGATGAATTATTAAATACAATTAAAGTTTTATACAGAAAACCAAATGGTTCTGAAAAGAAAGTGTGTATCTGAGGGATTATCTGGCATTTAGGATGAAGGTTCTCATCATACGACATGAAAAAAATGTTCCTCCATTTGCACCATCTTAAATAAAGAATTATTAAACTACATATAAATAAAAGCTTATTTTAAGCTGCAGAAGTGATTTCCATTATCAGCTGCAGCTTCCTGTTCCAGTAATTTTTGACATGAACCTCACTTAAGTCACTCCATCTCAATTTTTCGCACATCATTCTACGACCAGGCTCTGCAGAAGAGACAAGGAAAGGAACTAAACAGCTCTTAGCGTTGCTTTTTTTGGCACTGATCCTGTGCTTAATACAGCAAGTTCAGGGTGTTGGACCAATGTAATTCTATATTCCTGTCCACATATTAACAGATGTCATCTACCAGGATTTTTGTTATTGGAGAATAAACTTTTCATACACATGGTTAAAAACTTGAAACATGGTTGTTTTACCCTGTATCATCCAATTCAAGTTACAGTTTAAAATAGAAATGATGAGTCCCATTCGTCACAACTATTTTGTTTGCTTGATACTGAATGCTGGTATTTTTTTTCAGCAATTGTAATTTACAGGGTTTTGGTTTTTTTTTCCCATGGAGACTCTGCACAGCTGCTGATTATTGTTTGGACACGAACAGTAAAACAGAAACTGAAAAAACAACCTCAGAGTTAGCAAGGCAGCAGTAAATGAACAGTGGAAAATCACTGACAGTATCTAATAACTAACATCAAGTTATTAGAATTTAATGCTCCATACATCTAAATCTTACATAGGTTAATACTATGACTACTTTTAGCCATGATAGCACTTAAGACAGAATTTACATGATCATTCTTATATTTTGTGTCTTTTGACAGATACAATGAGGCCTCATCTCAGTATAGCATTGATTCCCTCAATATTTGGCTATAGAAAACCAGTGTTGCATAGCTGCTGAAAGCTTTTTTACATCCTTGTTTCTAAACAGCATAGCATATTAGCCTTTTGTGAGCACTGTGCTGTAAGCCAGCAGAACCTCCACCCCCTTCTAAAAAGAGTTATACATGTTGCACACAGTCCAAACTTCTTAGGTTTTGGCACTGCTGGTAGTTCAAGTATCATCAACAGAATTAAGGGGAAAAACAACAACACAGTTCAAACTTTTTCCTGTCCCTACAGTTTCTTTGCAAGACTGCCTTTAGTTCAAACTTGTGTGGCTGCAAACACTGTTGTCACCCCAAACTGATGCACAATTAATCAGGTTAAATTGTGTACATTTACAGTGGTATTTTACACAAGGATCTAGAGTTTGATAATTTTTTTCAACAGATTATCAGACTACAGCACTAATGGCAAATCAAGCAAAAAACAATCCAACAAGCAAATTCACCTACAAGTCCTACAGATTATTATTACAGACAATCTTGTGGTGCAAAACAGTAGCTAAGTAAAAGTTCAAGAATTTCACAAATCTTAAAAGAAAGCAAATAATTATACCTTGGTTAAGCTTCTCATTCCCAGAAAGTCAGTCTCATGTTGATCCTCATTTAAGGCATGTTAGTTTATATGACAGACACAAATGCTAAAAGGCCAATCCAAATAATAGATTCTGACTTTTTCCTCCAAGTCTACTCTTCTTTTCTTGCCTTCGTAAAGCCACTGCAGCTCCTTACATACTACTTACCACCAGGCGTCTTAAACTGCTTTATAACAGTGGGCTGTAGGTTAGCAGGAACAGCATACCACAGTCCATTTGCAATCCCACTCATGATCACAGATATCACTTCTCCCATCGCAATTGTAGCATTCTAAAATTACAGCTGTTGTTCCCATGAATACACAGAAGATGGATACTAAGTATTTAATAGCTTTTAGCATCTTTGTGTTTTAATTAATAGAGAAAGCACTGCTTAAATTAGTCTCAAAGTATTTTTAGATGTCTTTTAATACAATTCAGCAGCTGGAACAAAGGATGTGAGCCAAACATGATGGTTCTAGCCAGCTTACCCTGGGCTAGTGTGGTCATGAGGGGTGTGCCTTTTGACAGCAATACAATGGTGGCCTCAAATAACCTCGACATATCTCTGGAAATAGGAATTACACAAGACTTGTAAATTTTAAGCTTCCTTCAAGCTCAGAGAAAATACTAATATCTAATTGAGAACAAATATGCCAAATCAAATATTACTGTTTTCAGACATATTTAGAGTCCAGGAGATAATGTTTATGGTCTAGTATTTCAAAATTACTTGACTATTGAGATTTTAGAAAACAGAACATTTAATAGGCTTCTCAGTTCCTAGATGCTCTTTATTTTTTCTTTATTCCGTTATGCTCTCAAGGCAAATATTCATAAATAGCAACAAAAATGGAGAAAAGTACAGGAAAAGCACTTGACCAAGTAAAACATGACCACTCAAAAAAAAAAAAAAAAAAAGTATCACTTATTCCTTGAGTAGATTATATGTATTACTACTGTGTTTATAAAAAATCTAGCACAGTGTCCAAATGTTAAACCAAAAGCTCTTCATTACTTAAAGGCATACTCCTGAAAACCTTTGAGATATTTCTGCTCTACATGAAGGACAAAAAAAAAAATACAAAAACATACACTTCTACCTACCTCTTGTCATATTAATGATGGTTTGTAAATCTTAATCCTAAGCATGCACACTTCTTATTTAAAAATTTGTGGCAGTATGCTTATAGAAGCATTTCCGAGTTAACACAAGAGTAACTGAAAATAGAACTCCGAATAAAGAACAAAATGGAAGGGCCTGCTATTGCTGTTATGCTGTTTTCATTGGGTTTTGGATACAAGAATGCTCAAATAACACAGTATACACTGGAACAAGATTTCAAATGAATGACCCTTAGTCACTTCCAAGGTTTTGAAAAGAATGCCAGCACTTAAATAAATTTAAAATTTTCTGTTTACAACTAAAATAGCCACAGGCTGTCAATTTATAGAAAAGTTATCTGTTTGAAGCTATTCTAGGAAGGATTATATGACAATTTGTCAATCTGTAGATTGCTATCATAAATACTGCTTCAGGTATTAAAGGTATTAGACAGCTCCTTTTGTGAAAGTGAGTGCCCTTCAGTTACAAGGCATCCCCCAAGAATACAACTCCTAAAAAGAAAATAGTTTTATCGTAACATTAGCATTACTAGTATAAATACCTCTAAGTGGAGAACTCTAGTGCCATATAAAAATTAATCTGTAAAAGTATCAAGGGAAAGTACCTTCATCCTTGTGAAAATCACTGACATACGTGGTTTATAAAGCTAATGTTTCAATGTACTCTGAAAGTACATTTCTTTCTATCCCTGAAGAGGGGGGGGAGGGGAACAAACAAAACAAAACAAAACAAAACTAAACTAAACTAAAAAATATATTCAGCTGTGTAATACAATCTAGTAGAAATAGATCAGCAAAATCTTTTAGAAATTTCACATTCATATTCGAGTACAGAATACTAATCAAAACTAAAAAATATCTATAGAGAAGGCAAAACAGAGGTACATATAGAACACTCTCATGTCATCTAAAAGATGCTGTGGGAAAGAAAAAAAAAAAAATCCTGCACTGCAGGACGTAATAGGTGGTGGCAGGGTATTTTGTTTGATTGGTTGGTTTTCCTTTTTATCGCATGGCAGACAAAAGGAAGAAATCTAGCTCTAAAATGTGAATCTACCAAAAACTGTCCTAGTGGCATCCAAAAAACTCTATTAATTTTGATGAATGTCTTCGAAATTCACAAATGCACATGGGACACTCCAGAGAGCAGTAAATGACCTAACTCAAAGTTTGAGAACAGACGACATCTTCATATGTTAAAATGACATCATTTGTTTTCATAAAACATGGGAGGAACATCTGGCAGGACAGAAAAGGATTCTAGAGCTTTTTAGGGCATCAGAGCTGAAGTTAGCAGCAAGGATTTGGGGTCTGGTGTTGTTTGTGTTGTGTTTTTTTTAATTACTTGTTTGGCTTTAGCAAAGGAGTTTAGCATCACATTTCTGGGACTTACAGAAAGCAGGCTAGAACTTTTGAGTCCAAAACTGAATGAAAAAGACTGCAAGGTTCCTACATATCTTGAAAAGGTATAGTAAAGGTTTGTGGACTGTGAATTTATAAGGGATTTAAACTGGCAGCAGTATTATACCACCTGCAACATCTCCACTAGGAAGAAAACACCAAAAAGGTTCTGAGTCACTGTAACAAACAGTGACTTGTATTCCCAGTGCTTTGTGTGATTGATCCAATCTATATGTGGCAATTTGTGATGCCTCAAAGGTTATTTACTGGATTTGCACTTAATATATTACCTTAACAGAATGAGACGAACATCTCAGGGAAATAGTGTACTCAGCTAAATCTGCGGGGCTACTTTTAGTACTAACAAAAATCCCGAAAAGAAAAAAGTCTTCTGTTCCATAGATTGTACCAAAAAAAATAAAAATAAAAATAAAAAAAATTAAAAAAAAAAAAAAAAAGAGTAGGGATAACTGGTAGTTAACTGTGTGTGGTGATTGCTCAGTGTCTCCTGGGGCATAGAGTTCATTGCACAGCATCTCACATGCCACCTCTCAGAGAGGTACAAGAGACAAATGTTCGTGCAGTGTTGTCCTATGAAGAGGACCCTCAACCCCTAGCTTTGGCAGATTGACTAATGTTGCTAGATCAACAAAAATGCTTTCTTCAAGTATGGAATTGAAAATTATTAATTGCAGCACAGGAGTTGAAAATAATCCTTCTTCCTAATGCTTATATAGTTTTCCATTTGGCAAATGGATGTTTTCCTCTCCGCCATGGTTCAAAAGTAGAACTGAAATTAAAGTCATTTTTTTCGTTAATCTTGTTGGGTTTTCCTTTTATTCAACTCCCAAAACATAAATACTGAGTATGTGTGTTTGGAGGGGGGGGAAGGGGGGGGAGGGACTGGTTCAAGAGAAATTATAAAACACGATAATGTAACTTAGAGACTAATATACCTACTATTTTTCCATGTTATTTTCCAGTTTCTCTGTCCAATAATATCCAACTTAAAATTCCAATTATATATCAAACCAAATTTTTCAAGAAATAGCCAGAAGTTCATTGTTGTAACAACACAGCACTTAATAAATATAACAAAAAGATTTCACTCTGTAGTTTTCTTAGCCTAGAAATACATTAACTGGTTGAATTGCTGAACCCTGCTGGCAAAATCAACTATATCATATGCAACTTCCCTTAATTTACTGAGAATAATTTTAAAAATAATGTGTTCCCTTCACTGTTCCTAAGAAAAACTTTTTCTGTGACACTTCTAATTTAAAGCAGACCTTGCTTGCTTGGCTTTGGACTTTTAATTTTCAAAACAATTGCTAACACTATCACTCAATTTTCATAAACCAATACCACAAATGCAAATATAGAGGCCATTTCCACTGTAAGAGTTTAAAATATATCAAGTTATAGACTACAATTTTCTGAAAGTATTACTGGAATTCCTGCTGTGCAGTAAAATTCTGTAACATTTAACTGATAACATACTTCAATTTAGCAAATAGCAATGAAGTTAAATCAGAATAAGTGAAGTCCTACTGCACAGCAAGACAGATAGCTATGGCTTAAAATTATGAGCAAAATAATATAGATAAGTGGATTCTTTAAGACAGACATAATGACAGCAGGAGTTACCTTATCAGACAAACTGTACATTTAGAAATAAAAATGATTACTTTAAGACTTTTAAATCTCTAGTTTAATATAAGATTTTGATAAACTGACTTTGTCTTTGATTTGGTAGCAATACCACACTTTTGTGAGAAACTAAATGTTTCTTCCAAACACAATTAAAGCAATTATCTCCATATTACTAGCATTAGGCAAAATCAGTCATATTAAATGGATTAAAATGGCCTTTTGACAAAAGGAGGCATAATTAAGTATGAAGAATTATCATTCAGCTGCATCTTGTTTCTTGCAAGAACTAAATCTTAGCTTAAAGCTATACCATTTTTTTCAACTAGAAGAATATTTAGAAACTTTCACCAAAAAAAAAAAAAAAAAAAAAAAAAACATGCAAATGGCAGGGAGCTACTACAAATTTATGCAATGAGAAAGATGGGTCATAAATTCAGAGTGATCTGGACTTTTTGCTCTGCTCAATCCACATCAATCAAAAACAAGAGTTAACATGTAACTCAGGTGAATGTTACCGAGTTCAAGTGTATAGAACGCATGTCTGTGCGCACCCATACACATCCAAGTACCTACAAACACCATAGATCTAGTGTCCCATAAAATGGAACACTAGACACTATCCTAGGAAACAGACTCCACAAGAGGACTTTGGGCATGCAGCACATGTGACCCCAAAAAATACTGGTTTGGTCTGACAGCTGCCAAGAAGCTGTGCATGATGTTTGACTCAACTGGCAAATGAGAGGCAGTGCTTGGCTACCTTGTTAGGTGAAGCATCAGGCACATTGGTCAGACAGATCCTTTTCAGTTTCTTATCCAGCTGGAAAGCC
Source organism: Aythya ferina (assembly GCF_964211825.1). Taxonomy (NCBI): domain Eukaryota; kingdom Metazoa; phylum Chordata; class Aves; order Anseriformes; family Anatidae; genus Aythya; species Aythya ferina. Next base: position 49,823,287 of record NC_140300.1, on the reverse strand, counting down.
ATGGAAAACAATGTGGGAAGGAGCTGGGCTACAATGGGGATGCAGCAGGATAGAGACAACCAAAACTGCTTACAACCTACTTACTATGTGGAATTACAGATGTGGAACTGGCAGAATAGTGAATAACCAGGTAAACATGATTTTCAGTCCAACATTATGGCCCAGAAAGTGTAAGCTGTTTTAATGGAGGGATTATGTATAAGCATGTGTATAGCAAGGGCAATTGGAAGAACAGACTACTCTAACCTTCTTCATCTCTGGAAGCAATATGGAACCTCTCTCATTTCTCTCAGAGGATAGATTTGGCCAAATCAAGGGGCCTTTTGTTATACATGGCTCAAATATACACCTTCCAATGCTTTTAGAAAACCAGCTTTTTGCTGCCTAGAGCATTTAAGGAATGCTCCTTTTGGAAAACATCCTACGATGCTTAACAAACATAAAAATTGAATCCCAGCAGTCACACAAGAAAGTTTCAGAGAATGATTTAGTCTGCACACAAACTCACAAAACTCACTGCTTAGCAAGAGGTCAGGATAAACACATCAAGGAGACAGCCTGAGTTGCACAGATCTGGCTTCTGTTGGCTGTCCTTGATGTCTGACATTTAGCAGAAGAACTTAGCTTCTTCCAAAAACTTCGAGGCATTTGTGGCAATCAGCTATTCAGTGAGCACACTACAGCTGACAACAAAAGCTGTCATCACAAGATGCAGCCTTTCCACTTCAGACCAGATTTGGTACCAGCTGGAATCAGTTTTGCACATTAACATCAACACAGATCCCACTACTTTCTACTTCAGACCTTTGAAGCACTCAAAAAAAAAAAAAAAAAAAAGTATAAAAAAAATGATGAAATGTACAATCCTGAATTGAAATGACAGGGCAAATTCTTAGCACCTGGTTTTTGTTGGTTCAGATGCCTTGACACAAGCATGCATTATTTTTCTGACTGGCACAGGAAATGACAGTAATCAATGATTCAGAGTAATCACATGATCACCAAGTTTAGGGTAATCACAAAAAAAATCATACATAACAAGATATGACTTGTGGTAAAGTTATCTGAAAAGCAAAAATCTCTTGTACATACATGATCAGCAGATAAATTCACAGTTTTGATCTGCTCACTTGTGTTCCCACCCTCAGACCATTTGATCTGGCCAGGTTGCCTGCCAGTGAAGCAAAAGAATCTTTCAGGAATGGCATCTTGGGTATTTTTATGCCCCACCAGGGCAGAACTAAACTTTAGAAGTAATTCGGTATTACGATAATCAACGAGGTGAGATTTAGCATACAGCACTGTACAAATGGTATCAATAATGCACCACTGAAGAAGGCATCTGCCAAAAATGCAACTCTCAGAAGCACCCTCATCTTCAGCAGAGAACTATTATATCAAAGCAAAAACCCCATGTCAGCACTCAGCAGGAAAAAGAAAAAGCACATGACTAGGTTGTGTTGTTTGATTTGTCTGGAAGGCAAGGTACATTGGATTTGGGAGGAGGAAAAAAAAAAAAAAAAAAAAAAGGAAGGAAAAAAAGGAGGAAAAAAGTCCTTAAGACAAACTGTGTGACTATAAAAGACATTAAGAACGTTGATCAAATCTTAATAGACAAAAAATATTTAGTGATCAGTATCACAGATGATTTATTTCCTACTAGTAAGTATTTGCTAGGTCATGCTAATCTACACATATAGTGTACAGCTATGTACCCATCTGTTCCAACACTTGCATCTATAAGAGTCAACTGTACACTGCACTCCTATGGTATTAAATACTGTAGCTTTGGCATTCTTTAGAATTACGTAATGATTTATTTTTTTTCCTCCTGAATGCTTTGAATTTCTTCCCTGTTATGTAAGAAGTTTAAAAAATGTCTTTCAGTTAGTTTTTTTGTTTGTTTGTTTTGTTTTAAGTATCACTAATTATTTTTTTAATAAATCTACATATCTTCTGCAAGGATATATAACAAGATTTTACTTGCAGTAAAATGCCTTGAAAAGCAAAACTCTTGGAGATGTATAGTAAAATATCAAGGAGGTTGTTTAATGGTGCATGTCATACTATAGTTTTAATCTGTCAGCAAATCACACTTGGTATCAGATACTGAAAGAGTTGTATACTGCAATCAGTTGAAGTGGTAGAAATTTTTGGCATTTCATATGTTGACTTCTGATCCATTGCTATTACTTCTGTCCTCTCTTTTTAATTAAGATATAAAGAGGCAGACTGCATCTGAAAAAAATCAATGCCTGCAGGTAAAATATGAAAGCTAAATTTAGGTACATATTATACAAATACAACTAGAAAGAGCCTAGCCACACAGAAATACGCTTTACATATTAGAATCATTTTTAATGTATTTTTGATTGTGACATTTCTTATGTCTCCTCTCCTATTTATTCCACTCACCAAGCAGTGTATAAGCATCAATCAGCCCAACTTTTGGGGGTATTTTTTTCTCTTAGGAAAGTTTATACAACAGTGCCTGAGTTTACAATATTATTTTTTTCCCTCTGTATACTTACATGTTTTGGTATACAATTGCAATAAAAATAACTATTAGTAGGAAGCATGAATGAAGAAGAGTGTGTGACATTTACAGCGAAGTGGCAGGATGCAGACTAGCCGGAAGAGATAACTAAGTCAATGGCAAGTGCTTGCAAAATATAAGCAAGATTGGCAGAGCCTGACTCTGTACTATAGTCGGGGAAACTAGATAACAAAAGGTTGGCAATGTGCATTCTGCTCTTTAATAGAAAAGATGATATCTGATAAGTTAACAGCCAAATACTCACATTGCTTCTTTCTGCACAATAACATGGACAGGAATATCTGGCAGTACTAAAATTTCATGGTATTTTTTTGGGAAGAATAGCTACTTTGAACTATACACTAAGGTGGACTTTCATTTAGATAAAACTGAATTTTAAAACTACTCCTTCTGGGTGAAGAAAAAAAAAAAGCTAAATTCATTAAGATGATTTTCTGTAAAACTGATAAGTATCTACCCATTGTTAGACATCTCATCGCTATAATATATGACTATCCCACTAGTTAAAAAAAATAAAAATAAAAAAAAACTCCTAACACTCATACAGTTTTCTGAAAAAGGTCTGCCAATAGACCTTAACTAATGAATTCGAGAAACAGAACAGTAAGGTTGTTTTGCAAATGCAGCAACGTTCATGATAATGTTTACTTTTACTTTTTACACAAACTTCATTTGAAGTTTTCAGTGTACATTTTAAACAAACCCTATGCAATGATGCAGGCTCTCCACTTCAATCTATCCCATGATCTCTTACACAAGTTGATACCTTAAGTTTTCCCACAAAACAAAATGTTGCACTGTACCACTTATTTTGGGCCTTATATTTTGATGTACTATGACTTGGGGGGGGGGGGAAGGGGAGAGACTTGTTCACATGTGACTAAAGTAGACTAGAATATAAAGAAACTAAGTTGAGAAGTAACAGGTATACAGTCACTTTAAATCTTTTCTATTATAGGACTACTTAGAAAGAAAATAATTTTAAAAATCAAACAGTAGTATGACTACCTCATTAAGCATTGTGGCATGATGTGTTTCTACCATGTCTCATTACAAACTAAGCTATTTTAAAGTAATTTCCTAGCTTTTGCTGTAGACAGTGAAAAGGGCAGTCAGTTTCTAATACGGACTGCAACAAGGACCATGCATCCATCATCAGAGTTTGCAGCCTATGAGATGCAGGACATTATATGGCAACAGAAGAAAGCTTTCATCCCAGAGTGGGAAATGGCCCCTGGAGTGAAGTGCTAACTCCAGCAGTGGTCAGGGAAGCCCTGGCCCAATTTCTCTCTCTTCTCCCACCCTGGAGGTGGGATCTGTGCCACATATTTGTGCACCCAGAGGAGGGGGAGGGGTTTCTGAGACTATGGTTTTATGGAGCAAGCCTGGCCAGGCCATCTGCCTCTCCAAGTTTCCCAGGAATTGTGAGAACATTTTCTCCTAAATGGTATTCTGAGAGGCCGTGGGGATGCAGTTAAGGATAGGAGGTAGGACCTCACTAACTCCAACTAGTATTGCTCCACTGCCAGCTCCCAGCACAACGCAAACTAATGCTTTGGTGGCAGCCTGGGATCCCCTCCCTGGAACAGCTACATTCAAGAATTAATTTGGCAGGTTGACACCATTTTCCTGAGAAAAATCAGCAAGCAAAGGGAAAGGGTGCATCTGAGCTGTTGAAACTCAAATAAATCTGAGCAAAATTGGATTGAGCAAAATTAAGAAGTGTTTCTCTAGCTGTAGGGCCTTTTCTCTTCCAAATGTCAAAGATTTGCAACAGCTTCTGTCTATCCTACCCTTCCCCTAAAAGTCCAAAATACCAAGCATAACAGTCTAAGTACAGGTATAGCAATCTGATACAATTATAAAATTATACACCCTACATTTGCAAGGCAGGACTCCGATCCTCTTTAAGTTTGAAATGAGTGTCAGAGGGCAAAATGGACAGATAACATACCTGAGATTGGGACCCTGTGTAAGGAGAAGTGTAAGGAACCTGGCTTCAGCAGCAAAACCCAGCTTTGTGCTCGAATCCACAGCTGAAATACAGCTTAGAACTTTTTCTGATCAGCAGATATTACTATTTAGCTATAAGGAAGCCTATATGAAAAGTGTTTGTGCAGCACAGTCCACTGTCCAATGTTAAACATGTTCTAACACAAAATAAATTACAAGTTTATGGACAGTTTCATTAGAGTCTTCATCACAATGTGGCAACAACTGCATAGAATTGCCATGTAAGGTTGTGTACTGAAAAACAGAAGCAAAATGATAGCCTCAAAAGAAAAAAAAAAAAAAAAAGCATCCATGTATTTTATGTATGTGCCCTGGAAAAATAGCAGAATTTACTTTATCAAAGAGAAATGTAGTAAGTGCTGAAGAAACACTGTGGGGCTCATTCATACTTATTCTTTGTACTTGGTAGTAAGAAAAATTTCATAAGCAGACAAATTCATAAATATTTGCCATTTACTTAGACTACAAATTACAGTGTAAATATTATTTCTGTCCTTGGCTAACTCTCGTCTAAATGTTAACCCTAAAAATACAATTGACAACTTACACAGCATGTGTAGATTCACACAGAGCTTACAGATTTGTCTCTGACACCCAAAGTAATTCTTGTGTTCCAAGTGGTGGATGAATCAACAGACAAAGAAATATGATTATAAATGCTCAGAGAAAGTGAAAATAATAATATTCAAAGCCAAATTAGGACTTCAATTAGCATATAGTCTTTCTTCAACTTCCATTATGTCCTAGCTTGTTTTGCATGACCTTACTTTTCATTTTTTACAATTCTTTGCTTCAGTTCTGTGCTTCCATCCATTCTTTATTCTGGACTTCCAAAAGTGAACAGTAACATTTTTAACAATTTGAAAATATACAAATATTCACATATTTGATTAGCTATCAAAATAAATATCTTTCTTTACTCCTAAATCAATCTTAAATAAAGGAAAACAGTAGTTACTACCTGTTATATAAAAACATAAGTTTTTATACATTACATATACTTAAACATTAAGTGTATATATACATATACTTAAACATTAAGTGTGAGTAAGAAACTAACCTCCAGGACAATACAGAAAGGCAAAGTTCATAGAAAAAAAATGTAGAATTTATCTAAGGTTTTCATGCATACGTTATGGAAGTTTCTGAAAACTTCGCCTTATTGTCAATGCATAAAAAAATTGAGCACTCACCAAACAAACAAACAAAAAACATAATATATGGCTTTACCTGTTTACTTGTTTTCTATGAAAACAGTTTTTAGAACTAAAAACTGTTAGAACTAAAAACTGTGTTTCATATAATCTGTCAATTCCACTCACCAACAACACCAACAAATACCTTACATGCTACAGAAGGTTATCAACAGTTTCAAAGAGCCCCCTCCTTCCCATTTCAGGATGAGGAGGTAGCACTTGTTAAGAAAGTCATCAGTTTGCTCTTCTTTAGCATGAAACATTGGCTATTTTTATGAAAATAAGTTCTTGTTTTTCAGCCAATATTTCTTTGGAAGGAAGAATAATTGCAGAGTTTAGAACTTGCCATTGCATGTTTAGTTTTGCTAAGAGAATAAAGTTAATGCCAAGTTTCCAGGAAAAGGAGAAAAAAAATCCTTTTTCTTCTAAGAGCATCACCTGTACCTGAAGAGGAATATACCTACTTTTTCATAAGTGAATATAACCACAGCAAATGAGTCAAGCCTTCCCTATGCTAAGTCAGGAACATCCTTTAGAATTCTCTTGGTCTAAAGCTAGAGCTCTGATGAATTACTGAAAGGGAAGTAGAAAAGGATTTGCCTTCAGATATGCCTCAGTAGCTTTATTTGAAGATCTCTGTTTCTATGTGATCCACTTATACAAGTAATTGGTCAAACTTCAAAAACACATGTCCAGTTATGTGACAGTTTATCCAAGGACTAGATCCCTCAGACATCAGTGAAGAACTTGACTCATACAATAGACATTTTACATACCAGAAAATCTTTGGAAAGAATGCCTCAAAATCATTTTTTTTTCTTCTTGTAACCTATTCTTCAGTGAGAAAATACAGAGGCATTCCATGCATAAGCAGGAAAAATTGAAAAACAGAAAAAAACGCTCACAAAGTAAGCTTGCAAAAGTGAAGATACAGGCAACACACAGAAATTGGTCTTCAAAAGGCTGTGCTTCACAGGGAAGACACAGAGAAATGTTATCTATATGTGTAGTATTAAATCAAATATTAGCCATATGCACTCACAGTGCATAGTCATTGGTATAAACAGCTTTAATGGAACAGAATACCTGATTACTTATATGGTTAGGCTAAATATTTTTTTTTTTCTGAACTCAGCAGTTCTCAAAGTGCAGCTTAATTAGGCTTAGGCATCTAAAACCATCTATATTTACCTTTCAACAAGAATAAACAGGCAGGCACCTCAGGACAAGGCCAAGCACAAGTATCTAAAATAAGCAGATCTAGTGACTGCCACCTCTCTCTTTCCACTAATTATAGCAGGATTAAAAATGACCAGCTTATTCTAAATACCTCTCTTTCAGAAGGATAACATTAAAGGAGATGAATGCTATTGTGTTTCTAATGCTTCGTTATATCTCCTTCCCAATATTTCTCAAACTCAATACAGAATGTGGATACGCAACCCTGTGCCGCCTTTGTTTCAGCATAATTACATTCTTCAGTGAAGGCATAAGAAGTAGTAGCAATATAACTGAACTTCCACGCACAGGCCAGGTATGTCACGTGATCAGAAAATGCAAGATTATACATGCAACATGAACAGGTGATAAAAAAAAGATACCCCCAAATAATATTTTGGAATTAGAAAACAGCACTGCATTAAGTTACTATTAAAGAGTTGTGCACATTTTAAGATACACTATTTGCCTGTTTTCTCTATTTAGTAGACAGAACAGAATTCAAGAATTTGAAACACTAAAGCTTCATGTTCTTTTCTGTCTGGTTTTGGGTTGTTTGGTTTTTTTTTGGTTGGCTGGTTTTGGCACAATAAGTATCACTTAGTAATTACTGTTACTACTCAGCAACGTGAATACCTAAAAGCACTTGCTATTTTATTTTTTTTTCATAAATTGCATAATCCCCTGAAATAACTTTTGCCAGTAATTAGTAATTTTGGCAAAAAAGTTACCCATGGACATTGGACAGAATCTTCCCTCTGGATTCTTAGATTAATTAAGGAGTAAAAGAGAAAACAATTAGAAATTGAAAGAGTATTTGATCAAAAAAAAAAAAAAAAAAAAAAAGCACAGTTAATTTCAAAATTAAACTAGATGGAGAATCAAGATGTGGGCTTAAACTAAAAACTATACTAAAAAAATTTTAAAAATAATTACAGAAAAAAAAAAAAAAAGTAATTGAATTAAGCCATATATAAAGATCTGTACAGTAGATAACTTTGTCCAAAGGCCCAATTAAAAGTTTTATTAGTTACCCAGTAAGTACAGAGATACTTTAAAAATGGCTCTCTTGCAGACATCCTGATCTTACACCGCTAAATAAAAAGAAGACTATGTCAAGCAAATTTGAGCACTGGAGATGTGTTAATCTGTTCCCACTGACTATTACTTCATGCCGTGACTCTTCATTGATTTGGTCCAACTTGCTGTTTCCAAGACAAACTCTAAGCATGTTCTCTAAAGGTAGTTTATTCCAGGAACCACTTTCCAACAAAACTGCACAGCATTCAGATGCCACCAGTTCCACTCCCAAGGCATTCACCTGTCCTCCCCTGACATCCTGCAGGGTATGCAAAGTATACCCTTCACCTCGTACTATACAAACATCACTTTAGTGGGTCCACAGCACAGCCCCTGCACTACCTGAATACTCTGAACCAAAAAGAACAGACACAAAAACCCAGTGTTGGGACTCTCTATGAAGCTGGAAGAAGATGAAATTCACAATGTCTGTGAATATGCTTCAGTTGTTAAAGGTTATGAAAAAGGGTCTGAAAAGAAACCTTATTCCCAAGCTTAAGAAAGGCTTAATTATCAAGCGTATTTCTTTTTGGCCTCAAAAGCATCTTTTAATAACTGAGTACTAGTTTATAATTCTGAAAAATGGGAAAATAGTCTTATCGTTTTAGAGAAGCACTGCACAGACTAATTAAGGTTTAGAAAATGTTTTAAGGTCCTTGGATGAAAAGCAATATCTCATGTTAATAAAGATATCATACAAACTCTTAACTGGCAAAACTTCAAGGACTTCAACTGAGAGAATAACTTAACATACACACTAAGTTACTGATTTGCCTAAACACAAGGAAGAATCACTCTCCCATTAATGAAAGACAGATTTTCAAATGACATACTCTTGTAAGTGAGAACAATTTAGCTTACATGGGAACTATCTCCAGAATTGAAGTACTTCAAAGAAGAACACAAAAAACTAGTGTGTAAGTTTTCCTGGCTCCAGAATAGTATTCTGAAATTAAGTGTAGAGGCCAGAAGCTAAAATGTTTAATCCTCTTACATTTTATTCATCTATTTGATTAAGAAGAATGAGGGTTTCACCATGTTTTTCCTAAAGGATATCGAGTAGGAAAAACCTAGTACTTGACAAATAAAAACCAAATTCATTAATACTACATTTTCTACCACAAGAAGGAAAATAATGCCCTTTTATAGGGCTTTTTTAATAGCCTTTTTACCTTATGCCTTAAGGTAATAAACTTAGCAACATTTACTTAATCAGCACTCTTAAACAAACTTACCTAACAGAATTTCTCTATTACCATCTACATTGAGAATCCTTAACTCAACAATATTGTAAATCCCTGAAAAGGAACAGTCAAGATGAAAGGCAAATAGACTAATGCATAATTGACAAAAAGAGCTACTGTTTAAAGAACCAGTAATCAGGAAAACTGCATGTCACCTCTAGCACCTTCAAGCAACAAAGCATCCTTACTGCTACAAGCATCAGATGATTAATTAATTAATTAATTAAACCACACACAAAGGCCAACCACGCACAATAAAAAGATGTATCTAAATTGTAGCAATCAGCACTGAGGAAGCACACGATACAGCCATGAAGCTCAGCATAAAACAGATCAAAGCCCCAGCATTAGCAAAACTGACACTAAGTCACATTTCTGTGCAAAAAGACATGCATTCAGGAGCAAGCTACAAGATCCCAGGCCAGTCAGGTACATTGGTAAATTGATGGCAGAAGCTCTCCGTGGTTTATTACCCCTTTGCTAGGAGTGATTAAGTCCCATTAACGTCAAGGGGAGGAAGGCATGCATGGCAAGGGGTGGAGGCACTCCGTGAAAGACAACTGCCTGTGGCATTGGAGCTGCCCAGCAATTAATGTGCAACATTGTGATGGAGACAGCAGCTGCTGGAGAGAAAAGAGCTGAGGGGGGGGGGCGGGGGAAATACATGTATCAGAGTGAAATCACAGTTTCAAACACAAGGAAAGCTTGCCATGTCTTTGGGATCTAATCATGCATTTTAAAGCAGCAACAGAAAGTAACAGGGAGAAAAGATGGTCTCTGACACATAAGGGATCACAAGCAATAAAGCAACGGACTGAAAATCAGAAACCCATAGCAGACAACAATCTGCATGAGTTTCCATCATTTCAAACTCAAGGGTCAAGAGGAAAATTCTAACTTCAGAAAAATGTTTGCTGTAATCTGTTCTTCCAAAAATGATAGCTATGGATTGAATCAAGGAACTGCTGTGGAAATTCATCTGTTCTGCAAAAGGCAACTGGCAACTCCTCTGCCAGCTGGTATTCAAGAGACTAAGATACTTTGACTTTTTTTTTTTTTTTTTTTTTTTTAACGTGAAGAATAAACAAAACAACTTACAGATGCATTCATCCAAATTCACCACGGAAAGGTAGAATACATTTACTCTCCAGACGGTAAAATATTCTCTTAGATGTGTAAGGGGAGAAAAAAGAAAAAAAAAAATCACAGCTGATGGCAATTTCTAAACTTCAAAAATATTCTTATAAATCATGTGTGTGGCTTATCACTGCCAAAATCCATCATGTGCATCCAAGAGAAAAATATTCATCTACTAGCTTGTTCACCAGTAATCCTTTCAAGTTTATCCTTCAGTGAATACATAATCAGAGTACTGTACAGGAAGACACAAAAGGGGAAAAATTCTTCTGAAATGGACCCTCAGTGAGATTTGAAAGATAAATTATTTGCAGTATATAATACCTGATATTGCAAATTAACGATTAGTCTCAGGTAACAGAACAGGTTTACGAAGGTGAAATTTACGCATATTAAAATAAGTTCACTGTACTTTCAACATCTAAACATGCAGAAATGGTGATCTGTATACATTTACAAAGCATAAACTAAAATTTTAGTCACATTAATATTTATTTTACAGTTCCATTAACTCCAGAAGTTTATAATTCAAGCTGTTAGTCAGAGGGTCTGAAGCAAAGATAACTTCAAGCTTGATCTCAGAAGTGCAATGCAGAGCATGACATGCAATTTCTACTTGAATCTAATACTGCATATTCTGTACTGAGATAAATTCTGATCCTGCAAGTATTTAGTTACAAGAACATCTAATGGAACCAGCCAAGAATGTCAACACAGGCTCTATTTATTGACATATGCTAAGTGCTCACAAGAGAAAAATCTGCTTATCTTTGATAACATGCTTAGAAAGTCAGAGGAACTGGACTGTGCCTACCACTTCTACTCAGCAGCCCTCCCTAGGCCCACCTTAGCTACTCAGATGCTGTGACTGCAGCTGCAGAGCAAGTGGAAGAACAGCACAAGTTGCAAATTCAACATTATATTTTTCTATTTCGCAAACATATTAGAATAAACTTCATTTAAAGTGGTTATGAACTCCATAACATACAGGAATATAAATTTTTAGAACATCCCACCAGCCCCTTAGTCACAGTAAAGATTTCTGTTTTGTCAGTTAAACTGGATGGAGTAGTGTTGTGTCAAACACAAGTCTTCACTGTAAAAATTAAGTGGCTTACTGAGAGCACCCATGCAATTTAAAGAATTGCACTTGTTTCTAATGTTTATGGAATAATAGATATAACTTGAAGCACCTGGTTACAGTTTTTTTTTGTTTTTTTTTTTGTTTGTTTGTTTGTTTTTTATATAATGTTTTCATAATTAAAACAAATATTTCAGCTGCTTTTCATGCTCTAACCAGATATAACCAATTCAGACTCATTGACATTTCACACACTACCGTATTTGGGTTTCCTCTTATTTCAAACACAGAAACACAGCTGATAGAAATCAGACACCTAAGCAGAAGCTCAGATCAGTGCTTAAGTAAGCAAGCTTTTAAAATATTCCCATTCTGAGAAGCACTCTTTACAAAGCAGGCTTTAATTCTACCTAATACTGAACTAATTTAAATTTCAGTTGAACTGCTATCCGTGCTAGTCTGTTCCCTACTCTGCCAAATCAGGTCACCTCAATGGTAGCATTCACTCTGTCTTTCCCTTGGCTTATCCTCGAAAAAAAACGTGTTAAATGATAGGTCTTCTTGAATATTTTAAAATGTACTCAAGAACTCACAAATCACACCATCACCTAACAGTGAATGTTCAAAGTACCTTTTATTGTTCATGTATTCCTAAATTGAAAAAGTCATAAAACCAAATGCAGTTATTCATGCATATGTCATAAGTGCTACTTTTTAATTTACCTGGGCAGACAAAAATGAATGCATTTCCCCACAAATAATTCTTAAGAAAAGTCCTATCAGAAAAATATTGTATGTATGATGTCACTGTGATTTCACTATAGTGCTTTCACTTAGTATTTAACATGAGTGAAGAGAAATACATTTCCTACATTTCCAAACTAAAATGAATTTGATTACATCCTTAATTTCTGAGCTGTGGCTACAAAGTGGTAGTCAGTTTACTATCAACATTCCCATTAATTTAGGAGATGCTTTGTCTTTCCATCATCCTCATCACAGCCCCTCAGAGCATACCTCTGCAAAGACTGATTCAGCATTTTGCATAAGTAACAGGCAAGGGGATGGCAATCTTCTCTTGCCAAATTGGTTCTTAGTTGTGCTACCAAGGTAAACCTAACAACCTGATCTTAACTTTTAAGTTTCTATTGAGTTCCAACAAAGCACTGAGAGGAAACTTCATATAAGAACCTTCAACTTTATCCATTTTATCCAAGAGGCTTGTTTTAGCAACTGATTTTACTAATTAATACTGTTTACACACCAAGTTTACTCAAGTTTTTTGCTGTAAGAATTGTTTATGGTGATTTAACTTTAAGAGATTAGTATAAGGTGGTCTTAAACTGAAACAAGAATGTCTAAAGAAGGCAATGCCTCAGCTTAACTACACTGATCTCTAAACCTACTTAATTTAATTATGACACTTCCCTTGTGTACCCAAGCCTTTGTGTTACTGCAGTCCCTTGAAGAGGTGTATGCTGCAGGGATCCTGAGAGAAGAAGCTTTAGGGACCACACACCCTAATTGAGCTGTAGTTTAGGTACACAATGCTTTGTTTGATTACTGCCCCCAGCCAGTTTTCCCTATCCTAACAGCTGTTAGGACAGTTGTATTTGCATGACAAGGAAGAAGGGATTTCTAAGCATTCTGCATGTAGAATGAGAAGAAACAGAAAACCTTCTTAACCACCACACTGAACTAACATGTTGTAACATAGGCGAGCCGTGGCTGGATCAACTAATGTTTGCCTTTTTTTTTTCCTTCTTTTTCCAGAATCTGGGCATGCATCACATGAACTCACTTGCACAGAAAAAAAATAAAGGCAATTACTCAGCCCCAAAATTTACAATTAGCAAGGAGGATTTCACTTGCCTTACTCTGCCTATGTGAAATGAACAGAACACCTTTGTGAAAGCAGTTTTAATGTACCACCAATCTGCATAATAAGCCTTTTTTTTCTTCTTCCAGCAGCACTCCCTTTTTCCAGACAATAAACATATGTGTGTATGACACACTCCCTTCATACTGCCTTAGGAGAAAAATATAATTTGGAGAGGCTGGGCCCTACCTTGCTCCCTTTCCCGGCAGGTGCCTGACAATTCTCCTGCCACCGGACAACCCGTGTCTGGTGAACTCTATGCACCTCCTGCTCATGGAATTTGGCTTTCAGGAGGTCTCTAGTTTCTTTGCCTTTTGAATCTCACAAGTGTTTTCTTTCAGGATGCTCTATCCCCTCCTTTCCAATCCTTTCTATAGTTTGTACATGTTTTATATTTGTGTAAAATACAAAAGATGGATTATTTAATCTATGAGTTTCTCCCTTACTATTCTATTCCCTTACTTTAATTTTAATCTCCTGATCAATAAACATCAGTACAGAGAGATTCTTCTCTCTTTTTCTCCTGTCTTATATACCTTCCATCTCTGTGTCTTATTCTCTCCTAGATTTCTTCTCTATTGCCTTTGATTTTTTTTTTTTGATTTTTTTTTCAAACATTCACCTCACCTTCCTTGCTTTATAATCAATAAAAAACCTCTAGATTGCCTAACAGGGGTGTGAAAACTCCTTTTCTTATCCAGAAAACAGGACACTGGTTTAAAAGTAAGGAGGCACATAAAATACAGTTGAGCACCTGCACGAGTTAGACACATGCAGAAATCACAATTCTTTTTACTATACCAAAGTATTCCAGTTATTAAAAAAATACATTACTTCCTTGTATGCCTCTTCTTTATCACCTCCCAACGGAGATTTTCACTATTTCCTCTACTATGCATTTTCATGCAGTGTTCTGAATGAAAACAGGAAAAAATAACCAGGAAAAAAATACCCCAAACATATTTTTCTTTTAAAGCATTCAGCAATGACACATATAGAGTGTTTTTCTATGCATCATTTGTCTGCCAGGTTCAACTTTTTCTAAAACTGACCTGCTTCAGAAGGGATGATGCAACCAACTAGCAGAAAATGAAGCTATCTGAACAATATCTATCTAAACCATAGATCAAGCAAACTCAAAACACCTTCAAATATGTGTAAATTACATGCAGATTTGTAAATTAATGCCTGGAAGTTCCATCACTTGGAATGCAAGTGGTAGAGGGTGTATTTGTAAACTGCTGGAAAACCTCCTGGTGTGAAATTGGCCCATTAAAAACAGTGCTGTCCCTAAGCAACTCCTTGGAAGGATGGGCCAGTTAAAACCATAGCTCATGCCCCATAAGCAGCTCAGTTACAGCCACAATTGCTGTAGGAAAAGAAAATTTACTAGCACAGACACCAGCCACTCCACAGCCTCAATATTCAGGGACTAAGGATCATCATTCACTAATGCAGACATAGCAAATGAGCAAATCCCAAAGGACTGGATACAATTTTTCCCAAGATTGTATGCTTTGCTATCCTACTCCACATCAAACCAACCCTGCAGGTTCAGCCACGTAGGAGAGCTCGGGGACATCATGCTACCAATACCAACCTGCTGTACCTGGGAAGCCTTCTCTGTGCTATCTCCAGCCATTCCCTTATGGCCAAGGCAATAAAACACTACTGCAAAAAGATGAAAGTTTCATTACCTCCTGTGTGATTTCATTTACAAAGCACAAAAGAAAAATAATGTCCTTTTGCTGGAGGGAAAAATCCCCATTAATTTTTGGCTCTCCCTGAACTCCACACCCGCTCCTGGTGTCAACCGCGGATGTGGGCCTTTGGTTTGATCAAGCGTTTGGCATCAACCTTCTCTCTTCAGCATGAGTGTATTTGGATAATGTATTTTCCATCACCTTATTTCTGGTCCGACAAACTTGTCTAGCTTTCTACACAGGCAAACTCTCGTGTACTTTAATTTACTGCCAGAGTAAAGAACTTTGAATTTTGACTGTTATTTATTTATTTGACCTGATCCACCACCATACATGGGCAAGGCACTTCACAGATAAGTACATCATGCCCTGAACAGGCCAAGGGACTAGCCAGAAACAGATTTTCTTGCTTTCACACATGTGGCATTTTGTTTTCTCATGACAATATTTTGTGCCTGCATGCAGTTTGGAGGCTTTTTGTCATGCAAAGCCAATTCTCTGGCAGAGTTTGGAGATTGCGGGGAAGGGGGCTGGACAAACTGGGAGGAAGGCAAGGGAGCTCTGTGCCCCACAGGGAGTAGTTTCAAGGCCACTGGACACACAGGACCGAAAGGACAAAAAAAAAAAAAAAAAAAAAAAAAAAAAAAAAAGCTAAACCCTCCTATATTTCACATAGTGTGTCTTTCTAAAGAGACAAATATATAAAAGCAGAAAAAATGAGCTTGTATGTGAGCTCCTTTTACTTCATGAAATTAACTGAAAGCTGTTATCAACATGAGTTTTCCATAAATGTATTTACTTATTGACAAAATTCTTGTTTTGTTTTTTTTTTTTTTCACCTACTGCACCCACCCACAAGACCAACATCACTGCTATAACAGCTCTACTTTGTATCAGAAACTTGAGTATCAGAGTGAGCATCACAGTTTAACCTGTATTTTTGTACAATAGTGAAGTGAAAATTTTTGGAATCAGGTATGCAGTAACAGTGGCATCTTTCATAGGAGCTCGGTTTCTCACCTAAAGCCAGCATTGGAATACTGCCACAAGAACTGTAAAAACCCCTGTGCTTATAGGGCCAGTTCTTCAGAAACAGCTCCTCACACAGTCCCTGAAAGAAATATTTTGTGTGCACCATAATTTCCATTTTTGTCAATAGCAACATACCAACGCATGCACTGAGTACTGCAGATGTACTCAGGCCAAATGTCCACCCATATAAATATAGCATTTGCCTGGGCAAAATTTGAAAGAGATCGTTTTTCATACAGAGTGCAAAGTACATTTCATTTCAACTTCTCAGGTACTCCACAAACAAGATCATTTTAAAGGAGATCATATTTTTATCATTATCAGAGTGAATAAGGTAGAATATGTGACTAGAATAAGATTATACACACTGCATTCCCCAGCAAAAACAGAACCACAGGAAGGATATTTTTCTCCCTTTGAGCCTTTAAGCCTTATGCAGGCACCTTCTCAACTTTATTCTTTTACTTGCTTTATCACATATATTGGACTCAAGGCAGACGTAATTGTGACTTTATAAATAGCTGCTGTCCAACTGAAAAGTCAGTTAAAAATCAACAGATTTTAAATCAGATTTAAAATCAACAGCTACACTGATATACTTCACCACCTACAAAAGGATGTCCTCTAGTCAGTGCTATATATGTATGCCTATAATGATTTACACTCCAATCCAGTGACACCCAGTAAATTACAAATACTGATGCTGAGCACCATAAATTTTCACGCTGAGTCAGAACAAAAGTATTTAGGACAATGATTCACTGGTTATAAGTAAAACAAAAGAGTCAAAGGACAAATTCTGGCTGTAGAGAAGCCAATGGCAAATTTTCTCCAAGTATTTAAGCAAAGAGTAAATTTAAAATAAAAGTAAATGGAGCTCTGATCAAATCTTCACCTTCCCCACTCTATTTGCATAGTTTTACCACACTAAACTGTAATGCACGCCAGTCAGCTTTTATACAAGTGCCTCCCACAAAAATTTCTTCCTCACTCCGCAATAGTTCCTGTCCCCAGGAACTCCAAAAAACTGTAATTTCCATGCTTTCTCCAAAAACAAGGGAGGAATTAAATCTTTTCATTTCAATCATTCTTCCCTGAGAACAGCTTGGGAAAGCTCTCCTCCTGTTGGCTTCCCTACCTGAGAGAGGTTCCTCACAGCAATGCAGATAGCAGACCAGCCACCAACCACCTTTACTGACCATGGCATCAGCAGGCAGTGGTCCTCCAGGACCTACTGGTGGCAGTGATGGTAGGCTCCGCACCTACCTGCAATTTTATGCACTTTATGGCACGGCCAACTGTTTAATTTGACAGTCTAATTTAAACCCTCGGGGTTTAAAATCTGGGAACACGTTACTGCTCTGAAAAAGTAAGAAACAATTTTCCCCTTCTGTTCAGGGAAAATACAACAGAAGCAGCATCCCAGACAGCTTCCATATACCAGATACCTTCTTACACTCCAAAATGGACATAAAGAGCAAGGTATATTGAGGCAGCAAGGCACAGAGAAGGGGAGATTACACAGACCTGCCAGCCTGTGTGCTCTGTTGGGCAATGATGCAGTGCCCCCACTTCCACTCTGCCAGGAGTTACAGGGTGATAACTTTCTTCCAACAGCTGCCCCAGGCACATTTACCTGGGAGAGCAATAATAAGCTGCTTCCAAGTCTCACAGGCAGTGGGAAGTGTTAAAAACTGGCTTAGGCAGATTTGGGGTGGAAGGAATGAAAGATGAATCAGTGCAACGCTTCTCTCTAGATTTTGTCTGCAGTGACCACGTCACTATGCCTGGAAACAGACTGAATAGCTGATTCACTAAAACATTAGTTTCGGAGCTTGTTTGTTTGTTTGTTTAAGCTTAAAAGGATTTTTAGGCTCTCTATCCTTTTTCTCCAGCAGAGGAGGCTGAATCCTGCATTCCAATTATTTTATTTATCAAAGGAAAACACTCATGTGCTTATGGGTATTTTTGAAAGTGAAGTGGAGATAGAATTAAAAAAATAAAATAAATCTTTATGATTCTGCTCTAACTTTCACCATCTTTAACAATAAATGGGAGAAAGAAAAAAAAAAAATGTACTAGTAGAAAGAAAAAAATGGTTGTTTGAAAGGAAAGCAAGAGCCTTTTTGGGTGGTATGTCCTAAATACTTTTTTTCAGTACATAAAAATATTGAACAAAAGAGCCACTTAATCTACTAAAGTTATTTAAAAGCTTTTACACAAGTTGACAGCATTCCATATAGCAAAACAAAATTTAATCAGTGGGTGACTGTCATAACGTCAGTCTTAGGCAAACACTGGCCTATTATTTCATATGTACATCATATGAGTGGATGAAAAAAATAGGAGAAAAATGGTGAATCAATCAATGCATTCTGCATCTATTCACTACTAGTTTCTTCCTTCTTTACTTAACCTTACAGCTGAGCTTTGCACATAGTTAGACAAGCTGCCTCCTAAAAGTAACAAATGCATGGTTTTCACTATGAGAAGTACCTATCAATACACAAATGCCAAACAGCTATTACATTTTTACCAGCTAGATGATTTAGTAAGCTTTAATTTGATTGTGGTTTTGTAAAAGAAAATAAAATCCAAGGTGTAAAAGATATGAAACGAAAAGTAGATTTGAAAGCACAATATCTAAGTAAGCAGACTGACTCCCATGATTTTATTTTGTATAGCACAGTAAGGTGATTTATGTTAACCAACAGAATGATTATTCAACCTCAATAACCACTGTTCAAGGAGTTGCTAAATTTGGGAAAAAAAAAAAAAATGTTTAAATAACAGGGCAAGTATTAAATTGCTGAAGAAAAAGTAGAAAGAGTTTTTCAGAAAACCCTATGTTTTAAGCTTTGCTCTGTAACTGAAAGAACTTTCATTCAAAAAGTTCAGGAAAAAAACTTCTCATTTCTTGTGATATACTTCATTTAATTTTATATATCTGTTTTCCTAAGTAAGATATACAGTGCTAGGTTCAATCATTGGACACCTGCAAAGGAGGAAGAACAAAGGAATACTCCAAGCCGCAGGGAATTGCCATATTCTCTATTTTAGCAATGAGAAACTAATGGAAGATTCTGACTGGGATGCAGATCTGCATCTGATACAGAAAATCTTTGGAAAATCAGTGAGTTTTTCCACTCACTTGCATTTGTTGGTACTGAACTGGGCCCTAAAGAAGAAACTGCAGAATAAAGGAGCAGATGGAAACACCAGAAGAGCAGATGAAGAACTGCCAAGAGTGACTGAGGTGAAACAGAGCCAATTTTTATTTTTTTTTTTATCAACTACTAAAACAAGACATTCTTGGTAGTGAGATCAGAAGCTGAGCAATCACACCAAATTATGCTTCAACCTGAGATGAAAATTTTTAATTTTGTTCTTCCAGCCAGCATAAACAAACAGGAAAAGAAAGGAAAAGAAAAACATAATAGGAACATTCTAAATATAGCCAACAAAACCAGGGACAACCTTACAACTTACAAGCACTGGTAGTTCATTTAAAAAAAAAAAAAAAAAAAAAGGAAAAAGAAAAATACTGGATATAAAGAGATATACTGGATATACACAGCAATATTTTTTCACAGAAATAAGTGTGGCTTGTAAGATGAAAGTTAGTTATCTGTTATTGTTTTATGGAGTGTTTGTTGTACTGATGGAAGGCAAAGGTCAGACCTACACTGAAGAAACTTTAGCTGATTATTCAGAAGTCAGGGTTCAAGTTTTTATTGCTGGGGTTGCTGTTAACAGGCCTGCTTCTCAGGCGAGCTGGAGGTGATGTCCTGTTGCAGACTGCTGGTGCACAAAAGTCTGACTCCATAACATGCACTCATAGCAAAGATGTCTGGGATGGGCTGACAGTATAAAAAAAGCTTTAAATGGCTATTCAGGAATGAGTGTGCCTGATCAAAAAAAAACTGCTCTCCAAATTTTCATTTACGAAATTTAAAAAAAATGAAGAGTGAGTTCTGGCCTTTTCCCCACAAAACAAACAAAATTGCCTGGGAACAAAACTAATGGGATTTGTTAAAGACCTCTGCTGAATATTTTAACAGATCTAAAAGATCTCTGTATGGTCAGTTGTTGTGTGTTGTGTGTGTTTTTTGTTTGTTTGTTTGTTTTTAATACCTACATATGGTCCTGACAGTGAAAAAGAGGGCCAACATAGATGATTAGATATGGATCTCTGAAAGTGAGAAACTGCTACACTGCCTGTTTTGAACCTGAAACTATCTGGAAAAGCAATCAAACTCAGAAGGAATCTTTATGTTTTAGAATATGTTACGAAAACATATTCCTGACATACACAAAGAATTACTAGCTGTGTCAGAGACAGTTTAATTGACTAGAATGAATTTTAGCTTCCCTATGAATTACCCAACAATTGCACAGCAAAGGCATCATTTCTTTTTTCCCCTTGCATCTGACTGCTTGCCCTCCTACAACTGGCCCCAACATGTTGCTCAGTATTGCCCCCTCTTTCCATGCCCAAATGTTGAGAGGCTGAAACAAAGAACAGTAATTGCCTTCCCACAGCACAAAACACAGGGAGTCCTCCCCCCCTTCCCTCCCAGCCTCAGCTTTGCAGCACTTGCTTCTTGATCCATCTTAACCACTGTTTATCAAGGAATCAGAGGCCGGGAGAGTACTTGCATTGGGCACTGTCAACAGGCAACACAGGCATTTCACTTGCTGCCAATGGAAGCTAAGAACCATGCAGCCAGATCTCAAAGAAAGACCCTAGATGACAGATACAACATAGAAACACCCTTCTGTCTCACTATTTCACATTGCACAATACAAAGCAACTGGAAACATTTGGGGGTTTTCACCCTTAAACAGAAAGTCCAGTTGGCTAAGATGATTACTGGGCAGCTCAATGTGAACGTTCAACACTTGAGTTCACGGAAGTGATTCCTGAAAGTGACATTGGTAACGTCGTTGTCTGTCACTTTAAAACAGGAGCAAACATACATATATATATGATGGGAATACTATACATAATTAAAGAGTCTGTCCTTAGTAATGTGTGGAGAACATAAGCAGCGTGCTTTGGAAAATTGAAACAAAAATGAACGCACATCAAGTGCCTGCAAAATCTGAACTGGTGATTACAATTTTGGGCAGGCAATTTGGCAAAAATTCTTTCCTACTGATAAATAAAAATGTGGCTTTGAAGGCAGATGTATTTTACATCTTTACTGGACAATTTGCTTTCACTCTCCCACAGAATAGCCCATCAATACTTTAGCTCAATACTAAGCATTTTTTGTATTACTAGATGAACATGTTTTATGTTTGGATAAGATATGGCTGACAGCTCATTTTTCCCTTGCAGTCAACTTGATCTCGTCCAAACTATTAATGTAACAGAGTTCCAAGACAGATTTGCCAGTGGATGTTAAGTCAATTCCCACTGACTTAACAGAGGAAAAACTCAGCCCTTGAGCAACAGAAGAAATGTTAACTGCTACAGCTACTGAGTACAGAGAGTTGTTTTCTCCCTATGGGAAACAGGCATGAAGCATTCTATTTAGGAGACCAAGCAACTTATGTAATGTTCTTATTACTTGTATCAACATTTTCACTGTGCCTGCAGTTCACTGCTGTATGACTAGTTTTGTTACAAAATGAGTTTCTATACCACAAACATCTTTTTGCAAGTACAGTAACTGGATCAAAATAAAGACTTACTTTGTTTCCAGGAAAAATATGCATAATACATAGAGCAGTAAGCTTCTAAAGCAAGTTATCTTCAAACAGGAAAGTATCCCCCAGGCAGATTTTACTACTCTTATTTTAATAATGTTAGGCTGTTTTATAAGCCAGTGAAGTGGCTGGCAAACGCCTCTGTAAGATTTTATCTATAACAAATAATTACAGCAATTTCCCATTTTTCATTTATATTACCAAATTCCATAAAGTCTTCACAATGAAAACTCAAGTTCATGCATTTCTTCAGGTTACAGTTTATCAAACTTTCTCTCAGCATACACAGCATTTAGATGTTCCAACAGCCTCAATTTCAATTGCTCTTAATGGAACTCATCAAAAGAGATCGAAGTCTCACTTTGCAACCAGGTGTGTTCATTTCAATTGCATGAGTAAAACAAACATTTTACAACCAAAACTTGCAAATGTCTTAGTACACTAAGTATCCTAAGTCTAAGTATCCTAATAAGTATAAGTATCCATAATAAGTATCCTAAGTCTAAGATGATGATCTAAAATAAAATACAATCACATTTACCCATACATATAAAAAGTAAAATGCAACGTAAGTTATACAACAGGAATAATTAGAATTACCCAGCTCCTTACTAGCCTTAACTTCTCTGTTGAAAAGAAACTTGACAGCTCCAGTCAGGCCAACCTTCAACCACTTCCCTCAGGCATTCCTCCTAAGGAATATTTTTATCTCAATTATACTTCTACCAGCCCATGATGCACTGAAAAGCTTTCCTCACAGATATATCATTAAGTGCATCGATAAATATCATGCTTTAATACTAACTATATTCCAAATATCAAAAGCAAACAATCTATAGGCCAATCTACACACAGATGCAGTAATACCTTTCACACACTTGCAGTACAGTGTTTGTCTACAAAATCATAAGATAAATATGACATTGAATACAGACATTAAACAGCTATTTAATCCAATGATGTGCAATGCTGGTAAAACATAATTAGCCAAACATCACTTAACACCCTTACAAATCTGGCTGAAAGCTAAACATCCAATAATGGGCGCAAAATCATGCTTCAGACAGGATGAAAAGAGATAAATAGCTAAGACAAATTTTGCCCCGTTTGTGCATGTAATAGCAGAATTTGTTAGCTTGTAATTTTCTTCCACAAAGAACATCAGTGTATAACTGCAGGAAATCATTTAGATCACAAGAGGTGAGAAAAGTATTTCTTACATAAAAACACACAAAACAAAAACAGAGTCAAAGAATGCGGAAGCAACATAACCCTTGCTACAAGAAAACATATTATCAAAACTACAATCCTCTATTAGTTACCTTGTAAGATAAAAAAATGACCACACAAACAAATTAACAGAACCACTAACAACATAATATGTTGGTTAACCAAACTTATCCTTGAGTAAAACCAGGGGCAGATTTCAACTGAATACAACAGAAATTACTTGGCTTTACAATAAAACTGAATTTAACCCTTTTCGTAAAGGTTATTCCAATCTCTGCAAGAAGCAAAGCATGAATAACACAGGTACTTTGACTTTGCACAACTGTATTGTATATATGCCAAGGCAACGTTTTGTGTACTATCCAATCAATTAGCTTATACTTAGCAAAACTATATTTCCCTGTCTATAACCAAAAGCATAATTTCATTATCCTCCCCTGAGCAGCAGTTTTAACTAAGTCATACATTCTAGCTTGTAATATTATTTTATCTGTGTCCAAAAAGTGAACTGAGTTTAAATATTCAATGTTTTTTTCAATTGTCCACCAACTTTACTGTCCAGTAACACAAGTGTCTAAAATTCAGTTACCACGTGCCTCATTCTTACACAATCCTAAAAACATATACATCCATTAGTACTACCTGCATGCATATTCACACTGCCCTCTGCACCATTTACTATTCCATCTCCATAGAGCTCAAAAAGAAGACTAATAAAGGAGGTGTATTTTTTCATTTATTATGTGGAACTATTTGGTTTTTAAAATAACCACAAATTCTTAACTGTAGACACTGTCACATAACAACACACATCAACATTTCTCCCATATGTTCATTAAAATCTTGCATTTTGTGCCATTTGAAAAAGGATAAGGAACATTCATTGGCATCTCACCAGTGTCCCCCTGGGAACAGACGGAAGCACAGGAGTCTCTTCTCCCTTTTCCTCTGAATCGGGAGGAAATATGTGAAAGAATGGCTGGAAGAGAACTGACCCTTAGGGGCAACAGAAAGAGCAACGTGGCATTGATAGGGGGAAAAAAAGTAGTAAGTGACAACTATCAACTTTCCGTTTGCAAAATGGGGACCTAAATATCAAATAAGTTCCTTAAAAAAAAAAAAAAAAAAAAAAAAAAAAAAAAAAAAAAAGGCAGTCTCCACCTTTATGTAGACAACTCTCAGTAAATGCCATCCACTCTACCTCCCCTAGTGCCCATTCACAAAGCACACAGGTATCAATGGGGGGAGTGCTGCTTGTAAGCCTGGGGGAGCTCCTGTCAGAAAATGTTTTCCAAAAGAAGCTGTCCAAAGATGATGGACAGCTGCCAGAGGACCTGCTGGCAAGATGGGCATGACCCAGCTGTCCTACTTCATTGAAAGCAACAGCCTCAGCATCAGGCCTGTGCAGGCAAAAAAAGCAGACAACCCTCCCAGGACAAAAAGTTTCATATCACCCACTCTGGTGGCACTCCATGGAAGTCACAGCAATTTAGTTTAACTTAAAATTCTGCAAATTATGAATGATAGATACACTGTAAGAACTATGAGATAGAATAATAAGAGCAGTGGGGAAGAAAAAACACACAAGCTGATCGATACTATTTTGCTGAAATATACCAATAGCTTTTAACCTTTTCTGTCCTCTTTTCCATGTTCTCCCCAAATTTCCAACTGGGCTGATGCTCAAGAATGAAACCTTTGAAAGGCAGCACTTATAGAGTGCTAACTACAGTGAGCATTTCTGGTCTCCAGTGAATTAAGAACATTTTTCCTCCTGGATGTATTTGGCAAAACAAGCCAAAAAATATTAAACACTGCCCGAGTATCTCTTCTATTATGCTTAAAGGCTATTGGGAAATGGTATACATTTCATTAAGTTTCCTTTGAGTCAGCTGTGGATGCCTTACATGCCAAATATAGTGAAAATAGACAGTATAAAATCTGACAACATCAACTGAACTGAAAGTTTGGTGCTGCAGAGTGAAGATAGGATTCTGAATGTTTTGCTTTTCGATATGTGTTAGAGGAAATGTACTGAAGATGACAAATAAAAGAGATGAAAGTGATCAAAAAAAAATCCTGTCCTATATATAGAATGAGAAAGATACATCTTATATGGAAACAGCACTTAATAGGATGTCTGCAACTTATGTTTCATCATGTATGATTCATTTTTAAGATGCAAACAAAAAAAATCTTTATTATGTTATTTTTATACTCTTCAATAAAACTATATTTAGAACTTCAGTGTGTATACTAATTCATGTGGTAAACCTTTTGGAAGAAAAAGCAGGAAATTAGTCATTGAACTGAATGCCTGTTTTAAAGTATACTTATTTTAAATGTACCTTTGGTAATTTTTGTGAAGCGCACAATATTATTTTCATTATATTAAAATAACTGACCCATTATGAAAGACCTATCATAATTCATTTCTTTAACACCCCTTAATTCTCATAGAATTTTGCATTAACAAATGTCAATGTGCCTACTACTCTTTATCACTAATAATAATAATAATTGCACATGTACAAATGACACCTAAAACATTACCACATCCACAGAAAGGTTGGGTCTGTCTTGCAAGCATAGACTCCCTAAAATTTGGACCCTAGGAGCTGCATCGACCCATCGACCCCTAGGAGCTGCAGCAAGTACCCTCCAGACTCAGGGGGGAGCTGCAGCATTTATTATACACAGTATGGCTTGCAGCCAAAGGAGTAATTTAGCAAAGGTTTTGGCCAAGCAGGAAAGTGTTCCATTTCTTCTGCCATTCATTGAGACCCACAAGGAAACTGAGACAGGAAGTCAGACTTCCAGATAATAGGAGTGTTCCTAATGATGTACTTTGGCTTGCAACTCAACAGTTCCTCTATGCTTGCCCTTGGTGCTACATCATCTTTCTATATAATTTCACCACTGTACAGGGGGAACAACAACAAAGACATTTTAAATGAGTTTCCCTTTGCACCCAAATGACGGTGACCAGTATTCCCTGCCTGGGAATATCTGCTGTATTGTGTATGAACAACAGCTAATTATTTTTTTCTTAAAAACAGCTGTTTGAAAACAGCTGGGAAATTAGTCCAGCATAATATCACTTCGAAAAAATTCTTCCTTTGCAATGCCAACATACAGACATATTTTAAAATGTCACAAAACTCAGAAACTAGGAAAGGGGTAACCAGGTAGTGAGGTGCAATGGACCTCTGCCAAAAAAGATACGTAAGTTTATTTTTTTCTCAGGTACAAATACTGTCCTGTGATATATGTCACCGTGCCATTCATCTCATTAGAAGTAACAAGAGATCCTAAAAGGAAATGTAGTGCAAAATTCAGCCTGAAACATATCAGCACATAAACATAACACACCGTAATGCATTTAATATCCCTGCATAAATTTGCCTGGAAGCAAATCAGATTTTAAAAGAGACACTGATTTATCATAGAGAGAAAAAATAACAATACCTTCCTTGACTGCTGTTGACACCTGACATGGGCATAACTCCCTGTCATGCAGTCCATACCATGGCCCATAGTCCAGGCCAGTAACACATCACTAGGGCAAGCTCTTCCACACCCCAGGACCTGCTGTATCTCATCACAGGAGTGGAGAAACAAGGCGGTGCTGCTGTAGGTATGGTAGTTCAGGGAAAGTTAGTTACTTTCCTTTGACCAACTTTACACAAAGAAGAAGCCTAACAAACTTTCAGACACACCATCTTTATAAGCTATGGCATTTTACCAGGTAGAAGAGCTCCTGGAAAATCTGGAGCAGTGTAAGAAAGTAAAAACAGAAGACCTGTGTGAGAACAATTCCTCCATATTTATCCAAATTACATGTTGGAACAATATAGTTCTAGAAATTTTGATATGCTTATCATTGTGTTAATTAAAAGTTACTGCCTTAGTAGCAGCTGAATACCAAGAGCAGTTAAAATGGACTCACAGAATTTTGTATTGGAAATGGCTTATCCACAGCTGTAGAGGGCTCAACACAGGATAATCCATTTTTTTGCATCTCAGTTTTTACCTTTTTACCCTGTAGATAATGCATGCAGCATTCTGTGGTGTCTGCCTATTCCATTTGATTTCTCTAAGCACCTTGCCAGGAAAACATGCACCTGAGGCTTCAGGGAGGAGAGGGGAAAAAAAAAAAAAAAAAAAAAGAAAGAAAAAAAAGAAAAGGAAGGAAAACTAAATCCCAAACTGATTATAAAGAGTGGAGGAAGGAAAGGCTTTGGGGGAGCCATGAGTCCTGCACTCGTCTCTGTCACTGCAGGAGTAAGTCAGGACCTCTCTGATATCCTGCCTATGTGTTCTCCTTTGGAGTGGAGAGCCAGCTATGACGGTTTATCTTGGTACCAGAACAGTCATAAAAAAAATAAATAAATCAGAACTGATTAACACATAAGAATGAGGATGCTAATTTGTTTCTTTAGCACATGCAAGTGGATTCAATATCTTATCAAGATCTTTGCTGATTTCTGTGACACATCATCTGCTTGTTGGAAGGAGAGGAAAGAAGAAATTCTCCACTGAAATACCTAGCACGTTTCAGGTCAATGAAGCCAAGCCAGAGTACATGAGCAGAAATCAAGGATAAATAAAATTTTATTATTCCATAAAATATCGAAGTTAGAAGCGAGTATTAATATTTATGTTAATTTGATTATTTTTCCTTAGGGCCTTTATTCTGAGTTTGTTCATACTTAAGTAAGACAAAAGATTTACGTTTATAACCAAGTCTTTCTAAATAATTCAGGAAACCTTTGACTTCCTATATTTCCTTGGGTCTAGAATGACTAGATCAATGAAACAGAATAAAACATTAAATGTTGTAGAATTCTGTACCATAATACAAATAAACAATGTATACTTTATTTTACTCTTGAAAAATTATCCAGGAAAAAATATTTTTTTTCCAAGTTGAAGTCTATTAGTGCTACAACTCACACTTAATTCAGCTGCTTCCAAGGGACAGGTATATGAATGAACACATCCAAAAGTTCTCACCTGGGTTTCTGTATTTTCACTTGTATTTCATGTGTGAAAAGGTTTCATCCTCATTACTGCAGATAAAAATAAAAGGACTAAAAAATAGAAACACCTTTCCTACACTCTTTCCTCCCCAGCATTCCCACTATTCAGAGATCAAGGTGTCCACGAACTCTAAAAGGAGAAGCTTTTCATGATGAATAAAGATTTTCCTCCTTCTCCTGCTTAATAAGTGCAGAAAACTCCATAACTAAAGCTAAGCAAAGGAATGCCTTCAAACAAGAATCCTCAGTCAAATCTAGTGTCATTCATCACCTGCATTTCTCACTCAGGACATGATTGAAGTTCAAACAGTGAAGAAACAGTATCAGAAAGAAAACAGATGTTTGGAAATACAAAAGTAATGAGTTGCATAGCTTTGGGAAAAAAAAAAATACACTTTTTCTGCTGTTTATATTTTACCATTTAACTAATTCTTCTACTTCTTAAAAAAAAAAAAAAAAAAAAAAAAAAAGGATATATTTTCCACACCTGTCCCTCCACTTGTTCCTTCTAGTTTTCCAAGATCCTTACAGATTCTAGCAAGCCTCTGTGATAGACTGGGATACGAAATGTTTTAATAATGGTGTCTTGTAAACTAATGAAGAGACTTTCAGTGCTCGTCAAATATTAGCTAATAGTACCTGATTTAGCTGATATTATCACAGACTATACTGACACCAGTTTCATATGCCTGCAGTACTTTTTAACAAATGGCTTATTATCTTTGACTACATTTCTTGAAATTAAACAGATAAGGAACTATATGTCCAACTGCAACCATCATGCTTGTCAGTAGCTTTAACCATTCATCAGATAGAACATTTAATAGAGTATTCAGCTATGACAAGAAAAACCTATCTCTAAAGACTGATAAATTACTGCAGTAATCTAAATCCATTCTTATCCTGAGGCTTCTGGAGTGGGGGTGTTGAAAAAAATCAGATGCTGTCGCAAGCTGCTGGATTATTTTCACACCCCAGTCCAGCAAGAAAGAACCTGCAATCACAAGGTCACTGAATGCAAGATTTCATGATACTCTTGTATTAGTGATGACATCTATAGAAACTGGGGCAAAAATCCAACTGCCTTCATTAAAGTGAAAAGCATGTGAGCACATGAATACAAGCGAGCCATAGGCCAAGTAAATTAGTCAGCTCTGCACTTTATTACTTATTTACCTATAAATATCATCTCTAAAGTAACTGGAAACATTCCCACTGAGTTCAATAGCCTTTAGATCATGCTTAACACAGAAATTAACACAACATTTCCCAGTGTCGCAAAATAAAATAAAAGATATAAAAGCACCCACACAACCTGTATACACAACTTTAATGATCTTATAATAGATACTTCTACAAGTAACTGTGCTTTAATGATGCTTCCTTAAATAATCAGGTGAGCAAGTGAATACATGTGTTTAAAGCTAAGCATGAAAGTGCTCTAGTGGACCCGCAAAAATAATCTATAAAACATGAAATACCGTTCAATGTCTTTGCAGTCATACTGAACTTTGAAATTCATTCACTTCCCAAAACAGCCAAATTGCATTTATTTTTCAGGCTTGCTACAAATGCTGAGTTTCTGAAATAGCATTTAGGAAAGGCTGAGGAACAAAGGAACTGCAACACTGGATCACATCCAAGGTCCTGTCTCTGACAGCAGTCACTACCAGCTGCTTCAGAGAGGAACAAAAATCTGCAGTAGGTAGACAAGGATAATCTTGCCATGCACTAGGGTTCATCCTGGTTTTCAGCTACTAAAAACTGTCTTAAACTCTGAAGCCTGAGATATAACATCCACTTTAAAATCTTATCACCATTAATTGTCAGAGCACTGGATGCTCCTGCTGCCTACATGTATGTAAACGTCAAATCCCATATCTGAGCACTACCTAAGTAACAACCTGTGGGAGACTTCTGTCTAAAAATAAAGTTGTATAAAAGGTGCATATGTCCTTGACTCAGCTCTGAATTTGCCACTCTGGAATTTAACAGACTAATAACAGTAGAAAAAAAAAATCATTTTTCTTTTTTAATCTTCTTGTATTATTTCTTACATTGCATGTTTATCATGTTCAATTTAGAAAACAAATTATAGAGAAGGACATCTTTTTAATCTGTTTTCATTAAACAGTTTTCCCAATAACCTATACTTCATTGAAGAAAACACCAGCATGAATTTGATTCCTTAACTATTTAAAGGTTTGATTGTCATTTTTGTGCCTGAGGGTTGGTTGTCTGGTTTTCTGAATTTGCTTTGATTTAATAATTCCTTTCCACGCATGAAAGATTAATCTATATTGGTTTTCATAATGCTATTATAGTATATCAATAACAACGTAATAGAGATTCCAGAATTTAGTTCTGAAATCATCTTGTTTAGCTGCATGGTTAGAGAAAGACTAAGCAGTTTTTATGATGACAAAGGGGTTGGCAGATGGATAGATTAAAGATCCTGGTACTAAGATGAAGATCAGTAAAAGATGTTAATATGCCTTCATAATGATACTGACAGTTTTGCATTGAAACACATTATGCTTTTAGTCAAAAAGAGGTTAAGCAGATTGCCTTAACAAAAAATACCTAATTTGTCTACTGACCTCTATGCATATACACCTTTACAAGGGCTGAAATAGACACAAGAATGGAAACAGTTGTCAGGCAGTGAAGCTTAACCTACCTGCAAGTAAAACCAAGGTAAGAGCATGATCGTAAGAGCAATGTTGAGTAAAGGGGGGAAAATTGAGTACAAGAAAAAAATGAAAATGTATGCAAATTTGTTATAAATATAAGGACATTTTACCAGATGGAGAAATTGGGCAGTTCATCGTCATGTTCTCACACCCGCAGAGTTGTTCTAAAACTACTCTGCCTGAAAGCAAATATAACTGGCTGTGCAAGTAAACTATTTAAA
Source organism: Aythya ferina (assembly GCF_964211825.1). NCBI lineage: Eukaryota > Metazoa > Chordata > Aves > Anseriformes > Anatidae > Aythya > Aythya ferina. Next base: position 49,792,246 of record NC_140300.1, on the reverse strand, counting down.
TAAACCCTGATATTATATAAGAACCATCTGAAATTATTTTCTTTACTTATCTGGGTACATCATCTGGAAACATAAAGGAGGTCTGTATCTTGGCTACTATTTCTAGAATTGCTATGCCCTATTCAAAATCCTGCTTACCAGAGAAAGTGGAAAAATGTTGAACATCTTCAGTGAAACAATGGCCATGACAGTAAGAATGTACCTAATAAACATCTATTAAAATGTCAGACACTAATAAAGTGTGTTCATTTTTGTTTAATAACAATTAGAGTTATTACTAGGAATATGTTTAACTATTGCTACCAGCATGAGAATAATGTAACCTATACACACAGCTCTTTAGATATATTCCTCTCACCTGTTGTCCATGCTGCCTCACTTCTTCCAAGACCAGATATTTAAACTACACCACAGAGCTTACAATACCCAAGGAACACAATGTGGCTTGAGAGGCATTTGCACCCTTCAAATGTAGCATTCTGCCATTCAATTTTTGTAGGAAGAGGAATGAAATTCATTAAGACAGCAAGACAGATGGTCTTGACACAGCTGAACTTTGTTTTGCTGGGTAGCATCAACTTTTAAAGTATGATTTATGGCTACTTTAAAATTAAAGATTACACAAAATTTCAAGGATTTCATATAATAGAAATTGTTGCTAAGGATGTTCATACATTTTAAATGACTAAAAGTATACCTCAGAGCAAGCATGTTTTCTGCAATATAGTCTATAACCAAGAACATTAATTTATAAAATATATATATATATATTTTCCTAGTCAATTATTGGTCTTCTTGTCAATAAAATACAGAACAAGGAAGCTGGCTACTTCCATGCTATGCATCATATTTCACACACTTCAAAATAATAATAATAATAAAAAAAAAAAAAAAAAAAAAAAAAAAAGGAACTATCAGGAACTATTTTAGGAAAAAAAAAATGATTTGGTGGTATTTTTGTCTTATTTGCCATCTGTTTTTAAGCATTGAAGAGAAAACCCACAAACATACACTTTGGAGTATTCCTGCTCTGTAAGAGCTATCTGCTCAAATATTTTCAAACACTTGATGTTCACAGGTTTATAGTCACTCAAAATTTGCACTTGCAGATCATTTCTCAAGCAAATAAAATCATGAGAGCGTCCATATGAGTAAAAACTGCCTCTGAAGCAGTCTGTGAGAGACTGATAATATGGGTTGCATAGCTGTTCTGGTGTCTTTTTATACAAGTTTTAGATTTCAAGTACTTCTAGCACTCTTGCTTCTACTTATCAGCAAGGACATCAGATCTTGAAATTTAGGTACATGAGTCCATCAGAGACAAAAGGTTCATGTATGTGTTCTGTATAAACATTTATAGTTGGATATTTCAGCATTTGACATGCACTGTTTGAGACATCACTGGCAGCCCACTAAGCACTCCACTGTTAGGCCCCCAACAACACCGTCATGCACAGCCCACTCATCCTTCCTCTCTGTTTTTCCAGCCATGGGCAAAGATGGTTCTTTGCTACAGAACTACCAAAGTACTGTCTTATGGAAAACCCAATGAGGAGCTGGAAGCTATATTTGGAGGAAATAATTGCAACTTGCAAGCAAGAGAATAAGTAATGAGAACACAGAGAAGAGGATTAGGTGACTGGACAGTGGACAGGCAGCACAGAAGAAAAAAAAAAAAAAAATGAAAAGCAAGTAGGAAGCACATTCGGAGGAGAAGGGGCATCCAAAAACAAGGAAAACCTGTCATAGGAACAATGAAAGAGAAGATACGTGAAAAAAGTAAAAGAGGAGCAGGAGACATGGAGAATGAACATACATTAAAACATTAACAGATTGACCACTGGCACTTTCTTGGCAAAGAAAAACGTCCTACAAAGAGAGAACTAAAAATACCCAAAGATTTTTCTAGTCACACTTTCAGTGGCTATAACTCTGAAGGGTAGCAGGGAGGAGGACAGGTTGTTTGTGATCAGGAGTTGGAGGAATGGATTGTACCCAGTGATGACTAAAATGAAGTTAGATAAAACCCAATGAGACTGAGACAAGTTTGACAAACACTATCAAATGCAGTCCACCCTACTGAAAATGTTTAAAGCCCAAAGCTCAGATTTTGTCTGGAATACATAAAGCATTATCTTCCCTTCCAATAAAAATAAATAAATAAATAAAAAGAATGTTGTACAACCACAACATTTTTCAGCATTCTATAAACCGACTTTTCATGAATCTAAAGCTAGACCATAAAAACCTATTTTATTTTAAAGATAAACACACATTGTCTAAACAAAGAATAGAGTTTTCTCCCCTTGTTTAGTTTATTCACTGTTATAAAACTTAGAGTACTGTAATGCATCCAGGGGAAAAGAAAAAAAAAGAAAAAAAGAAAAAAAAAAAAAGTCTGTTTTCCTCCACAAGGTCCCCTGTGCCTATGAGAGCCAGAAGTTGACTCTTCCATTTTACAGCCCTTCTGTCAGTATCACGCACCACAGATGCGACCATTTTTCTCCAAACAGAAGTGAATGGAATTATGTCATGAGCCTATCAACCCTGTTTTCCAGAGGGGCAATAAGAATGACATAAGGCAGACATCCAGGTGTGGTGAATGTTCCTGTGCTTGCCTGGGGGACCTGATTCCAAGCTCAATTAGATTTGTCAATTAGGCTTGTTCTGCAGTGATGTAATACCACTCCTCTCAGGTCACTCGCTTGACACACCGGAAATATATTCAGAGACAGATCCCTATGGAGAGTGGTCTGGACATGAAATTGAGCTTTTAGTATGGAAGGATATTCACAAAGTTAGAATGTCAAATTTATCCATTTACTAGAGTTCTCCCTGAGCTCCACTATTGAAATAATCTTTCCAGTGAAGTGTAGAAGAACTTTATGTTCATACAAATCTCTTTTAAAGGTGTTGAGATACCACATTAAAGGGCATCACAAAGAAATAATGGTGTAGACCTTTGAAGAAGAAACATGACTTAAAAACCTAACTTTTTCAGTAGTCCGATTTACCCTGTAAGTCAGTTCACAGAAGGTTGGAGGCCATTTAGGACAGACCATTTAGAAGAGCCAGTTCCTGTTTCAGCTGCCTACGCTGTCAGTTTGCTACATGAACAGCCACAGTCCTGTCAATATGGCAAATGGTATTAGCAGTACTCTGTATTAGTATAAACCACAGAAGGTATCTTCCTGAATTTTCCACATAACCCAAACAAAGACGAAAGATCTCAAGTACATAAATTATGCAAAAGATTCAAGTGTATAATTACAGGTTTTAAAATTTTTCATATTACCAAACTGCATATTAACATGCATACAGCTGAAATGTTTCTCATCATATAAAAAACTTCATCCAAATTAACTACTGGGTTTTTCCTGGAAGGATCTCTAGTGCAAGCCAATTTCTAGTGCAAATACAACCAAGGCCCACAACCAGGAAAAAACAATAGATCAAGGAATTCAACTTGGAGCCTATTCCCCTAACCTTTAATAATTTCTTAGGAAATGAAATACTTCCAAGAAGAAATGATAAAAGAGATTTATCTCAGGATAGCCAGCTGCCCAGTGGCTGCAACAGATCTCAGTGATGCGGATATGCAACAAAGCTAAGCCTCGTTTCCTCACTTCTCACAAGACAACGAGTATTTTAACTGTAATATCACCCCAAGAAATACCACTTACTCTGTTGGGTTTTTTTGTCTTTTTCAATGAAACAAAATGATTCAAAAAACCTTTAATACCAACTAAGTGCAGACTACGAATGAGTATTATAGGATGGGAAACTTCCTACCCATCTCATTCTGAATGTTTCTCAACCAATATCCTTAATTCATTGTAAGCTGTGAGCACACACACACACACAAAAAAAAAAAAAAAAAAAAAAAAAAAAGCCTCGGGAATCCAGAGATTAATGTAGGTGCAAACTGCAATCTGAAAAGCTTGACAGTGCCCATTTAAATCTAATTAGGCATTTTAATTTTTGGCATAATACCTGATTTATACAAATGTTGATCTATGCTCCTAGATTCTTTAAAGCCTAACATTGTGATGAGCATGGCATTCCCAGCTTTGCATCTTCCGGCAAATTAGATCTGAGAAGATAAACTAAGAATGCCTTACACTTGAACTTCACAATGGTAAACACTGAGGGCAATATCCTGCAGAGAGACACAAGGAAATATCTGAGACATCAGAAGCACAGAAACCGTGTTACATCACATCCCGCTGTTGGAGCATGCCAGGATACTTGTTAGAAGAAGTAGCATGACCCAAAATTCATACATAGGTTAAAGGACTGCAGAAAAACATACAGGAAACCACACAGCTCATCAAGTTAGTCTCCTCAGTGTTGAAAGCTTCCTTACCATATCTCTTCTCCTAAGCACCATCATAACAGCACTTCCCCAGGCTCCTCTTTCAAGAGACCCCTTATCCCAAGAGCTCTCAAGGTGCTGGCTTCACTGCTGAGACTAAGCTTGGGTTTATTGTATAAACAGCTGCAGTTTTTTATGCAACTGAGAACATCAGTTCCAGAAACAACTCTTAACCCTACTCTGCATCCATCAAACTCCTGTTACCTGTAGATTTCAGTCTTCAAGTTGGAAATATATATATTTTTTAAATATATTGTACTATAATATAATGTACTTAAATATATTGTACTATAATATAATGTACTTTTTAAAATGCACCTTACATTCCTTCTGGGAATTTAAAGTCTGAGGAACAGTATGGTTCTAAGCACACTAGACAAAATGAGACCTTTTTCGTTAAGTGTTAAAATACACTCAGAATACTTCTAACTAATCCAAAAAAAAAAAAAAAATACCTATAAATAATATCTTAGAGACTGCTTCTTTCCATTTCTGGTAGAGTTTCCCAGCTCTTCCACAAAAGGGAACAACAAGGAAAAAGGGGGCCTACCAAAAGGTCTCTGATTCAACAGAGTTAGAGCTGTATCTACAGATAGTTATCTATATAGAATTATAACCATATCTAGCCATAGGCTAGAGGCTTTATGTGTTGTGCTTGATGTCACGAAACCATGAACATTTTTTACGTGGTCTGTGGAATAAAAACTAAGCAGAAAACACGACTGATTGAAGAAAAGCAGAATACAAGCAACTTTTAAAATAGTTAAATTCAACTTGCATCAGCATATTTGGGGATCTTAGTTGTTGCTGGTTTCAAAGGATTTTATTAGCTTACAAATTAGGGTAGATGAAATTATTCTGGCAGGTCTGTAAAAATTGCATAGGAGTCTCCAACATTTTTTGAAGTACATTACTATGTAAAATCCTAACTGAGTTTGGGTGTTTCTCACCTTGTACCAAGTTGACAAAATTCACTTATACCTGGAACCTAACTGTTACCAGCCTGAACAGTTAAAAAAAACAGCACTTCTACAGCCTCAGCTGTAGGCCCTGCAGGAAAAGCAGGTGTTAATTATATCTAAGATACAAATTTTGCATATGGTGAACACAATCCTGGCAAGGATTATCTGGTTTTATCCAGCTATTTTACACATAGAGGAGCCACACAGACCTGAAGGTGAACAACTCACACCTCCAGGTGTGAAGCCTGGCTTTGTCCTGCTTTACAGCCTCACTGTGGAAGACATCCTAATGATAGATATCAGCAAAATTACCCATGGGAGTCCTATATCCACCCCAGATGGTAAGAACTGACCTAGCAAGAATGTGTATTTGCATTATCCTCCAAAAGAGGCTGAGCATCCACAATTATCATCATCTTTGATGGGGATTGCATGCATCAGGATTTCACAAGCTAGTACTAATGCAGCCTCTAGGGAAGATTTAGAAGGAAGAGTATTTGGGAATTAGTCTTGGAAGATCAGTTACATTGGTACATCAAACTTTCTAACTTTTTATCAAAAACAATCAGTGTATGGTACAGTGTGCAGCAATAAGTACCATGCATTTTCAGTTCTGAAGCATGACCGTATGCTAAAACAACATGAATGGGCTATTTACTGAATATAGAACCTCGCCCAGAGGTTCAATTGCTTTTACAATCAATGAGAACAACATACAACTAATCTTTCATGCATCTACCTGTCTCTTATCACAGTAGTATTCTGTGATTGTAAGCACCTCAAGAAGCAGCAGCAGCAGCAAGAACTTCCGTGAAGTAACTAAATGGGCCAAACTTTCTAAAAGTATGTCTCTTCCTCTAAACTAAACAAAACAAAGTGATGGCAGGGAACTGTCAACACTAATCATATTCCACAGCATCTTACCATCATCTTTCATGCATAAGCTTAAAACACTGTCATGAATTGTAATTTTTAATTACTTCCACTGCGAACCAAGAAGTATAACAGAAATCCCACAGCAGACAGAGTATACACTTATACCTCATTAAATAAAACGACTTGTATGAATCTTTTTAAAGAATTACAAAACAGGGGAAAAAAAAAAAAAAAAAAAGAAAAAAAGTTCAACTTAATTATGACCAGTCTCTTACATTTGTGAGTGCTAATTGGAAAAAAAGTAATAATGTTTTGTTTTCAGTTGCTTCTACTCTTTTTGAACTTGGGCATTCTTCAGTTGTAGACAAGTAGGACCTAACAATTCACACTTAGGAACAAAATATTTTTGTGATTAGGAAAACATAGTGTCTGCATATTTGGCATATATGTTCACCACATTCTCCTCAATAAATTAAATAAAACCACACAGACATAGCGAACACAACCTTTGGCTGAACTAGTTTTCAGAATATAAAATAACTAATTAATGCAAAGGAGACTGCTGGAAAACTTAGGCACTTCTTTGACAATAGAGCTGTCGGGAGCGTACCACCACCGTGGCTCGCAGCACGTTTTGAAGAGCGCATCAAGAGTCACTTGTCCACTGCTACACCAGTGAACCGGGCTTGTAAGGTAAGCGAGGCTGCCGATAATTTCAGCGGCCCCCAGGCTGTATACCTAGAGCAAGGCACCGGAGCCCCACATCAGGACGTGCTGTAGGACAAGGCTCCCTTGCAGTGTGAGGCTGTCCCGGCTCTGCGAGGGGCGCGCAGCAGGAGGGCGCAGCGCAGCCACCCGCTCCGACGGGGCGCCCCGAGGCACCGCCAGGCTCGGCAACCCTGCGGGCGGTCCCGAGAGCCGGGGTGCCGGGCCGAGGAGGGGTGACAGGTTGCGAAGAAGGCAGCCCAGGGAGGCGGCGCCCGCTGTCGCCGCGGGGGCGGGCAGGAGCCCGGGAGGAGCCGCCGCCGCCCTCCGGCGCCGCCTGCGGGGCCCGGCCGCTCTCCGCCGGTGCGGCGGGGCCCGATCCTGCCTGCAAACCTCTGAGCCATGCCGAGACGCTCCCCGCCGCCGCTGCCCCGTCCCCAGCCAGCCCGCTGCCCCCCGCGGAGCCCCTCCTGCCCCCCCGCCGGCAGCACGGAGGGCGGGGGGAGGGGTCGCAGCCGGGGGAGTCCCGGGCGCCTTCCCCAGGTGAGCGAGAGGGGCGCGGGGCTCCAGTTGCGCCCCCGAGGAGGAGCAGGTGAGCCCCCGACCTGCCCCCCGAGCACACGGCGTAACTGCGACCGAGACACGGCCACCGGCCGGGAAAAGGGGGGGCGGGGGGAAGCTGCCCTGGACGTGGAAGTCACTTACCGGCTTTACAAGGATCCTTGTAATCTATCGCCTCGGCTTTATCCTCTTCGGTGAAATCGTAAGTGTAGTCATAATCGAGGCCAGAGCAGGAGGAAGGCTTCCCACAGACAGTCCACCCGGCCAGCCACAGTGCCATCCTCCAGCAAAGCATTTTCATCCTCCCTCGGGCAGAGAGGTGGTGGACAGGACGCAGATGAATTAGGCGGACGGTTCAGCTGTCCACGCCGGCTTGAAAAAGGAGGGTAAGGGATGGAGGAACCACAGGTTTTTTTGGTTGATTTGGGATTTTGCTCGCTCGGTCAGTTATTTTTGTTGGCTTGGGTTTGTTTTTTTTTTTGGTGTTTTGTTTTTGTTTTTTCCTTCTCCACCTAGAGGCTCCTCGGAGAGCCGGTGCTCTCCAGGCAGCCCCGGTCAGACGGGCGCAAGGCAGCGCGCAGCATGAGCGCCGCTGCCCGTCCTGCCCCCAGCCCAGCGGGGAAAAGCGGCTGGGTGCGTAGCTGGGCGCAGGGGGGTGGACGAGGAGAGCTCGGGGAGCTCCCGACCGTCAGGGCGTCCCCTCGCCTCTGCCACAGGCCGGGCAAACTTCCCGCGGAGGAGGAGGCGGCGGCGGCCGCTGCCCGCGCCCCGCTCCGCTCCCCGCTGCGCGCCCGCCTCCCGCCGCGCCGCCGCCCCCGGTCCCGCTGCTGCTGCCGGAAGATGGATCCGGGCTGCACATCAGCGAACCGCCACCGGGAGAGGGGAGAGGAGAAAGAGAGAAGGACGGACGGACGGACGGAAAGAAAAGGGGGGGGGGGGGGGGTCCGCTACGGCAAACCGCGCAGCCCGAGTGATGGGAGGCGGCGGCTAGGCAGGAGGGAGCAGGGAAAAGTGTCAGAGCTTCCCCCCCTCCGCACAAGCACTTACTCTACGCTCTGTCTGTGGTCTGCCCCCCCCCCCCCCCCCGCCCCCTCTCCTCCGTCCCCCTTTAACTTACGAAAACCTTACAGGCAACTAACACACAGTCGTCAGCATCCTGCTTACTTATTCATACAGTCAGGGTCAGGATCCGGGCTGCTTCTGATCTGCTCCCTTGATAGTCTTATGGAAACACACGCGCATTCACTATATGCCTCTATCTCCATATAGCTCTCTCTCTAGATAAGCAGCGCACGGCATTTAAACAACAACAAAAGAATCGAGATCAGATAAAACAACGCGCAGATCGACTCCTGGCAGCCAAAAAGCTCGAGAGAACGGGTGATGAGGAGGAGGATGAGAAGAATTAACTGCAATTTAGGAGACGGGAAAATAAACCAGTGGCCGTGTATTTCGCTCTCCTGCGGCTGCTTTGCAGTGTTAGCCCCATGAGCTGACGGGTGGGGGTTAAGGAGCGAGGGGGAGGGGGAAAGAGAAAAGTTTAAGCGTCCATAGTTTGTTTAAAACAGAGGAAGGCAATATAAAAGGTCCACTGCTCTCCAGAAATTCAGCCAAGCAGCTGAGAACCGGTTCCAAAATGAAAGTAAGAACAAACAAACAGAAAAAAAAAAAAAAAATCAAGGAGAACAAAAAGTAAAATCGCAGCAGCAGCGCTGAGATCTTGCAGCCGGGCTCTCCTGCTCTCACGTGGATCCCCGGGAAAGCGGTGGAGGTTTCTTCTCCAAGCGAAGTTTCCGCGGTGCCCAGCTCCGCTCCAGCGCCGAGGCGCCCCGAGCCGCTACGGGCTGCGCGGGGCCGGGTTTTGTTTTAAAGCCCCCGGAGGGATCAGCGCGCAAAGCCTCCTCTCAGCCGATCAACCTGGAGGGGGGGGCGGGGAGGAGGGGTGGAGAGACGTGCTGCTGGAATAAAAATAAGAGCGAGCGGAAAAAAAAAAAAAAAAAAAAAAAAAAAAAAAAAAAAAAAAAAGAGAGATAGGTAGCTAAAGATCTTCCTCCCTGCCTGCCTGCCTCCTCCCCTCCCCCGAGACGGGCAGCTCCGATCCTGCAGAAACGCCTGAAACTGTTTCAGACCAAGGTGAGACTTTTCCGTAGCAAACTCTCCTCCTCCTGCTTTTTACGAGTTTCCATGGAAAAGGGCGGGGAGAGGAGGAGAAGGGGAGGGGGCTAGGGGCGGGTAGCGGGGAGTTTCTGCTGCTCCCATTTCGCCGGGGTGTCACATTTAACACGGACTTTTGAAAGGGCTGCCGCGAAGAAGCGGCTGCGGCTCGCCCTCGCATCCGAGCCCCGCACAGGCTGGCTCTCCCCGCACCACTTCCCGGTCGCCTTCCCCCTGTCGCAGGGCTGGAAATCCGGAGCCGGTCCCTTCTTCCCCCTGCCGTGCCAGGAGCGCTGCCAGCCCCAGCGGGGGCTCCGCGGCCGCGGAAAACGCCGGCAGTTTTGCCAGGGCTGCGCGCCCCTCACCGTCGCCTTAGGGCGCAGCCGCCCCGAGCTCCCCCCCGCCTTCCCCCGGCGGCCTCGGGCAGCCCCAGGTGCCGCGGCGGGGGGGCCAGGGCACCGGGAAAGGCAGTTACGCAAACTCCGGGCAGGCACAGCTTGCTATCGCTGCTATAGCAAGGGCTGCTAAGGAGAAAAAAAAATAATAAAGGAAAAGGGGAAAAACGAGACAAAAAGCATACCGTCCTCCCTCCTCGAGGCCCTCCTCTGCCTCTGTCCTCCTGCAGATGAATGCTTGGTGCTGCTCTAGTTGGGTACTCAGCAGTTCGTGCCATTAGAACTGGAAAGGTCAGTTAAGACAGAGCTAATAACAGCTTAATAGCAGAGCATATTAAAGAGTCTAGCATCAAGTAAGGTCAACGTCTATAAGGCATCCACGCGCCGTGCTACCTTACATTTTCAGCATCCCATTTGTGTCCATGTTATTCCCAGCTCCATCAGATTGCTCACTGGAGTTGAAAGCCAAAGAATGAGTGGCTGCCACTGAAAGTGTGGTTGCAGCCCTCCGTAATGAATAACAGTCTCTGTCCCAGCCATTCAGTTTGCTGTATGTCACAAGGCCCGCATAAACCACCACATACCACATCACAGAGAAGCCTGGGAAACTTGTGGCCTTTTTCTTTCCCCTCTTCCTCAATGTAATTTCCCTGACCAGTGACGCCAAACACTTGGTGCTAAGTCCAAGGAAGCTATTGGAGACCCTTGTGTCATCCCATCCGAGCACTGGCTGGGCTGATGTCTGCCTTCACTTGTATTGTGTCATGGTTTGGGAGGCTGTATTTTGCTACAGAAGTCAGCTTGATCCAAGCAGAAATGTAGCTTGTGTTATTTTGGATGTTCACAAATGGGATATTTTGTCTTACAGCATCTTTGATTACTTTCTCATTTCACTTATTGGACCTCCCCAACCTAATTTTGCTGGTCTGTCAGTCTTGTTTGATACGCACACCTGTAAAAAGTCAATCTTCTTTCCTGTGTGTATGCACCTCAACACAAAAATAGAAACAACCTCAGTCGAGCAGGCAACCATGTTAGTCAATAGAGCTTCAGAAACACTGACTTTGCTGATTGCTTTGCAGACATGGAAGAATATACAACGTGCGTTCCTGAACACGCCAGTCTCCCCAGTGAGGAGATTATTAGACTCTCTCCCCAGCGGGGGATTAGCTCTTGCAGTAAGGTACGCACTGACGTCACCCCCAGCAATCTGCCCCCGACCTCGGCAGCACCAGCACCAGCAGAGCAGCACCAACCGCCAGCAGGCTAGAGGACAGCTGGCCTTGCTGAGCCCTGACTCAGGCAGGAAACAAACTCAGAAGCGCTAGATGGGAGTCACGCAGAAATCTGTGCACGTAAGTGCTGTAACAAATAGATGCGGGTATAGGTCAGGGTAAAAGCTGTTTTCTGCTTGTAATCCAGAGCAGCTACACATTAAAATTGCTCTTTAAAATCAGCATTGCAGCTCTGCAGAAGCTATCCTACATTGCTTAGGTATTAATATTACCATCAGTCACATTAGTAAAAGTCTTTCCTCACATTAAAATAAAATTTTCCTAGTAACTAAACTGGCTGACATCTTTAAAAAAATAAACTTTTTCCCTAAGTGACCTCTTAAATATTCAATCTAGCTTGTTTTTATGATGCAAAATTTTGAAACATTTTAAGTACAAAATATTTTTTTCTTATCACACATTCATGTCTACCATTCTAAAAAGCTCACAACTCTGATAATCCATCTGACAACACAGTCAATCAAAAATCCATCCTACAGCCGTTTCCAAAGAAACGAACACATAGCCAGAAAGACAGAATGCTTGAGCTGGAAGGAAACCAACCAAAGGAACACAACAACAGCGACAACAAAAACTCCAAGCATTTTGCTTTTTTCTTTAAATTTCCTTGTTTGGACATATATTACAGTGACACAGGTAATGGTAAACACAATTGCATGAGAAGTGGCTGTAGTATTTTATTTTTTTTTTTTTTTAAATCCAGTCAACTAAAGGCTTTTCTGCTCTTCCCACACACACACACGAAGAAGAACTTTTTAAAAAAGGACAAGTTTGCAAGAAAGACAAACAATCACAGAACTAAAAAAAAAAAAAAAAAAACACACCACATGTCTGAAACCGTTGCTCGCACCTCCTCCTCATTCTTTGGCTATCTGTCTCCTGCTTAGGCCTCAATCTCGTGCACAGTTTTAGGTGGGTGGACACAATGGGCTTATCCACATGCACCAAACTCGGCACATGCTGAAGTCTTTGAAGACTCAAGACCAGTACTGGTCAGCTCCTCGGGACTCGCAGGATTTTTCAAGAGGCTAACAGAGTGAAATTCAGAGGGAATTGGTTAGGTTCCCACTTTTATCTCCTGTTAACCCCATTCCTAGTCCGTTAGGTACCTCAGGCACTTCCAAAACAGTTGAAGCTATGTTTGAGTTCCCAATTCTACAAATTGTTACTCAATAGGGAAGTACTGAAGCTGGAAGTGCATTGTGGCAAATAGCCTCTCCACAGTAATAGATAATCAGGCATATATAACACAGATACATACCAAATAAACAATATAAATTATAGTGAAACTTTTGAGGTTAAAAATCAAGCAGTCATTATCTTAACAGCAATGAGCTCACCTGTGAGTCCTTGTTTCTCCATTCTCTCACACATCTATTCATGTATTATGAAACAGCTGTTTGTTGTATGTCCACATACTTTTTTCTTCCCCCTACAGGTCTCTGTGTTTAATTTACAAAAAGCCCTTCAATATTATGTTTTATGTTTATTTTTGAAAGCAAGGTGTATACTTTATTCACTACACACACATTCAGATCCTACTCTGCATACAGACCTATTAATTTCCTTGTGGGCTTTAACGGATCTTTTTGGTATTCACCTGCTTTGGAAATATTAATTAGTTTAGTTTCATAATACACCCCTCAGATGAGGGGATATGAATATTACACTTGAGACAGTTATAGATCGTCTGGCTTGATACCTTGTAGACCTGTCAAGACTTGGCAAATAGAAAACACTTACTTCAAGGCCCAGTTTCCACTGGCTTCAGCTGCAGTAATCTTACTCACCAAGCATCCAGAGCTGCTTCTGATTAAACCCTGGAGTTTTCACACATCCAAAAACAAGATGCAAATAATTAGTACACAGTGTAACATTAAAGTCTTAGAACAGCTTTATCAAGGAGCTCTGTGGCAAAGGCAAGGGCTAAGACAGAAGTCTTCAGGTCATTCAGCTCTCCAAAGACTTTCAACACTGTTTCTCTTCTAGGACAAATGTGACCAATCTTCTGCCAGCAACAGCCACATCAGTAATGGCACCCACATAATTCATCCACCGCTTTGAATTTTCTGCTTCTCCATGAAGTACCTTCTAGCACAGTCCTGTGTTTGGCTTAGCATTTGAGGCAGAGCAAGCCTCTCCAGCACTGGATTTCACAGGTATTACTGACAGAAGGGTGACAGCAACCCTTGAGTTTTCTTCCAAGCTCCAGGAGAGGGCTTTATTTTATTTATTTATTTATTTATTTTTTAATAGAACACTCCCGCCTGTTTGCTCCCCATGTCCCTGTTTTTCCTCATCTTCGTTTGCTATTTCTAACCTGCACTCATTCTCTCCTCACTCTTGGCTCTTCATCCCAATTTTGTTTTTCTTATCTAGTTAATGGTAGTGTCTGATTCTCATCACTGTTCCAGCTGTCCTAGCTGTACTCTTCTTTAATCTTATTCTGGAGCTCCTCACTCTCAGATTCACATTTAGCTGCGCAATTTTTGTTTGTTTTCACTCCCATTGTCTAGTTGCTTCTTTTCTTAGGCTTTTTCACATGATTTAACTTCCACCCATGTCAACATTCACCTTCTTTGTATGTTCTGTGCTCTGGGTATGTACCAAAAAGTAGGTCTTGCTCTTCAACTTTATAACCCAATTACACAGTTACCCTTGTGCTTGGCCAAGGGTATAGCCTTACATCTCTGTTCAAGCAGTTTTGATTGCCTGCAACCCTCCTTCTCTTTCTTTTTAAGTCTTAACATCTCAGGCCCAGTACCTTATGCAAACAATTTCCTTGTCCCAAAACACACCCACGATTCCCACTGCTGATTTCTCCTAATCGCTTTCCAGTGAAAAAACATTTAGAGAGAAAGAAGTGTTGTGTCAACTTTACCATGCTGCAAGATCAGTTCTTTCCTACTCAAATCAGACAGCCTGCCCCTCTTCATCCCATAGCTACATCATGGAGCATTGAGCATGTGAAAGCATCTCATCTTCTCAGTTCCAGACCCAAGCAAGGTATAAGTCAAAATGATCATGTAAAATGTCATTGCAGATGAGATACCCAGGTAAGATAGCTGCTGAAGCTGCATTCAAGGCTGGTTGTTGTTAAGACTATGGACTTCTATGCCACCACAAAAAAAGATACATCCTTTGACCTAAGGGGTGATACTTTCCTCCTTTCTGTTCTGCTCAAGATTTAAGTACATTTCCTACAGGCTGAGTGTACTGAAGACCTTCCAAAAATACTGCTACAAGTTTTAATTAAGAGCAAACCCATATATTTGGGAGCTCTGTTTTCAAATATCTGGGTAGTTTAAGGTAATATTTAAAAGAAATGTTAAAGAACAAGAAATCAAAACTACAAATCAGCCTGCAGCAGATACCCAGATGGAAAATATTATACCCAATCTTTACAATTAAGCAAAGTTATGTAAACAACTTAAACAGTATCTATTTACAGACAGCATCAGTGAACTTGAATAATAATTACCCTACCACATTCTGCTTAGAGCTGTGTGTTATGCCATCTCCATTTTTAATGCTTTAAAAACTGCAAAAGAAGAGCATATAAAACTACACTGAGAACACATGCTGATGTTAAAACAAGTGATCAAGCAACAACAACAAAACCAGTGGTGCAATACTTAAATTAGAAACTGTTCTGTGTTTGCTCAGCATCCCTGATCCCCATCAGGCAATAAATCAATTTGCAGTAGCTGTGGACAGCTATTTAAACATAGGGCCAGAAGAGCTTAATTGTTAAAGCAATGTTCAAAGTTAGAAGGCTCAGTATAGGAGGTCATACTAAATATTCACTTCTCTGAAACTAGCTGCATTCCAAGTATGAGGAGGCATCCTGCCCTCCCCTTAATTAAAAAACACAGCCTATGAGCCCTGAGCTTAGCAGAGCTTAGCTTGCAATTCTTCAGAATGCAGACAGACTGCCAGATGAAGAACTGACATCTAAATGTCTGCCAACTTGATTTTGTCTGGTTTACTTTATTATCTAGCAAGCAATACAGTTAAGGAACTGTTTTGAAATTTTAGTTTAATTTTACAAATTGGCAAAGCACCCATTTCAATTCTCAGTTTTGTAAGAGGTTGCTCCTTGTCAAAGTCTACAGCAAACTTACCTTTTACTTTCATATGAGCTGAACAGGATTACTTATCAGTGATTTCCTAAACAGTGATTGCTGGTGAACAGTTTCTTTGGGAATGATGATACAAGTACAAAAAAATACAATAATATTACTACTCCTGTTCTGTCATAAACCTTACTGTGATTCTTTTTAAATATTTTGCAGTTTTCAATTTTATCACTGAACATTTTGAGTGTTATAATGTTTTAAGGTATAATTCTACTTCAGGTACTAGTAAGCACTTCCTTAATTTAAAATACATTATTACTGAGACTTATGAATTTCAAAACAGCCTTTTGATTAAAGTTGAACTGAACAAGAATTTTATTGTCATTAAATTATTTTGCATATGCATTTTATGTCACCTTCAAATAAGTAAACCAGAGTATAAAAAAAACTATGAAGTAGTCACTGAAATCTTAACAACAACAAGGAAAGCCAGCTTCAGATTTGGTCCAATTTATGTCTATAAATTATTTTTTAAATATGCTTAATGTAGCTTGTATTTCCCATCAAGCAGAGAAATATTTGTGTATTTTCTTGGATTTAATTCAGTGCCAGTGAAACTAAAAGCTAGTATTTGGTAAAATAGTCCAGATTCCCAGTCTTTTCCAGAGACACCTCTGCAACCCTCACATACAAAGTAGCAGTAATACAAGTGATGACTTTGACATTACTGAGATTTTTTTATTATTATTTTTTAAACACAACTTCAGGTGGCATTCTAGCAGGTAGCAAATTGCGGTCTGCCGATTGGATGAAAAAGCACCATGTTCGCTTTTTCCTAAAATAACCATAACAAAAAGATTTAAATTCTGTCCACCCTGCAACTATGAACAACTGTTGTTGCTAGACTGTGAAGTGGCTTTTATTGTTCCCAGACTGACTAGGTGCACCGGGTTAATCTTACCCTCCAGTATTCAGCATACTGTCACATAGTTGGGAGTCACTGGATGATTTTTGACAGAAGAAAGCCTCTCATGAGCCTGATCTTGAGTGACTGCTGGGCATTTTGATCTTCCATTGATTCTTAGAATATGAAGCTCAACACTTGCAGAACAGGATTCATTGTTTTGAGCAATGCACTGCTCAGATGAAAACCTGAGAAACAGTGTTTTAGTTTACATTGGAAGTTATCACGTACGATAACATCCTTCAAATTTACTGCAGAAAACACATCACAATAAGACAGAAGGTGAGGGATAAAAGCCAATAGAGAAACCATGGGTTAATTAGGTTTTCTACATAGACACAATGTATTCTTCCAACTTAGGATCACCAAAAGTAAATAAGACATACCACCAACTCCCAAAAGGAAGAATGGCAATTGTCTTACAAAAAACAGCAAGAAACTATAATACAAACATTATCAATGACAACAATGTTGTCCTATAGTTACTAGCTTTGTTTTATTTGCAATAACATTTAATAAACTTCTCGACGTGGCAGACAACTTTTACCCCTTTCAACAGCATTTCATTAACGAAGGTGTTATTGAATTTTACAGTGCAGCAATCCAGAAAAAACACACATATACCTTAGGTAGTTTAGATACTTTTTTTTTTTAAATCTTCAGTAGTAAGAGATCATGAAGAAAACTAATTTCATTGTATTCGTATTTTCCATCTCTCTCCAGAATTATTTGTATTGTGCTTATTTTCAATTGCCTGTTGCTACAATAAACCATTTTCCTAGACTATGCAGTAAAACCTTTTTTAAAAAGACAGCACTGATGTCTCCATGCAGCAATAATTAATTTCCGTTGCCTGAAGCATTCAGAGATCATATTGTATTTTAAAGATTGATGCTCTTTCACTCACCAAGGTGATAATTTTGTGCAACCCCCAATCAATATTTGCTGTAAATAATGCATATTTTACAATAATTACACATACATACAGAATATAAGTATACATTAACTCAACTTGCAGGCATTTTAGTAGAATTTTCCTTCAGAACAGTTACAGAACTAAGTCCATGCAACTCATTTTCACCCCCCTCCCCAACCTACACAAGCTTCAATACTAGAGATGTCACAAATGACTGACTTGACAATTATTGTCAATTGTGTGCACACATACATGCATACATGCAATATAAAGGACCCAGCCCAAAGTCTGAGAACAAAATATTTCCAAAATTAAAACAGAACATGGAACCACCATTTACATAAACTTTCATTCTTCCAAGAAGCCAAATTGAAAACATGTATCTACAGAGTAAAGTTAAGAGTGAGAGAGGTCCCAGGCATCTTTTATACCACCACAGTTCTATGTTGCACATGATACAGTGTCTAGTCTCACTGCAAAAGCACTACAGATTTGCTTTATGTGTCTGCTACCAATCTGAAGAGTCAGATTTACTATACATGCTCCAGGCATCTAGGTTTGGGTCTTCTATGTCCTGGCAGGGGTGCCCTTTTCAGAACAGGAACTGAAGCCTTCACTGTATAAGTACAGACTTAAAACAGCATCATACATCTGCACTTCTCAGAAACTCCAAGCATGGAGCAAAAGAACCAAGGAGTATGCTTGTGCTTATAATTACACAGAACTCACAGAACTGTCACAACATAAAAAAAAAAAAATCTTATAAGTATGTGTTAATGTGTATTTTATTTGTTAAAATAAAAACTATTCTTTATTAAAAAAAAAAAAAAAATTACTTACTAGCAACTAAAAACCCCTAACACAGTCTACCATAAGCCAACTTGTATCTATGTGGATCCTGTTTTCCAATAGCAAGTGACATGAATCACCAGTGGCAGGATAGACATTGCATGTACATGTAAATGCAACTAGACACATGAACAAAATCCTTGTACTAGAAAAATCTGTACTTTCAAATTCTGCAGAACTTACACAAAATCCTAATAGTGAGAAGAGTCTCAAATCTTTCTGTTTTAAGAGTTCACTATACTGAAGTGATAGGTCATGACTTCTGTTTCAAATTGTCTTCAGTTTGTGAAGAGGTCTTCTACAATTGCTTCTCCTTTCCAAGCCCATTTGCTTCTCTCTGTATGTGTGCCTAGGTAGGTTGAAAGCCATTACTTTTGCACTCACATCTTTTAAAATCAACCATCCTTTCATTCATTTTTATCTTTCTAAGAAATGATCATCTCAATTCGCATCAAATGTCAAATTATTTATTGAATACAGTTCTTGATATTTGCGTGTTTCACTTAACTCAGAATAAGGCTGTTTGATATACTTGTAATGAGTTCCCTATTCCTGCCCAAATTCTGTTTACTTTAATGAACAGATTACTTTGTTCATCTCCATCAGCATCTTACATTGTTAGAGCTTATATTTCTAACTCTCTAGCTTTCATCCTCACCATCACTGCAGCAACAGAGTATTTGTTTCTACATCTTTATATTCCTAAATATGCCTGAGGTTTGGTTTAAAAGTCAGCAGCAAGCTAGATGAGAAAGCTCTCTTCTGAACCCCAATCTGTCATTTGATTTTAGTACTAGAACTTTCAAAAGAAAAATTATTGATGTAGACAACATTTTTTACATAGCTGTCCAGATAGTACAGATGTAATCATGTTAATCAGGTACTTTGCTAGAGAAGTGTTGAAATACCAGGAACAACTAAAGGACCTCACTGTGGAAAAAAAGACTGTTACTTACAAATAAAATTTATTAATTTTCAACAGTAAGCAAGCATTTAATGAGCATAATATAGCAAACAGTGCCTAGCCAAATCTCCAGTTAAGAGCCAGATTTAGTTCAGCAATAAAAATAATTTCAACTGTAACAGCATTAGGCTTTTTTCGTGGATTACCTGGAGAGAGAAAAAAAAAAAAAAAAAAAAAAAACCACTCATTTTATCAAGCCACCAGACACACTGAGCCACTAGGACAGAAGGCAGTAGATGGATGCTCCCAGCTTGTGGAACCTGCGTGTCTTCTTGAGGATTTCCCTCAGCCTGCAGGTGATGGCACTGAACACGATTTGCAGAGGCCTGGCATCCTTGCCCTTGCTAGCAGATGCTGATTTTTTGGCACCCTGCGACCCCTAGTGAGAGCCAAAGGCGGCCGGGCAGCAGCCACCGCCGCCCCCTGGCCTTTGCTCCCGCTGGGTCTGGGCAACCCGTCCCAGGAGCCGCAAGCACACAGGCATGCTCTTGAAAAGGCATCGACTGCCTTCAGCTCACGGGCAAAGCATACCTCTAGGGACTTCCCTTTCCCTCACTAACTACCCGAAACGTTGCTATAAAAGCATAACAATGCATTGCCTTTAGTTGCTTTGAAACAATGCACTGATTGTGTGGCTGTTGTTGGTCTAAACTCTGATGGCAAGAGGGAGAGAGGTGAGAAACAACATCCATCTTCTACATGCTACAAAAAGTGAAAAATTGAAATTGCAGGCTACACTTCAGGGAGCTTTCCTATGTAGCTACAGACAGGTAAGGCATCTTTGCAAGCAAAAATGTTCAATACAGAATTTATATTTGTTTGCATGATGGTGGTAAGAAATTTATCTCACCATATTCAAAAACTGCAAGCTAAGCTTTTTGCTGTAGCAGTTGTGTTCGTATCCACCAGAACAATAGCATTTAGAACAATGATTTTGCTCAATGTGTACATGCATAAAAAGCTTTCCCTGAAAACATAAACATGCAAATATTGAAGAAGAAAGGGTATTTCTAAACTTGGTGCAATTCTTCCAGTAAAGTTTAACTTGATATTCATAAATATATATAGGAACATTTGCATATATACACAAACATATATAAAACTTCTACACACTTCAGTAGCATGCACACTTTGAGTCAGTGCATGCTACTGCATGAAAGGGGTAAGTCTGATGCTTTCATTTTTGCATTTTGCTAAAACTACCTAAGCAATGCTAAAAAACAAGGCAAACTTACTGAGTTTTAATATTAGTGTTGTCCAGTAGAAATGAAAATACACATCAGCTAGATCAAATAGATCACTTTTTTTCAGTAGAAAACCTTGACAATCTGACTAGTGAAGCACTGTTATCTATCAGATAAAATATTCCAGGATTCTAAATGTACCCACTTTTCAAAGACACCTTTGAATATCTTGTGATATATTCCATGGAATATATGGAATCTTGTGATTCCAAAGCAATAGAAACCTAAGATGAAGGCTTTTTATTCATCACTTTGCATCAAAATAATTATGACTTGTCTTTATTGAATAGTATTGCCTTCTGATTTGTAGCTCTTTGCAGTTAAGTAAGTTCAAAGGCAAGCTTTCCAGTCATTCAGTCTGTCTTCCTAGTTCCCATTTACTCACACATTGAGTTGTGTCCAAGTCATACTGACAACCACAACTAAATATTCAGTGATCATAAGCGGTTCAAGATCTGGAAACCTACTTCAAATTTTCTCAAGTAATTTTCATTGAGAGCTGAAATTCTCCTAGATGTTGGCAAAATGGGAGCATGGATTACATGACTGTTGTATGAGCCATCTCCCATTTCTCAAATGTTTATTTTAAATACATTAGTGGCTCCCATTCCTGTCACTGCTAAATCACTGGTTTTAGATAGGTACTTCCCACTGTCAAGCCTATGAATTACCTCTGAAAAAAAAAAATATTTTTCCCTTGTACAGTGTTCATTGTTAATTATACTTTTCTTGTGTATTTAAATCATCTATCATATACTTTGATGGAAAGGAACAGTCTACCTTACTGCACCACTGAGGTATCACAGCTTGCATAACCCATACTAGTATATTGGTAAACAAATACTCAGTAAGAGATCTATGTCTCCTCTGTGTAATCTCTCCTCAATGCCAAGCTAATTTTTCTTTAGGTTTGTTCCACATGTGACCAATCATTACACAGAATCATAGAATGGCTTGGGTTGGAAGGGATCTTAAAGATAATTGTTTTCATCCCCCCCTGCCATGGGTAGGGACACCTCCCACTAGATTGGGTTGTCCAGGGCTCCATCCAAACCAGCCTTGAACGATTCCAGAGACGAGACATCCACAATTTCTCTGGGCAGTTCCAATGCCTCACCACCCTCACTGTAAAGAAAGTCTTCCTAACCTCTAACATAAATCTCCCCTCTTTCAGTTTAAAACCATTCCCCCTTGTCCTACCATTACCTGCCCACATAAAAAGTCACTCTCCTTGTACAAGCCCCCTTTAAATACAGAACATACGCATTAAGGTCACCCTGAAGCCTTCTATTCTCCAGACTGAACATCTTCAGCTCTCTCTTTCTTCATAGAAGAGGGGCTCCAGCCCTCTGATAATCTTCATAGCCCTCCTCTGGACTCTCTGTAACAGGCCCTTAACACACCTTTCTTGTGCTGGAGGTCCCAGACCTGAATAAATGTTGGGCCTCACCAGGGCAAAGCAGAGGGGAATAATTCCCTTCCTTGACCTGCTGGCCACTGCTCCCTTGATGCAGCTGGACTTCTGAGATGCAAGTGTGCACTGCTGGCTCATGTTGAGATTTTTGTCTACTAAAAGTCCCAAGTTCTTCTCTGCAGGACTGCTCTCAATGCATTCTTCTCCCAGCCTGTACTGCTGTCTAGGATTGCACCTTGCACTTGGACTTGCTGAACCTCATTAGGTTCACATTGGTCCACTTTTCTAGCTTGTTTGGGTTCCTTAGGATGGCATGCCCTCCTTCTGCTATATCAGCTGCACCACTCAGCTTGATGTCATAAGTTTTTAGAGGCCCATTTGGCTGAGCATAGAAGCTAAAAATACAGCAAAAATATAATCCTGTTGAGTCACAGCAATTGGAAAAATGGAGAAACAGTCTTGAGGCAGCAAACCTGGCTCTACATACTAATGTCCATTATATTGATGGCTTAGTTCATGGCTACTGGATCCACAGTAGTATTTATAAAAATTAAAAAATATATATATGCAATTGGAAATGTATGTTACTACAACCTCCCCAGCTACACATTGCACATTGTTTTCTCCCTGTTGGTATTTCTGCTATTGAATCAAGTGGATCATTCCATCCACTGCCTACAGCTTTAGACAAAGTACCTGAAAAAATCCCATTTTGTCCTTCAGTTACTTCATAGGGGACTCATTAGAAGATTTGTATATGCATATGTGCATGAAGAAAGCTGAATAGCTGAAAGTGAATTTAAAAAAAAAAAAAAAAAGGAATATACTTTATGTTCAAAGTCTTATCTGACATAAGATAAAGATTTATTTCTCTTAAGTTTTAAAAGTTTCCTTTAAGTCATTTGTTCTTTTATCAAATAATTCTGGAAAATATCACAAAATGCAAATTCTAAGTTGATATTTACATACATTCTCTGTAGGTGTCAGCATTGCTTTATATTGTTGTAGAGAACTGTATTTTTTTCTTCTCAAAGAAAGAAGAAAACTAGACTTGTATTTTTCTAAATGAAAGATAATTTTTTGCTGTCCATTTGTCTTGTACTACCCATCTCAGACTGAGAGATTTAATAATGCATTGTATAGGTGAAATTACAGTGAATGTAAAGAAAAAGGCTACATTGTTTTCTATCACCAGTTTTCAGTTTTTAAACTGTTTTGTTCCAGTTATTTTGCGTATAAAAATCATCCCTATTGAAGTTAAAAAAAGGATCATTTAACATTTGCAAATATTTTTGAAATTTTATAGTGAAAGCACAATTCAATGATGCCACTGTGAACCTACCATCTTTACACACACTGAGGAAGAAACACTGGAGCAGAAGTTCTTAAATTTCTAGGCAGAGTTCTCAGACAAATCTAATTTAATACTTTCATTCATAAACTTACTGTACAAAATAAGTATGCCACTGAGGTCTATTGATATGTTATGGAAATGAATTATTCATGCAGAAAGGAACCATAATATCATACTAGAGTAGTGAATGACCTTGGGAGCCAAAGTAATAGTAATTGGATGAAAATCAATTTTACAGACTACAAGGTCATAAATAGAGGATAGAAAGAATTCTTTCTGGGATCTCAGTTATAAAATGTGATTGAAGAGAGATATGGATTAAATAGTCCAAATGATTATCAACCTCCTATACCTATAAGGAAGAAACAATCCAAGCATCTATGGTGCAAGACATTTCCAGTAAAAGACCAATGCTGATGAAATTATAGCTCATGTATATATGAACATTATTTGAACAGGTGCATATAATCCCCACCATTCTTCCAATCAAAGGAATGGAGAGCCTCTCTTCAAAGAAGCTATGGAACATTTCAAAATTAAGTGAAAAGATTCTTTAGCTTCTTGTAGAAGCAGTGGGTAACAAATTAACTATTTAACAAAAGTAGCATTGGCATGAGATAAAAATAGCCGCAATTTGCTTAAGAATGGAATTAAAGCTAGGAGTAATGATTCCGGAAAAATAATGAAGTAAAATATCATCTAATTTTCAAAAGGAATTCAAAAGAGAGCATGTGACTTGTCTACTTGGCCTAAGTGTGCTGGAGTCCATGTGCCAGGGAGGTCCAAGTAGCTGCATCTTTCATTTATGTTACAGATTTTAACTGATGTTTGCCCCTAGTGTTATACCATGGTTTATTGATAATATCTAATGCTGTTTAGATCTATTGATTGCATGAAGATTTCACTGATTTATTTTTTAAATGAAATGAAACAGCAAATGAGAGTTTTTTGCAGTAGTAGCCTCAGATTGAGTTTAGACCAGAATTCTTTACTACAAATGACAAGCACCTTGACTACAGAGACTCCTCAACATTGGCTGGCTCACAACGAACATATTCAAGCTAATCAATTTTTATTTCACATTGGGCATTTACTTAAGTGCAAGTTTTCCCCACGTATTTGCATGATATACTTTCTGTAGAAAAAGGTTGTTTCCTGAAGATTTGTTTACATATACATTTTTCTCTTCTCTCCCTCTCCACCATGCCTCTAATAAATTTGTCTATAAAACATAAGAGTTGCACTGATTTATTTTTAGGTCATCCCAGAAGTACTTAGAAGCTCCTATTAATGGCACAGAATGCTGAGTTTTCTATAACTCTGTGGCTGCAGAATCTTGTTTCTGACATAGATTTGCCCTTGGACTGCAGAATAAACAAAAAGAGTATTTATAGCCCTTCTCATACAAAGAGATTTGATCATTCAAAAAGGCAACAGTGAAGTGCACAGTACCTTCTATATCTCCAGGCTTGCTACTAATATTACTATTAAGGGAAAGCTGATGTCACCTCATCTGTCACAATCTCTGCTTTTGTACATCTCTGTATAACAGTTAGACCAAAAAAGGTTAAGTATTATTTTTACATTCATATATTTGAACACAATTCTATTGTCAGGACAGATTTAGAAATACTGTCCTCCACCTGAATTACATCACATTGTTATAGTTGATACAGGAAATAGGAAAGTCAAAGTAGCACTTTTCAGAGTCTGTCCAAAGTAAAATTTAAGGAAACAGGCAGATCTAACAGCTTAAAATAACTCTTAGTTATTACTCTTACTAAATATTACTAAATAACCAAAGCTGATATAAGGTAGGCAAGTCCTAGATTATCCTTTATTATTATTATTAAATTTTTTTAGAACATAGTTTGACTCTAACGTAAGATTCAGTGAATTATTGCAAGGCTAGAAGTTGCTTGTTCTTTCAGGCATAAGCCAGAATAATCTATGTGACTTAACTGTCCTTCCTAAAGTCATTCTCTACTCTCTAGACTCAATATCCTTGCTTTAGAAGAGATCCTGCTTTAACTAACATTGAGCAACGCACCACACAGCATGTCTGTGCTTTGGAGAAAGCACCCCTGGCTGGAAGCCTCACTGACTCAGCTGGATTTACTCCTCCATGGCTCAGGGTACTTGCACTGCGGTGGCAGTGACATTCCCCTTTCCATCTGTGCTGAGTATGCACGCTTCCACGCTCACAGTCACAGCCACATCCGGACCCTCATCAACTCTGGAATATTCTCATAAAGCTCAGTTTATTATTATTCTGGACTAGGGTTGATTGCTGTGAATTAAAACTCAAGTAAAAAACATCCAATATGAGCTTACGATTTTACCTGGCTTCTATAATGAATAATCACTTAAAGCAAGATAACAT
The DNA here is from genome assembly GCF_964211825.1 of Aythya ferina. Taxonomy (NCBI): domain Eukaryota; kingdom Metazoa; phylum Chordata; class Aves; order Anseriformes; family Anatidae; genus Aythya; species Aythya ferina. Next base: position 49,766,756 of record NC_140300.1, on the reverse strand, counting down.
TTTATGACTAAAAAAAAAAAAAAAAAAAAAAAAAAAAGACATTAGAATCCTTGCAGAACTGTCAGTGATCTCCCTTCTTGTTACCACTCCCTTTACTGTTCTGCCATAAGAAACAACAAATCCAAATTCCAAACCCCTCTGAAAAATATTTCAACATTTGTACCATTAAACTGAACAGCTAAAATATAGAACAAAGATTGTATAGGCTTTCACATACAAAGAAATAATTTTAGACTCCTAATGTATTGCTATTATATTTCAGCATGCCAGAGATGAAGAGAACATGGGAATATTTGCTACCCAATCAACCACTTAGAAACTAAGAGTAAAATATTAGGAATCTCACATTGTTCTCCCTGCTGTAAAACACAATGATTTTCAGGTCAATTACTTTAAAGCATGAGGACTAAAAATCAGTAGTATCTTGAGGAGCTGAGAATTTCCCCAGCTACAGTGTAGAGACCCTGTTTGCATTACTGGTGTTGATAGCATTTTTTCTTATCTCTGACATCTTCAACACTTTTTTTTTTTTGTCTTACAGTACTATGATTTAGAGGAAAATATTCACATTTTAGCAATATTTCATCTAAGCTGACTTGCAACCCAACTTCTGAGTACAGCTTGAACCTTGTTCTACTGATTAGCCTCTTATGAAGTAAAACCTTACTACACAGGAATAGAGGCCAATTGGATTATTTCTGCTTTATTCTAGAATAAGGGAAGATTAATCTAAGCCACGTCACTTTAGCATTGGCTGAATTGATGTGTAAAAATAAGCGTCAAAAGAAAAGGGCAATCACACTAAGATGTATGGAGGAGACATTACATGCAAGTTGAATATGTGAAAGCTGATACAAAAAGTTTCATTGATGCCCTGAATTAAAAAGAACCTTTTGCTACTGAAAATAAGTTAGTAGATTTTTAAAAACTGCAAAAGAAAATAAGTCCTTCACAGACAGTTTGCAACTACTGTAGAAGGATATACAACCGAGTGTCAAAAATAAATAGACTATCATCACAAATTAGGAAACAACTAATTTAAATATTAAATAGTTTGTGCTACTATTCAATATCCTTATATACTAAAACTTATTATTCTTAGTCACTTTTTCTAGTTTTCTATTAAACGATTAACTAAATGCTACCTCTGTATACAGGTAACCTTGTTAACATACTTACATCAAATAGCTATGTTAAGAGTTCAGAATATGAAGTATTGAAAGCATAAGACACTTTTACACAATTCTCATGTAAAGCAATTCTTATGATTGCACACTACAATTTCACCAAAGTGTAAGAATGAAGAACAGTATTCACTGAACTTTTTTTTTTTTTTTATACTGGATCAACAGCATGTGAAGCCACATCCTCAGATTTCTAAGAAAATTGCACGTTTGCTATTAATGGATACCTGAGAAAAGTTATGTCTTTTCTCCCCCACAACAGTACCTCATAGAATCTTTTTGGCAAAGGCAATGACAGAAACCCATTCTCCAGGGAAACATACAGTTGCCTCAGCTACAAGATCATCCTTTCTTTTCTTGACATCCCAACTCATTCAAAACACATATTCCAACTTCCTCAACAACTGAGATGAGTCCTGCAAACAACAGACTCTTTCACTGTGTTGTGCTGATTCATTCCAAGCACTGTTCATCCTGCAATCTGAATGAGGCAGGGTCCTGTGGGAAAACAAAGAATGAGATCATGTAATTAAAGACTATCTCATAATGTACACAGGGATTGAACTATAATGGCCTCAACAATCTTAATTCTGTTTCTTAACTCTTGAGTGATTAAGACTGCAAACTATTTTGATGTTGTTTTCTCTATATAAACAACAACATTTCTGAGCAAAGGAATCTAAAAGCAACCAAAACCCCCAAGCCAAAAAACAATCACATGGAACCATACCAACTACTACATGGTATGCAAGGAGAATTACCAGTAGAGCCAACTGGAGGAGAAAACAACAACACTGCTATTTTTATTGAACATTTTTCTATTCTCAAATTGCCTATCCATTATTGTTTAAATGTTTCCCAGAGTTGTTTCAATGTTAATGAAATTCTGCCAGATTAAGCTGTTTTCAAATCCTGCCTCATGCTTCTCACCAACTCACACACTTGTTCACTCCGGCAGGGTGCTGAAGAGCCTGACCGCACTGCCCAGGCCAACAGCATACCTGACAGAAACAGATCCCAGAAACCCTGCTTCCAGCCTTGCAATTTCTTTGCTGTGTACTTTGTCAAGTTGGACACAGAATAGCTTTTTTTTTTTTTTTTTTTTTTTAATAAGAGTTTCAATTTAAATATGCAAAGCTTCTAAATCTCTTATAACATGGACACCATTCCCCATCCAGAACCCCACCCCAAGTCTCTGGTACACATACTATTTATTTGCTAGCTCAAAGTATGAATTGTACAAACAGCATTAATTTTTCTTTGACTTTTCTCAAGATCTGGATCTTCTGCAAGTACTGACAGCCATATCACAGTAAGAACAACTGTTGTTTTCAAAAAACAACCCTCCACCCTGAAATTCTAGATCCTGAAAACACTGTTTCAAACCTCTAGAGAAACAGGTTTGAGGCTATCACACCCTATGCTTTCTTTCTCAGCATGCCAGGTGTGCTATGCTTAGTGCTTCCAGGGAGCAACACAAGCAGGGCTGTTCCACAAGAGAGGACAAACTGGGAGCCAAGGGTAACCTCAGCAAAGTCCTTGCCCACACTGCAGCACAGTCCCATAGCATATGAATGCAATAGGCAGAACAGGGTTTTGGAAACAGGGTCCACCCAGACACTTCAGTGGAGTTCAGTTGGAGGCAAAACTAGAAATGAAGCTACAACATGAACCAGTACTGCCCACCCAAGGAGAAAAAAAAAAAAAAAAAAAAAAAAAAAAAAAGCTAGAAAAAGAACTACCTGCAATACAAGCCTAAGGTCCAGCCAGGGAACGAAGTCAGATGAACAGAAAGACAGAAGAACAAACAGAATGCCAGCATAACTCAAGAAAGAAGTGATAGTCCACATCCGAGCTTAAATGGCATCCTGGGTCCACCCCCATGGGCAGAGGGTGTGTGGGCAGCATCCCAGGTGAGGCTGCTCAGAGCCATCAATGTCTATTAGTGCACTCAGAGCATGGCAAGTGTTACAGTTAATGTTAGGATTATGGTTAAGAAAAACACAGGCTATGGAGCCTCACCATACTCAGTAGTTTGTAATTTCTAGGGGAGGGTGTGAGCTTCTATGAATAATTCCTGGTGTTTGGGGATTTTTTTTATGCTCATTCAGGGCTTTGTGGCTAATGTTGCTCATTTAAAGGATTTATTCTTCCTCTCTTTCTTTAGCTGTATTTTGACTTATATTGGATCATTTGTTTGAAGCCATATCCTTCCTTTCTCTGTTCTTTTTGTTTGTCTCCTTTGTTCATATTTTATGTTTGTTGAAATGTAAACTTCTTGGCACTGCAATGTTGAACAAGTTCCTCAACTCTGGTTGAACTTGTTAATGTTGGGAACAAGAGTCAACACGGCATAAAGGATGTTAAAACTTTTTTCCTAACTACTGAAGGTTTTTCTATCATAGATGCTTGGAGATCTAGTTCCAAGAATTCTTTCTAAGTTACAATGTTCAGTCCTTCAAGAGTCTCTGAAATGGCAGGACCTAGAGAGATTTTAAGACACCAAACACACACACACAGAGACTTCTTCTTGGATGGTGAGCTATATATTGCACTTTATAGATGCATCATGAGGTTTCACCTGCTGTCCTTTAAATGTTTCTGAGGCTTAGACAGATGGAGAATTGGGTGCAGTTCTGGTGTTAATTCAGAAATATTGTCTAGCAGTCCTGACAATAATGCCTTACTTATTTGTCCACACATAAATTCTATAAATGAGAGTAGCTAATACAACTCAAGGTGCTTGCAACTGAAGGTTTCAGTGAAGAAATGCATGTTACCGTTTTGAATTTCTAATGGATTTCTTTTTCTTTTTTTTTTCTATACAGAATGACAGAACACACTCTCACATTGATCACACTCTCATGAAGCAAAGTTTTATCAGCTACTTTCATCAGCTATCCATTATATCCAGGCTGAAACACAGGTGGTGACTAGCACAGCAACAAAGCAATGTGGCACAGATGGCAGGAAAAGGTGCCACAATCAGTTGAATTTTAGGCCATAGTAGGGTGCTGTTTCAGGAGTTTTGCCAGGACTTGCTATTCTTAAAGAGAGTGCCATAGAAGCTTTCACATCAAAAAGTGTGACTTCTGATATGAAAGGTAGCAGATCATATTCACAGCTGAGTTTTGGCTCCTTTCTTCTACTTAAGAAGCAGACAGAAAATTCTCAGTATAAAAGAAAATCACTGGGTTTATGGTTGCTGTATGGCACTGGAAATGAATACACTCAGCATTCAGAACAATACAGATATATCATGAGAATAAGATGCAGTTACACAAAAAATCTGTGCTCCCCTGTTACAAGAAATTGCATCCAGCATGAGAGTTGGTAGACTTTATTTTGGGGTGATGGTAACACAGCACTGGGATACTCACTCTGCTGACTGCATCCCCAGTGTTACCTGCCAACTCTCCCAGGTGCACAGAGTCAGATGTGGGCAGTCATGAACCACTCACACTCCGACTTAGCATTGCATAAGATTTTACTGTCCCACAGCTGTTCAGAGATTCAGAAGCTGACCCTCTCAATCTCTATATGAAGTACATCCAAGCAGGATTTACAAGCTGAGAAATGGTCTATTGCTAATGTGGTCTAAATGCTTTTTAGATCACAGAGTGAACAAAGTGATATTGTGACTGTTCTTATGTGACTGTGTGGACAGTCTTATGTGACTGTACTTGGATATCCATCCAAGTACTAGAAAACCTGACCTTAACTAAATTGTTTAAACAAAAATTTGCAAATGTAATACAAGATTTCACTACGTACATCAAATCAGTTATGCTCATTGGGTAGGTACGCATCTCTTTCATACACCAGGGGAGTATTTCCAATATAGTAATATATGCATATGTATACAAATACACACATATACATGTATACGTATATAAAATGAAACAATGCATAGTGAAGTACTCTGGGCTTTCTAAATGAGAAGACCAAAATTCATAGAAATGTATTTGGTAATTCATTCAGCCTGTGCTGAATATAGAACCCTTCACATGGAGTTTTCAAAACATGCAGAATGTGAGGTGAGTTCATTAATGAGGTGTACAAGAATGGGAGCAATAGATCTTTTCATGCAAAGAAGATTTGGCCTAGAGCAAGAAGAATCATCAGCTTCAGCAACGCTGGTTTTGCTAAAAGATTTTTTCTGATACTACAGAACAATACCAAAATCTCTAAAGAACAGGTGTTTCCCAGTCCTCTTTCTGATGCAGAGGCTGCTTTGGAGAAAATTTTCAAGTAATTGAACTGTAATTCTAATTAGAAAGCACGTACAGAAACTCAAATGAAATAAAATACTGAACCTCAAACAGTTCAAAAATTTAGTCATGCATGCATAAAGCACAGAAGAAATTTTAAAGATGGATGGCTCAGAATAGAATATTGACTGTTTAGGGTTTTTTGTTTATTTTTGTTTTGTTGTTGGTGGTGTTTTTTCCACAACAAAGTAAAGTTTCTTTCCTTATTAGTTGACCTACCCTGAAACATAACAGAATTTATATATGGACATGCATATACATATCTTTTGACAATTATACAAAATATTGAATTTATCATTTCAACTCAACACAAGCATTTAAATTTATGAAACAGAATTTTCTTTAAAAATATTATTATTGTAATATTATACATATCTACTAAATGTGCACAAATCATAAGGTTATTCTATCCCCATAAAGTCATTCGATACTTAGAAAATGATTGTATGAAGTATTGAAACCCACCGTTTGGATTTACACCATGCACATTTGAATTACAGAAAGTCCCAGAAAGTACAAACAGAATAGATGAAATTATTTTTTATGTGTTAAGATGTAGTCTGCCAAATTTAAATTGCAACAACAATATACTTTTGGCTAAAACATAGCCATTGTTTTAGGTTCAGGTACTGAGCTTGAACTGCTCAGAGAGCTTCAGCCAGTCAGTAAAACAGTGGGAATTAAAGAAATGTCCACCACTTGTCATGACGGTAAGTATTTTGACAAAACCCATCACGCAATAAATAAATAAATAAATAAACTGTAGTAATGTCCATTTGCCTTGATAAAAGATTTCAAAAACATACATGATATCCTAGCAACTAGACATCAGAAGTTTTCGATGCACACACCTCACCCTTTTCACTGTCTCATGTAATAAAAAGAGAATAATAAAATTCCAAACATGCATTCAAATCCTGACATAAAGCCTGAAAATACAACTGCTCAACAAAACATAGTAGATTTGAGCTCTTTTTTTTTTTCTTTTTTTTTTTTCCTGGCAGAAGTATATGCTCAGACAACTTCCAGAATATAGCTTTGTGATTGAAAGGGCAAGATAGTGTGTTTTGTGCTCTTGTCCGGATAGGTTTCTAGCTGTGAAAATGTAAAACCTTACCACATCAGGTTTCTTCTGATGGCTTTTGTTCCATGTCCAAATATTTTTTTCTGGAATCTTTCCTTCTGTCAAGAAGGAAAATCCCATGCTGTCAAGAGCCCTCTTTGTGGTCCCTTCCTCAATCTGCTTCTCCTAAAACAATACAAACTTTCATTAATACGTGAGGATACTTGAGAACACAGCTCCCTGGAGCATCTAAAGAAAGTGCCAGAAATGGGCCACATGGCACAAACCAATAAACTACAAAGCCATTTTATAAAGCTAGTTGTACAATAAAAACACGTTCATTTAATGTCTCTTCTCTTCCACACTAAATATTTTCATTTTCAAAGCACTTCCTTATCCCACCAAATGAAACACTGTCTCTAGCTTTATCATTTGCTTTCAATGCCTTTTTGTAGAAAATCATCAAAATCACTGTTGGTTCTGCATGTGCAATAGACGTCTTTTGTCTGGTATGATATGCAATCAGTGCATATCGGTATTATTTTGGGTACTTCTTGACTTGTTCTTATTTTGATGCTATAAACCAGAGGACAATAAAGCCATTTGGATTCAGAGGCTGACACCAGGATGTATTTCACCCGCACAGTAATCAATAGTAGCCAGAGTTCACAAGGAAAGTGTGGATCACAGATCATTTCCTTTCCTTGGTTTGAGTATGAGTATAGACCATAATGTGCTGAGTGTCCTTTCCTGCAAATGGCATGCTAAAATGTATGCACTGATTCCAGTAAATTGAAAACTCCTAATTGACCCATCACACAAAATAGAACAACACAAAGGAAGTTGATTATAAATACATTGGAAGTGAAGGAGCACAAGGGTTGAGATGGCATATTGAGAGAGAATCAAGAAAGGCAAAAGCCCAAATCTACAAAAAGAGAGGGGCAAGTATTGGTGTCAGGCAAGTGTTGCCTTCAGAGCACAGTCAGCAGGAAGGACTGCTTCAGCTTCTCAGCAGGTTTCCAGGGCTAACATAAAATACTGTTAAATACTTTTCAACCCTGTGTACTGCCTGGTGTCAGGCTAGTGTACAACACGGCCCTCTCCTACATTAGTCATCTGGTGAGCATGTGGGTTATGGCTTTGTGTTTCCATTCTCTGTGAACATCTCCAAGCAGAGGGCCTAGGCAGTAGAATCTGATCCGCAGAGACAGGCACACCAGATACAACATAGCTGAAAAACGCTGACAACCCATACAACCTAACTCTCCAGCCACCCACATACTTCTTATTTTATTTTAAAAGACACCTGATTTCAGCAAGTTTCTCAACACCACAATTTGTGGCCCAGCCTGATTGAGCGGTTTTCAGGCCAGAGCCCTCCTTTTTGGCATTCCGTACATGATAGGCCTTGCACTGAGGTCAGCTGTGGGTGGCTAACCAACGTGTCCAGACACTGCTGTGGCTACATCTGGTAGGTTACTTGCAGCTCACGTGCACAGTCGGTGTGATCTGGGAAAGGGCCACACTCTCAAAGGAGGACAATGAAACCATTGTATCAAGTATTTCCAGTACCTCTGGGCAAAGCTGCCCCACCATGTCTTACATTTACAAAAGAAGAAACTGAAACAAGCAGATCTATAGAAATTAAAATTAATAACCTATGCAAAGTTGATAAAGAAAACCAAGATCAAGAAAGTGTGTATATATGGCAGTGGCCAAAGTAAAAGGGAAAATGCTTAATAGTACAGGAAGGTGAAAAGGCTGGTTCAGTGCAATGCTGTTTTATATCTGGGAAGACAGATGAGATACACTGTCTTATACAGAGAATGAACTTCTTTAGCATGGACCAGTAATTACATACATCAAAAAAGTGTGTGCTGAATAGAGCTAAATATTTTCAAATTCCACACAGGAGTCCCAGAAGAGTTTCTGAGACAATTTCAACCAATCGCTTTTATTTTCTGACTGAGGCTTTTTAATAACTTGAATCAACATCAGAAAACTGGAGCCATACCAATATTCTTTTGCCATTATTCAAAAGGTCATGCAAGATGAGCTGGGGAACAGAAGGACAAATGGTCTGACGTCAGTCCAGAGACACAGAACTCAGATAAGATGTTTCATTTTTATAAGGTATTATTCATACCATAATACAACTATAGAATCATTCCTTCCCTTGGCCTGATGAACATCTTCCCAGGAGAGCTCCATTATAAAACGCCTGATAGCCACAGTCTTAAGGCACTTGCCAGGAAGACAGAAGGAGGACTTCTTACCAGCAGGAGGGGATAATATGGACCCTCTTCACACACCCCAGGGCAGTGTGCTAGCAGATTCCTGCAGTCGCTTCTTGCTCTCTTCTGTAAGAAAATTTTAATAAGAAAAAATTCAAGTTCTTCCACATCTGAACAGTGCACACAGTTTGCCCATCTCATCTTCAGGCAGCTGCGGTATTTAGTAACAGCTCACCTGCTTCAACACATTGGCAATGAAGGAAAGTATATACAAATCCATCTGCGAGGGTGTAACTGCAAATGTGCACACACAGGTACACTACCCATACCACCAGCGTGTCTCTCTTCTACCTTAATCCTTTGCTTTCCTTAGATATACAAATCAAAGCAATGTAAGTAGAGGTATTTTACATTTTAATTTAAGTAACAGGGATTTCTTCTTGTTATATATTTAAATTTCATCCACCTCATGTTATACTGAAATACATTGCAAATTGAATTATTATTTCTTTAATTTATAAAGTTCTCTATTGGCAGAACACATAAGAGAAATAATACAGGCTGAAAACCTGATTATTGAAAACGAACATTCAAGTCCAACAATAATTTATCTTGCTAACTTAAAGGCACTAATTTATTTTCCCCAAATGAAGTAGAAGTCATATTTTTAGAAAACAATAAAAAGCCTTCCTAGTAGCACCAATATCTGTGTCATCTCAAAAGAAACTGTATTCAGTACTGACGTATACATAATGTTATAGATGTGAAACTGTCCAAAGGTCAGTGCCCATAATGTTTGTATTAATTTTTTATACACAACTCTGTCAAAAGTTTCAGAGCTGCATGAGGTGTTTAAATGAATTTTCAAGAATCTCTAGGCCCTCAATTTGCATTAGAATCAAAACCTCAAGGACTTATCTAAACTTTGGGAGTATTTGGCCCTTGATCACATTTTTGAACACACATGGACAAAATTTTTATAAGCACTTAAATAAGTTAGAATCATAAATCCCATGACTTTAAGCCCACATGGGAACCCAAGCATTTAAGTTTTCTTGGCTTCTGGAAGTACTTTGTATCCAAAGTCATTCCTGATTACAAGAACAGATCTTAGTATTGGACTACAAGCTCATTGTTCCTTTATTTCAATTTATGTTTTTAAACATTATGGATCTGGACTTTTTTTTTTTTTTATGTAAACAAAGCCTTTGAATAAATTTGTAAACCTGAATCCTATTATAATTACCTATTATTCTTTATTTAAGATCAAAATCAACAGAAATATTTTAAATGGACTTAATTGAAAACATAGCTTTAAAAGTCATTCCAACAGCTTTTTCATATCTCATTAAAGTAATGATTTTTCAGCCACTTTGAACACATGAACACAAGAAAATAGGTTTTCGGAATTAAAAAAAAAAAAAAAAAAAAAAAAAAAGGCAGTATAGGGAAAATGGAATAGCTATTTACATATATACAACCTGAGATTTTATGCCTCTCATTTTAGATCTCTCTTCTGGGATGTTTTCTCACTGTTTCCTGAAAGAAAAATTTTATAATGCCACATAGAAACAAAGCTAAATAACTTCACTTTCCCAATAACCTATCTCATAACCCGAGCTGTACCTTCTCTTGGAGTGCAATTGCTCAGCCATCCCACCTGAAAGCAAAACTATACCTGCAAACTGCAGGTACTAGTGACAGTGGCTTAAGGTTTGTACCTGGTCCCTGTAGGAGCTATGCCACTGGTACCTAGCAGCCTCTGTGGACCAAAGCATTACCCATTCAGAAGCAGAAAACAAGAGACAGAACTTTAAAACAGTACACAACCCTTCACAGTCTATGGTTTCCTGTGGTTCACATTTCCCTAGAAGCTGGAGAAAAACTCCAATTGCTTCACATTGCAATCCCCAGGATTTCTGTCCACATCTCACATCTGTCCCTGTCAGCAAGAGCAACAGACTCATAATTCCTGCTTGCATCCCTCTATCCTAACTGTCTTCTTCCCTCTCTCCAGAGAGCCCATTTAACGGTGCATCACTCCTTTGATCTCCTTATTCCCAGCTCAAATGAAGCAGCTGTGTAACTCTGGGCTCTGTAGGCTTTGCCACTGCATCTCGCACTCGTCCAAGGGTCCATCCATGTTGCTTTCCTGCCTCTCTCCCAAAGGTTTCCTATTAGACAAGATCAATACAAAAGATATAATCACTTACTAGCTCATACTATTAACACATCGCCCTTTAATCAGTCCCCTAGGCAAAAGTCAAGAAACTGAAACTAGAGAGTAGGGGGAAGCAGTTGCTACAAATTCAGCTCATTAATGAGGTTCCATGTTAACTTTGTCTGAAAAAGAAGAATATTGTGATTAAAAAAATAAAAAACTCTAAGACATCCAGACAGTGCCAAGCCGTTGCACCCATGTGCAAAACTTTTAACACACACACGTACTTCATAAAGATATATTCATGTATCCAAAGATAAAAGTAGAAATATAATAAGAAAACAGGCTTGGAATATTGTGATTAAAAAAATAAAAAACTCTAAGACATCCAGACAGTGCCAAGCCATTGCACCCATGTGCAAAACTTTTAACACACACACGTACTTCATAAAGATATATTCATGTATCCAAAGATAAAAGTAGAAATATAATAAGAAAACAGGCTTGGCTTTAGCTGAATCCTCACATGACCCACTTGAAAAACTCAGCAGGTGGTAGCCCTAAATGACTGACATCTATGATCATCTGTTTAAAATATCTTTAGTATGAAAACATAAGAAAGAAAATACTTGAAAAGTGTATTGTCCTATGTCCTAAAACAAGCAAATTAAAAATAATTAATTAATTAAATAAATAAATAAATAAATAAATAAAAGAGATTTTAAAGAATATGCCACTTGCTATATATCATCTTCTTACTCCTTCCCTTTCAGACATCAGAATATTATTATTTTTGTCTGACTGAAACTTAATCCTCACGACATCATTAAGTTCTAGAAAGTAGTACAGATTTAAAATTTGTGAACATGAACATAATGCATACAGGATATTCATACCTTGCTTTTCATCTCAAAGAATAATACAAAAGTGCACCTTCAAGAAATATCACTGTCCACTAGTCTTCTTTTTTTAACCAGAATCATTAGTTTACAATTCAGTGGGAAACCTCAGGGAAGTTTAGAACTGGGCTGAAATCTCTTCTGATTACAATAATATTATGTAAAAGTTGTTTTTTCTCCAAACAAAAGATAAACAGTTTCCCAAATGAATTCCTCCCCTCCTACCAGCACCATGTACTAACTCCCATGGAGAATTAAACTCAGGACCTTCAGAACAGATGGCAAAGACCTTATCTGCTTTCCAATCACAGCATGGGGCCATATAGGTTTGTCTGATAATGTACTCAAATTGAGGAAAAGGTTTCTTGACCTTTATATATCTATCAATATATCTAAATCCATCAAACAAATGCTTTTTAAATTTAATCTACAAGTTTAACTTTGACTTTTAAAATGTAATTTACAGAATTACCTATGGCAAAGGTTGTTCTGTAAACCACAGATGCTAAAGAAAATGTTTTCAGAATAGGGCTCTTCTAGCCATACGTTTTGTCAAATCTCAGGCACAATTTTTTTCTCTCTGTCTTTAATTAAAAGACACTTATTTTTCAGCATTTACTTTATATTGTTTCATAGCTTATTTTGTATCTCTATCTACATTTGTGCTTAAATTATGCCACATCTTTGGTACTGTGTTATAAAATGATCTCACTGTGAATTAGCAGATGAGTGCAGCTCAATTCTGACACTACACCAATCCAACAGCTCCGTTAGCTCTATTAAATTGTCATCTGCCCACCTACAAAATTCTTACAGGAAAAAGTGATAAAATCTTTTGCCCGAACTATGAAAAATATGTAGACTTCAGAGCAAAAGCAGCTGTTACCCTGAAGTACAGTTCTTTGCCTTTTCAGCTGTGATCTTAGCCAGTTAACACTTCAGTTTCTGAATGTTTCAGCTTTCATTTTAGTGCAATAGTCTTAAATTTGACACTGGTTAGGATATTATTGTGTGTTTCAAGTTTCTATTAAAACTCCTCTTTCATTTTTAGATGTTTTTAAAGGTAATAAAATTAGGTTTAGGGCAATTTTATAATATTAAATATACAAGGAAAAACAGATGAAACAGATGAAAAAGTTTTGAAGTGTGAGGGAGTGAGAATCGCTAGCTGGTGGTAGTAGTGATCTGACGGTTCTTGGGGTGCTAGGTGATATGTATTGCTGGGCTTCCTGTAGTCTCTACTAGAAGGATATTTGTTCAACATAATCTTGTGTTTGTTTTTTTTTTTTCTAGAATTCTTGTTAAAACTCTCAGGGAACCACATATGCTTCCTACAGGGGAAAACAAAAGAGAAAGAGAAAGAAAAAGTAAATTAAAGAATAAGGGAAAAGAGGGTCTCATTAAATTCACTTAAAATATTTCCTCACTAATACTTCTAGCAACCATATTTTTGCTGTTTGGATCACAGCAACAACAGCAGTGGAGGCTTAGAAAGCTTGTTCTAATTAACTCACACATGTTCTTTCCCATAGAAGCAACTACAATGGGACCATTCAGATGTTTACAAAGGAACTAACAAAACTTGTAGGGATGTACACGAGTAGGTAAGAAGGATTGCAATGTATAATTTCCTCATATAAACATTGTCTGTGCATAAAAGTAACTGTCATTAGCTGGGAAGAGATTAAGGTCCTGTTTACCTACTGCAAAATCCTTTTTCTGCTCATGACCTAAATATCTTAGAGTCCCCTGCAGCCACTCTGACTCCATACCAAATCACATATGCGTCTTCTTCCTATATTGCTGTTGTGCTGATTTATTCTTGCAGCCAGGAGCCCTGTCTTTATTACATGTGATGGATTCCTCATGACTTTCTTATACAATCAGCAAGATTTTACACTTCATTAGAGGCTAACATACAGACTTACGTAAGGAAAAAAGTCTGAGCAAACCATCTTAGTACCAAAATCCAAAGCTTGTCATAGAAGAGGTTTGTGGTAGACCCCACTAATAAAGTGCTCAATGCTCATGCATGCCCTGCAATCAGCAAAATAATTCTAGACTTGATTGATATTGGCTTGTCCCTGGTGTTCTCTGCAGTGCAGCACAGAGATGCCCCAAATAATTCTGCGTTAAATAGGTTGAAAAAAAAAAAATAGTTTAGCAAAATGTTTTAGATACATATAGTAATCATGTACATCTAGACAACTGTAGTATTTCAGCATAATCTGAACACCTCAATCTGACTGAGCAAAGGCATTTGCAATATGGTTAACAAAACTGCTCAGAAAATGAAGCTTTCAGCCCACATCTTCCATTGCTGCTTCTGGGCAAATGTTTTCCACTGTGTGATGTCCAGGCACAATTTGGGGTTAGGGTAAGAAAAAATAAAAAGTAAGAAAGGTAGAAGATAAAATGGGATCATGAAGAACAGTCTAGCAAATAGGTATTTTTTAAAATATCTGTGATAATTTGTAATGAATTATGTAACTTGTGAAAAAGGATTAGCGTAGACTATTGCTACATGGTATATCTAGGGCAAACAAAGATATTTTTAGTTAAGAACATAACTTTAATATCTTGCTTTTTGTATGAATGTCCTCTTTGGTCTTGAATTGGCCCACCCTGAATACTACTAGCACTTTCCTCTTTGTGAAGCTTCTATTGTGTTCTCCCACAATAGAAAGGAAATGGGGGAAGAAAGAGAAAGAAGGCTAGCCACAAGGCTGACCACAATGAGACCGGCCATTCTTCTGTTCGGGCACTAATGCTAATGGACTGAAAACATATTGGCAAGGTTATTTCCCCTTTTGAAATTTCAAAACAGCAACTTACAAAGGTATATTTTGTAGACCTATTAGGTGGAGTGATATTAAGCTAAAACCAGAAAGTATTTCACAAACAGTAAATCCCTACTTTCAAGGCATATCTATACATGTTCAGTCTGAGAAAAGTCAGGCAGCTCTTTAAAATCCAAAACTGATATTTTACTATATTTCTTCATTTTTAGCCCTGTATGCATGCCCAGATTTTGTCTGATGTTTACAAATCCTGATTCTGTCTTTTCCAATTTCCAGCAGAATAGGGCTTTAAGACACAATTGCTTCTTCCTCTGAATATTATTTTCCCACTTCTTTTAAACATTAAGAAATTGTCTCTCATTATAAAGATTCTGTAGGAATCTTTAGAGGAAAAGTTCACTTTAGAAAGTGGTGCAGAATTGAAGACAAGAACAAATCCTCAGCTCTCACAACTCCAGTATTGATCTTTATTGGCTCTTTCCTTATGACCCGAAGCATAACCATCAAAAGAAATCACCCACAGATAAATGTGCTTACTGTAGATAAATTAAACTTGCTCACTCTTGCCTTCCTTGTTAAATGCAGAAAAGATTTTACCAGAAAACCTTTTCAGTAAATAAAACTATAAACATTCTTACAGGTCTATAACAAAGATTTGCAATGCATTGTCTAGCAAGGGGGTGCACTAGGGCCTGCCTTAGTACAACCTAGATGAGAGATCAGAGTCAGACAGTCCGCGGCATGAAGGACAGGAAATTTGCTTTTTACAACCCATTGTTATCCCAACCGGTTTCTTAAAGACAGAATAAGCAAACGAACTACTTCAGGATTAGACCTGCTGGTATGGTATAAAGAAAGTATATATATATACGTATGTATATAAATATATATTAAAAACAAATAGTGTTAAGTTGCTATACAAGTTGTGATCCTATCTTAATGACTGTGTAAGTGAAAGGTTAACAGTCATTTCAAAAGGAATTCTGTATTAGAAATATTTCACTTTTTTTTCATCCACAGATATTCGTTATATCACCACTTTCATATTCAGTTTGAGAATTTTAAAATAAGAAAAAAATTGCATTAAATCAGTAACACACAAAGTATCCCTACATCATTTTGACTATGTTAACCTCAATAAGTACAATATTTCTGGACTCTAGACTCCAGTGTTCATTAGAAGTACTTTTGCTTTCGGCTGCATTCCCATCCTTCTCTTCATCATAAGAACTGGTTATTCCAATCAGTTATCTGTGCAAAACTTTACTAAAATGGGAAGGATTTAAAAATATTTAGGTTGAACTAATGATATTTTGGGTTCCAGTTGGTTTATCTATCTTTTATCCAGAACATCTTATAACAGAAAAAGAAAGAGAGAGAGAGAGAGATCTGACATTGTCAGATCCTGTTTTGAGGTTTTTCTACTTGCACTCCTAGTTACCAAGAAGTAAAAGTAACGTTAAGGAGGAAATTAGAGGGACACAATAAATGCAGAATTCCATATTCCTAATCATTTCAGGTAGCTGGCTTACAACTTCAAGGAAGGAATTTCCTTCCTTTCCGAAGTTTTTAATCTTTGTCATTAATTTTCTAAATGCTATCTTCAATCTATAAGTGATGATTAACTGTCTCAGGAGAGATTCTGATATCTGAAGCCAATTTAAACAACTGTGTCATGAATTTGATAAAATCAGACTATATTAGATTCTTCTTAATAATCAAAAATTCTCAGCCTTTTCATCTGTGGGTGTGGGTTTTGGGTTGTTTTTTTTTGTTTGTTTGTTTTATTTTGTTTTGAAATTAGAAGTTTCATCAGAACCTCAGAAAACTAAGTAAGCTACTACTTTTTTATCTCTGGTTTAGTTCCATTCATTTCATAGGGAATAAATAAAATGTACTAAGCTAGCAGTGGCTAAATGGAACAAATGAAAGAGTCTCCCTTTATGATCAAATCATATTTTTAGAAATTGTGTCTTTAGCATCGTTTTCTGTAACCATAACAGACTTGGCTGAAAACTGAAGAACAATACAAGCTGATCACCTGTAGGCACCATCAGTAGATAGCCTAGCCAACAAACACACATAGAGCACACATAGCCACATAGAGACCTGGCTTTCTTTTTTAATGTGGAAAGGCATTAGTAACCATGTGACATGGTCTTTCTTTCCTCTTACTTCTCCTTCTTCTCTTCTAAAAATGGCAGTGAGGAAGCTTATTTTAAAGATTCAGTTCGATAACAATCAAAATGAAACCAATTATTTTGTTTCCTTTGTCTTCCTTGTTTTGTTTTTAAGTCTAACACTGTGATTTTTCTCTGAGTATCTGAGAATCCCTGGGGTTTTTAAAGCATTGTGGGTTTTTTTGTTTGTTTGTTTGTTTGTTTTGTTATTGGTGGTGGTTTTATTTTTTTTTTCTCTCACCCTAGTATCCTTTCCTGCCCAGTGAAATCTTAGTTCCATTCAAGTTAATGGAAACTTCTAACAGAACAGAACAGTTTTTGTTATTGTGTACTCATAACAGAAACCATATTTTGCAAAATTCTGTTCATGAATAGATCCAGCTCTAGGTACTAGAGAACTCCTCCTACACCAACACCCACACCTCCCCAACCAACTGTATGTCCCTGTCTATTTTTCTCACTATCTACATTTCTTCCCAGAACTAAGATTTTATTCTTTATATTTCTGCAAAAGAGAATCAGTCTTCTACAGATGCTGCCACTTCAAAACATATGCAGCTTATGGGTTGCATTATCACTTTGGAAAACATGTTGAGACTAGAGTAGCTGATCACCTCTCTGCACATTAGCTATAATCAACAACAACATGAAACTCTCAGATCTTACGCCAGCTCTAAGGGTTTATCGAGAATATAAGAGAAATTTATTCATGTTTTTGTAATTATTTATCGTGTAAACCTTAGCTTTGACTAGCCAAGTACAATTCAGTGTAAAAAAAAATCCCCCATATATGAACTACTCTATATTTCTCTTTATAAAGAATCCAAAATGACTTTAAATTACTTTAATTGGTTCGGTCTAGGAAGCAACTGCTGGCCGTTTTATGCCAGGGGCTTCATTCTGCAGTACAGGCAACAGATTCACTTTTTGGCTTACTACCAAAATTGTCAAACAGAGCATGTAACTAAAATAATGTATACTTTTCTTTTGCTCTTGTCCAGCTGAAAGGTATATGTGACTATGGTGCCACAGCTGGTCATTCAGCAGAGCTTTACCTCTCCTGTTGAAGAAGGTAGTTGAACAGCCTGAAAGCAACTGCTGCATTTCCAAGAATAGTTTAAAAAGCAGTGGCCTGGAAGCAGAGGAAAAGCAGAGGAAGTGTTTCTGTTCCTATTACCAGTCTGTAAACCTGTGGATGTTGTACACACGTGTGCACATGCTTCTCTGTACTCTGTAATAACTCTATAGAAGTTAAATGTGAACAGCCATTGGTTTGGTAGGCTTCTTCCACAGAGGATAGAATGAATAGGCAGAGTCCCTTCAAAGTATATTATTTGCTTAAATTGCTGTTTCTGTGTGTGCATCATGCTGTAATCAAATCAAGTCACTTCAGTGTTTATTGGATTAGGTATAATGATATGACTAGAAAAACACAAGTCATCATTATACATTAGCAGTTCACACCCAGTATTAGTTATCTCAAAAAGAGAAAGATGTGTCTGGAAAGTCTGCATGAAAGAAAACAAACATCTCTAATACAAGTTTTGGCAACAAATTTAATATGAAAATGCATTTTAAATTGCTTTTAAAATGATGGAAATTCCTGCTGACAAAGACACATACTGTGCAGAGAAGCACATATTGCATCTGCCTGGGCAACATGGGGACCCTTTATGCTGAGTAAAGTGGAATGTCTGGTTCCAACTCCTTTCTGTGGTCAGGCTGTGCACCAACTTTGATGAAAAAAAAGAACAGAGCAATTTTATTTTTTTGTTTCATTTAAGAAAAATAAATGAGAAGTTAGTCTGTGTGGCTCCAATCATGCATTAATTTCCTGTGTAAAAGAAAATTTTCTCTCTGTTGTGAGAGGGAGCCACTGAGGAGTGAGTTCAAGACTGGTTCTGGCATTTACTGTTGGGACAGGGCTTTTTACAAGCGCACATAAGCAGGTAGACCAAGGTGGCTAAGCATGGACTGGGTTCCAGGTGACTCAATAATTAGGTACTATGCTGACAGAAAACTAAGGTGGAAAACCAAGCTATTGTCCAAGATTTTGGAAGAATGTCCATGTTCCCCAGGAGAGTAAGTCAAAAGCACAATCCAAAGGCAGGCAAGTGATAAAATCAGCATAGCAGCAGGAATTGCATACGTGGGTGTGCTTGAAGGAAAGTTGGCCTTGGTGTTCCACAGCAGGAGCTGGTGTAGAAATACAGTTCTCAAATGTAGGGCTACAGATCAGGAGCTAGAACAAGGGGATGAACCCAATGTATTTTCATTATGGCTTGAAGAAGGAGCTTTCATTAAGTGGTTTGTTGGCAAACTCATTAACTATTAGCTTTTGCCTTTTTTTTTTTCCTTCCTCACCTGCATATGGACTTGTCACAAAGTGACATTGTTAGAAGAGTGTTGCAGAAAACATTCCCAAGTAGAAGCTTGTTCACTGACTGAAGCACAGAAATTGTATATGCCATAATATATAATGCTTGTACACATGATCACCAAGCCTCATACTTAGGGGCTGATAATATCTGCTGAAAATGTCATTATAAACAAAGAAAGAGTCTCCTAGAAGCAAAAAAAAATTGCAAAAGAGAAAGCATTAACATTGCCTTCTGAATTACATAGACTTACAACATACAGTTTCAGGTAGTATAGACATACATGTATTTTCCCATACTAATCTATCTCACCTCTTCATGTGATATTTCTATGATTAAAATGTCTGTTATTGCACTATTGTTTCCAGGTATCTTGCTAACTACTAAAACAACATAACTGCTATTTTTAGCTAATTTTCAGTAAATTATAATATTTCCAAAGGCCAGAACTTGAATATTTTATAACCATTACATGATACTGTCATACACGGTTCACTGAAGAGATCTCATAGACGTCACAGCTATAAAATTCATACACCTCGCTTATTAGAAGGTCAACATGTTTTTTGACACCCTGCTGAGTTTGTTAGGCTACATGTTTATTTATAGGTCTTCCTTTTGTATACAACTTATTTTCCAGTAGAATTGCACAGCATAGAGAAAAAGATAATATATGATGCAGATTAACAATGAAAATAGCATGAAATAGAAATACTTTTCTGTGCTCATACAGGAAAGATCAAATCAAAATATTCCATTTTTAGTAATTCAGTTGGATTCCCACACAATCTATGTAGCTGCATGAAATCCGTGTGAATTGCCTAAAGCAGAAAAAAACATTCAACCTCCATTTCCAATTTTAGTTCTTCTAACCCTTAATTTCTTAGGCATACCGCTATCTCCATTTCAACTAGTCACATATCTTACCACTATACAACCCAACCTGTATGACTTATAACAACACAGTTCCATTTTCAGAATAATAAAAAATAAAAAATACTAGATTATAATAGAATTTATGGAAGAGGTTTGCAATCTATCATCACAGTCAGGTTCCATAAACTAAGCTCTTCCCTAAAATCCCTTGCTATCTGTGCAGTTGCACCAGCAGAACAAATGAATCAACCTAAAAGCCACATCCTGTTCAAAATTCATGATGCCCTCAGGACCAAACAGAATATTTAGACATATTTATGTGTGAAATACAGTATCATCAATGAAGGGACAGAACTTTACTGTGCTTGTCATTATCACAGGAAATGTAATCACTAACCATGCAAACATTGTTGTCATAATGTTTAAAGACAAACACATGTATAGTAACTGCAGGCTTTCACCCAGTAAAGAGCAGTCTTGTCTTCCAAAAAATTCTGAGAAGAACTTTTCTATGCACATATTTTTTTTCTGGTCATCTTAGTGAGGTAATATTTCAAAAGTAAGTAATTACTTTTTTCTATTAAAAAAAAAAAAAAATTAAGAAACAAAGTAATGTTAATATCAAAATTTGAAACTGTTATAATTTTCAGGAGCTATCTTGCAGCTACTTAAACATGCTACAGACTGAAAAGCTTAATTTTCTTAAGCTTGTGGTCTGAATTTTATAATACAGAAAGACCTGTTTGCCTGATTTTTATCTTTGAAATAGATTTGTACTTCCTGATGTTCAATAATGTACTTCCTGAAGTGTTCAATAATATATAATTGTTGATTTTATAGAGCAACACTATGAGGGCAACCGTAGATACACACAGACTTTTTCTGTAAAGATGGGAAGGGGAATACAAAATACAAAGGAGAAAAGACTTAGGAAAATAGTCTGACTCTAAAGGCAAAAAACTGTTTTTCAAAGGATATCCCTTATGCTGACAGTCTGCTCTAGCTTGATCTTGCTAGTGTCAAGTCAAGAGAACCAAGCTGGCCAAAGAAAACTCAGTTGATACCATATTTTAGCAGGTCATTGAGCTTTTGGGGGTGAAAAGGAGAGAGGCTATGAAGCTAATCCAGATGAGATATCTAATCTCTTGTTTATGTTCCACTGTGATAAAGTCATTTCAGAACAACAGTAATAATGAAAAAGCAAGGAAGTTTAAAAAAGTGGAAGGACAGAAAAAAAGGGGGGGAGCAGTTTTTGATTGTCATTTTGTTTTGGCAGATAACAATACAAAGTTCAAAGGCCATGAATATTAACAAAATGCTTCTAAAACAATGAACTTTTAATATCACTAGTGCATACATTGAAGGACATACCAAGCAGTGTTAAAAGGGTGTTAAAATAAGAATGTCCCAGACAACAACTTGATCAACTAATACAGGGTGGATACAGGATGAAAGCTATCTTCTCAGCCCAATACTTTTACTTCTCACTTTTTTTTTCCAACTCAATGCAAACTTTAAGGACAGATTCAAAAAATTCACCCACAGCCTATCACCCACATTTCAACTATGACTGTAGCTGAAAGAATGTCATATTGCCAACTTCTGAAAATTTCCACAACTGATACTTTCTAAGAATAATAATTTCTGTGCATAACATCCTTACTCTTTCATAATGTTATGGAATTCCCAGTTTTGTACAACACATAATTTTCAAAATATTCAAAATATTGAAAATTTCAAAATATTTCAAAATATTTTCAAAAAATTTTCACTTGCTCTGCTCTCGTAAAAAGGGTCTAAAATGAATCTAATGTACTTCTTACTTATTAAGTGCACAATAGCTACAGGTACTCTTCACCTCCGTGAATATCTAGTTATTCCTTTGAATAATTGCTAAATTTTATTTTCTCGGGGGGGCCGGGGGAGGGGTGAAGGAGAAAAAAAGAGAGAAAACATAGAGGTCTTATAGACTAAATTATTTTAAGATGATACATAAATGTATTAACAGTCTCTTATGAAATATAAGTTGATTATGAAACTAAAGAGTTTCTGAACTTCCCATGTAATTTCTAGAAGCAGCTCAGCAATCTGAACGATGCACCCGGCAGACTGAAGAGAAACTGGGTGTTCAATGTTCAGTCAAGAAGGTCCAGAAAGTTCCCAGAGCTCCTATTTGCCTGCTCTGCTTGGAACAATGTGATAAATCATTTAAAATATACAAAGGAAATTGTCAACAGTAACTACCCTATTAAAATTAACATTCCTGAAGATAATTTTCTGAAATCATATGCATCTTCAATGTTAGGTGAACAATCCCTCTGTAATGGTTATCTTATTCAAATGACAGCTGTACCATGCCATACTTTCTAAAGATTGCTTCTACAGTGTATTTGTCCCTAGAAGAATAGTTGCATGGCCTAGTATCACAAATCAACAGCTGCAGCTGTAACACATCCAGTCCCTCAGTAGCATTTAGCAGTTTATATAGTAAGCTTTTTGCACAGTTTGAATGTGATTTACTTTTAATGTTGTTTTACTTCGGTCTTTCCCAGACACAGTGAAATTTTGCTTCAACAGTTTTGCTGTTTTCTGTGTTTTTGCATACGTGGCAGATTCAGATGTAAACGCATGAACCCTTCTATAATGGATATATTTTGTTGCTAGTCTTCTCACTGGTAAAGAACATATGCATTCCAAGAGCTCCCTTGTTACTCTTCAGACATGGGTGAATACTGTAAACTAAGTACTCAGAAATATGTATTACACTGAAAACCATGAATTCACCTCAGTGGTATTTATGACCTTTTGTATTTATTTTCAAAAAAACATTTGGGTATTTTTCAGCCAAAATGCTTGTGGAAAACAAGAAGTCTCATGAGTACTTGTACAAAGGCTCACGCCTAGGAATGTTCATTAGGGCTTTCTCAAACCTCTGATTTCTCTTCTTCAGTCATCTGGTTGCCGACCACAAATATTAGTCAGTGAACAGTTAGCTGAGAGTCTGATAGAAATATTAAATCTTAGCTGAAAATAATATCTCAAACACATCCTTTGTTCATTGATTCGTGGCCATGGTCAGTCAGGGAATTATTTTGTGTGTCCACAGAAAGTCAGCTAGTCACCGAGTATCTGCTATATCACAATCGAAGTAGGAATGCATAGTCCCTGTCATATATTGCATTTAAACAGTTGTTGTGCAAATATTTTTCTGGGAGGGAACAGGATGACCCTTAAATTGTGCTACACAATGAAACAGAAAGCTTGCCACTATAGAAAGTAATCGGTTTTCTTCCATGTTGAAAGCTTCCAAATACATTTTGTTTTAGAGATAATTCATAAAGGAAAAGCAGTTTCTAATATTGTCAGTTTGAGAAAATTTGCACTGTGCAAATTCTTCATGAAAACCTTTTAATCTTAGCAAAGGTTTTTAAAATGACAAGATGACTGGAATGGGTTCAAGGAACTTGTATTAGCCAGACAACTTAAATAATCCTTTTTACACTTTATATACACAATTCACACTTTTAAAAGATATGTTTGATATCAATTTTCTGATTCACTAACAAGTCCAGATAGTCAGTGTATTTTCCTCAATATGTCAAGAAAGAATTACTAACAATTTCAATGAAATTAGATATTTGGGGAGAAGACTGAAATATGCAATTAAACTACAAAAGAATAAAAGACTCTGTGTTTGAATACGGAGAATGCTCCAGCTCAAATTCACGAAAGATATTTTGGGGTGAAACTCCTTCCCCAACATGTAAGGACTGCACAAAACATATCCTTAGCTCTGAAATTCATATACAAACCTGAGGCACTACCAATGCTCACGTGCTTAATTGCTACAGGCAATGGGTGTTAAATGCATTCTAAGCATTGTAAGTAAAAGGGTATAAGAGCAAAATACAGTATAAGCTGTCTTTGAATCAGTATAATTTGGGGTAATAAGGTTCAATCATAAAATACATGAATATTTTGTGCAGCTCAAGGTATGTTTTTGCATATAGATAGACCTATTCATATGTAAATAACTTTGTAAGTACAGTCACTGCATGCAGACATTTATAATACTTTACTTTCTTTGTTCATTGATTTATTTTATTAAGCTATGGTTAGTCCATATTTAGAGTCCAAATTATTGGCAGATGTTAACAAACTTTGAAACCTTCAATATGGATCTTATTTGGAAGAGAGAACACAATTATGAAATGTGAACTTCTACTCTTTACTTTTTCACTACTCTAAATTTAACGGTTAAAAATAATAAAAAACAAATAAGTTTCATAAGTTTCCAGCAGAGATTTCATTCTCATGCCAAGTTTTGTATTCATTTAACCCAACCTGACAGATATAGCCAAGTTATAATAAAAGTAATAACTTGGAAATTAAAACAATTAAAGATTAACACTGTATTGTAGTTTGAAGCTCTTTTGCTCATCTGTTTTTCATAGATTTTTTCATTGATTTTCATAGATTAATTTAACAGAGGAAATCTTTATTTCATTAACAACAAAAATTAGTTCTTCCCCAGAAAACTGCCTTATGCTTGGGAGATTTGAAACTGAATGACCAAGATTCAAGAGAAAATGTATTTTCATCTTTAAAAATTCTATACTTCAAAGCAAAAACATTAAAATTTAATATTTATGTTTGTAGACTCCTAACAGATCAAGCTATGGTTTTGGCATACAAAAAAGAAAGACTAATAATGGGTATTTAACTGAATACATTTGGATAACATTCAAACATAACCAGTGACCAGCAGCATTCAATGAGCATCCACCTAATTGTGATACTAAATCACAGCAGAAACTGGAAACCCATTATGACTAAAATGAAAACCAACATGAACATTGACATAGCCCTTGGAGGGTAAATCCTTCATAATTCAGACCTGAATCCCTTCCATTTTTCTTGGGCTCAGTTTCTCAGACTATAGTTATTTCAGTAGTGGTTATGGTACACCGCTGTTCTCTATTCTGTGTGATCCTCCCTCCCAAATAATGCATGAAAAACAGAAGAAAAGGAAACATTACTGTGACAATCCCATAATGGCAGAGGTTTCTTCAAAATAGGGCTTGTAAGACTCATTCTGTGGTTCAGACATTCCTTTTTTACTAGGAAATATAAATCTTCTCCCTTTGAGGAGACAGTATATTACAAATTAGTTATCCTTCAACAGACAAAAGACGACTCTGGACGCTCCTTGCTCCAAATAAGTCAAAATCTTTTACTAAACAGATCACTAAAACTAGACAAACTTCCACTTACTACATAAACTACTTTGAGATTTTATCTTTAAATAACAGACACTGATTTTAGGATACATACAAACAAACAAAGACATGTCCATATATACTATTTTTCTCTTTCCCCTAGACTGTTTTCCAAATCAACGGGACAATTCACAGACAATGTTCATTAGTCATATATGAATGGCACTAATAGACAGAAACACACACACACAAAGAAAAATAGTATTTTTAAGTTAGAAATCAAGAAGAAAAACATTAAATTACAGTTCTGAACAGTCATACTGACTTTAAGCAAGTGCACTTCCATGTACTCCTGTACATATACTACCATACCCACTGTGGCAAGAAGAAAATTACTTCTTATGTGACAATCCCTTTTCTCTCGTTCCCATCTACATTAGCTTTTCTAAAATGTATGAAAATTTTGTAAAAATTTTTAAGAGTCACCTAGGTTATGTAGACTAAATGATTGAATTTCAGCTTTTTAGCTAATGTAATACAAGCAACAAATCATTTATTATTTCTTATCTGATCTATACTTAATATAAACTTCTTCCATCCTTGGTTGCCCAAGGAAGGTCCGAGACTTTCAAATATTGTTCCATAGGCATCAGAAAACCAGATGTTTTGTATACATCTCCTATTCCTATTTAGAACAGGCAGAGAGTACCTAAATAGTTCAAAAGGTTAGAAATAAGAGCTTTCATTCACCTCATGTGAACATATCTATAGCATATATTAATAAATATATATATGGTATATATTAATATATATATATATATTTTTTTTTTTTTGAGAATCCTCTTTTGCAACAAATTTTCCCTAAAGAGTTTGTTAAACATGCTCATCTATTACCTTATGGAGCAACTCAGAATAAATATAAATTACCTAACAATATAGACGAATATTAAAATAATGAAAAATATCAGTGGTGGGTTATAGTTCAGTTTGCACTTTTATAAACTACTTTTCATCTTTTCCTTTAAAAAAAAAAAAATGTTGACATGTTTCTGAAATTTTCCATATAGGAACAGAAAACAGGAAAAGCCACAAGAAAAGCATAAATTGAGAGCATGTACACAACCCAGAGCTGAACATCTCATCATGACACCCATAATTTAGGACGAGTTAAAATACTGTTCTTTATGCATTGCACACAACTGAGTATGACACCATCACCCAACAAGAACCACCATCATGACAGCCACTGTTACACAGGATACAGATTAGTTCAGACCTGTGAGGCCTGTCCATAGTACAGTGCAATTGCAAGGGCAGTACTTGCAGCTTGACACTCTTTCTCCCTCCTGCATTGGCTGCCAAATTTGACTTCCTGCACTTGCCTGGATGGCATACCACTGATACTGCAGATTCATCTCACCTCCCGTTTGGAGCTTCTGGCTCTCTCCATCCCTGTGTAAAGCAATAGGGTCTGGATGCTGGGCTGAGAGGAGGCAGACAACTGCTGGGGCAATGTTTGCTCCTCCAACCATTATTCACCGTCTCTTCCAGGGAAAATCCTGGCTGTCTTGATATGTGATTGCATAGTGGTTACACACTACTTCCACAGCAGTAATAGTGCAGGCAAATGAAAGTCTCCAAAGTCCTGTTTCTGTGAATGTTATAGAAGCTGAAAATACATAGCACAGGAAGAGGTGAGGAAGAATAACTTCAGTGAGGGAAAAAGCACCACTTTTTTCCACAATCTTTTTTCCAGATATCTGTGAGGTTTGACCCTCAAAGTAAAGACTGCTATATCTTGCGTGTGAGTTTCACAAAACCAAGAGTTGCACTGAGAGGTAGGTAGGAAGCGCAGAGCCATAAATGTACACTGAATATAGATGCGATCCATCCATTGCAAAATCCAAACCTGGATACCTTAGCTAAGGGCTTTTAATTACACCTAAAAATTCTTTAAACTGTGCAACCCATTCAAAATTTACATTGAGATATTAGCATACTCTCTCCATCAATTATATTCTCTGAAATCAGAATTGCCCATGATATATTTTTATATACATTTTATACATACATATTTATATATATACTTATATATTTATACACATATATATCTCCAGGGACACGTTATAGAAAAAACTAGAATTAGACTGAGCAACTCAAGCTTATTCTAGAAATGTGTTCTGTACAACATTTTTGATTAGAAGAGCTTTCTCTTGCCTGATCTTCCAGACAAAGGTGAATGGTGAACATGTCAATACATATTGCATGAGTATACCACAACAGAATTCCAAAGACTATAATCACAGAAGGAGGAGGTAATAATAAAGAGTTATTTAAATTCATAGTAGCTATTTTCAACCATAGTGCTGGCCAATTATAGGAAAGAATTGTGAGAGTGAACTTGAAGCCCAGTCCAAGGCACAGTACATGTCCCTGTCCATTTTATTATTTCACATATAAAGAATATTATAAGCAATAGAAGACTGTAACAGTTATTACAGTTATTGAATCTTTTACATTTCCCACAGCTCTTCTTAAGAAGAAAACCAATGTCACAAAAAGTGAAGATCAAATTGAACTTTACTTTTTGGTGTTCTAGTACTAAAATATTTACATGACTTTTCAGGATATCTATGTGCACAACTAACTTCTTAAAAATCATATTAGTATGATAAGAAACCTTTTAAAATAGAAGTTGCATTATAAATATTCTTCTGTATTAATGAATATCAGCAAAAATTTTAGGTAACTAACAAAGTATAGAATACAACTAAAGAAATTATTTTCATTTAACCTTATCCTTACCTCATCAAAACTTCTCTTGGCATGCAGACTAACTGCAATTAGCTACAGAGTGTCTTCAAGTGTATTTCATGGAAAGCATGCTGGAGCTATCAAAATGCAGCCCTTTCTATCCTATTTTCAAGTGTTTGTTTGGCCTTGGAAATGTTAGGAACATGATGAAACTTTAATAGTCTGCAAGAAGAATGGGACACAATCATATCCTACTCTTAGTTACTGACCTTGTGTATGTCTTAGGACTGAGATACTTCTCTGGGAGCTGTTACGGGAACGAAGATGAGCATTTGCAGCAGCTGGAGCTCTGCAAAGAATAACTCAGAGTGGCATTGCACACAAACAGGCAAACAGTAGCTTCTTCTAAACAAATGAAATTTGGTGCAGAGGGGAAATTCCAGCCGCTGAATCCTATGTTATATACTACGGTTTGAACAAAATCCCAGAAACAAGCCTGTCCCACGCTGTGTGACACATCTTCCCATTATAAACAATAAATAAAATCAGCTCTAAATTAGCTGGAATTGTAAATTCTCTAATTAACGGGTGGCTTTGGTCAAGTCCACGCGGCTGACCCGCCCAGATCTGCGAACAGATGGCTAATGACAGCCTAGGAAATCCAAATGCTTCTGATGATTTGTCACATCTCCAAGCTGTGGTGACAAGTGCCCCCCAACACCTGCTGCAGCTCCAACTTACAATCTTGAATGTTATTGACGATTGCAGCTAAGGTGGGTTTTTTTCCCCATGTGGTCATAGCAAAAAGCTTTTCAGGCAGCTATTTAAAGCAATTCTTCATCTAAATTAAGCATATGGATGCATGTGCTGCATAAGGAAGGGGAAAAAAAAACACTGTGAGTTATGAAGTTATATAACAGTTTGGAAAATACTTTGTATCCCAGACAGTTTACAGTGGGTTCCAACAGAGACATGTTGGAGTTACAAATTAAAAAGCTTTGGCATTTTTCCAGGCAATAATTTATCTTCCCTGGGTGAATCATTATATTTGCTTGGCTTAGATTACAGTGTCGGGTCATTAAAAAACATTCTGGTTCCTCCACCAGACTGCAATAGCTTGCATTAATCACAGCTGGAACCACACACCACATTTAAAAGAATAATTAATTAATTAATTAAAAAAAAAATAGTTCAATATTGGCTAAAAATTGATGATGAAGGAAATTTTCATGATCAGTTCCCTGCAACTGTATTAGAAAAAAGAAGTGTAGGCAACTTTTATGTTTGTTCAAACCTTATTAAAACAACAGCTTTATCTTCCCAAACCATAAGTGAAGCATTTGCAGTGTCGGGCCTGACCCTGATCTTCTGTATATTCTCTGCTTAAAGGACATGAGCAGGAAATGGTCAGCTTAGGGACACAATGAAAGGAAACACAGCAGCAAAGGTTTCACTGATAACATGTGATTTGAAGTCAGTGAGCAGATTCAGTCATTCATCCAGCTGTTTGGGCCAAAGTCTATACAGCACTCTGCTGACTCCTACAAGACTGTGTCACGAAAACATGTGGAAGACTGACGCTTGACATGGGCAAGGCAGGGAAAGCAGAGTGCTTTCACACCATCAGATGCTGTGGCTCAGTTATTTCATACCAGAATCAAGGAAAATTATGATAGTTTAAGAATATTTGTTTTTCTAAGAGTTAACTGGGCCAAATAGAGATAGGATGCTGATGTGAGGGTGTATTCACATGTCAGTGCTTGAGTATCACTAGGTATAATGCAGGTCAGAGCCAAAACAGCAAAGTATTCCACACCCACAATTAAGGACAGATTTATTTATTTTTTAGGAGACAGTTTTTTAGAGGAAAAAAACTCAGCAGTTTGGATGCTGAATGCTGAGAATATGTTTTAAAAGGATTTTAAAGTACAAAACTAATGTAGTTTATAATTTCTAAGTAGTTCTTTTCCTTCTTCATACTAAACTTATGCCAGTCAACAATCAGAAAGAAACCTTTCTTCATTATAGCAAGGAAGGACAAAATAATTCTTCGATAGTGTACTTCTACACAGATTTCATAAGCCTAGTTTAATCAATTTCTGGTCTTAGACCGCAATAATTACAAGTCCTGTGCTTGGACAAGACCTACGTCCTTCATATTTTTTCAAAGCATGTTAAACCAGAAGCAAAATAGACTGACATTTTTCTAAAATTCTTAAAAGCTTAGCAATTTCTTAAATCTAGCTTAACTATGATTTCAGAAGACAATCACTTCCAGGTTGCTCAAGAATTTTAAAAATTCTTTAGGTTTACGAAATCACCATGTAGTACTATTGGCTAGATGACTTCACTCTGGAATGGACTTATTGATCAGAATCAGAACCATATACAAGACAGTTTCTGGCTGCTTGAAGGGTTTGTGGGTGAATCAGGATTCAGATTCCACCTAATGCCTGCCTTGAATGTTTTTGTTCTGTAAGAGCAGTTCCATTTTTTCCATTTCATTTATAGACAACATTGATATTAAAACTGAAAAGACAAATATTGTACACTAGAGGAAAAAGACTTTGAGCGTGTATCCCCCCATATTCCAAGGAAAGCTCTCTACCCAACTGTAATTAGTTGTGCCAGAATGAATCAATACTTGTAAGAAATTCTAAAAGGTCATGTGAATGTTCTATTGCAGAATTGCTGTATATTTTAAACCTCAAATTATTGTGCAAATAGAATTCTTGTTTTCTGGCCAACCCTCCTCTCAAAACTCATTTCTTAAGCAAACTTGTAAAAAAACCTGAAAGCACATAGACCAGCTTTCTGCTAGTCAATTAAAGGTTCTGTTGTGAGTGTTCAGAGTTGAAACAGTCCTTCATGACCCTAGAAGTCTTCACAAAAAATATACCTATTCTATTTGTGTTCTATCGGGTTCTGCAAGTACAAAAGATGATAAATAAATGTGCTATTTACTCACACAAATTTGCTACCTATCTATCCAGACAAGAAGCTTTAATATGCTGGTCAAACTAAGATCACCACCTGTGATACCCAACATTTTTATTTTTGCACCCTCAATATATCTAGACTTTGTGTTTTCATGCTTAAGAGAGGACTTCACCAATAAATTAGGCATATAAAATTAAAAGCCATATTAATATTTTATGCTAAGTCATCGCTGAATTAAATAAATCCCAACCCAATCAAGAACCCTTTTTTCCATTTATTTTTGTTTGTTTGTTGAAAAAGAAAGGGGTAAGCTTTCAAAGCTCAGGAAGAGCCACTTGCTATAGGCATTGCATTTTCATTCAACATCATCCTCCCTCCATTTTGAGCAGAACATTAAGCCAAGTACTGACCAAGAGTTTAGACAAAATCCAGACTACTATTTACTAACAAGAACAAGAAAACACATGGTATATTTCTCTTTTACTGCTTAAGACAGTCCTTTATCTCTGATTAATGACCTGTTAGCTATCAGAATACCATATGTATTATTGCAAACGTTCTGTCTTGACAACAGCAAGAATACCCACAGCTACCAGCATATAAGATTGCTGGATCACTATTGTAAAGAGTATGCTCAGCTCTACAGAAATTAAACCTTTTTAATCTCTATCTTGTATTACACATCTGTAACTGCTCTATCAAAAAATGACATTAATATTATATGTGGCCCAACCCTAGTTTTGTTAGTTAGTTATGCAAAATTCAGTTTTAGCTGGTACTGGTATTGTAAAAGATCTTTAGGAAGAACAGAATATATATTATCAATGTTTTTAATTTTTTAATTACAATGTAAGAACAGTAAGGAATACAGGTGGACCTAACCTGTATATAGCTTCCCCAGTGAAGAAGGTATTGGTGAATGGACAGCCTCCCTCCAGAGAAACACCAGAAGAAATCTGAGGAAGACTGACTTAAGGTATTTAGAAAGAGAAATATTGGACAGATTCCATATTATGAGTGTTGTTCAACACATGCGAGACAAGGAGAACAAGTTTGGCACTATTCATTAAAGATCTTTTGCTCCTAAAGATGGAAGATTAGGTGGATAACATGAGACAGCTGCATCCTTTACTGTAGGAGACTTTCACAATTCATTTAGGCTTTGCCTCAAGTGCCAAATTCTCAGCTCTGCTCTTGAATCTATGTCATCATTTCCTCCCATGAGCTTTCCATTCCTTTCACTTTGTGTCATCTGCCAGTATGCATCATCATTTCTCATAGTACAGCTTTTACAGTGCACCACGTTCCCTGTTATCAGAAGACTTGTAGCTGAATGCTTTATGAAACAGCAATATTGACGTAAAGACTGGCCTTCTCAACTTTTGCTTTTTTTATTTGTCCTTTTAGATTGCAAATGTTTGAAGTAACTTATATGCTGGACACCACTTTCAAGGGACACAGTGCATCAAAAGCCATATTGCGATTACGCCTCGACATGACCAAAGATCTTTACGTCACAAGAATCATTATTGTGAAGGTTTTGACTATTGCCTTTGTGGATGAAAACAGGAGTAAGACTCACACATAGAACCAGGCAAGCACCTTTACCATGAATATGTAGTTTTGTTCATCCTGGATGACTAATCAGTTCAGTTCTAATTAAAATTTTCAGTTATAGAAGTTTTATTTTTATAGAAACTAGAAAGTTCCTGCTTTCTAGAAACTAAGAAGTGCGAGAGATTAACCCTCCAGCTATTGGGTAAGAGAAGCTAAAGTAAACACTCTGATTGTGGGTGACAACCAAGATTTAGTGTTCACCGCTGGTGGGGGGATGTCTTCCTTCAACCTGTCCTAGCAGTTGCAGGGCTTACACGTGTTCTCAGTCTCTACAGCACTCTCAGTTGTACAAGTAATGAGCCATCTAGTCAAGCACTTAAACACAGGCACCCTATACAGGAGGTAGGGAGCACCACGGACACATGTATATCCAAGTATTTATAGCTTTAAAGATTTTAAAAGCTCATGCAGGAGGGACAGAGGGTGCCTGACAGCATGGTAGTTAGGTGGAAGCAATAACACAAACTGTGACTCTGAATAAGGCATAAAGTGGTGAAGACACTGAGCTGGCAAGGGTGAATTTCTATTATTTAGATGAACATTTATTCACTAAAGTGGTGCAGATGTCCTCAAAGAGGAGTGAGAACAGCATTTCTAGCTCCGAGTCATTTCCATCAGCTTTTTCATCTTACACTTCCTGCTATTCATGTAGTAGTCTTATATAAGGTATACAGCTCTGAATATAGACATAAAATAATAAAAATTTCCTAAACATAGGAAATCAAATCAGTTCTTTGATTTTTCTGACTAGAAGCTCATTTCTAGCTCAGCTTGTTATTTCTGTTGGATTTCCCTTAGGATTTCAGTACTACAAACTATGCCACCCAAATGCAGAAACAGCTGAATCAAATACATGTATTTCAGGTAGGATGTGCCTTTCTAACGGGAGTCCTTTTCTCCAGAGGGTAGTTAGTCCATGAATCAGGGCTACAGATCTGTCCCTACTGGTTCTAAGTCCATGCAGGAGAGCGTGCTATACCATCAAAAAAAAAAACAAAAAACAAACAAACAAACAAAAAAAAAACACGGCCTCTCATTTATGATATACAAGATCTTGGTAAAATACTGTATAGAAAAGCAAAATTGTTGTCTCACTGTTCCAAAGTTTCAATCTTCAGCCTCCAACCACTCCAGCTACGCTTTGGCTTCTAACAAGGAGTTCAAGCTGCCCAAGCCAAGTCTTCAAGATAGATTTTAAAAGGAACACAGTTCAAACAAATATTCGGCCTAACCAATCCTTTTCTTCCCAGGCAAGCCCACAGCTGCAATAGACTATCTTGACACTTGTATACAAACTCCCAGACCTATTGGTTCAGGCAAGCAGTAGTTCCAGACAAGCTTCTTGTTTCCTAAAGCTGTCCAGTACCTCTCACTTTAAGCCTTTTTCCTGGACCTAACTGCCAGCACAAGTGTAATAGGGTAAGGTTAATTACACCATATTCCACATCCTTCCTGGCTGCAGCTTAATTAAATCTCATTTCTCAAACTCTTTAATAAGGAGTGTTTCTCATTTACCCTGGATATCCATTCCAAATAGCACATTCTATATTCTATAGAGCAAGTATAGTAAGCATATTTTTTTGTGTAGTTTACTACTGAACCCTTTTAGATAGCCACAGAATCCAAAGCTTTTACCAGCTTTACTTATATAACTTGCAGTTTTAATTTTACTTATAAATCCACCCTGGATTTTTTATTCATGTAGCATCCTGATCTCTTTCCAAAATAGTCCTTCTTTATACCACTTTACCTGGTTCTTCCTGTCTCTGAGAACTGGTTTCCCAGCACCCTGATTTTTTTTTCCTGTGAAACCATTTAAACACCCTGTTGCTCACGTGACAGAGTAAGGAAATGAAAGATCTAAACAGGGATGCTTGCAGAATCATGAGTCTCATTTTTCAAGAAGTACCTGCCAGAATTCTACTGATTTATCGAGGGGACACAAATATGTGTCATCTGCCTAATCCTCCCTCTTCTTCCTTTTCTTATATTTATTCACATAAGTGTCTATTTTTTATTAATTAATATTTTAAAAGAAAGGCTATATTTTCTTTAGTAAGTATAAATTAGTAAACTAGGTAGTAAACTAATCTTTCACTGACACTGTGTCTGCTTGCAATTACAAACATTCACCTGAGTTGGTGATGCTATTGTCTTTTTTGTTCATGCTGAATCCTTATTATTAAATGCATTTAGCGCATTTCTTTTCCCAGATATGTGACGTGCATAACTTCTGTTGGTTACCATGCTGAAGATAGTCTGGTCCTGTATCGTCAGTGTAAGCTTACTTCAGCTTTACATTGTGAATCCCTTTGCTACCCGTACTTCTCCTCACATAAAAAGCACAGGCTCTGAATAGAATTCTTCTTTTCAATCCATTCAAAAATGTCTCTTACATCTCGCTTTCCTTCCTTGCCAAGTACATAATTATACCTTCACACTTCATTTTATCTGTCTGAGTTAAAAGTATTAAGTAGATGAAAACTGTACAAAATAACATTAAATATTTTCCTTTTGCAGAGCATTTATTGCTTGACCATATAGATTCAAACATTCTTTGAACTTGCCTCACTTGTCATAGTTTACCAAAGAGTTTCAGCTAAAATGAGATTTTTAGTTTCTCCATTCTCTCACATGAGATATTTTCTGAATTTCTATACTAGTCAGTCTAGGAGGTTTCTGGAGAGCGTGGAAGATAGCTTCCTGACGCAGCTGGTTAGTGAACCTACCAGGGGTGGTGCCCCGCTAGACCTTCTCTTCACAAACAGAGAAGGACTGGTGGAGGACGTGATCGTCGGGAGCTGTCTTGGGCAGAGTGACCACGCAATGGTGGAGTTCACTATTCTTGGCGTGGCCAGGAAGGGGACCAGTAAAACCGCTGTATTGGACTTTCGGAGGGCTGACTTTGAGCTGCTCAGGACACTAGTTGGTGGAGTCCCTTGGGAGGTGGTTCTGAAGGGCAGAGGGGTCCAGGAAGGCTGGGCGCTCTTCAAGAGGGAAGTCTTAATGGCGCAGGAACGGTCTGTACCCACGTGCCCAAAGACGAGCTGGCGGGGAAGAAGACCGGCCTGGCTCAACAGAGAATTGTGGCTTGATCTTAGGAGGAAAAAGAGGGTTTATAAGCTTTGGAAAAGTGGGCAGGCCACTAAGGAGGACTTTAAAGAAGTAGCGAGGCTGTGCAGGGATAAAATTAGGAAGGCCAAAGCTCATCTGGAGCTCAATCTGGCTACTGCCGTTAAAGATAACAAAAAACGTTTCTATAAATACATCAACACAAAAAGGAGGACTAAGGAGAATCTCCATCCTTTACTGGATGCGGGGGGAAACTTAGTTACAAGAGATGAGGAAAAGGCGGAGGTATTCAATGCCTTCTTTGCCTCAGTCTTTAGCGGCAATACCGGATATTCTCTGGATACTCAGTACCCTGAGCTGGTGGAAGGGGATGGGGAGCAGAATGTGGCCCTCATTATCCATGAAGAACTGGTTGGTTACCTGCTACGGCACTTAGATGTGCACAAGTCGATGGGGCCGGATGGGATCCACCCAAGGGTACTGAGGGAACTGGCAGAGGAACTGGCCAAGCCACTGTCCATCATTTATCAACAGTCCTGGCTATCGGGGGAGGTCCCAGTTGACTGGCGGCTAGTAAATGTGACGCCCATCTACAAGAAGGGCCGGAGGGCAGACCCGGGAAACTACAGGCCTGTCAGTTTGACCTCAGTGCCAGGAAAGCTCATGGAGCAGATCCTCCTGAGAGTCATCATGCAGCACTTGCAGGGCAAGCAGGCGATCAGGCCCAGTCAGCATGGCTTTATGAAAGACAGGTCATGCCTGACGAACCTGATCTCCTTCTATGACAAAGTGACGCGCTGGGTGGATGAGGGAAAGGCTGTGGATGTGGTCTACCTTGACTTCAGCAAGGCTTTTGACACCGTCTCCCACAGCATTCTCCTCAAGAAACTGTCTGCTCTTGGCTTGGACTGGCGCACGCTTCGTTGGGTTAGAAACTGGCTGGATAGCCGGGCCCAAAGAGTCGTGGTGAATGGAGCCAAGTCCAGTTGGAGGCCAGTCACTAGTGGCGTCCCCCAGGGCTCGGTGCTGGGGCCGGTCCTCTTTAATATCTTCATCGATGATCTGGACGAGGGCATTGAGTGCACCCTCAGTAAGTTCGCAGATGACACCAAGTTAGGTGCGTGTGTCGATCTGCTTGAGGGTAGGAAAGCTCTGCAGGAGGATCTGGATAGGCTGCACCGATGGGCTGAGGTCAACTGCATGAAGTTTAACAAGGCCAAGTGCCGGGTCCTGCACCTGGGGCGCAATAACCCCAAGCAGAGCTACAGGCTGGGAGAGGAATGGTTGGAAAGCTGCCAGGCAGAGAAGGACCTGGGAGTGATGGTGGATAGTCGGCTGAATATGAGCCAGCAGTGTGCTCAGGTGGCCAAGAAGGCCAACAGCATCCTGGCTTGTATCGGGAACAGCGTGGCCAGCAGGGCTGGGGAGGTGATCGTCCCCCTGTGCTCAGCTCTGGTGAGGCCGCGCCTCGAGTGCTGTGTTCAGTTTTGGGCCCCTCGCTACAAGAAGGACATCGAGGTGCTTGAGCGGGTGCAGAGAAGGGCGACGAAGCTGGTGAGGGGCCTGGAGAACAAGTCCTACGAGGAGCGGCTGAGGGAGCTGGGCTTGTTCAGCCTGGAGAAGAGGAGGCTCAGGGGTGACCTTATCGCTCTTTTTAGGTACCTCAAGGGAGGCTGTAGTGAGGTGGGGGTTGGCCTGTTCTCCCACGTGCCTGGTGACAGGACGAGGGGGAATGGGTTTAAGTTGAGCCAGGGGAGTTTTAGGTTAGATGTTAGGAAGAACTTCTTCACTGAAAGGGTTGTGAGGCACTGGAACAGGCTGCCCAGGGAAGTGGTGGAGTCACCATCCCTGGAAGTCTTCAAAAGACGCTTAGATGTAGAGCTTAGGGATATGGTTTAGTGGAGGGCTGTTAGCGTTAGGTTGGAGGTTGGACTCGATGACCTTGAGGTCTCTTCCAACCTAGAAAATTCTGTGAAAATTCTGTGAAATCTAGTTTTCCATGACTGCCTCCTCAGATCTTGGGGTGTTTGTAAGAGAAGTTTTTCCATACCTTGTAAGTTTGTCAGAATTATGTTTTGTTGAAGTCAATGCAATAGGATCTTGGAGATTATACAGATACTTTCATTAAAAATAAAACAAAAACAAAAAACCCTTCACCTACCACCAGCACCCAATGAAGTTCTCTGTTTGTGGAAAAAACTTAGAACTATAAAACCTTCTCACATAAAACATGAAGGCAAATTCAGAGAAGTGAAACTGCAGTATCTGTTTAAAATCTCATTGTTTTTAAACCAGTGCCTTACCTTCTCAATGCTTGGTATAAGCATGCTGCATCTTGCTGGCCGTCCTACTAGCGACAGCTACATAACAACTGATATAACTGTGACTTTTCCATCTCCATTGCAAAGACTAAGGACACAGGTCTCAGTGCAATTGTCACAGTCAGGTTGAACTGTTACTTTGGACTTTGCAAAGGGGTCGCACACTGAGATGATAAAGAAGCTTAAGCTCCAGCAGCTTCTTTCTACCTTCTAATTAAGTATTGTATCACACAGAGAGACTATTAAACTGATGCTGCAGAAACCTGTAGTGACTGCTGGCAAGTTTATGGGCAGGACTTAAACTGTTGTTTTTAATATAGAGCGAGCCTCAAAGGTTTCAAATGTGATTACTTGAGAGACCACCTATCTTGACAGTTGATTCTGCTGTATTAGTGGACAGCAGAGGAATTCAAGTTAATAGGCTAGTCATTTAGTCAAGACAGCTTTGGCAGAAGATCTGGTGGATAGCCTTGAACTCTGGAACTTATTCTTCAACTGTAAAATTGGGATAATAATGGTTCTCTACCTCCCAGTAGGGTGCTTAGGCTAAATTCATTATTAGACATTTTCAGTAATGCTTCTGTTTTTGTTTCCAAGGTAATGAATAGGGATGGGCTGGAAATCCCTTAACGATAAAACTTATAGAGCTTAAAGGGCAATGGGAGTTAAGGGGTCAGAGCACTCGTGGCAGGAACAATAGTTATTGCAAAATCTGGTAGATAACTGCCAGCACAATTGATTCTCATCAACAGTAATAATGCTCCTCTGTTGCAGGTTGAGACACCAATGAAGACTGTCCAGGGATACTCCATCTCATCTTGTAGAGAACTGATCATAGCTTTGAGACTGAGGTAAAAAACACTCTCTGAAATGTGTGGTACATTGCAAAACCAGGTGCTTATCATCCATTTGATCCCTGTAGCCAAAAGTACTTTAGTAGGCCAGGACCACATACATGTCCAGGATGGCAGCAACAAGATTGCCTTCAGCCATTAAACGACAGCTCTCACACATTGATTTCAAAGATAAAGGAAGAGTTCAGCAAAGATCCCTTCTCTGACTGGACTTTGCACGGGAGCCCCGGGCTTCACCCTGCAGACAGATTCCTTCGCTGCCTACCAAGCTCACTAGAAACCTCCACACTACCTGCCCAAAGTCAGCTCTAGGTCAGGTTGCACATGAGACTTCACACAGCTCAGAAGTCACTAGTAAGGAATTTTCCTTTTTTCACACTATCAATAAATACAACATCCAAATATTGAGTTTACACTTGATCACACTGAAGTGTCAGTCAAGCTCTCTTCTGCAAAAGCATAGCCTCCTGATTGTGGAAAGATAGCAGGCTTGGGAAGGACCGCATCCATCTTGGCTGATTGCCTGAAGTCCTGCTGTTTGAACAAGAGGAAAAGGCAGAAGGAATAAACACCATAATACAAAGTACATTCAGCCTCTCTCTAGGACAAAACTTTTGGGTCTGTCTTGCTGCATTTGCTTAATGTATATTTAATTACTTCAGTTTCAGTGTTAAAAAGACAGTTAAAAACAACAGCTACAATATGCTATAGTCTGCTGTATATTCCTTTGAAATGTTGGTGGTGTTTCTTCCTGTTGACTTGCAATGTTACCCGGCTAATTAAAATACTTGAAGACAAAATAAACTTTTCTATATTTGAACGTCAGCTGAAACCCATAGTTAGGAAAAGTTGTTACATCTCCTAGTTCTTGCTTTACTCTCAATAAAATAAATAAATAAATAAATAAGAAGAAGCTATCGGTCTTACTTATACCTGGTATATACCTGCTGTATATTTTTGCCTTGTATCCAGTATATTCAGAACACAGAAGAGGTGAACAAGCTAGATAAGCAGTGCATCTTGCACTGAAAACCATGTTAGCAAAACTGTTAAATGAGCCTCCTGGCACTGGGTGGGCCAGGGGTTCCCTTAGTAGCACATAATGCATTTTGCATTGGCACACCACGTCAGGAAATCCCATTTCCTCACTTCAGAGGATTAAAGCATGGATTGCCAGCACACTAGATTAAATGGTTTCTACTACTGTCTCCTCCCTCCCCCTTTTTTTTCTCCCCAGAAAGAAAGGGTTATCTAAGGTGCTACCTGTAAAGTCTAAACTAGAACTGACATTACTACTTATCCCTCCCCGCCCCCCCCCCCCCCCCCCCTTTTTATTTTTAAATAAAGCCCATCACTACTGGGTTTAAACAGCAGTTACTAGAGAGGTGCTATGAATAAATAGCAATTTTTCTTCATGTTTTTATGGAGACTAAGTGCGGTCCCTCAGTTTCTGGCAAGCTGTCAACACAGCCATCTGTTTTACGAAGTTTGTGCCTCTCTCTAGAAATAGAAAACCCAAAGCTAATATGTAGTAGAGCAGCATTTTTCTTTGAACCACCTGCTATACATGAAGAACAGACAGATATCAATAGTACATAGGTTTTAAGCTATAAAGTCAGCCTATTTAAGTATGCAAACTGAACTTAAAGTCATTTAACTTACATTTTCTTATAACTCAGCTTGTATAAGCTCCTTATAGTTTTTTTTATATTTACAGACACACATACAGATATAAATAAATGTGTAGAGAGACTATAGATAGAAATCATTTTGAAGAACTGATATATTCAAAAACAAACAAACCATAATGCCTTAATTATATAAACAAGCAGGCCAGGATAAAGACAGTAGGAACCTGATACAAAACTCTGCTGGTAGATGAGCAGTTTGAATTAGTAAGATTGGATCTCATTCGCATGAGACATGGAAGGTGAAACAACAAACCAAGCCACTACCAGGAATGTAAAGTGAAAGAAAACTATTTTTAAGAGCTATTTCTTCAAATAACATTTGTTTTTTCTCTGCTTATCCTATCAGAATAACATATTGCTCCTTATAGTCCTCCCCAATTTTGATATAGTTTACCCACTTTTAAAATGTCTGCGTGCCACATCAGTGTGAATTCTAATGCACATTCTCACCATAAATACAGTAACATGTGAATTGAACCATGTACTGCCATCAAAATATGAACAAAGTACCTAGTGCTGGTGGGCTGGATCTAGTCATTTGGAAGCAACTGGTCAGGGTTGATCAACCTAGATTTTGTAGATTTTTTGACCAACATAGCTGAAGCAATGAGATCCTGTGCTTTGCTTTTCCAAAATATTTTGGGGTGGCTTTGCAGTTATTCTTATGACATTAGCTGCCTCTAATGTTGTTTGAACATCAAGTAGCTGCTGTCAGGATGGAAGTAGGTGTGCTCAAGATCTCCACAGCAAAAGGGAAACCCCACCTAATTTGTAATTGTTTCATTGTATTGCCAAACACCTAAAAGATCAGCAGGGTAATGCTGATTTTCCTAAACCTGTAGACACAAAAGCTGTTTCATAAAAGCTCGTTTTAAAGCAAAGAATTTCTGACAATGCCTAAGAATTGGAGGTTGTGCTGCACTAGACAAGAAGCCAAACTGATGCCAGGCAGAAGGACAGTTTCATTGGGTAAGATAGCAAAGTTGAGAAATACAAGGTGTATAACTGGTTAAACAAATCTGACACATTTTAATGAGATGCTTGTCTCAATATTAGCCTATAGTACCGTTACCTCTCTGCAATGCTCTGTACAAGTGTCTTTTACCTTACAGTGGCTTTTGGACTGCACTTTGTGCAGAGTCCTATATGGAAAACATCATTTCTAATGTGTATTTTTCCACTTCTGCACAAGATGAAAAGAAATAATGGTCTTTTTGTGGATTTTTCTGGCTTAAGGATATTTTCTGTGAAACACTGAGCAATAAATTGTGCTAGAGGAAACAGCATCTCATCCTTACTCATGAAGTACTGTTAAACAAGAGACTGCCATTAAACAAAGGATTATAAAAGAGTACAGTTAAACAAAGTCTGGAGTCTCCCACCAGACCCACAAATGTTGTACCCCTCATTATAATATTTTAGAAGCACCTTTAGAAGAGAAGAACTGCACCACAGAAAACATACAACATTAACAGGAAAGTAGAACTGCATGCACGAGAGCAACACCATGATGGGAGGCTGCACAGGAAAACCAACACTACACACACAAACAACAGTTCTCAAGACTAAGACCTTTCAAAAGCAACTGAGAGAACTTTCAGAGGGACTGCTCTTGCAGCTAGGAGGTACAGCATCATAAAGCTAGACCCACACTAACTCGTGGTGCCCAAATCTGCGGCAGGTGCTTTTCTCTTCAACAGCATCCTCATAGCTTCCATTTCAATTAAGGTTGAAAGGTCATGTGTGTAAGGACTTCTTTTTTAATATGGCAAAATCAGCTCATATTTCTCACTGTATTAGAACAAGTTTTAGTGTCTAAGGGAGAAACTAACTCCTTTGTTTTAAGTTATACCTGTCCAAAGCAGTTAGTGCTGCACTGTTTTGCTTTGACCATTAACTAGAGGATGTAGGAAGGGCTCCGTTATGACCCTCTGCCTCTGAGATCTACAGCTGACTTGTTACAGGTCTATCTCAAATCCAGCTGGAATCAGTAGAAGACTTTTCAGTGGTTTGGGGCTTTTATTTCCAGATCAAGACCTACATGGTCTTGGGTTTCTGCCACAGTTGGGAGTTAGGATTCAAACTCCTTTTACTTTCCTCTTTGAAAAATCTTTTCTTAAATGTTGTACATGTTGGCTTTTAAACATGTGAGGGAGAAGAAAAAAACTCAGTTTCATTGTACAGATTTACAGACGGAAATTGCTATGTATTAATAGTACTGTATAACTCTTTTCTTATGGAACTCACATTCAGCAACCTCCAAGGTCTTTCAGCTGCCTATATGAAGATGTGGTAAACATGCATCTGCCACAGAAAGTTTAATTTGATTGTTTATTTTCAGATCTGATCTGCTCTCCTTCCCAGTTTGAATTTCAGAAGTATCAAATCCTTGGCACAATGACAGCAATCAGGCATGCTGGTGCAATAAAGTTACGAGCTGTCAACAGTAATTCAGGCTGGGTGGCAATATCAGGCCATATAGAGCCAGATCTGTTGTTGTTTTATTTTTCAAGTTGGATTTCAAATCATCACATCAGCATTAATTCAGTGTCAATTAGGGTTCTGCTGCTTCCTTGTTCATTGCCAGCTTTGTAGTTCTCCTGCTGATCTGAAGTATTGGACTCCCGCAACCCTGGAATTTTGGGTCCCCTTGCAGTTGTAGACTATGCAGGTCCTCACTGCAGCCCTTTGTAGGGGGTGTAGTAAAACAGTGGGCAGCAGCTATTCATAACTTATTGAATCAAGTTCCTGCCAAATACCATGTCTGAATATATGGTCAGCCTGTTAGTGGGTGGAAAATTACATTTCCCCCAGTTCTTGTTTGAAACGTGTTTATTTGACATTACTCTGCAGGCTACCATTCAGTCAAATATATTAAAACTGGAAAATTATGCAAAAGCCTTGGCAAGTGCTGTAAGTTAATTAGAAAATCATCCATTAAAATTGTTTTGCTAAAAAGGCAAAGAATTTCAAGACTTTTGTATTGACAACACCTTGAAACCCACATCTGGAGAAGAAAGCTCCAGACCGCAAACAAATATATTCTGTTGAGCAACAGTCTGAAATGGTAAGACCAAGAAGTTTAAATTCTATTTCCTGCATCATTGAAAATCTACATATTTCTGGTGTGCTACTAACCCCTAATAGTTTACAAGGTTTGTTTTTAGGTCATGTATCTAAAAGACTAAGAACTGGTTCAGAATTTCAAATTTCTTAGCTAAGCATACAAAACAGGATTTTTTCCAATCCTTTTATAAAAGATTACAATAGCAGATGGTCAAATGAGTAAATGACTAGCCATCATTTGAAAATATATAGACGTGTTCTTTACTAATATGCATGTAATAGGCCAAGAACCCCTATACAAATTTTCTTGCCAAAATTTTGGGTCCTGTGTTTATAGAGGTATATTAAAATTAAAATGAATTGCTTTCTATTATCCTGGAAGCTAAAGAACCTTAGCTTGAGCAACCTCAGGACCTCTCACCTAGGAAAATGGTGATAAATACACAGGTTTTCTTTCCTTCAAAGAGATTCTTACTTTTCCTATTAAATATTTTTTTAGAGATTAACATATGCATGCACTGCATTATAACCTTATAGTCTGTGTACTTTTAATATTACATTTTCCATGTCCTTTACAGCCAACAAACACTAGCTGACTTGACAAGAAACTATACCTTTAGGATGCTTTCACTATAGTAAACCGGTGAGCATATTGTGAAGAGGTTTGTTTTGCACAAGGATGAGGAATTAGAGATCAGATACTGTATGTAGTGGATCTCAGTCAAACTCCTTTAGCTTTCCAGGTAATACCTGCACAGTCTGAAAGGACACATTTGGTGCATTGGAAATATTCTTGTGCTTTCATATTTCTGCCGTCACAGAGTGATCCTAATTTATGTTAATAGCATTTTGAATAC
Source organism: Aythya ferina (assembly GCF_964211825.1). NCBI lineage: Eukaryota > Metazoa > Chordata > Aves > Anseriformes > Anatidae > Aythya > Aythya ferina. The sequence goes on along the minus strand of NC_140300.1, from coordinate 49,722,315 downwards.
TATACATGCCATTTAGTCAATCCATGCAGTAGCATGAGAGTAGCACTCTTTCTAATGAAAATAAATATGTAAATAGGACACAAATAATAAATAGCCCAATATGAAGAGTATGACTGAAATGTAGCTGACTTAATCCAACACAATGGTGGCCATTAAAGAAAATGCTTGCAAAAGTATGAAATCTCTGGTTCCTACACTGTACACATGTATGGCCTGTTTACATGAAATATCCTATATTTCTATTTGCTTTATTTCAGATGTACTGTATCTTTTCAGGACAGCTTTGTAAAACTGATTAGAAAAGAAAGAAAACAAAGTTGGTTCACATTGATATCTGTAAGACTTTTAATACTAGCACTGTTACAAGCATGTCTTTCACAGTCTATTTCTGTATCTCCTTATTTGTTGAAGTTAGCTAAAAAAAAAAGAGGTGGAACAGCTCCATCCCTCCATCCCTGGTTATGAACTATGATTCCACTTCCTTATGGTTAGTGTGTGACCAGCCAGCTGAGCAGATGAACTGCTTCATTACAGTAGAAAAACATTATTTACAGCCCTGCCAAAAAGTGACATTTTTATAAGCAGATGTGCAACCTTGCTAAAGCAAATGAAATCATAGGCATAGTTTGCATACATAAGTAGTCTTCAAAGATCTGTGTTCATCACTTTAATTGTTTTATAAACATTACAAGTAATGTCCATGGCACAGATCACAGCATATTTTCTACTGTAGGTCAACAAAAAAATTATGTTGGTTAAAAAAATCAGGATTCAAGTGATGAGTGAACAGTGTACGTATTGAGTTACTCAAGCATAGTGAGATGAATTACATGAGCTAAAAGTTATCCTTGAGAGTCAACTAGAAAGAAAATATGTTTGTTGTTATTCATTACATCAACCAAGCATAATCTCAAGGGGAAGAATCTGGTCTAGTAAGCCACTTAGACAAATGCATAATTCTTTTTCCTGTAGTAACTCACTTTTGCTTCAAAAAGGAGAGAAGATGGGACTGGCAGATACAACAATGGGGATCTTGCAGTCATACTATCTCTTCATGTAGATGATGTAAGCTTATTAATTAAAACAAAGGTCCAGAGAAGATGTCAAAGTAACTGAGTTATCACTTGTCATTAAGCCTACCCTAATTTCTTTTACAACATAAATTTTCTGCAAGTTTTACAGAAACACAGATGGCACAAACCCCAGTTTTTATGGCTCTTCTTTCACACAGTGTTCTATTATGCCTTTTAAACAGAGTCAACTACTAAGGCTACACATGTAACATTTACTGAAGTGCATTGCAATGGGAGTTCACTTTTGGCAGGCTTCATGTTAACAAAGCAGATTTGGCACGAGTGTTTCTGTTTGCCTCATTACTCAGAATAAACAAGGGAGATCTGAATTGCAAGTTTGGGGTGAAATCCTGGATTCAGTTAATTCAATAGTAAAATTCACATAGAGTACAGTGGAGCCAGAACGTCTTTCTCCTCTAACATCTTCCTCCACCTCAATGACAAGCATGTCCCTTTTCTATGGACAGGCCATTAAAGATACAACCAAACAGTAAGTTACAGTGCAAAAAGTTGGGATGCAAATTCAGAGAGAATCCACCACATCATATAAACATTCCATATGGGCATTTTTTACCATTACTAAGTGAAATGAAGTAATTCTTGCTGAAAGAGTTTTATTATTAGCTAAAAGAGGGAAGATGGGCTGTTACCATGAACTGCCTGTTTTTCTTTATATGATGTGGCAGCTATAGAAGGCTTGTATGTAATTACTGCAGAGCATTTGATGTGTTGTGAATTTACAGTCTTACTAAATTCTCACTTTTTCATTTGCTCACAACCCCAGAATCCACACTGCATTGCAAAAGACTCCTTCTAGTCCTTTTTTATTTTTGTTTATATATGCATATACATGTAAGTATAAACCTTTACATTAAAACATATTTGACTTGGAAATGCATGCTGGCTAGAGCCAATTATATTTGAGTGGAGTTATGCTTCATGAAAATTATTGCAATAATATGTTCAAAATTGTTGTTTTTGCAGTAAAAACAGAATTCACTTACAGGACAAAGAAAACCTACACTTACCAGATAACTAGTGGGATATGTCAAAAGGAATAACTTTGAAGAAGATGGAAACTGAGAAACAAGACAAAGGAAACAGGTACTAAAATATTTCATTTAATGACTATATGACAAGTCCATCATAGACCATTATTTATAGGTCACTTTCCTGTCAGCTGTAAGATTTCTGGCCCTAATCATGAGAGTCAACACAGACTTCCGAATAAAAACTTCCAACATGATAGAGATAATTCCAAGCCGGACAAAAGATACATATGAGCATGATTTGCTTCCTCTCTTACATTAAAAATGCCAAGATATTTCCCTAATAGTTCCTTAGCATTAATGGCACTGTTTTTTCCCATTACAAACAACAAGCAAAAGATGTTTCTTTAGCAAGATCTTGTGCCTCACTGAATCTGAAATCCTAATCAGCAAGAAGTTTAAAGGAAGAATATTTTAATATATAATTTTATAATTGTAATTTTAATAGAATGCTTTGTTTCTACTCTATGCAAACTTTCAATTTTATTTACCCTTTTTTTGCTCTTCAGCATGAACAGGTTTGGTTTTCCCTTTTTCTATCTTCATTTCAAACTACAAGAGGGAAAAATGCCTTTCTTTTGTTAGAGTTTTCATTTGATGTGAAGATACTTGAAAAAAATAAGACTGCCCTTAGGAGCATGGCCTAGTCAGAGAACACGCTGGCTCATAACTCTGTTCTGGTGTACAGTTACACAAAGAGGGATGAGAATCTGGGGCAGGTTTGGAGACAACTTTTTTTCCCAATGTTTGGACTGAAAATTGAAAACATCCAGGGCCAGTCTGAAAGAGACAATTTTTTTTTTTTAAATCACAGACAAGAAAAAAAAAAAAAAAAAAGTCATCCAGAACTTTCCCCTACGCACACGTCAAATGGGGGCATTTTAAACCTGTTTTTAAAAATAAAGGTACAAGAAATTTGAAGGTGAAAACAGATGTCAGCAAAGCAAATTAAGAAGGGGCCCACCTCTCATTACTGTGCATAAAAGTGAGTTGCTGCTACCTTCACTCATCATTCTCATTTTCAGCCTGAGACAGCTTTTAAGTTTCCAGCTTTCTGTGACTACAAGCAATACTACAGAACCATTACTGATTTACTGTGAAATATGGACTGCCCATATAGTATGCTGTTCAACAAGAAGAGGAAAAATTCTTATTTCACTCTTTTCTATGAGCTAGAGAAACTTGAATAGAGCTTAAGCAACTGTTCCTACCTTCAGAGATAGGAACAGTTATCACCATGACACTAAGTGGTACTAGACCTCCGTTAGTACAACCTTTTTTTATGCACAAGTACATACAGCAGAGAGAAGGAGAGACTATGAAGAGAGGACGTATAAAACGTATTTTTCAGTTCTGACAATTCAGACAAAGGTATCTGCCAGCCATGTATTAGGATTTCTTCATTTAAGAAAATCAGTGAAGTAGGTTATTTGTTCACTTGTTCCTTCCTTGTAGTCTGGCTTTTGGTTTGGACATGGGCTATATACCTAAGGTATTTTCCCCTACTGACAGCATCTCTAGTGCACTAGGGAAACTGATTTTTGCCTGTGCTTTGATAACAGTTTCACACAACCCCTGAAAAGAGTCACTCTTAGGATCCTCTTTAATCGAAAGTGGAATGAAACAGGTTTCATTAACAGTTGTTATTAAAAAAAAAAAAAAAAAACTCTAATTAATGTTTTAATAAAGAGTTTTGTGTCTTTGTTGTTTTAAAATCACATGAAAACAAGCAAGAAAATAAAATTATACAATGAAATAAACCATACAGGAGTTATTATACTAAGCTGTAAGTAAAAGACCTTTTATGTTTACTCTCTTCCATAAATTCTGTAATAAGAATTCGATAAAATAGAGCCAAATATCACTTTAAGGAAATATATTGTTTCCATGAGACCATACTATGCTGGTGCTAAACCCAGATGTTCTGATACAACATCAAACAACACTGCTAGCTTTTCTGCTGGCTGCCCTGTAAACCCACTCTTGTAAACTGGATAAATTCTGAAAAGATTTGCAGTATCAGGATGCTTGTGTGAAAGTGCTAATTATTAAATCCCTATCAATTTACATCTAAAAGCCTTAAAAAAAAAAAAAAAAAAAAAAAAAAAAAAAAAAAAAAAAGCCCACATTAAGAATTATTAGGAACTCCTTAGAAACCACTTATTAATGTTTTAACAAATCATTGGATAACATGAGAACAAAATAAATCAACAAAATTCTTGAACTGAGACTGCTAAACTTAGTCACTGCAATCAACATTGTTATAAAGCAAAAAATATCTATATCTGGAAAATTGCTGATAGACCTCCTGGCGTGGTTAGACTAAAGGAGGAAAAGATTAAAACATTACAAAACAGCTAATTTTTGACAGTAGCAAAACAGTGTAGTATGAACCAAGTTAACGTTCCTGCTATCTATTTTTGCCAGTAGACATGTATTGCTCAAGAACAGGAAGAGAAATGGGTGTTAATTTAGCTGCTGCCTTTTAAAAACCCTTCTTCGGACCCTTAGTATACTAACCAAAGTTTGTGCTTTTACTGGGAGAGTTTCATTCACTTACAGAAGGTAGATTTACTCTACCAAATGAAAGTGTAATTTTTCAAAATTTATACACATTCACCAGAGAAGCTGTTCTATCATATAATCTTCATGCATATTTGTCTGAAAAAGAGATCCATCTATCTATGAAGAGGACCCATGCTGAAAAACAAGGCCCTTGAGTTGTCACTGCCACATAGGTCCAGTGTTCATTTTGTTGTTCTACTTCAGTATCTAACATCAGAAATGCTGATGAGAAACATGAGCTGGTGTGCATTTACCTGGTCTCTGACCACGTCAGATGCATTCATGAGTTATAGCTGTAAGTGTTTGGTAATATAATTTTGGTACTTGTGGAAACTCAACAAACCAGAAGGAAACATCAGATTCAAATATTCAAACAGAATTAAATTCCACATAAATAAGTGACAAAAATTTAAGCAAAGTTTATTCAGTAGAAGGGTTTGCCTACACAAGCACTTGAACATAACAATAGATACTTGTTTATTTTAAAAGATTTATTTAAAGCTTTAGCTTTGTTAGTTACCAAAAGAAAATCCTGATAGCCATCAAAGGCTATGATGAAAAATGACCATGCAGAACATGGATGTTGTATATTTGTATTCAGTTTCCTCTGGAAAATTATATTAGATATAAAAGGTTTTCTAAATAAAAGGAAATATTTAACAATGCTGACTCAAGCTTTATTAAGTTTTAAGTGGTAATTTCAAAGCTGACTTTTCCTCATAAACTGTTATTAAAATGTATGTAAAAGTAACAGGCAATCCAACAAGAAAAAGAGGGACTTAACCCAGAAACACCACATCGCATTCTGCAAAGTATCTTCACCATTTAGTAGACCTAGTGCTTGCTAAAATGTCCTATGGAAAATTTCCATGCAACATGGAAATATCTCAAAAAATACATCAACATCTACAATAAATATCTATGATGAAGAAATTATTTTCCTATATGATCAATATGAGCTATATGATCAACATTCATTTCAAATCGTAATCAGTTTGAAAAAATAACGTGCATTAGTTATGCATAACTAGTTATGCACTAGTCTGCATAACACATTGTCTTTTGTAATTGAGAGAATGGTCCCTATTTTTGTCCTCATAAAGTAGGACATCACTAACTGCATGCATCTCCAAGGCAAACAGGCAAGAACTGAGTGCTTCCTGACGCTGGGGAAAGACCTTTCTGTTCCCTCCCAAACAGCACATCAGCAGGGAAAATTACAGTGTTTACTGCCCTGCATTCTAAGACCCTTATTCATGGAAACACTTTTACTTGGAAAATCACGTAAAAGTATGGGTTTGCATTCAGGAATATGCTCTGCTGTAACTAAAACCTGTTGCCTCCTACAGGAATTACTTACATATTTAATGCTGTATTAAACCAGAAGTAAATGTCTAAAACATTGAAGCCATTGAGATACAATTCCTCTGCAGCCAATGTTAAAATCTTCCATCTAACCAGCTGCTTTCTGGTGTAGTAGGCAGACTCAGTTTCTGCACTAAAAGACATAAATTCCCCACTAATAGTTTCACAGTGGGCATCTGCCCCAACATTATTGCGCCAGTCATGCTCATAACAGCCACTGAATACATGTGATCAATGTTAAGAATCAAGTGCAGAGAATCAAGTAAGAATCAAGAGGAGAAGGAAAATAATACTATCTTCAGTAGTCAAGACTGGATGCTTGATTGGTGGTATCACAGAAAAATAAATAAATATATAAATATCTTATCTGTCCATCCTTCTAGGTAAGCTTAACATGCTAACAGCCTGAAAGAAAGGTTCAAGACTGAGGAACAAATTTACTGGAAACGGAGTCTTGTAGGTTAGCAGAAGAATGGCAAGTGAGCAGAACTGGGAGAAACTGTCCAGGGAAGCAAAGATGCTCTTAAAACCAATTTTCTGAAAACAGCAGCCTGCAAAGTTTAGAGACTGAGGCAAAACTTGAAATGCTGTAGGGAGAGAATGGAAAAAATAAAAAAAAAATTAAAAAAAGATATATTCTGCAATTAAGAAGGCAACTGATTAATCCTGAGAATATTAAAACTAATGGTAAGTTTATTTTATTTTGTTTTTTAAAGCTAATGAAATTCATTAGCCTGTTTTACGCTGGTTTTGTTGTTGTTGTTGCTTTGTTCTGTTTTTGTTTGGCAACAGACTTAACAAGAAAGAAATTCCTCTTTTGTTTCTAGAGAATTTCTGGGTTTTGTTCCTCCTAATCTAATTTTTATTGAGGCCACATTCTCAGAAGCACAATGTTGAATTTCTAATGCTGAATGGAAAGGCTAATAGCTTTATCAAATTATTAGCAATGGCTTAACCACTTTTTAAAATTAGAAACATACTTTTAAATACTGAAAGTACTGATTGGTAGGACAGGTAGAAAGTAAAATACAGTCCAGTTACTACAGGTACATTGCAAAAGACCTCTTACTGATTTCATTCACTGTCCTAAATGCAAAAGAGCTTGGAGCCAAGAGCAAACGATTTCCCATAAGTATAATTTACAGGGAGAATCTCTGTTCAATAGAAGACAAAGAATATCTAAATAAAATATCAGTTCAACAGTTTTTTGAGGACACATCTTATTTAAATTTAAATTTTAGACAGATCTAAAATAACAGCTTGAGCCAAAAGCAAACGTTTTCATCTGGGAACCACTGAAAGTTTTATGGGCCCCTTGGGCTTACTAATAATGATAGCAGTGGTGTTTTTTGTTGTTTTTTTGTTTGTTTGTTTTGTTTTTTGTTTTTTTAAAGAAACTAACTTCTTAGTTATGGACAATATCTTTGTTACATCTAGGTTAAAAAAAAATGTATAAGTGTCAAATTCAAGGGCAAATATATAAGATTCAGTTGTTAGAGAGAAAATAGTAACACATGTAAAGCCATCAAAGCTAAACAGTGGGGGAGGTAGTACTCAGGGTCATTCATCATATTTTCCTTTGCAATTTCAACCCTGTACCATGCGACCATATTCATAGCAAGCCACAAATATGATTCCTTGTTAGAAGGAAAAAAAAAAAAAAAAGAAAGAAAGATTAAAGATGTGTTCTCAGCAACAGTATATGGAGTCTTTTCAGTCCTGTTATGCTTCAGGAGTAAAACTGAGCTCTGACTCCAGGGGATATCCTCATGGGCTTCAGTGGGAACTGTACCTGCTCATGCCAAAGCTTCCTATGGCCAGGGACATTACACACGTCAGAGAAGCTGTTGTACCTATGAATCAAAAAACCCAGGGGAGCACTAGCTGAATGTGTTGGGCAGGAAGAGACTCTAATGGAAAAGTCTTAAAGTGAAATATTAAACCAGCTAAATCACAATGCTTACCACATTCTCCAAGAGTATCTAAGATAATAATTTATTTTTAAATAATCAGCCAAGTTTTTTCTTGTGCCAATGTTCTTTCAGTCTTCTTTCAAATGAGCAGGTTTGCTCATTTGAGCACAATTTACTTTGTTGGGTACAAACTACATATTGCACCACATTTAAGCATTAGATAAGATTTGTATCTGCAGCAAAACTTCCCTCTATTTTACCGTAGCTTTTGCAGAAGCTTATCTGCACATATCTTCCACAGTTGAAAAATACATTACTGCTCTCAGTTTTCCAACAACCCAGCCCCACATGCGGATCATACTCATATCCATGCTGGTAGCACTTCTAGTTACAGGTGAACTCCTCTCACAGGAGTCAGGTGTCAGGAAAGACTTCTGCAACTATATTTAATTTCACGTTCAGAGTATGAGTCCACGATATTTCTCTGGCAACAAAGCTAATACAAGCATTTCCCAAGCTTAAACCCTCTAATTCTGCACTTTCACATGCTCGTTTCCTTTTCATGCCCTACATTCTATTTTACATCTGTGGTGAAGCAACTGCACATAACACCACACAGGGAAACATATCACTGAAACGATGCAAAAAATAACTGCAATAATGACACTATCTGCAAGGATAGCAAACATGTGAGTGCAGCTGAAAGGTGCCTTGGATTCAGAAGTTTTAACCTACCATAAATCCTGTTTGGGCAAGCACCAGTATAGGTAGAAGGCAGGTGGCTGTGGATCACACCTACATGCTCCACATGGAGATGGCCAAAGCAGCTGATGGCACACAGCTGCCTGCATTAGGTTGCTAACCACAGTGAGCATTTACAAGAAAGGCAGCATATTCTCCTTAGGATAATCCTTTCCCATGCCTGCCACTTTGAGATCTGCTTACCAGATCATGACACTGCCACCATTCAACTTCATTTTTATTCTTCTTCATGTGAAGAGTTCTTAAGCTTTTAATCAACTGAATGTAAGTGGCTTTACCAGCTTAGGCTTTTCATTATAGTCTTCACCTAAAACTTGCCATCTCTTTACCTCAGAGAAATGTAGTCAAATGTATCAGACAAATTAGGTGAAGAGCTATTTCAGTTTTATTTCTAGTGGTAAAGCATGAGAAACAAGTTCACAGAAGTGGCTCAAAAGGACATGGCAGGCAGGCATGGAAAGAAACCTTTTACAGTGGAAATAAGGTTTAACAGGAGTTCTTCATGTTGAATAGCGACTTCACTGGCAAGAACATTCTTTTATTCCAAAATACAAGAAGGTCAGGATCTAAGCACAGTATAGCAGGGATATTTCTAGCTGAAACAATTGGAAAATGGATATTAGATTCCTGTGGCATTTATTTTAGTCAGTAATACAATATTTTTTTTTTTTTTCTGACTGAAATGCAATAAATATAAAACATGATCTTAGATCCTATTTATTTCTCCTGTAAGAGACTTCACTTCCAGCCTCATGGCTCATGGAAGAAATTAGTTCAATTTGTGTAAAATGTTACCTCTATAAAGGGTATTTGCATGCTTTGAATCCAATATAAACACTGTCTATGCAGCAATATATTTGAGTGGCTTCATAATGCATTGGGATGTGTTCGATCATGGATTTTAAGGGTGTTACGGCAGAGCATCAGTTAAATATAGCGACCTCATCTTATTCTCTGCCAATTTAGCACTTCCACAACTCTTATAGGCAAGGCTTGTTATTTGACATCTGTTAACTGGTTACAGTCCCCTGGCCAATGGAACTCAATGTCTTCACTCTGCAGTGATGCAGGAAATGGTGCAGTTTTTGACCAAAGAATTGAATGTAAGCTTATACCCCCACAAAATACTCCTGGAACAGAATGGTAATATGAAATAGAGAAATATGATAAAGTAAAAGAAAACTCACATAACTGACCTGCCCAGCCCACCAGCTTCACCACACGTTGGGGAATATCCCTCAGTGGATGGGATAGTTATATCTGTAAAATAAGTATGTTTTGCAGCTCTAGATAAAATTTCTTTAGAGTAACCTTTCCTAACAAAGGAATGAGTAGGCAAAATCAGGCACTAGACTAAAAGATAAAATGTATATATGTGTATGTATGTATGTGTGTAGGTAAAATGTGTAATAACCACTTATCATAGAATCATTAAGGTTGGAAAAGTTGAAAAACTTATCTGCTTCTCTGTGCAGACACTGTGTGCTGTTGAGCCTGAACAAGTTCTCTGGCAATCTGTTCACATTCAACTTGCAATTTTTGAAAGGCATTTAGAATAAATATATATTCTTCCTTTCCTTAAACAGAGGTGATAACAGTTAGAGTTGTGATTAAAAAGAGAAACCTATTCATCTGCATTTGCACAAAATACCAAGACAGGCCTGCAAAAAACTTCATCCAAAGTACTAAGGCCACATAAATAAATTATAGTTGGATTAGGAGACCGTCCATTTGGTTCCCAAAACTAATTATCCAGTGTGTGATCAACAGTTTCAGGTGCCAGTGAAGAAATGCTCAATGTGGACAGACATATTTAACAGCTATATTTATTTATTTATGAAACTTAAAAAAAAAAAAAAAAAAAAAAAACTCATTGATGGACTGAATACATTATAATCAATATCATAAATGGAAATGGAGAATCCCCAAAAGAACTGCCCCACATGCTGAAGCTTTTCCCTGTTAATAATCGCAGTAAAAAGTCTCACAGAACAATTTAATGTTTGTGTGTTTTAAGACTGTATTAGTGATATTTTAGCTTCTAACCTCTGGCTAACAGAGTCAAGAGCCCCACTTCACCATCTTGCCCAGGACTTGCATCAGAGCAGCCAGCCTGTTCTTTCTGTTCTCTCTTTCTAGACATTAGACTCACTCTGGGATTTGCCAGGCTCTGGGAAAGTTTTCTCTGTTAGTAAAGTTTGTAAAAAAACAAATAAACACTGCTGGCTTGTCATATGGCTCTGTTAGTTCTCTAAATGTTTATGGGAGTTATTTAGGTCTATTGATCCAGGGGAAAAAACAGATGCTGCTTCATACTCCCCTCTACTGCAGGAGGTAGATTTTCTGACCATTTTATAATGTGATTCTATTCTATAATTTTATGATATTTACACATTATTTCCAAATACAGAATAGAAATATCTATTGACTATTTCTATCTGTTTTGCATTGATAGTCCATGATTTTTCCATCTGCTTCCAAAAACTGAATTGCCTTTTTTTTCCCTGTGTTCTAGACATCTGATCATCTTCGTATTAATCAGGCTTTAAGTTTCTTGGTAGCCAGAAACATTTTTAAACTTTCAGATTATATATTTTTTCATTAATTACTTAAATTCATCAGAGAAAAAAAATTATTTAGCATTCTATTTTGTAGCACCATTCTAACACTTTCTTACAACCAAGCTATTTTCTTCCCAGTTTAACTTCTCTATGTCTATGAAATCATGGCTTTTTGAGCATCCAGTGGGCTCTCTAATCAGCTGCCAGTTTCCATTAACATTTCCTTTTCTGAATTTATGGTCTCTGTCACTTAGAGCAATATGGCATTAAATTTGGGGAAATTGGTCCTTTTAAAGCTCCAGATAAATAGACTGCTTTTTATGAAATGCAGTCACTAGTACCTGGTCAACTGCTACTTTTAAGTCAATGAGTAACTCTTCTATATCCTCTTGAGTGAGATCCAACATTTGGTAACACTCTGGTGAGCACTGATTTTCTGTTCAGGGAAATTATTTCCAAGCATTTATGGAATATTGAAGGAAACTTGGCTTCTAGCCAATAGCAGGACCAGCATGCATCCCACAGATTGAATTCACTCTACAGAAGGGCTAGGTGGAAATTCTCCAAGAGAAGGGAAAAGAAAAAAAAGAAAAAGAAAAAAAAAGTTGGGCTTAAGCATTTTGATCTGTGGTCTTAAGGGACACCAGACCAAGAAAAGGCTCAAGTAAACCTTTGCTCAGCCTGTTCTTGGGCCCTGGCTCTTGGACAGACAACTCCTTCTTTCTTTCCTTTATTTTTTACAGATAATTACACTTGGAGCTGCCTGCTGCAGAGCAAATATTCAGAGTCTGGAAAATCCAGGACCAGCCCAAAGCTCTGGTGAATGAAAATTCTTGCTTGATAGTGGACATGCTACAAATTCTCCTTCAATTAAGTTACTCAGGACTAAAGGTGAAAGATTTCAGGACCTCTTCCTACTGCCCATTGAAAATGACATTCACAGAGATAAACCAGACAAGCCTGCAAGTTTCATAGAGCAATTGTAGCACATAGCTGGATAGCCAGAGTGTGTAACAACTTTCCTTTAGGAAAGACCATGCATGCTCTGATGTTTCCAAAACAAAGTTTTCTTGGAACTTCTGGCTAATTTCTAACAGAAATTAGAAAATTCCTGGCATCCATCCAGTCCAGACTAAAAACATCTGAGTAAAATTTTAACAGACTAGAAAAGCTGCTTTACATCCCTAGATGTGACAGCAATATTTGAGAACTTTGTTCTGTGCTTTTTTCTCCCCAAGACACTGATGGTAGATATTTCAGAATCAGTTTTTCCTGTTTTCTAATGACATGTAATGTTCTGGGTGCCCATTGTTAAGTAGCAAGCCTTGGAAATGTGCTTTAAATACCAATAGCTGATGAACCTCAGTTTTCCTACAAACCAAAACTGAGTTCTTAGATTGGCTTTCAGCCTCAAAATCCAGAAACTTTTCTGCTTGTTGTTCAGTCAGAGCAGATTCTAAGGCTACATAAAATGTAACCCATAGAAAATCTTTATCTATAACATGGATACTATGTGATCATCTTTTGAATCTTGATTCTATAATTCATAACCTGATTGCATGCCAGACTGACATAGCAAGGCATCATTAAAAAAAAAAAAAAAAACACTTTAGGGTATTAAATCTCCTTTGCTGCACAGAGTAGGACATTTGTAGACATTTCTGATTGTGAAACATGAGCATCTATTTTATGCAAGATATAAAGAACACCTGAGTTGTATTAAACGAGGATTTAATTTAGAAGTGCTACCAAGGAATTGTCAAAAGTATCATATACATGCTTATTATGTATAAAAGGTTAGTGGGGGAAAAAAAAAAAAAAAAAAAAAAAAAAAAGTTATGTGTAATTTGAAGATTGTAGGTATCTTTCTCCCTGAGTTGTCTGCATTCAAAAATGAATTCTTACATTTGTATATCCATAGCTGGACAGTGAATAGAGATTTGAGTGTTTGCTGAGATAAACTGACATGTGAATCTGAGTCTTTACATATGTGATTCATTTATGTTGCTTTAGATTTTCAAGGGAGGATTATTCAGGGGGAATAAATTGACCTCACTGAAGACTGACTGAAAAATATACTTCAGGCAATCATTTTAGTTCCTTGGGAATACATAAATGATACAATAATGTTCAGATATTATACTTCAGATGGCCTAGAATTACTGATCTAGTATGTAAGGCTTTACAATAAAGAGAAGAGTTATTGTCTGTCTGACCTAGAAGCAGAAGCTTCTTTAAACTGAACAGACTTTAAAAGTTCTCTTTTACCAAGTTACACAAACACAGATGACTTGGCTTCTGGTTAGTGAATGACAGCCAAAGAAAACCGTACTTAGGGACTTCAGTGTGAGGTGGAGTTAAAATATACAGAATATCAGCTCTGCATCACAGCGGAGCTAGCCCTGCATGGAAATATGGCTATGGTGGATTCTGCAGGTGAACTCAGTATTGACATTCTGGGAAATGTGTTACCATCCTGCATGAGTTTTATGGCTTCTTTTACCTTTTGATCTATACCTCTTAAAAAGTTGATGGAAACAGTTTCAATAACATTTTTGTTTAATGAATGTCTTCAGAATGTCTTAAGGGAAACCTTTGTTATACAAAACCGAACACTACAAAACTGATCATTATTGACCACTGCAGATTCATTTAAGTCCATAATAATCTGCCACATCTCTAATATTCCACACTGCAATGCCTAACTGTGGAAATAATTATTTTTAATGCAAGACTAAAAAAAATAATAATAATAATTTTGTCATGTTAGACGAGTGAACACAACCCCATGAAAAACAAAACAGAAAAGTCTCTGACCCCTCCATGAAAATAACTTTCATTCTGCAAAGCAAAGCAAGATAATGAAAAAGCTTTTCTCCTCCCAAGTATGCTATGCAGCTAACACCGCTTCAAAAGCTGTATCAAGTGTCAGTACACCACATTAATAGGCTGCTTAAAAGGACATGGACAAGTTACTCAGTTTCTTGCGGTCTTCTCTCAAAGAAAAAATAAAAATAAAAATGTGTCTTCAAAATTTTTGAGACTGCCTGGCAGAAATATAATTGAATTATTTATCTTTCTGTTTGGTCCTGCTATAAAGCCAAATACAATTTAATGAATAGCTCAAAAGCCGTTATTTGGCCAAGTTCTCAATCATGGAAGTAATTTCATTTCTTGTGTGTTCTATGCTGCAACCAATTTAATTTAACTGTGGGATTTTTCAGTGATAACTAGAGTAAAACCTATTCATAGCTGTCAGTGACTGGTACTGAACACAGGTCATATTGGCATCTAGGCTGGATTAATTGATATTAATGAAGCTACATCACTTAACATTCACTGCTAAGTACTTTCTGGTCCTTGAAGTCCTTTCTGGACCTGACAGCACCGAGAAGGTGACCAAGTAAAGCTCATACCTAAGGATCTTAAAATGTCTCCTGTTCAATTAGAAGAACTTGTTCGTTAAGTTACTGCAAAATAATTTAGCAACAACATTCAAATTTTTCAAAGCTATACATAGTTTTTCAAACAAGAGTGCAAAAAATATTTACAAAACACTGCAAACACAAATGTTTAAATATCACATTTTTTAAATATCACAACTTTGATGCTAGCTACAGTAAAATTAATAATGTTTATAATTTCCTTCTTCCCTTTGTCTTTTCAAAATGTATCCATACTTTAAGTACAGAGTGGCAGGCAAAGTTTCAAAACATTTTTTTTCTTTTTCCCATTTTTATTTTCTTAACCTTGACAAAGCTTTGAAAAGTTATAATAAAAGACAATGCATACACAGAAGTCCCAGATGACATATATTTTTTTTTATTCCATACCCAAAAGAGGAAGAAAAGGGAAGCAAAATTCAAAACTAGAGATTTAGGGCTTCCAAATTAAAATAAAATAAAAAATTAACAACTTTCTGTACATTTTACTGTAGTTTCCCATAAAAAATAAATTGAAAGCAGTATTTACCAAGGGAGAAGATACTTCCAAAAAGCCTGCACTGTCCATGGGAAACATGTTGTTACATTTTCAACCAGATCTAATTTAGCCTGAAATATTTCTTATCTATTATCTATCAGGAAAAACTCTTGAGATAATATGAAAACTAACCTCATCCACAAGCAGAATTAGAAATGATGACTATGCAGTGTCAAAAGATAGTGCTCTTCAAAAAAAGGGGGCGGGGGGGGCTATGTGAAGAAGACATTAGTCAATCAGGCAGTTGATCAAAGTGACCATTTGATCTCCTTACCATTTGAATTTCAGCTCTTACTTAAACCAAAAATAAGACAAAATAAAACCAATTAACGCTTCCTTAATTGCAACAAAATGAAATGGTTTTGTTCTAGTCGTACATCAGAACAGCTCTTCTAATTCTAATGGTGGTATCTTTATAACTGGAGGCATGTGGCCCAACATAAACTTACTGAATATCAAGCTCCAGCCTCAGTTGCACTACTGGCAATGAATAAAACACTCATCATTCTGCTTGTAAACTGAACAAGGTACATCTGCCAGGCATGCCTAAAACCATTATGCTATATTTACAGGCATTCAGTACAGAACTTATGATAAGTCTGTACTGCAATGAAGTATTTGCACCAGGTTTTGTTCAAGAGAGAGAGCACAGAATTTTATGCCTTTATCTGCTAAGAAGCTGGGTACCGACAAATCACCTGCATACCATTATGATGGCATTATTTTCTATATGAACATTGCAAGTACACAGAGCACTTTACAAACTGATATAGGTCCTACTCCAATGACTTTGAAATTTGGATATCTTCTGGTCTAAATCATTTAAAATTTCTCAATGTATTGATAAAGTTGTGCTGAGAAGAGAAGCAGTGTCTGATAATAGAATCATCAAGCAAAGAAAGTAGCCCTCCTATTTTGCCAGCACAAGACCAAGCTGAAGCAACACTAAGCACATTTTCTTTCTGTTCAGAATTCTGAGAGTACTTACCCCCATCTGTACAGCAGATTTAATTCAAACTTTGGGGAAAACAGTCACTGTTATAGGGCTTAGAGCCATCAGAATCTCTGGAACTATTTATAAAAATAAAAAATTAAAAAAAAAAAAAAAAAATTTACTAATAAATTGAAGGAGAATAAGCTGCTATCCACCTCTTCTTCTCAAGAAAAAAAAAAATGTTGCTGCTGTTGCTTATGATTAGATAAATGCCTAACATTGTGCTTGACTTCCCTGTAACAGATGTGTGGAAAATTGTAATTTCCAAATGCATGATTGTGAGCTACAGAAGAGACCAGGCTGTCCAAACACTGCTGTAAAGGAGTCTGAAGCTTTTGTCTATGGTGCTGTTTAACACATAGGAAAACACACTACACAGAAATGTTGAGATTTTTGCTGACCATTTCTAAGGATGGCAACAAAACCCAGAGATAGAGATAGCTCTATATTTTCTGATAGAATGCTTTTTTTTTTTAACAAAAATGCCAACTCCTTGAAAATGAACTGTTGCCCAGGAATTCCAGCAAAACTCCTATGCAAACAAGACAGGACTGACCAGAGGGGTACCTCGTTTCCTCCTACCTTGCCAGATTAATTCCTTCCCAATTCTTCTGGCAAACTGCTAGAGAAGTAAAAGCCTGAAAACCAGCTGCCAGCTTAGGGGCTCCAGAACTGCTCAACTAACAGACTCAGTAATGGCACAGATGCTCAGAATCCCCAGGATTCAAACCCTTCCTATGCTGTTGTTTTTCCAACACTGCGGAGAGCCTTTGGAAGAAGCTGGAAAACATGCTCTGAATTCTTCAAAAGAAAATTTTGGACCTTCTACTGCACCTGAAATTTCAAAATCTCATTCCACAGTTCTGTTTTGGAATGATTTCACACACACATGTGCATAGTTTTTAGTTTTCCAGGAAACTGGAAGTGCCTAAAATCTATCTCCATATTCTGAAAAAAAAAAAAAAAAAAAAAAAAAAAAAAAACATAATATGCATGTAAAAAAAAAAAAATCTGAAATCTCACCATTGTAGAAAAGCTTGTGCCTGGAAGACTTAAACTGCACGGTCTCAGCATAAAGACCTCAGAGAGATATAAAAGTTGCCTCCAAAATTTGTTCATGCTTCAATGCATTATAAATGTCTCTTGTTACTCAAAATAACAAAGTAACAGGGTTTTTTTGGCATAAATCCAAATCAAAGCTGCAATAAAAAGTCAATGTTTGCATAATACTCTGTCAATTCTTGATAAGCACATTACTCAGGAATTCTTGACAATGTGTAGGAACACAGAAATATGAGATTAATTTAATGCACATTTTATTTTTAATCACTGTCTAACTATAAAGTTATTTTATATATGCAATATATCATAGCTGTTTTCCGTATGGATGATCCTGTCCCTTTTGCTTCAGGAAAAGTTACATAGTGCACTCTGTGGGATACAAATTGAATGTGCAGCAAGACAAAAATAAAAGGATCAATATTATCATTTCCCACAGATTTACAAGGATTTCAAAGTAATAGGTCTTTCAAAATTTGAACTGACTATAATAGCTTGGAGCTAAATGACTACATGTTATTTGAAACCTTGCTGGTTTGTGAATATTGATCCAATATAATTTTTATGTGCTTTTATGAATAATGTATAAATGCCTTGAGCTGCAGCTAGGTGCTTCTGATCAAGGAAAATAAGACTGTGAAATACATTTAAAATGGATTGGATGCTGAAGTACAAGGTTAGCTCCAAGTGTGAGCTAAGCTTGGGAATGTCATGCAAATATAGAAAATTATCACAAAGACTTGGGATTTTATGTGATGTCTTTAAAAGTGCACTAGCAAAAAGTCTAGACATTAGGGTGAATATTAGGATTTTTGAATCCCATTGCCTCTCTGCTTAAAGAGGTAAGGACAATACATCCAATTACTAGTGCTGAGAGAAACAGTTGGTGATATAGTGATGAGGTCTGCACCTCTAGTAATGACAGAAATACCTGTGTTCAATGCCATGCTTTACAAGGTTAAATATTTCAGTAAACCCCCAAAAGACTCATACCATTTAATGCACTCCTTTACTTAGTCAAAACAGAAGGACTAGTCTACTAAACACTGGAAGTTGAAATGCCTTCCCTGGACTAAGTGCTTGCACATACAGTAATTGAAATTCTGTAGTAGCTTTCAGCTACGTATAAACTGTCATAGTGGAGCAACACATGCCCTGTTCCCACAGCCACCCAGTATGGAACTATCACTTTTCATCTGGACTCCACTCTCATGGGGAAATGTAGAGGTATCATGTTACGGAAATGCAGATGTTAACCAGAGGACAATATGCACTGGTGTCTTAAATACATTGAAGCTGTCAACACATCCTGGTTGTGTGTTTTTTTTGTTTTGTTTTTTTTGTTTGTTTGTTTGGGTTTTTTTTTGTTTGTTTTCTTTTATTCAGCCTTTCCGTAGTTCATACATGTATGACAGTGAGTCTTATAATGTGCTACTCCCTTTCATGACCTGACTTCATGCCCAAATGCAGTAACACGCAATCAAAAGCCACATCCACCAGACTCCCTCCCCTTGCATTCACTGTATTCCATGACTGCCAGAGATCATGATCCTGCCCAGCAGGCTCTCAGTACTAGGGCTGTGACCATATACATCTCCAGGCTTGCTTTCTGGAGAATTTCCAAATAGCAAAATGAGATTTCAGCAGAGCTGGCACAGGCAAGCTACTCGAACAATGCTGGTACAAGTCTAAAACTGAAAGCCACATACAAGACATAGAGGGCCAGTGACACAAGCCAGCAATGGTGTGCAGCTCAGTATTTCCAAGAGGTATTATGGTAGGGATGCATCTTCTACTAATGCAAGATCCTTTGTGCTGGGGCTAGAGCTGCACATGCTAAAGTCAGAGTCTGAAAGCCAGCCTTCTCTCTGGGTATTTCAGCACTGAAACATAAGATATGTTTTATCAGGGGTAGAAAGCCACCTTCCTATCACCCACTCCTCAAACAAATCACAGGAAAGCTGATAGTCAAAAGCATCAAACCCCATGAGTCTAGATCCTGTGGCATATGTGCATGGAGGAGGAGTATGGACAAGGAAAGGAAAGAGGGACAAAGGAAACATCAGCACATACACATAAATGTGCTACACACAGTGCTGTGCTCTGCAGGGAAAGTTAACATCCCAACCAGACCCAGTACACATGCTGACTGTAAAGTCAGAAGGTGCACATAAAACTGCAAAATCACCCCAACTTCAGAGAAAGGAAATTTCAACATTTAGGGATCTGTTTCATGCCCCTTTTGTCTGCGGCCTGCACACAGCTGTAACACCAAACACTAGGCCAGGCTGTGAGTAGCAAGTCATGTGATGCACATTTGAAGCACGGAGTAGTGTACCCGAACTGTAGGCTTCCCAAGACATACCAGATGCCATGGCAACTATTTTAAAATAGTGCAATACATGCTGTGATTATAACCCTTCTCCCCACATTGTCTGAGTAACAGCACAATTGGTAAGGGGGTGTCACATTAGACTTATTTTTCTTTTCCATTCTGCTACACAGGCCTGATCTTAGGACTGCCTTTTTAATATGTTTGATTTTTTACCATTGAAGTTACCATTGAAGCAGTTGCTTTTTTAATAAATGCAGGGACAAGGCAAAGCAGATTTTTCTAACTGAAGATTACTGCAACCTGTAGAGGTAGGCAGTATCTTCAGAAGGAAACTTTTTATCCATTGGGATAGGCGTTCTGCTCCATTAAACCCAGGACTAGATTTGGAAGATAAATCAACACCAGTGTGCTTCTGGCTTAATCCTGGTTTGGGAGGTGCTTCAGGAGTGAAGTTTAAACCATGAAATTTGGTCAGCAGATCAAGATGGCAACATTTTCTAGGAATACCATCACTAGCACTCATGGGCGCAGATAACTTTCCAGGCTTGTCCTCCATGTTGTAAGCAGGCCCTGTGTTTACCTGTGAGGCCCTGTCCTCCTGTGCAGGTTTCAGGCACTCTTCCAGTCTTGACAATCATTACAGCACTCAGCAGACCCTGAAGATATGCTCCCCAGATATATCCTTGAGCTCTTGCCATCTTGGTCAACCTACTGAATGTGAGCACCACTCATTTCAGTTGCAGCTGAGGTGCATGAAAGAACCTCAAGTGCTGCTGTGGGACTGCATGATCAGAGTAAGGAGAGGATATACACCTTATTTATAATACCAGAGGATTCTAGATTTCCCTAATGACTATCATCCCTTACAAGGAAAGATACTTCAGTAACAGAACTTCCTCACATAACTCTTCCATGATTTGACTAATACTGTTCAGCGAATGGCCTCCTCATACATCAATCTTTTGGAAACTGCATTTATTGAGGTTCCTAATTTGATCTTACAGTTAGTTTAGGCAGATTCCTTGATGTTGATTGAGGTGTCATTCTAAAAAAAAAAGTAAAATAAACACATTGGGAAATCTTTGTTACTCTCTTTGACAGTCAGAATGGTTTCTAGACAAATTTAAAATCAAAACCAAATCTGTATCTAGAAAACAAGGAATTCAGATTACATAGATGCAAATACATGGCAGGGGGGTTGGAACTAGATGATCTTTAAGGTCCCTTCCAACCTTAGCCATTCTGTGATTCTATGAAATACAATTTGTATCATGAAACGTGCTATTCCATATCCCAGATTACTCGGTTTTAATTGCAAACAATGCAAGACTCATGCATGACTTGTTTCAGCCCAAAAGAAACTGTTAAAAACCAATACTTCAAAGCTCTACCAGAAAAACAATGTGTAATGGAAATTCTGAAAGGCCTCTAATTAACCAATGAACTTTTTCTACATACTCTTTTGCAGCTACACCCATTGGCCAGAATCTCTGTTGGCGATACTCTGATTGCTGAAATGATTACGTGCTGGTGGAAGAATATGCTAATAATAATAGCTGAGTAGGACTAGAAACTATTAGTAAGCCCTATCTGATGTTGAATACACAAATGCCATTATAACACTTATCAAGTTAGGAAACAGTGAATATTCGTCTTTTAAAAGTGCAATATCATACACATCTAATTGAACTTTAAATTGAGCTTTCTTTTCAGCAGGTTTTCTACTGAGGAGACCAAAGTGCGATAAAGGTTAAGTTTTGTGAATGCGTATAGAAAGCCACACATGCCTACCACATTTATTTGTTCATCCTCATGAGTTTATATTTCATATTCCAGATAAATCTTTTCCTGTGATTTATTCCTTGTTTTCCATTCCAGAAAAATGTGTGCCTCCCAAGACACTTGGTTTCTAGCTTGTAAACCTCAGAACATCATAATTTTATCAAATATAGACACAGAGAAAATAATTTTGAATGTAACAGCGTGAAAGCTTAACACATATTTCTCATTAGCAGCTTTAGCAAGCAGGGGAAGGGAAATATGGTTTCTATTCACCATTTATTCTTCTATGAGCACCTTCTAGCATGACTTCTCTCTATCGTATTTGCCCCAGCATATTCTTGGTAGAGAAAGAACTGTATTTAGGCTCTTTTGATCTTGATGTATTATTATATATTTTGCTGCATAGTTTCAATTGAGAAAGCAATACAAAAGGAACAGTCTTTCCCCTTAAGACATAAAATTAGATGGTTTGTGATTTTCTTTTTTAGTTACTAGGGAATAATTGAAGTGTGATGTAGTGAAACGTAGGTTGGCAGCTCACTGACCGGCTCACATACTACCCATATGTTTCACAATGCAGAAGATTTAGAAGAAATTATTTTTAGACTGTCAGGCACAAGGTCTAATAATGATGGGGTCATCTTTCAACACTACTCTTGTGTATATCCCTCCAGAGATATGTCTAACCATCACCTGTAATGCTTGCTTGACCTCCGTGAACAAACCAGTCTTACCAACAACAGCTGCTGCAGAGAAAGCCCAGAGAGGGAGAAGAGATATCTGCTTCTGACTTTTGCAAATCTCCCTGTGAACTATTTACCAACTTCGGTGTCCCGGAGGAACCACCACTCCAGCAGTGCTAATTCCACAGCTGTGCAGAGACCAGGGAGGAAAGTAGGGCAGAATGTCAGCCTTAGTGTTTGAGGTAGTTTTTTGCTGACTTTGCTTTTCTGTACTGGTAATATAGTGTAAAACATGGCTGAGACGAGTCTCTTCTTTAGTTCACGTGCTGTCCAAGCAAGAAAATTTCACAAATGACTTTTTAAACATTTGCTCTCCAACCTACAAAAGATGCTCCACAATGACAGGCTGATTAGTGTCACAGATCTGGGAGCACTGGGCTTTAAAGATACCAAACTTCAGGCTTCATGTTCTGACACTGTTACTTGCACAAGTGCTACTAATAAAACTCTGAATTCACAATAGCAGCTAATAAATTAGTAACATAACATTTACTTTATTTTTGGATCTTTGCTAAAGAGCATTATTTCTGTAAACCAAGCTGTAAGCCATTCTCAAAGAGGGAAATACAAGAAAGAAAACAGGTACAAATAATTATGGAGAAACAACTGAAAAAAAATGCCAAATACTGTCACAGCCCAGTGTGCCTGTGTGTGGGAGAAGGTAACAGAAATGAAGGTGCTGCTGAAGCCATTTTATTTCAGTTAGATAAGAACACAGAGTTACTAGCTGAAAATCTGTACAGATGGGCTTCCATAATAGGAAAACCTGCACTAACATAATATTCAGGGACCAGAGTGGACTTCTTTGGAAAAATAATAATAGTAATAAGTAATAGTAAAGAAAGGAAAAAAAAAAAAAAAAAAAAAAAAAAAAAAAAAACCAACTTCTAAGGAGGAGAGGTTCAATGCAACATTTTATTTAGATTTTTTTATTTAGAAGATAGAAGATACCTGCACAACTTCCTATTTACTTCTTCTAAGCATGTAATACATCATCAAAGAAACAATATTCAAAGATGCACTAAGGGATTTCTTACTTTTTGTTCCTTTTCTTTTTCATTGTATCTTCAGTAAAATATGATATCAATCATACAGTAAGCTTCTCTCTCAGAAGTGCTATTAAACACACTAGGGTTAGGAAATACACATCAGACATTCTGGTATTTCCACAGAAATAAATACATACTGAAGTAGTACCACAGAGCATTAGAAGGGATAAAGTAATAGTTTAAGCAAGCTTCTGAATGTTTTTTGAGTTTGGGTCTCTTTTCCTCACCTAATCTGTGTCAATAATATTAACTAAAAACAGATCCACAAATATTTACCATGTAAAGCAGAAACACATGCAAGGCACTTCAGAAAGCTCTGTTCAGCAATCCAATATTTGTTTTATTCAGTTCAACACCAATACACTGGGATCAGTGCCAAGGTTATGAATGCTGTTGAATGAATCCCAAAGTGTCCTTTTCCGCTATGTTTTGAATCCCCATTATTATAGTTCACTGTAACAATAAACCTCACCCACTTCTCACCCATCTTTCTCCCTGTGGAGCAATAGACACTTTACTTAAGAACTTTAATCTACAGAGAAACACATTGATAACACATTCCCAGCAGAAGGCTATTATATCGTATCAGGGACAAAATACTTAACACAAGTCATGAGATTGAAACAAGATTGCAGACATGTATAGCAGAAAGCACATATGCTTCCAGACACCAACAAACCCATCACTTCAGTAGGGATGTAGGTCTGTTACCAAGAGGAGAATTTGACACAAGGACTGTAATGCTAGAAAACCCAAGGTTTATGTGGTTTCCCAAGTTTCAAAAAGTATTTTTCAAATAGTATTGGTAACATTTATTTCAATAATAGTACTGGATAGTTCAAGCAAAAATGATTTTACAAGCAAATTTCATAGGCACACAAAGTCTCTTTCATCGTTCTCTTTCACCTACAGATAAAGTTAGTAGAACTAGTATAACCCATCTTTGCAAGATGAGGCTGTGTGTATCACATCCCATTGCTTTCTCAGTCTAGTTAATACCTATTTTAGCTACAAGGTATTAAAAAAAAAAAAAAAAAAAAAAAAAAAAAAAAAAAAAAACCTGCCCAAGTAGTCTGTGGACAAGGATTACCCTCTCCTGAGTCTAGCCATTCAAGAAGTGATAATGCTTCTGGAATATTATGACTCCTGCAATCCTGCAAAAGTAGAATAAGAATGTTTCATCCACCACAGTATGATTCTGTGCTACTTGTACCACTACACAATTTGTAAAAATCTAATAGTTGACCTATTGATATAAAAACTGTCATTTATCAAACACACCACAAAATCTGCTTTCTTGGTAATAAAGAGAAACACCCATTCTCAACTTGCATTTACAGTTTTTTGATTTCTTTCCTTTGAGAACAGGGGAGCTCTGGTACTCTCATGCCCCTTGTGAGTTCACTATCCAATTACCTATCATCACCCAGCAGTGAATCACACCCTGAAGTTAGATTTAGTAGTTTGAAAATTCAATTCCAGCAAAGTTCAAATGAAACAGGTCAAAGGGACACATCACTGGTAACACTGAAAGCACAGATGTTTAACAGAGACAAGTTTAAATTTCATTCTGGCAATAGTTTAGCCTTTGAACTCACAAAGAGCTTAGCCTGTTTAGCAACAGAGTATCCACGACAAATTCATTTTCCTCAGTTTGTTTGAGTCAGTAATACTTATACCAAGAACAGTGTTATTTTAAAACAGCAAGAAATTTCTTTATACAAATAATATAGAAAATCAGTATTTTAGTCTCTGTGGAATATTCCATCAAGTAAATCAATTAGGGATGGCAGAATGCACTTGCAGTGATTTCTATCTACGAAACATTTAGTATTAATACTCTTCCATATTTCTCTGTCAGTAAAAGAATTAAGTATGTGCTTGTTTTTCAGATGAAGAAATCAAGCAGAAATGTGCCTTTGTCAAAAAAGAGATTGATATGAAATTGAAAATTAGAACACAGAGCTAAGTATAAATATTAGCCATACTGAATCCTAAAGCTCTGTAAATACATTAAAGACCTACCACCTTCCTTAATCTCATCCATTCCTTTATCTTGTGGCTAAGGAACAGGTCTGGGGTTGGAGTGCCTTACATCTTATGCCAAAGAACCGTACACAGTTATTTAGTGATTATGGCAGAGCTCTTCAAACACAATTCCCACCCATCAATTGCATACCTCAACAAAATATTGCTGAACTAAATCAATTATTGTTTGTGAAGCGTGTTGAGTTCCTGTGTGGAAGTGTTATTAGAAAGTTTCAAGGACTGAAGTAAGTTAATCATAGAATCACAGAATATCCTGAGTTGGAAGGACCCACAAGGATCATCAAGTCCTACCCTGGGTCTGCACAGGACCACCCAAAAATCAGACCCTGTGTCTGAGAGCGTTGTCCAAACACTTTTTGAACTCGGGAAGGCTCAGTGCCAAGACCACTGCCCTGGGGAGCCTGTTCCAATGCCCGACCACCCTCTCAGTGAATCTTATCCTGATACCCAACCTGAACCTCCCCTGTCCCAACTTTTTGCCCTTAATGAACAAAAGGGGGCAAAAATGAGGGAAACAGTCCTATGCACAGAGAGCACTTAGTTCACTATAACAAGCTTTTCAAATGTTGATCTCTTCAATAAGCTCAAGTAAAAAGCAAGATATCTTTTTACACTTCTAAAAGTTCAAGTTACTGTAAATTATTCTGCATGTTTAAAAGGTCTGGTTTACATAACACAGGAAGCCTGCCATTACCTTTCTTTCTCCAATTAAAAACATATTATAATGTAATTTACATGAGATCAAAAAGAATACAGCTTTGTCTGAAATAAGTTATTTTATACAAAATTACAAAGAACTTTCTTATACATTGTGGGAAAAGTTGAGGACCTACAGCTTGTTGAATAGAAATTACTTTGGAATGGTTTTCATTTTGTTTTTTGTTTTTTGTTTTTTGTTTTTTGTTTTTTTTTTTTTTTAACTTCAGTATTACTATGGTTTCCAATGGAAATTGCACGCATGTAAGAATGTAAAATTGGACTCTCGGACTACTCTTCTTTATATACAAACATATAGTGTATATATACAGTATATATATATATACATACACTTATAACCAGTATATACATATAGCATATATATCCAATATCTCCCTGGAACACCATCCTTAGAGACAGAGGAGCTGAACAGAGGTAGCAACTCTTTAAAGTTGTTTTCCTTAGAGCGCAAGAACTCTCCATCCCCTTGCATAAAAAAGCAGGCAGGGAGAGCAGGCAAGCAGGATGGCTGGGCAAGGCCCTGCTGGTCAAAGTGAGGCACAAGAAGGAAATGCACAGGCAGAGGAAGCAGGGACACATGGCCTGGGAAGAGTACAGGGATGCAGTCTAGGTGTGCAGAGATGGGATAAGAAAAGCCAAGGCATGAATGGAACTTAGTCTGGCAAGGGTTGCAAAGAATAATAGGAAAGGATTCCATAGGTACATTGTTCATAAAAGAAAGGCCAAGGAGAGAGAGAGAGAGAATATACCTCCTCTGATGAATGAGGAGAGTGAACTGGCAATGACAGACATGGAGAAGGCTAATGTGCTCAACAACTTCTTTACCTCCGTCTTCACTGACAGTCAGGCTTCCTAAGTCTGTTGTTTCCCCAAACGCATAGATGGAGGCTGGGGGATCAAAGTTCCACCCACTGTAAGTGAAGAGCAGGTGCAAGACCACCTGATGAAATTAGACACATACAAGTCTATGGGGCCTTATGACATGCATCCCAGGGTCCTGAAGGAATTGGCTGATGTATTTGCCAAGCCTCTCTGCATCCTATTTTAAAAGTCCTGGCAGTCAGGCAAAGTCCCTGGTGACTGGAAAAAGGGAAACATCGCTTCCATTTCTAAAAAGGTTATAAAGAAGGACCCAGGGAACTACAGACCAGTGAGCCTAACCTCTGTGCCTGGCAAGATCATGGAAAAGATCGTCCTGGAAGCAATGTCAAGGCACATGGAAGACAAAGAGGTGATCCAAGACAGCCAGCATGGCTTCACTAAGGGTAAATTGTGCCTGACCAATCTGGTGGCTTTCTATGACTGAGTAACTACATCAGTTGACAAAGGAAGACCAACTGATGTCATCTACCTGCACTTCTGCAAGGCCTTTGACACATGACAAGGCACATCCAAATCGGAGAAGACGGATTTGATAGGTGGACCATTTAGTGGATAAGAAGTTGGCTTGAAGATCACACCCAGAGAGTGGTGATCAATGGATCTATGTCCAAGTGGAGGCTGATAACAATTGGTGTACCTCAGGGGTCTGTGCTGGGACTGGTACTGTTTAATATCTTTATCAATGATATAGACAGTGGGATTGAGTGCACCCCCATTCAATTTTCATATGACAACAAACTGAGAGGTGCAATTGATACAACAGAAGGAAGGGAAGCCATCCAAAGGGACCTGGCCAAGCTTGAGAAGTGGGTCCAGGTAAAAATAATGAACTTCAACAAGTCCAAGTGCAAGGTGCTACCAAAAAAAAAAAAAATCTGTTTGACAAAAACAAAGTAGTTTCAATATTTCCCATTTATATTTCCCATTTTTCTTTGATGGTACTCCAAAACTCTCGTCCAAAACTCCAAATATTTTCTAACATCCTGGAAGGACATTATTTAAAATTAGGGGGTGGGGGGAAAGGGAGGGGAAGAAGCAAGGTTTGGCAAGTGAGGTTTGCTCTGTTGCTGAATAGGATGTGCTGTAATTATAAATATATATCCAGTAGCAAATAAGCTAATTTTTTATTTACGTGGTCTTGGAATGACGTGAGCAAGTGCCAGACTAGAGCCTGATTCTTCATATGATGTCTTAGTCTTCAGGTTCTTGTCATAGGGTGTTGTGAGACTGTAGGAAAATATCCTACAGGAGGGTACTAGCTTTTCAAGATGCAGGATTTCTGCTTTCATAGGTGGCTTTTAAATGGATTCTCCAGCTAATTAAAGTAAACACAGTATTCCTTTTCTCTCTCTCTCTCTCTCTTTTTTTTTTTTTTTTTTTTTTTTTGTATTGGAATGTCATCAGATTTGCTCTAAATATTAAGCATTCTGTGCTGGTAAGAGGAGCTGTGCTGGAATTTGGACATTTTCCTGAATTTCATCCTTTATGCAGGTTAGCTCTGCAAGATGAAACACAGAGGCCTCGTGGTAGTAGTTAATTTCTGATCAGTATTAATTTAATGTGTATCTTATTTCACAGGATGTTCATGTAAACCTGAGGGTGCAATTATATCCTTTAAAATATTTTTCTTAAAACTGGATACTATTTAAACAAAAGAATATTAAACATCAAAATTAAATTAAACTGAGCAGTTGAAGAGCATTAAGAAGAAATACCAGGAGGCCAACAGAGCCCTGATCCAGTCAAAACGAAGTTCTGTGGCCACCAACCAATAAAAACTCCTTGGGCTGTATGTTTTTTATGACTACTCTGTATTCAGAAGAATAACTGCTTTTTCTCTGCAACTCTGCTACTAACTGCAGCAGAGTACCACTTTTCAGAACATGAATGCTATGCTGCCTTCAATACAAAAGTCAAACTCTTGCAAGTTTTGCATTTCATTATTTCCTATACCACCATAATGTGGTATCAAATATCATCACATGAAAGGCAAGTCTATAAATATTATAATGAAGGAATCAAATATTTTCATATCTTCCATTGCAGTTATGGGAGGCAATGAATGTGCTGAACTTCACCAGGCGCAAGGAAAATTTATACCAGACAGCACTGTGCAAGACTTGGTCTTTGCTACAAATAGTGGTTAATGATACCATACTCAGTAGGCAATGGAAACTACCTAAACATATCACAGTATCATTAAAAACATGTTATGATAAACAAGAAGAAAAACAATGAAACTAACAACTTATATATGTATATGTATACATATTTGCAATCATGTGAACAAATTATCTACTCATTGACCTACTTACAATCTAGTCAGGAAATTCACTCACAACCAAACAGAAAAACACAAAAATCAGGACTTTAGAAATATATCCAGAATATTTTCCAGTTGCATGGCATCTTTCACCTCGTGACTTTTTACTAACATTAATCCTACATGTGAACACTATCAGTCTCTTTTATATGGCAAGAGTAAATGCAGGCACACTAGAATAGCAAATACAACCACAACTATCCGGGCTCTGTGACTGCACTTTTTTAAGCAGGAATAAAAAAAAAATATTGTTTTCTCAGTTAAAATGTGGTAGGGATTCATTGTTTGAAGTTATGACTGCTACCTCAGTGGGTAGTTCCCTCCATTTCTGGGGGACTAGAAGCCAGGATATACAGACTCCTACAGAGGTAACACTAGAAACTTGGAAAGTAAATGTAAAGTCATAAACTTTTCTTTTTCAAAGCAGAACAAAAATCTTCTAGTTTTTCCAAAAGAGAAGCAGATTTGGCTAAGGATGATGCAAGAACATACTGCAGACTAAATCAGCTATGGTGATTTTTACACCTTATCTTAATATGAGTACTCTTCTTTATTC
This sequence comes from Aythya ferina, assembly GCF_964211825.1. Classification (NCBI taxonomy): domain Eukaryota; kingdom Metazoa; phylum Chordata; class Aves; order Anseriformes; family Anatidae; genus Aythya; species Aythya ferina. Next base: position 49,692,557 of record NC_140300.1, on the reverse strand, counting down.
ATAATGATATTTTATTTCCTCAGAAAAAACAAAAATACAATCAGAATAAAACTCATAGACTCAAAACCTTCTGAATATAGGGAGATTTGAGAAATTTAGAAGAATTAAACTGGATATATATGTGAATAACTTGTACAGAGGAAAAGTTACCCTAAGGTGGAGAACAGCAAGGCAGGCAGAAAGGTGGAACCTAACATGTCTGACATCAAAATAAAACACACAATGAGAAACAGGCAATAAGATTGTTTCTATTTTAAAATAACTCTAGGTCTTCAGTTAGCAAACTTTATCTAAAAGTTTGTCAAAGTGTAAATGAATTGTACATTACACTGAGAAAAATAATTTTTTCTCACTGTGAACTGCATTTCTTTCCATTTCTTTTTGTTGTGCTTTTATAGCTTTCCCTTTCCATCAAAAATTGAATTGAGTGCTGTATTTCTGAATTTTGTAAATAGAATCAATTAGATGAGAAGAATGATTTAAAACAAACAGCTGAATATAATATTTAATAATTCTGGCATTTGTATAAAACAGTATCACTAGTTGAAACCACTGATCAAGACGTAACTTGATTTTCACAAAGATATTGACTAAAGAGAGAATTTACTTAAAGAGTGACACAATCTGAAAACATGTGCCTTGAATCAAATGCATATATATATCCTAGGCTGTAATTTAAAACTCAAATATTTAAAAAGATTTTGAAACATCTTTTGTAGGTAAGAAGCAGAGAGGGAAGTTTGAGGAGAATAGCAAAGTATTAGAGGGCAGTTTGTTAAAGTTTAAACTATCATATAATAGACTCACAATCAGATGTCAATGTGACAGATTAGAAATAAAGTGAGCTGATTAGGTAAAAAGATCAGTAGATCATTTAGACTTGGCATGAAATGTGTTTTTTGTGTTTTGTTTTTTTTTAATTATGTTACTAAGAAAACTATTTGTCTTGGCAAAAGGTTGACAAAACTTTCTGTAATAGCAATATAGATAAGCTAACATAGCTCCAGTTTCAAAAGAAAAGGTAAGAGCAGATCTTAAATCCCTTCAGTTAAAGGCAAAATTATTATTAAACAGCATCAGAACTTCACACCAAGGCCATAAAAGAAATACTATTATCACAAGCAGACCTATGCCATTCACTTTCCAACAGGACTTATTCCACCTAGTTAAAGCTCAAGCATCTAGAGCTGAGTAGAAACTTAAGAAATTCAAGATGAGAGCTTCAATATCACTTGAGGATTTTATTTTTATTTTCTTAATGTTCAAGTAACAGTAAGACACTGGAATCCACAGCCCTTTACCAGCAGCCCAGGTTGCTAACACAATGCTGGGGAGGAGACAGGCATCTGACAATGCCACAGGGCAATGTGGTGGCTCAAAACACTATCTTCAAACTGGGCAAAATGGAAAGGAACACAACGTGCTTTAAATCTTACCTGTTCTCCATATTAGAAAGAAATGGACAAGAATGGATCCAAATCTCCTTGCAATAGTATTTGTATGCATAAGTAGAAATTGCTGTAAGTCAAGGGCTAAGCAAATGGTGGATTTATATTAATTCAAGCCCTGAACTATAAAATACCATGTGGTAAATGTGGTCAGGCTGAAACCAAGTCAATATTTTTAAAGTTCATTTTTTAAAAAAATTAAAAAGCAGAATTCATCTTCCATGAATTCAGTATTATGTACAGACTTTAAATCACACTATTTGATGGAATTTGTGTTCATTTTATGAAAAAAAAAAAAAAAAAAAAAAAAAATCATTTCAAATCAAATACATGAAAGATTCTAACCCAAAGAAAAAGGCAGAACAAAACACAGAAGTTTTACTGAAACTGCACATTTTTGCAGGTTAGTGTTTTAATATCCTTATACATTAACCATGCTTTTTAATTGAGGACTCACTGGCTTAAATTCACATATATTCTTGAATCTTCCAACTCCTCTCTTTTGTCCAAATGTTTCAGATACATCAGAGCAGTCCAAACATCACTATACAGTGAAATTTAGGCAACTAAACTGAGCTCAGGGAGTCTTGTAGACATAAAATAAGCCTTTAATCAGCCAGTCAGCTGTAAAGCTTCCTGGATACTATAGCTACCACGATGGTTGAAACATGTGAAGAAGGAATTTAGCTAGAAATTGAGGAAGATTTTACTGGAAACCCGTGCCTGATTTGTCAGCTTAAGACAGGCAGCTGTCTACTAGAGATGGTGTGAAGTGGAAATCGTAACTTCATTGAGGTCAACAGTAAAATTCCTTTGACTTTAATGAGGCTAGAATGATTCCTACATTCTTCACCACAGACCCAATTAAACATGCTTTCCTATGACACCATCATTTCAACATAATATCACTTTGGAAACATATTTCACAACAACGTATGGCAGAAAACAAATATAAATTATTTGTAATCCAAGCCTTCACTGTACAGTAAATGACTCAAGTTTTTCCCAACACAGAGTTTTTATCCTTAAAACAAACATTAACTTGTGACCTTCATAATTAGTCTTTCTCTAGAACACTAGTAGCACAAAGCGTCCTTAAGAAAATGCACTTCTTTCATCTCTGTGTGGTGGTGTTACATAGCTTTTCCTGAACAAATTGGCAACTTCTGACTCATTTGTATTTATGAGAAGGACTCTGAGTAGGCAACTTCTAGCACTGGTTCTCAGCATTATATTTCCTTCTCTACTGAAAATAAGGAAGTATATTACGTAAGAAAACAACAAAAGATGAATAACTTATTGCCCTTTTGGGTAGTCTGGGATATTTACAAATCTACATCCTTGCTGACGCAGTAAAAATACAAACTAGTAATCTTAAGAGACTTGCTGTCCCCAGGGCAGCACTGCTTTCAATTTTATTATTGTTATTTATCTAGTCATGGGAGAATAGCAGACTGGAAGAACTTACTTCAGTTAATCCATCTTCTATCCATGGTGGAGCAGATAACGTGCACAGAAACTTGTGAAACTTTTGCTTCACTTTTTGGAGGCTTATCAGCAGTTGTGTGTGCAACAGCATTGCCAAAATAATTCAGACGTCATTTTGTTTCCTGAGACTCCTTCCTTTAATCAGGAGGATATTCCCTCCTGTTTCTGTGCTGTTCATTCCCAGCTGCTGAAGAGCTCTAGGGAGTGCTCAGCACCCTCCCTGCCTGGTCTTCACAGTGGGAGTTCCTACTTCTGCCAAAGTTGCCATCTCAAAACAGTGGCTGCTGTTTTGCAAATAGACAGCTTCAAAGAGCACGCAATCATGGCAGAATCTGGGATTTTATTTAAAATAAAGCAAAGCAAAAATAGCCCCTCCCCCATTCCTCACCAATCCTAGACCTCATTGTTAAAAAGAAAATTCTAGAAGCCATGAAACCTAACATATATACACACACACACACATACACATACATATACTAACATGTATTTGTAGCAAAGCTCTTCTGATTGTTAGGCATTCTGGAAAGACTCTGCCACACAGGGTTAACTGCTTATGTTAACAATGTTAAGCAGAACATTGTTTGCTAGCCCTTCTGCAAGAAAATCTGAAAAATCAAAATCCTGTAGTGATGGGAAGACACAAGTGGCATTGACAGTTCAAAACTCTGTCTTTCTGTTCAATTACACAATCCTCAAACTGTCTTTCTATATCTGAGTTTCTTCATCTAAGTAATATTTATAAAACCTGTGCAACATGAATAGGTCATTAAAGTCTCGCATACATTTTAAAGTATTCTTAGAGTTTTATACAAAAAAGTTGTATAAGATTTTTCCTTATCATATTCATTTTAGGAAGTCTGCAAAGAAGAAAAATCTATCATAATGCTAGCAACAATAATTTCAGTTTTGTTCATTCCAGTGATAAAAATTTTCATCTGAAGGGCTGAATCTCCTGTGTATGCTTACTTTTACGGACTTCAGATTAGAGTTTCACTTTAAATTTCACATCTGCAATTGCATAAAACACTCATTAACTTGCTCTTTTACTAAAATAAAATTGTAGAGAATCCTGGAAAAAAAGAACATGGGGTCTTTCCATTTAGAATTAAAAGTTCCCCATTATTTTTGAGCAAAATGAAACACAGAGCAAAATGCTTTCCCAAACCTCACTGACTGATTCCATACCAATAAAATCACAAGGACCTTTTCTATTTGATACACAGTAATAACCTGGAGCTACCTGAAATAAGGAGAATTGCTTATTATTCTTATCACATCACAGACATGATGTTAATGCTTTGTTGCTTGTGCCCCAAATGCACACGAAGCAAATGCACAGCCTTTGCAGCCACCAGAACAGCTCACTCCTGTCCTACTCTCTCAGAAGTGACGAAGTATTTATTTTGCTACTGTTAAACAGAATTAAAAAAAAAAAAAAAATCTTAATTTGCTATTATGAATAAGTAGTGATAAGCCAAAACCTCAAGCTCTGATAGTGTTTTTAATTGCCTTCAAAGGTTACAGTATTCAGACCACTAAGGATACAATGGCTATTCACAAACTTGTCTTTAGAGGAAATATTTCTATTTTTAATATTAAACATTTATTCAGATCTGAAGATCTTCTGATGTTTCAGAAACATGTCTGACAACACAAGTATTTTTATAGAGTCACCGCACATACTTCAAACAAATCTGATCCAGTCAGTGAAAAAAATAATCTTGCTATTTATACCACCATTAAATGAACTGGGGTCCCATCTGACTGTGCTATATAGGCTCTGTTCAAAATCTTCTCCCAGAAAATTTCTCATTAACAAAGGTATAACCTAAAAATAACAGATGGCACACTTGAAACATTGTGTGCTCCCAAATTAATCCATACTCCCAGTAATACACAGTAACATATATTCCAGCATATCACATAACACACTTTTTATCGATATATTTAAAAGTAAAATCAAATATTTTCTTTATATTTCTCATGTTTATGCACCTACAGAACTTTAGATGTCCAATTTACTGGAAAAAGTGAACACTGTCAGAAAAATATATAAATATATATATATACATATAGTTTTGAAAAACCAGAGTAGAAATATCACTTCTGACCTTTTCTTGCCCAAATAGATTGAATATTAATATCTATCAACTTTAATGTGTAGAACACACTGCTGATATAAGATTTTCTTATTTTTTTCACCATTGAGAGAATAAAAATACCTTAACAAAAATATTTACATCTTTGGATTTTATTTTTTTTTCCCCATACTATAGTATAAGTGATTCTTTCTAAAGTTGTTTGAATTCACCCTTTATACATACAAGATCTGAATCTCATACTTATTGTTCTGGAATAATAGTGTGCCTGCATTTTTCCTTATTAATACCTCAGGTGCAACCAGCTTATAATCTAGGTGTAAGGCCTTGTCAAACGGTTTGTATATAGTACATTACTATAAATCCAAGTCAACCATAAGTTTTCTTATCTTTAGAATGAATGAACATGTGAGAAGGCTTGGAAAGAATCATGATAAAATATCAGGAATTAATGAATTACATATAGAACCAGCTTCATAAAAAGGGCTAGAAACTAGCATTACTAGAAATCTAACAATTTCTGACTATTATAATTCATAATGCCTCACTTTTTTGTACATACAGCATAAAACCAGTAGAAGATTTTGGGGTTAGAACTTGTGTGGTGGTTTTACCCTGCTGGGCAGCTAAACTCTACCACAACCGCTCTCCCATACAGATTAGATTGACAAATCAAAAGTATGTTAAGTAGTCTTACCACAAGTGTAAAGCAGAGGAGATTGACTTGTGAAGCGATCACAATGAATAAATTGCTAAAATATGCACAGTAAAAACAGATCAGATTAGTTCATGTACATAGTTGTTCCGATGATGTGTGCAAAAGCTCTCCTTCAATTCTAGTACGAGACTCCAAGTGATCAGGGAGGAACAATGCCTCAGAACAAAATACAGCATCACTAGAAACTATAATTACTAATTACTTACCAATTCTGCTTTCTTTTTCCCTATCAAAAGCCTCAAACTGAGTACCATGTTGTTTCCTCTGCTTCATTGGGGATGTCACTGAGTATTTTGTTTCATTTAGTCGTTTAGTATGACTTTTGAAAATATTACATCTCTCTTCAATTTAGGGGAAAAAAAAATAACTTCATTGTGTTTTGCCACTTTATCTTTAAGAAATATCACAACTCACTCATTTTCAGAGGATGAGGACAATTTGATGATTACAGTTCTACAGTATTATAGAATATGAGTATCTCTTCTGCTGAGCATTCTTCATCATTCTGTACTGATCTCACTTCCCATATCTGCCACCTATCTATGCCTTCAAATACATGTGTTTGACTATTCCTTTCACTTCTAAAGGTAAAAGAAGAGTTCTGCTTTTCTGCTGTTCAGAATCAAATACCACCCCACTGTTGCAGCCAAATAAATCTTATTTTTTTCTTACCACAGTGAAAGTTCAGGTCTTATATGAATGCTGAGCTCAGTGCTGTACCATAATTTTTATTTCACTAAAAATAATTGTGTTGACTTACATTTTCCCAGATTAACTCCATCGCTTCTATACTGCTAACAAATTGTTAAATTTCCTAGATCTCATTGTATAACTCTCTCATGTTTCAGGTTGTTTGCCAGCAAAAGCATCTAATTTTCTTACTGCCTTAGTAAGGAAACTACTGCCCAGAACATTACTAATTTCACTGACTGCACAGTAATAAATAAACTTTCATCAATATTGTAGATTTATAGGTTGTGTCAGCTTTTAGATAGTGCCAATGAACGTCAACCATATGAGATTTCTTGTTTGTAAATCATTCTCTCTCTTGTTTCTGCTTTCTGCTTAGAGAAGTATGCAATGGTGTCCTGTGCTGCTAACACACTGACAATCAGCAATGCAATTGCAAGTCTTACATATAAATGAGCACAATGAAAACATCTGGACTGAGAAATAAGTAGTCTCACTGTCCTGTTCACTGGCTCACACTGCAACTGGTTTTCCCCTCCAGAAATGGGGGCAAGTGTGTGGGGATGGAGCTGGAGGGAAGGGTTAGAAGAGTCAGTGTTAAGTGGACAAGTAATTTTAAACAAAAACAAAAATATGTTTTACTGCTACCTGTCTGAATTTATTTTGAGTAAGCTTGAAGGAGCTGACTGGATGGAGCACAGCCATTGAGGTGCTGAGGTCCTGTAAAGCCTATTCCCACCAACAAAGGTTTCTAAGGAGATGTATGTTCCAATTTGAGAGACACTTTATTTAAGCAGAAACCCCTAGTAACCTCAAAGAGATGCACTTCATCTGTATGAAGGCATATTTTAATGTTGGGTTTTTTTCTTTTTGGCTGGCAGCCATATAATTGTCTATGGAGATTTTTGTACAGTAAAGTTATTTCAATCACTTAAGAAACTTCAAGATTTATTTTTTAAATGTATCTACTCTATCTTTCACATTCATTGAATTTCACTCTGCTTCAGTATGATAACTAGATGACAACTTTTCTGTTGTAGTTTTTGGTGGGCGTGCAGCTTGTCTCCTGGATTATATAGCAGCTAATGATAGCAGAGCACCATCCCTTGCTTCATCAGCTGCACTGCACTGCTGAGGGTACACTGATGGAAGACAAAAAGTGCTCCCCTGAGTCCAGTTGAATAAATTCTGCAGGAACTATTAGCTTCCTCCCACCCCTACCCCTTACCACCCCCACCCCCCCACCCCCCGAAAATTGTGACAAGCCTGGCAGCTTCTAAACGCTTTGAGACCTCTGTCATGGAGAGCGATCCTCCTTCACTGAGGAGGCACTACTGCGTGGCCCTGGGGTCTGGGATGCAGGGGGACCCAGTGGGACTGATTGTTCTTGAGGGTTCTTGTCTTGATCTTCTCCTACTTTTTCTCCTGTTTTCTACGTTGATACTCATTGGTACACCCATATCTGAGCAGGCAACACCAACTAAAAACTATTTTCTCATCTTTTAGTTTAGACTTTAGTTGCCTGAAGAATAAAATGGGGCCTCTCTTTCTATGTAGGTTAAATTTCTACAAACCACTAATACTAGTTCAGCAAGTGACTAAAATCCAAATCCAGATTTTTTCTTTACATCTCCTCCTCTCCTCATTCCCCACACTAAAATAAATAAATAAATAAATAAATAGAAGTCAGACAGTTCTGTTTCTACTTTCCAGATGTGAACAACTGGATTAAATTCTATGGAGAGCTTTTAAAAAATCATAACAAGTCATTGGGTCACGGTCTTCACAGCATAAAGGAAAAAATGCTAAAGCCACATTTCTGAGACCAAGCAACATGGCTGCAGCAGCTGCAAGGTCACAGCAATTGAAACAGAACCATGAAAATGAAACCACAGCCACAAGAACAGCAGCAGAGATGACTTGTAATTTTTTTTTTCCATCATAGAGTCTGGATAATTGCATTCCTTTCTGTAAGCAAAGCTGGCTGTATTGCTATAACACCAAAATTGTTTCACCAGTTCGGGAACTAAAAGGTTTTCCCACCTCCGTGAAAAGTTGATATTTGAATCAAGTTTAGTGAGGAGGTTCAACAGAGCAAATAATGCTCTCTGAAACTTGAGAAAATTACTTATTACAACTATTATTCATTTTGGAAATGAAAGATGAAGGAACAACATAACACTGGAGATAGTTGTTACCTAGAAATATAAAAACCTGTTTTCCCTCACCGGCTTGGATTCTTTCTGCCATATCTGCAACAGGCAGTCAGATGAAAATAGAAGATTCAAACCTATAAACTTCACAAGAAAATCAGAGAATCACAGAATATCCCAAGCTGGAAGGGACTCACAAGGATCAATAATCCAACTCCTGGCTCCCCCCAAGACCACCCAAAAATCAGATAATGAGAGTATTGCCCAAACACTTCTTGAATTACGGCAGGCTTGGGGCCCTGACCACATCCCTGGGGAGCCCGTTCCAGTGCCCAAACACCCCCTCGCTGAAGAACCTTTCCCTAACACCCAGCCTGACCCTCCCTTGTCCCAGCTCCATGCCATTCACTTTGGTCCTGTCACTGTCCCCAGAGAGCAGAGCTCAGCACCTGCCCCTCTGCTCCCATCGTGAGGGAGCTGCGGGCCACCATGAGGCCTCACCTCAGTTTGCTCTGCTCTGGGCTGAACAAACTGAGTGACGTGAGCCACTCCTCATATGTCTTCCCCTCTATACCCTTCACTATCTTTGTGGCCTCCTTTGGACGCTCTCATAGTTTTGTGTCCTTTTTATGCTGTGGGGCCCAAAACTGCACACAGTACTCAAGGTGAGGCTACAGCAGCGCAGAACTGAGCAGGACAATCCCTTCCCTCAACCAGCTAGCAATGCCATGCCTGATACACTCCAGAAAACAGCTGGCTCTTTTGGCTGCCAGGGCATACTGCTGATTTACACAGCTTGCCACTGACCAAAAACCCTAGATCCCCTTCTGTGGAGCTGCTCTCCAGGCTTTCATCACTCGGTCTGTACAGGGTTGCCCTTTCCCAGGTGCAGAATCCAGCACTTGGTCTTGTATATAAACTCTACAACTTTATATAGTTGGTGATTTCCCAGCCCTCTAATTTGTCAAGATCTCTCTGCAAGGCCTCTCTACCCTCAATGGAGTAAACCAGTAATGTAAAGGACTAATTTTCTCTCATCTTCCCTTGTCTGTTAACATATTTCTAAAAAAACGTTGTTGTCCCCCACAGTACTGGCCAGTTTCAACTAATTGAGCTTTGCCCATACTACTTTTCAACCTGCAAAGGCAAATAGCATCTTTCTAGTTCTCCCACGGTACCCAACCTTGCTGCCAGTGGCCATGCACTTTCTTTTTCTACCTGAGCTCTAGAAGAAGATCCCTGCCCAGCCAAGTGAACCTTCTGCCCCACCTGCTTGACTTCAGACTTCAGGTTGCTCTCCCCATTTCCAGGACTTACATTTTGATGGCAGGTTTTCTCCTATTCCCAAAGATTTTAAACTTGGCTACTTCATGGTTACTATGGCCAAGATGACCACTAATTGCCACTTCACCCACAAGACCCTCTCTGTTCACAGGAAAAGTATAATCTTTCTCTCCCCCACTTCTTTTCAAGAGGCTAAATAAAGCTAAGGCATGAGCACCAGTCTAAAGGTCCAGTGTAAAGCTTCATGAACACCACAAAAAGCTTTGTGAGAAGTTTTTTGAATCAGAAGCATGAAGTCGCTTAGCATTTATGACTTCTGCTTTCTTTGAAAAGTCTTATAAATACCATTTCTGGTTTTGTCAATACAAACATCTTTGAAAAATACTTTTTTTTACTCTATCTCTTTACTTGACTGAGCTAAAATAATTCTATGTAGTTTAGGTAAAATATCATACATGATCAAGTCTAAATACATCTTTTTTTTTTTCCAAATAAAAATTAGTTGATTTTAAGATAAAATTCTTACTAAATAGCAAAGTGTTTAATTGTTCAACTTTTTACATGATCTCCAAGACTTAAAAATAAGGAACAAATTTGACAAACGCTAGTTTTGTACTGTACTGGACAAAGATCAGAAATGCAGAAAGTATCACTAAATAATTGGTTCTTTTATGAATTTTGTTACTTAAGAAACTGTTTCTAAATTCATATGAATTTATAAATCTACATGAAGGTACCAAAAGTGTTGCTTTCTAATATGATACTAAACTGAATAGGAAGAACATATCACACTGATTTAGGGTAACATTTTAGTGCATATAAACTTGCATTCAATGTACAGTGAAAAAAAAATGTTTCATTCTTGTTCAAATATACTCACTGTTTCTGCACTGTAATTACATGCACTTATTATCTTTAAGACTTCTATTTAAAAAATGTACACTTCCCATCAATAATTAATCCTGTTTAGAGGAATATATAGCAACACTATTTCATAGCAAGTGCTTAAATTTTTAAGAAGGCTTCAAGGAGAAATAACTAAAACTAAAATCCCTTTATCTTATTCTTGCTATGAAGATTCTCCCTTAGAGGTTTGCTGCTTGGAGCACTTTGCTACCCTTGACATGTCAATCCTACAAGTACAGGGGTGGCTGAGCTGGCTCCACACAAACTCAGCCCTGATCAGATCAGTATGGTGAGAGGCTGGTAATATGTGCACAAGTAAAGCCTGACAGCAGGACAACCACACCTTTGGGAAATGACAAAGGAAGGGAACTTGTGTAAAACACAGAAGTCTTGGGTGCATCAGATGAACTGAGTCCAAGTCCTTTCTGGGCTCCTTTTTCACTGCATAAATATTTCTTTCTGCTTTTAGCTACTACTGCTCTAGATACCAACATGGAAGTGAAATGCTGGCAAAAGTCTCTGGCTTTACTAAGCCAGAAGGTGGTCATTGGCATTGGTACCATCTGAGGAAGCAGTTATTTGCTGAGTAAAGGTAGAAAATGGCAGCTTTACTGTGTAAGCTTTGCCCTCAGTAATTGATCTTGCATTTAAAATGCTGGAGACTTTCTTATTATTTCTCTGGTAGACAGAAATTCTCTACTGAGTTCTTAAAGCCTTAAACTGCAATTCAAGTTTTAAGCTAGTTACCTGCATCTCAGGCCAGATATATTCATGGGTCACAATTCACCACCAGCAGCCAAACTCACTAGTATTTTATGCCTCTGACATGATCTAAGGAATCATTCTTACTTTTTAAAAATTGCATTCCTAAGATGCAGTATACCTAGACATTCTGCTGTGTGCTTAACCCCATTAGGTGATCACTGCTCAGAAACTTTGGATCATATAAAACTGACAACAGTTAGCTTACAGAAAATCGATATCAGTGTTACTAAATAAAGATGATTTACTCTCCACAACAATTTTATTTTAAAAAATGTTTGGTTCTTCAATGGCCAACTTGTTCTCACTACGTATTATTCATACTTAAATATTGAGATGCTCAAAGATCTCCAGGATACCAGGTTAGGAGTATCATCATGTGGCAATGCTTGTTAAGCCTCAAGCAAATGATAGAAATGAAGCAATGCCTATGATTTATTCAAATTTTCATGGTAACAAATCTGAACTGCATGTATTCTCTAGCAGGTAATTTAAGTGTAGACATATAGCTACAGGGCAAAGTGGAGCATCCTACTGCAAGGGGTAGCATGCAGCTTTTCCAGCATAAGAGTTCAGTCTTTAATCCTCTCCAGCTTAATCAGTCTTAATAAAACTCAGCCAAGCAATATGATAATGAGATATAAAAGGAACCCCTTTTTATTTGTCAGAATTGTACAGTGAAAACATGAGTATGATCTACGGGCATCAATGCAAAAGCAAAAATTTCAGTGCTTAGTCCATATGTCACTGAAACTGGAGGAAAAAGTTACTTATTATTTAATTCTTAATGGAAATTGAACTGAGATTTAGGGAAATATATCCCCCATGCAAAGACCACCCCAAATAACATCAAGAGCATTAGAAAAAAGAATACTTTACTGGCAGGAAGCTTGCTCATGGCACATATAATCATTACCCACAGAACCTTGTTAAGAGATTTTTAAACAATCAGCTTTAATTGGTTTTGATTGTAATTTAAAACTGTTTAAATTAGAATTGTGTGTGATATAAATGGGTTAGAGTTTAACACTCTATCAAGAATTTAGTCTCATAAGACTAGAATTCAATCTGTAAAAGCAACATCTATAGTTATGTATAAAGGTAGTAGCCAGTCTTTTGTCATCATCATTGTCATCCTTCGACTTTTGCAAGGTGTATACTGGTCTGCCATCAGAAGTTACTTCTTAAATTTGTTAGGTATCTCCCAAAGACAACGTTTTCAGGGCTATCTTTATAGCCAGTATGTCATTTGGCATTGAATTCAGGTGTAGCACTGGCAAGCAAATATCACATGCATCAATTCAAACATAAGTCTAGAGTCAAATTTCAATTTGATGTGGATGTTAATCTTATAATCAACCTCATGCAAAGCCACAGAGAGAGCAGGAAAAAGTCTATCAGTTAACTGCAAGAAATCAGTACCATGCTGGCACTGTTTCCATATTAAGACCTTGTTTCACTAACCAGCATGATCTTGAATCACATGCCAAAATCTTTTCTTTACATTTACCTTTCCCTTTTTGCATTAACTTTACATCTGCTTTCAGCATATCATAATAGTAGAGTTAAGCAAAAGATTTGTTTGTTTGTTTTCATTTTAGTGTTTTTATTAAGAGAGGGGGAAAATGTCACATAGGGTTCTGAACATTTGTGGTTAGACTGGCAAATGTTTTAGGATCTTAGACCAAAGACCCTTATAGTGAAGCTGTCAAAGGAGCTAACTAATTTAAAGTGACTTGCTTCCATAGGTCTAATGCAGGGAAACTTTATGGCAACATTAGAAAGTTAACCTTTCTTGGCTCTCTTTCTCCTGAGCAGAAGGGTCTGGATACATATAACCAAATGTCAAACTTACATCAAGCTGGCCATCAGTGGGGCAAAGAGAGGCTATTCATATTTGTAGCTCTATGAGGATTCATCTGGAATCTTTCCTCAGACCCTTGACTACTGTGAGAGTTAAAGGCTGCTTAACACTTTCTTGACAAAACTCTTCAAGTTTACAAGGTTTGTACATTAAACCTTTAGCTAGTACTTACCTAGAAATTAACCAGCTTAAGTAGCATCTGTAAAGTGTTTGTCACTCTGTAATTTTCTTTCCTATATAGATAATGGTTTTTACCTAGTATTTTTAAAGAATTTCATACAGCTGAAATATATATATATATATACACATATATACACCCGTATATCAGTATCTTGAAGTAGTGCAGTTTCAGATTTCTATAACTAACAGCCTGCTGTTCACTGCTTACACCCACGCTATGGTTCATCCAAGTTTGACCTTTAATGAGAGGATCCTCAAGTTGAGTACAGTCTCACTGACAAGAATCAAACATCAGATTTGTTTCAAGAACATTAATCTCAAATTTGTCTTTCTTCTTAAAAAGACACCAGTGTCATCTTAAACAGAAACCTTTTCTGAAATAAAATGGTATCTAATAGCTGCTACTAAAGGGCAGTGCATACCTTAAAGTGATGTAAAAAATGTCAGAAATTTTTTGAGTTTCCACTAGAGTTGATTGGTTAAAATAAATCTGCTTTCATGGTTGCCTTGGATTTAGAATCATATTCTAACAATGTAACTACCACCAGTAGATGCATGAATGTCAAGTGGAATGAAAATATCTTTTAATAACGGTATTTTGGATAAGCAGAGAGAGCTTTGCAATGAGAGCAAAATGGCCTTCTTGCTTTAACCTTGGGCAGTCAGATGTTCTCTGAGTCCTCTGCAAACAGCTGGATATTAGTGATAAAAAAACATAAGGACAAGATCCATTGTCAAATATTCTTAATCAAAGCAGTGATAACTCCCCTTGGCTGAAATAGAAGGTAGCCATCAGCACCAAGATAAATAATAAACTATCAGCTACATCTGCAATTTCACTTTCAGGTGCTGACTTAGTACAGGGGAGATGGGTTGACAGTTATATATGTCCTATTGACATTTAAAAGGAAAAAAAAAAAAAAAAAAAAAGTAGAAAAGATAGTGCTGTGTTTGCTAAAGCATACTTGCTATCTCAGTCCTACAAAGTACCTGGGTGGAAAGCTGAAACAGAATTTTACATGAGTAAGAAAATTCAGAGATATGAATTGGCTTGCATTTCAGTTCTTGTCTTCTAGGTCGCATTATATTTTCTTTCCTTCTCCTTACGTGTAATTCATTGTCTTTTTTTTTTTTTTTTTGTCTTTTTTTTTTTTTTTGGTGCTATTGAAATGCTTAATTTGATATGTGCTTCGTTTTTAAAAAAGCAAATTAATACGAAAAAAAGTTGAGCATCTATTCCAACTATTTCAACAAAATACACAAAGCTCTCTTCGTATACTGGCTGATAGCCATACAGACATAGCTGTTCTCCTCAGATATTGGTCCTTTAATTTTCATTCATCTTTGCAAGAAACTATCAACCCAAGTAAATAATAAATGTACACAATTACCACCAGGAAGAATAAAAAGCATTGTCTTGAACTGTGAAAATTGCAGAATAGATACACAAAAAGAAAATACTCTCTAAATATTCTGTGACCTTAATTTTATCATCTACAACAAGATGCTAAGATTTGTAAATCTTAAAATATTGAAAGGAGTGAAAGGTGCTGCAGGAGGCATGACTGCATTTCCTATTGAGAAGGAGCTAGGTCACTGAAGTAAATTTATATTCATTAGGAAAATGTATTCAGATAAACTTGATACTTTACAGACTTGGACTTTTTTGTTCTTCAGACCTCTGTATATCTACAACTAGCAGTCTCCTCCCCCTAACACTTGGATAATTACAGCTTGCTTATTAGAGAAGTCACCCTGCTTGTGTAAGGGAAAAGGGTCAGGCATCTTGGGAAGTCTGCTCTGTGCTCACCATTTTTAGGGTCACAGACAGTGACACAAGACAGTGACACAACGACTGCAACACAACTCAGGAACAGAGCTCTGGACCAACATGTTGATTCTATTTATGCGATAATAATGATATGATATAATGATGGAATATAATATGATGATATAATGAAAAATACCTCAACGTTTCCCATGTCTCACTTCTTCTGTCCTTAATATCATCTATCCCAGTCATATCCCATTCTTCATTCAGTATTAATTTCAGAGTTGGGTTTCATAAGCAAGAAGGGATTTTTATATTGCTTTTTAGCTAGATATGTGCCAAATCAAAAGTTCTCAAGACTATAGTCGGGAAGTTATTATTATGTCTCTTGGTCAGAGGTTTTTGGGTGTTCCAGTTATATGACATCCTCCTACATTTCAAGTATCAGTATACAACATAACATCTTTGAAATAAAATCAACTAATGTAAAGTATTCAGCATTTCTGTGGAGGTTTGTGCAACAAACCAGAATTTACTAACATGAGGAGAACTTGCATCTAGGATTTGCTACAACTGGAAAATCTGATGGGGCTTTTTTATGATTAGCATTCAAGAAACTTGTTCAGTGTAGCAATATGTTCAGAAATTGGTAAACGTGGCAATATGTTCAGGAATTGGTGAATACCAATTCATGATAGGCATGTTGTATCACAGACATGAATAACATACCCACAATGGTGGTTGGGATGGTTAAATTTGCTATTTCAGTTCAGACGGTAAGAAAAAAAAAAAAAAAAAAAAAAAAAAAAAAAAAAAAAAAAGTGATACTCATCCTAAACCATGGAAAAGGGAAGAAATAACACTTTCAACATCTTCACCTCCTTGGCTGTATTCTAATTTCATTGTAAAGGTCATGCAGTTTCTCACCATTCTTGGTATTAAACCACCATCAGTGCTTTTTATTTCGCCCATTCTTTCTTTCTCATTTCTCTTTTTACCTTGCTAATAGAGTGTAATTACATGTGAATTCTAATGTAAAACATAACTATCGTCTCATTGCAATCCAAAAGCAGTGCTAAATAACTGGAAATGAAACATTTGCCACCCACTAACTGATAAATAATAATAGGTCTTTTTCTTTTTACAGTAGTCCATCATCTAAATTACAGCCCCTACAAACAATCTTGTTAGGTTATGCACAGTTGAATTGTTCTCTTGTTTATTTTGTTGTTTGATTGTTGTGGTGGGGTTTTTTTGATGTTCTTTTGCTCTCCCAAGTCTGAATACCTATTGATTAAGAACAAATGGTAAAATCTGACAGCAAAGAGCTTCATGTAGAATATCTTCTCTATGTCTGTCCTTCCTGGCAAGAGCAACTGAAAACTACAAAACACATCTAAAAAATCTGTTTTCTTATTTAAAAAATATATGGAAGGGTCTTAGCTAAAGCTTTGCCAGAATAAATACTTGATCCTGTGACTGATTATGTTTTCTCCTCATAACATGCAAACTCAACAAAAATTTGAAAATAATCCCTTTGCTGATAACATACAAATAATAAAATTCAATCCCAATTTAATAATAATAATAATAATAATAATAATAATAATAATAATAATAATTGATGGGAAAGGTTCTGATTCATAAAAAAGAACAGTACTATTTTTATATAACTATCTGTCAAGTTTCACTTTGAAAGATGCTCTGAAAAGTTACACATACAGAATTTCCACCATCCTTAGGTGCAAACAGTGTTATTAGTAAAAGCTATAGGTGAATACTGTTATGCACATTTAGATAGATCACTGTACAATTAGAAAAAAAAATAAATTAAAAAATGGGAATACATATTGAAAGATTCATGTACACACTCAAAATCACTAATCAACACAATAATTTTTCAGCTGTTTTCATGGACTATCTACCTACTCTATCTCTTTGCAACAGGATTCTAATTTCTGGATACTGAGCTTGGAGTTCCCAAACTCAGTTTCCAAATGAGTTCCCAACACTCATTTTGGGAATAAGGTGATAGTGTCACTCTCATGTTGAGATCTACAGTATCTCTAACAGCCCCCCACATTTTCAAGGCATTTCTGTGCCTTTGCATCACAATATCTGTCAAGGTTTGACTTCACATGGGATCTCAGAAAGACCTTATAGGAACAACATGAATCTCAACTGTATATAGGTGCAAGTTTAAAGAAGTTATAAAAAAGCAAACTCCAGTTTTTCATAGCCTACAGTCTTATGAATTTAATCTTTTTTTTAAACCATTTATGATTAGGTGTACAGACTATCTCTTGATTTATTACTGCTATATAAATAGTTTCCTCCTTAACAGGAGAGGTCAGGCAGTCCTCAACAACACCTACAGTTACCCCACAGACTTCTCTTCTGGAAATAGGCTACCTTAGTTTCCAGTAGACTTAAAACAGTGTTGTCTTCAGGCCTTGGTCTGAGGCACGAAGCCCTGACAGAAATATCATCCTAAGCACTGCCCCATGCCAGCCCATGCCCTTCCATGATTTTATTTGCACTGGCCCTTCCATTTATTTCCACTGCTGTGCTGTAGGTAACTGCAATGCAGTAGTACCAGCTAGCCAGGCCTGGGACTGCACTATATACCAGACAAATAACCTGAAACGTTTTTTTGTTGTTGTTGTTGTTGTTTTGTTGTTTTTTTGTTTTTTATTTTTTTAATCAATGTCTATGAAATTCTGTTTATATTTTTTTCACCCTGAGGAGTTTCACTGCACAACTCCATAAACAATTGTGCTGGCACAGCTAAGCAGTAAAAACACAGTGATGGCTGGGGATAGTGATGAGGTAAGAGATACTACCTAAGCTGGTATTGCATCGAATACTTCTGATCCACAAAATGCGTGGGGCAACCTTTCTGGAGAAATAAGTGAATTAAAGTGCTGGAAGGGTATGAAGTAAAATCTTTGAAGATACAAAAGCAAGGACATTTGCAAAGAAAAGATAGGAAAGGAAAGGAGAAAGAAATGAGATAGATTAAATCCTTTCCCCTTTGTGTCAAGAGCACATCCCTAAGTACATGTGTATGGTATCCTAATACATAAGAAGTCATAATAGCATCAATAGATTTACAGAATTAAAGTGAGACACATGCTTCAGATCCCTCTTGAAATAAAGTCATAGTTAGCACCTATGTTTAGAAATTGTACATAATGGGTATGGCCCCTTTTCTTCCTAAATTATTCCGTAAATAAGTTACATAAGGATTTTACTTCTTAAAGAATCAACACTTGATGCTGCAATGTAAAAACCACAATTTTTGCTTTGAGAAGTGCTTAAAAAAAAAAAAAAAAAAAAAAAAAAAAAAAAAAAAAGCAGAAGAAACAAAGTAGGCAGCAGTTTTTCCATAATAAAGGTAGATTTCTCCATTAGCATTTTTTCTGTGCTATAATGTATTATTAAACACTTAAAGGTATTGATAATAGCATAGCTGGAAAAGAGTTCTTTTATATATTCCATATTGGGCCAACTGGAAAGCTTTTCAAAGACTGTCAGCACCATTAGCGTTGTTCTGTTGAGGCAAAAGCAAGTATTGGATGTGTATTGATTTGATGTTATTTTGAGACTGTACAAGATTTGGAAGCTGGAGAGAATTATATGTGTGGGTGAAAAAAAAAACACATATATATATATATATATAGAGAGAGAGAGAGAGAGAGAGAGAGAAAATTTATACAGGCTCTGAAAACAATTTGATCTGGGATTTCTTATCAGCACTTTCATTTCAGGCCTTATGTGTTGTGTTTTGTTGTTTTGTTTTTTTTAATAGATCTGAGTGAAAAGTCCACTGATGCTCAAAAAAAAAAAAAAAAAAAAAAAAGGAGAACCTATATCATTTGTATTTTATTCTTTTTTTTTTTTTTCTTTTTTTTTTTTGGTATGTGGTGCCATATATTAAGGTCTATGGTTTACGTCACAGATGTAATCAGTGTTGCAATTACTTGCAATGTTCTTGAAGCCTTGCTCTTGGTCTCATCTTTTGCCAATGTAACATTTGGCTATAGTCACTTCACACACATTATCCTCCAGAAATGTTCAATCCCTAATGTATCCAGGCTCAGTCAACAGCAGTCAAGAGCCTGTTGTGGCGCACATACATTTATCTCATCTGGATGCCTATACAAAACATTTTTTATAGTCTATGGACAATCAGTTACAAGTCTCAGAAGACTGAGACACTTTGCACTGGAACACATTAAAAAGAAATAATACTGTTGAATAATAACACTTTGGAAAGTTTACTCTTAAACTGAAGTATTTTGGTGATCCATTTTATAACATATCTGCACAATCAACTGTACCCGAAGTGAGATGACAGCAAATCAACGGGTACATCTGAGTGGTTCTGGTAACCAACCAAAGACTCTCACATCAGTTTTTCCTTGAAGGAGAGGATATCCTCAGCCACTAACAGGAAGATAAGGCCTTTCTTCCAGTCATGGAAGTTGCCTGCAAGCTAGTCAAGTACATAGGATGAAGACTGGTCTGCAGACAAGACTTGTACATCCCGAGGGAGAGGAGACTCTGTAATTTAATGTGAGGCACATCAAAACCTTCCACTGAAAATTCCGAAATAAATAGGAGGGAAAATATGGATCTGAATGGACTCCAAGAAAGAATATGACTATAAAAGCAATTACATTTCACAGGGAGTGGGATGGTTCCATGGAAGGCAGCCACAGAGTGAGAAAATACCTACCCCAAAGACTCAAAAGCAACTAGCACCAAGCCCACGGCCATGGGTAAGAGGGATGAGACAACCTTTAGATTTGATCTGTCACTATGTAGATTGCAATGGTGAGGTTTTCTTTCACTTCTGTATCTGTCTGAATAAAATTTGAAAAATATATTTTTTAGTATGTATGAAAGAATAATGTATGTTTCTTTGCATTTTATCTTATACTGGATTACTTCAGTTTCCACACAAGTAGTTAACACCAAGACATTTCTCAGCTAGGATGGAGTGAGTCTAAAAGGTAGGTTCTAAAAACCTACCTTTTAGAAAATATTCCTTTTAGAAAATATTTATTCCTTTTAGAAAAATATTTATTCCTTTTAGAAAAATATTTATTTAAATATTTAGAAAATATTCCTTTCTACCAGCACAGCAACAGTATAGACCTGCTTGATACCATTTTTTTCCAAGATAGAAAATGGAGAAATGCAAGAGAGGCATGACTAAAGCTTCACAAAATCTCAGTGGAGATTGGGACAGACCAGACACTCATGTAGAGAAATAACTGATTCATGTGTCTACAGTTATCAAGTCTGGAAAGACAAAGTGCTGTAATAAATATCTATCAGTAGTTCTATTGCAGTTTTATCTTTGAAAATTTACATCAGTGTCATCAAAAACATTTATTTGATCATGAAGATTCAGAGATGAAGGGCAGCAAGCTCCATACTTTATGTTAAGAGCCTAACATGCAAAAAAGAGACATTAGAACTTAAGCCTGACATAGATACAAGATTTTGACAAAAATATTCTTGGTACATTTTTCCCAAGCATCAGGGATATCAGATTTTGAAAACTAGTCAAAACTAGATGTTTATGATTGCTCTGTTTATTTAACTTTCAGGAGTGCTTACTAAACATATCCTATGCAGTTGAATTTACTTCTCTACCTGCTTTCTTGAAGAGACAGTTTTCTTTTTAAAATCAAATGCAACATTCCTGTCCACTTAATGGTAAACAGCCTTGACTGCTGTCATGCAAATCAATAAATTCACACAGGTATTTAGATGGGCTTTGAAACCGTTCAACAATACTGTGCAGCTTTACCTGATTTAAGCATTTTACTGGAACACTCAGAAAGGATAGCTCTGAATCTTTTGTGCAACTTCCACGACAATTTTAGAGATGTAAAGACTGCTATTTTATGGACACTCCAGCTAAGAAATACATAGCTAGATAATAACCGAAGAGGGCATTTTTTTTTCTAATCCAATTGCCCATTAAACCTATTCACCTGTTTTACGTATCTTAACCCTCATAGGCTTGAAAAAGTGTGTGAGCCTAATGACCTCAATAGATACATGACATTGTATGACATAACTGAAATGGTTTGGGACTAGAGTCAGAAAGAGCACTTATGCAGTTTTTACCGATTTTGCAGGTGCAAACATAGAAAGCCAAATTAGAGTGACAGTTTAAAAAAGATAGTCCTGTAGGCCTATAATCATAATTTTATGTTTAGACCTAATTTTTTCATATATTTTTTCCATCTAGTCCTACTTTTTTCAAGTTTGTCTTTGATAAGCACCTCTTCAACACTAAGCTCACAATTCGAGAATTAGCGACCACTAACCTACTTGAGACTATCCATATAATGCCTGAAACACAGATATAAGGATAATGGAATATGGATTTGCTGACATCAAAGGGAGCTGCATCATCAATTAAAAAAAAAAAAAAAAATCACTATAGTTCCCACTATTAATCTAAAGTTAAACCAGAAACATAACAAAAGAACATGCCACTGCAGACCAGTGGTAAGGAAAAAGAAGACTATTCCTTAGGATAAAGGTTGAACAATTGCCAGAAAGACAGCAAGTAGCACTTTCTGCAGAAAACAATACTGGTGTGAAACTAACTTCAAATCTGCAGCAATTTTTATTAATTACAAAATGAACATTTTTGTACTGTTCATTTTTGTTTCTGGTTCAAACTGTTCAAAACAGTTTTTTTGAACTGATGGTTCATATTTATGTGATAAAATATCCATTGATAATATTATACTTTGGTATCATAATCTTAAATACCATGCTGTAATAGACAAGGTATTTTGAAAACATAACCCAGTTCTATTATTCATATAACTTATAGTACTTAAACCTGTGGAAGATTATATATGTGTGTGTGTGTATATATAGGCTCAGAGTTTCAATTACTACATCCTTTCATCAATTAAATCTGTTTTATTCATACAGTTAAATTTGATTGGGGCTCCTGGTACTTTGACAGAATTGCACTGGATCACATATACTTTCTCCCCCAGAAGAACAAAAAAAAAATGGAAAAAAAAAAAAAAAAAAAAAAAAAAAAAGGAAAGAAAAAAGAAAAGATGAACACTTACATAAATCTGGTTATAGAAACTAGGTCAACATCAGCTAGTATCATTGCAAAGCTAGAAACCTGTGAGTACTTTGGTCTTCAAAACTGTTCTTCCTAAAACAAGTGGACTGACGTATTTAATAAATTATTTTCTTCATCACACTGTTCCTCCCCCACCTACTGTCCCATAATGATATATTGCCATGTACAGAAATAGACTATTGCAAAAACATTGCTACGTGCTCCACCATTTCATTCTAATCTAAGATATAATAAAAAAAAAAAATAAGTGAAAGAATGATTTATTAAAATATTATTGCTATTTTTTTTTTGATAAATCTCAATGAGAAATCAGGTTGATATTTAGTAAAACTAAATACCAGTGAAGAATAGAAAGGAAAATCCCTGTGAGAAGGAAATTGGATAAATGTCAATATTCGTGCATGAGCTGGTAAACTGTCTTGAATGACTGAATTAATTTCAATAGTTCTCCTGGTAGTTCTGTAAGCAATTAAGCAGTAATTAGCTACCCATATCTGTGAGGGGAGAAAAAAAAATCTATTTTTTTAAGGTTAAAGATCACATGGATAAATCAGTGTCCTTCTCAGTGTGGATTACTAGTATCCAACAAAACCAATTCCTGGTATATAGTCAAAGGCAGTTTCATCTTTATCCATCCTGTAAACATTAAAAAAAAAAAAAAAAAAAAAAAAAAAAAAAAAAAAAAAAAAAAACAATGAAATACAAGAAAAAAATAATTTTGTACCCTTAGAGGGGTCATTTTTCTGACTACTTATAGGCAAATTAATTTATTATGTACATTCACAATGACTTTTGATACAAGAAATTAGTAAAAAATACTTTTTTCATGAGCTTATCACATTGTGCAATTTGTTTTTCAATGCATGCTTCTGCTTGTTATTAATAATAAATCAAAAGCTCTGTTTTGTGAAAGTCTCACAGCTGGCTCTTCATAAATCTAAAATGCCAATAGCTATCGAGTATTGCAGATACGCCTTAGTGAGAACATTCCAACTGTTTTGGTCATACTGTAATTTTTGTTTCAGAAATATGGTTTTAATAGGGTTTTACTAGGGAAAACTGACTGGTAATACTTGAATTTTAATCTCAGACTTCAAATTACAAAGGAGATGTGGGAAACTAGGTGGAATCTGTGCTGCTAAACAATCCTCATAAAATTCACACCCTTGAGAATATTTCTAGTACCACAAAAATATTCTCACAAGTGAAATAATGTTTCTTTGTTCCACGTTAATCAAAAGTCTCCAAGAGAGCAGTTTTTATAGATGAAGAAAAAAAAAAAAAAAATCTTTGAAAGAGAAAAACATCAGCCAATCTATAAATCAAACAACATTGTGGCATTACAGAGAAGAGTCACCCTAACTGCTAGCATACTACAGAAAAGGAGATAGAGGTCCTCTAAAGGCCATCTTTAAAATTTTCTTATATCTTGTCAAACAAACTCCACATGTGCCTATTTTCAAAATACCATTGTCAGCTTTTCAGAGCACTCTCCATATCCAAATCTGAGTGAGCAGCAGGACTGAAATATAAGCCTATCTTTTTTTGCTCTGGAATCTTTTCTTCTGATCAAAAAATCTTAAAGAATAAAGCTGAAATGGAAATAAAAAGGTCATTCATTAAGCTATCTACCTCCGCCAAGCAGGATCAAACTGCATGCCAGCTATTTCTGACAGATTTCTCTAACTTCACTGTTAAAGCCCTTAGTAATGAGATCTTTTCGAAATAATCTATCCCAATGCTTATTTAACCTCATAATTAGCCATCACATTTTGCTAAAATCTAACAGAAGCCTATCATGCTGCAGTTCCTCTATTGCTTCTTGCTTTGCCCAGGACATAGCATTTTAGGAGAAATATAACATCTTACATGTTTGAAAACAACGTGCTTCCTTCTTGTTTCCTCTAGACTAAACAAAGACTTGACCAGCCTTTCAGCTTTACAGGTTCTGACCATTTTGGTTGCTCACCCAATGGCCATCTTAAAAAGCCCATCCATATGGAACATGAAGCCCCAAGGCTTCATGGGGCATAAACCAGGACCATAAACCAGCTCCAAGGCTTTCAGCAGAAACTGTTGTTTACCCTATCACACCTACGGCATTCCACAGTGACCTATTTTAATGTGACCTTATCTGTGAACAAGACTCATTTGTGATCACAATCAGCCTAACTGAACCTTTGCAAGCAATGGTGTTCCCCACTTCAGTGGGGATGAAAGAGAAGCAATACCACAGTGTCCAGCTCTGATGTTTATCTTTAAGTCCAATCCATGCTTGAAAATTCTTGCTGACTTTCTCAGGAGGATAGCATCTACAAAGATATTTTAGTGAGTACACTCTCTAAACCATTGTCCAACTAGCTAATTTAAATAGTTGACAGCAGACCACTGAAAACTGCTGAGTATAGTCTTAGAGTTGGACTTCATTTCTTAATGATGCATCTTGCATCTAGACTGTTTTTACTTTGCTTGTGAAAATATCCACAGCTCTAATAATGTAACAATATGCAATACCTTTTCTCTACCACTGAAGGGTATTTAGCCAGTCCTGTGTGGAAGATAAATAGGTTTAATGTATTTTTGACAGGCCTGTGTTGACTACAACTCTTCTTTTTTTTTTTGTTTTGTTTTGTTTTGTTTTAAGCTCTGCTTCTTTCAACTTCTTACAAATAGTTGGCTTGATTTTCAGTTCCAGTATTTTTCCATGCATTGAAGCAAAGCTGACTCATTGATAATAATTCCTTTTCAGTCCCTTTAAAGATAGGCACTACCTTTATCTTTTTATGTCCTTCTGGAATAATATACAATGTCCCTGATGTCAAAATAAAAAATAAAAATCTATTCTGTTTCTGTTTTAGTCAAGCTCTAAGAACTGACAAACTCTGCTATGTAAGTTAAAAGAAAAATATTATGTATTTTAAATTAGAATTAGATACATGGTTATGATTATATACATTTTACATATTTACATGTATCATTAATACTTTATTTTAAAATATAGCTAAAAATGTAGAACAACAATAGTTATATTTTGGGAGTTCTCAGAGCAGCTGCAGGTAAGAGAGAAAAAAAGTAACAGAAGTAATCGTTGAAAAAGAGGCATAAATATGTGAGATAGAAAAATAAGAAGAAGGGAGGGGGGCTTAGGAGGGGAAGGTGAGGAGAAGAGCTAAAACTGAAGGGAGAAAGAATCAAAAAACTATACAGAATGCTTGACCAAGAACGCAAGTTCTATAAAAAGCCATCTAAGTAACAACCAACGGAAACAGCTTCATTCACATTATTACAGCAGAAACAAAAAAAACAAACAAACAAAAATCAGCATAACAGAAAAGAAAAAGGAAAAATAAAAGAAAGTTGAGTCCCAGTAAAGCAAAGAAAGTATCAAATCTGGGTTTAAAGGGGCTTTTAAAATATAACCATATGCAGTATTTTTTCTTTAGGGGTACAAGTACTGCGACAAATGTTCAAAACTGAATTTATAATAATTTGAACCACTTCAAAAAGTACTTAGTTTTGTTATGTAGCTTAGGCTAGTATATTATTTCTCTTATAGGTCACGATAATATAAATTCCCCAAATTAGCATAGCATCATCAAAACCAAGAATGAGATTTAAAGATACCAAGGTCACTCTTCCTTTTGTTCCTTGGCCACACAACTGCTGCTGAATCCTTTACACCAGCATAGCTGACAGAAGCTGCTTAGCTTCTCATTAAGCTAAAGTACTGCTATTGGTTTACAAAGCCTTTTCCTGTTGGAGAAGCAAGCCCTGTGTGTGTTCTTAATTTTTAGTTTGCTGCAACCATATTTAAAATAGAGAAAATTCTTATCTGGAATAAAGGAAGATGCCAAATTTACACTTAGCACATTATATGCTGTAGAAGGTTACATAAATGCAAGTATAGATAATTATGCATGGAAAATCCCTGACTGTTTTTGTTTGTTTGTTTGTTTGTTTTTAATGTATTCCAGGCACCAGATGATGTAGCATAATCTTATTGTCTTTCTATCAAAAGCTTCCTCAAATTTCTGTGTTCCATATAGATCCACACATTATTAACATTTAGCTTACAAGCTGTGATGTTTCTCAGTATTTTTTCCACATCTTCCCATTTCATGGAAATTTCCATCAGTCCCGAATAGTGTTTTGTATTGTCCCCTAACCATTGTACTTTGCAGATCTTTAATGACATTGCTGCTGGTATTTGAAGATCATCCAGTGATTTCTGCAGTGTCTGAACGATGAACCCTCAGGAACAGGAACCCTCAGAGCAGTGGGAATAACTTCTCTGTACCATCCTCCCTCCCTGATACAGCAGCACCACTCAGAGCAGCATCTTACATCAGATTCATTTATGTCAGCTTTACTTTTCTTAATGAATAATAAATAAATAAATAAATAAATAATAAAGGATATAATAAAATATATAAAATATATAATGCAAAGGGTATGGAAAGGGAGCTCTTTAAAGAATCAGTTAAAGAAAGAGTAAACAATAATTGGAAAACAGTGATTATGCATAATACAAACTGAAAGACTCCTAGATCACATTTGCCAAAGTAATAAAACAACACAGTTCCATCCCTGCCACCAACAAATGTGGAAGTATTGTTTGCAGAGCATAATTCATCTA
This sequence comes from Aythya ferina, assembly GCF_964211825.1. Classification (NCBI taxonomy): domain Eukaryota; kingdom Metazoa; phylum Chordata; class Aves; order Anseriformes; family Anatidae; genus Aythya; species Aythya ferina. Next base: position 49,665,420 of record NC_140300.1, on the reverse strand, counting down.
CTATGATGAGCAGCCTGATCAGCAAGCACCCAGTAAAATTAAGAACACAAGTGAGATTTTCAAGAAAGAATTAAATAAGGCAATAGGGACAATATGAAGTTGCTGACATTGAAATTTTGCATCCAGCACTTCCTTTGGCTGAGCCAAAAGACTATTTAAAGACAAATAATAAATGTATAAAGCCGATGTGTCATATCACGATGCTGTTACACTGCTTTTTTATGTGAAACAAAATCCTTTGCAAATGTTAATTACACTTCAGAAATCCTCGAAGAAGAATTTATTCTCAAATAAATTTTAGCAATGGAGGAATAATATCACACAGAAATGAACCAATACAAGGTGGCCCAGCAAACCAGTGAAGTAACTGGTCAGTCAGCTAATTTCCTGGCTCCTGAATTACACAATTATCCCTGAAAATACTTCACAGGGATGTGAACAGGAGTATCACTGAGGAGAAAAAAATTAAACAGACATTCAGTTCCATGAGATGGGATGGCCACTAATTACTACCAAGATTCTCCATTTAGCATTGTGAAGAAGACTATGGTAATGATTATTTTCCAGGTTCTTACATATTCACATTTCCCCTCCTCTATTTGCATCTGCACCAGCTTCACAGTTCAGATTCAATATTGAGGAATCAAATGGTGGCAGGGTGGGGAAGGCTTCAGGCCTATCTCCAGGAGCATTTTGGGCGGATGTTAAGATACTTGATACCCGGCAAACTACTTGCAAAACTGAACAGAATGGAGATAAGCTAAGTAGAAAACAGTGATATTATTTTGATGTATACTCTGAGAAAGAATGAATTTTGTTTACCGACAGAAGCCAAATTAACAACTTTCTTGTATCTTCACACTCATTAAAACTGATATATTTGGTATTCTGGGGGTGCAATTGCTTTATCAGAAAGCAGGGGAGTTATGGAACTGGCCATCACAGCAGCAGCTTCTGTAGTGACATTTGCTGTGCCACATGAACGCAGAGCGCCAAGAGGTTCACGTGCCATGCAGTACTGGATAGCTCCACGTTTGCTGTCTTCTTCGCAAACAAAGATGCTTTCAGTCAACTAGGAGATGTGTCCCAGCCTGCCTCATTGCAAGGAATAACCCCAACTCATTGCAAGGAATAGGAAACTCCTCCAGGATACAAGTTCAGTTATATGAATTCAGTCAGTGTGTGTCCAGGATACCTAGTCATTGGCAAGTAACACAGAGGACCTGCCACTGATGCTACTGCTTTCAGGGTGCTTACACTGGACTAGCAAAGCAGCCCAATTCATCCCAGAATATGAACCAAAATGCAATGAGAGGATCACCAGAAGATGCACTTTGAAAGGATGTGTTTGATTCAAACAAAAAGGATATAGCACATCACTAACTTTGGTTGAGCTGAAAATGAAGTTGCACAAAAATCATGTGAAAGCCCCTTTACTAGTAGATTGGAAAAACTATGAAGCAATCTCAAAACAATGGCAACATTTCACAATCAATTTAAGGTAATAAACTGTGGTGAACTTGTGTAGTAAGCATACTGAGGCAAAAAAACACTCGAGGGCTGTCGGATGCACTTTCTACTCTAATGCTCCAATTTCAGATTCTCTTGAGCATACAGTTGGGTGCCTAAGGGAGACAACTCATTTTGCTGCTGCAGACTTTGTTCCTGTACTCAGAATTAACCAACAGGATACACAGCCCATGTTTACAAGACTTCTTACTGGAATTACTCACACCACAGTTCCTCAAAGCTTATTACCCCCACGGTCTGTGTCAGAGCTGGATGAAAATTCAATTAATTTTCTGTTCCTTCACACTGATCCCTAAAAAACAAGCAATTATGTTTAAGTTTGGGTGTGTCTGAAAATTTAATTCTGGGAGAGGGAGGACAGGACAGGAAGATAGGGACCAATTTCTCCTGCACACACATGCTGTGATATACAATCTGTGTTGGTTCCTCCACCAGAGCTATTTCACTGCAGACAGACACTGCACAGCACTAAAAATGATCTAATTAAGATAGTCATGGAAAATCACTAGAAGCAAACCATCTTTTAGAGTAGGTGGGGCCTCCTACATCTGAACTGCATTAAACAGGATGAGACGGACCTCCACAATCTGCTCTCCAAGTCTAGTCCTTGGGAACTGTCTTCCATCCCATTTTATAAAAGCTAAAAATTGATTGGCCAATTTCCTAAGGGAGATAAGCAGGGAAAGAGTTCTCTACTTCCACCAAGCTTTAACAAATAACTGTCTGTACCATTTAAATTTTTAAAAAGTAACAAATCATCACATTTAGATTATAAAAACATTCTAATGAATGTTTATATTTAATAAAACTGTTATGAGGACATAGAATGCTATTTATAAAGTGCCAGATCTGTACAAATACAGAGATTTGGCAGTCATCAGGAGCAATCATCTCTCTTTTCTTCCAATTTCTGGCCTGGACACTTTGAGGTGCTGAATGCTCTGGCATATTGTGAAAAGCTTGGACAAACTTTCACAATTAGATCCTTCCAGGATCAGACCGAATGGTAGCTGCCAAGTAATCCTCCTATCCACTCTCCTAAGCTACTGTGAAGCTGCAATGCTGCTCCACAGAGCTTATTTTCTCTTAGCAGCAGCCCACCAGGTTCCCCCTACCATGACTTACAGGCATGTGCCTACAGCCCATGTTCTCTGCTAATCTGAAAGCCTGGGGAACTGGCAACTCACCTTAACATCCATGCATCTAGAGTCCTCTCCTACCGCTCTATACAGTGGAAATCACAGAATCACAGAACTTCTAGGTTGGAAGAGACCTCAAGGTCATCGAGTCCAACCTCTGACCTAACACTAACAGTCCTCCACTATACCATATCCCTAAGCTCTACATCTAAACGTCTTTTAAAGACCTCCAGGGATGGTGACTCCACCACTTCGCTGGGCAGCCTGTTCCAATGCCTCACAACCCTTTCAGTAAAGAAGTTCTTCCTAACATCTAACCTAAAACTCCCCTGGCTCAACTTAAGCCCATTCCCCCTCGTCCTGTCACCAGGCACGTGGGAGAACAGGCCAACCCCCACCTTGCTACAGCCTCCCTTGAGGTACCCATAGAGAGCGATAAGGTCGCCCCTGAGCCTCCTCTTCTCCAGGCTGAACAAGCCCAGCTCCCTCAGCCGCTCCTCGTAGAACTTGTTCTCCAGGCCCCTCACCAGCTTCGTTGCCCTTCTCTGGACTCGCTCAAGCACCTCGATGTCCTTCTTGTAGCGAGGGGCCCAAAACTGAACACAGTACTCGAGGTACGGCCTCACCAGAGCCGAGTACAGGGGGACAATCACCTCCCTAGCCCTGCTGGCCACACCGCTTCTTATACAAGCCAGGATGCTGTTGGCCTTCTTGGCCACCTGAGCACACTGCTGGCTCATATTCAGCCAACTATCAACCAATACTCCCAGGTCCTTTTCTGCCTGGCAGCTTTCCAACCATTCATCTCCCAGTCTGTAGCTCTGCTTGGGGTTATTGCATCCCAGGTGCAGGACCCGGCACTTGGCCTTGTTAAACTTCATGCAGTTGACCTCAGCCCATCAGTGCAGCCTATCCAGATCCTCCTGCAGAGCTTTCCTACCCTCAAGCAGATCGACACACGCACCTAACTTGGTGTCATCTGCGAACTTACTGAGGGTGCACTCAATGCCCTCGTCCAGATCATCAATGAAGATATTAAAGAGGACCGGCCCCAGCACCGAGCCCTGGGGGACGCCACTAGTGACTGGCCTCCAACTGGACTTGGCTCCATTCACCACGACTCTTTGGGCCCGGCTATCCAGCCAGTTTCTAACCCAACGAAGCATATGCCAGTCCAAGCCAAGAGCAGACAGTTTCTTGAGGAGAATGCTGTGGGAAATGGTGTCAAAAACCTTGCTGAAGTCAAGGTAGACAACATCCACAGCCTTTCCCTCATCCACCAAGCGCGTCACTTTGTCATAGAAGGAGATCAGGTTCGTCAAGCAGGACCTGCCTTTCATAAACCCATGCTGACTAGGCCTGATCGCCTGCTTGCCCTGCAAGTGCCACGTGATGACTCTCAAGATAATCTGCTCCATGAGCTTCCCTGGCAGAGGTCAAACTGACAGGCCTATAGTTCCCCGGGTCTGCCCTCCAGCCCTTCTTGTAGATAGGCATCACGTTTGCTAGCTGCCAGTCGACTGGGACCTCCCCCAATAGCCAGGACTGCTGATAAATGATGGAAAGCGGCTCGGCCAACTCCTCTGCCAGTTCTCTCAGTACCCTCAGGTAGATCCCATCCGGCCCCATCGACTTGCACACATCCAGGTAGCAGGTCGCCAACCATTTCTTCGTGGATAGTGAGGGCCACATTCTGCTCCCTATCCCCTTCCACCAGCTCAGGGTACTGGGTATCCAGAGAACAACTGGTTTTGCCACTAAAGACTGAGGCAAAGAAGGCATTAAGCACCTCCGCCTTTTCCTCATCTTTTGTAACAAGGTTTCCCCCCACATCCAGTAAAGGATGGAGATTTTCCTTAGTCCTCCATTTTGCATTGATGTATTTGTAAAAATATTTTTTGTTGTCTTTAACGGCAATAGCCAGATTGAGCTCCAGATGAGCTTTGGCCTTCCTAATTTTGTCCCTGCACAGCCTCATAACATCCTTATAGTCCTCTTCAGTGGCCCACCCTCTTTTCCAAAGACTGTAAACCCTCTTTTTTCTCTCAAGCTCAAGCTGCAACTCTGTGTTGAGCCAGGCCGGTCTTCTTCCACGCTGGCTCATCTTTGGGCACATGGGGACAGACCGCTCCTGCACCATTAAGATTTCCTTCTTCAAGAGCACCCAGCCTTCCTCGACTCCTCTGCCTTTCAGAACCGCCTCCCAAGGGACTCTACCAACCAGTGTCCTGAACAGCTCAAAGTCAGCCCTCTGGAAGTCCAATACAGCGTTTTTTCTGGTCCCCTTCCTGGCCTCGCCAAGAATAGAGAACTCCACCATTTCGTGGTCACTCTGCCCAAGACAGCTTCCGACCACCACATCTCCCACCAGTCCTTCTCCGTTTGTGAAGAGGTCTAGCGGGGCACCACCCCTGGTAGGCTCACTAACCAGCTGCGTCAGGAAGCTATCTTCCACGCTCTCCAGAAACCTCCTAGACTGCTTTCTCTGGGCTGTGTTGTGCTTCCAGGATATGTCAGGGAAGTTGAAGTCCCCCACGAGAACAAGTGCCGACAATTTCACAACTTCTGTCAGCTGCCTGTAGAACTCCTCATCAGTCTCCTCATCCTGGTTCGGCAGTCTATAACAGACCCCGACAAGGTTGCTAGCCTTGTTGGCCTTCCCGTCGATCCTAACCCAAAATGACTCAACCTTGTCATTCCCAGCCTCGAGTTCCACAACATCGAAAGATTCTCTAATATAGAGAACCACACCGCCACCCCTTCCATGCTGCCTGTCCCTTCTGAAGAGCCTATAGCCAGACACTGCAGCACTCCAGTCATGAGAGTGGTCCCACCATGTCTCCGTGATGGCAACCAAGTCGTAGCCTGCCTGCCGCACGATGGCTTCCAGCTCCTCCTGTTTGTTACCCATGCTGCGTGCATTAGTGTAGATGCACTTCAGTTGGGCCATTGCCTTATCCCCCGGCCTTGCCATTGTTACCCCTGGCACAGCTCCAACAAGCCTTGTTTCAGCCCCATCCCCCATCTTACCTAGTTTAAAGCCCTCTCAATGAGCCCTGCCAGCTCCTGGACCAGGATCCGTTTTCCCCTCAGAGATAGGGACCCGTCTGTGGCCATCAGGCCAGGTGCTGAGTAAACCGCCCCACGGTCAAAAAAAACAAGATTTCTGTGCTGGCACCAGCCTCTGAGCCACGTGTTTAGCAGGTGGGCTTTTCGTGTCCTGTCAGTACCCCTCCCTGCCACCGTAGGGATAGACAAAAACACCACCTGTACTCCCACTCCATTCATTAATTGTCCCAGCCCCCTAAAGTCCTGTTTGATAGCCTTGAGGCTTCTCTCTTCAGTGTCATCACTGCCCGCCTGAACTATCAAAAGAGGATAATAGTCAGAGGGGCAAACCAGGTTGGGAAGCTTCCTGGCAACGTCCCTAACCCTGGCCCCAGGGAGGCAGCAGACTTCCCTACAGGTAGGGTCAGGCCGACAAATAGGGCCCTCTGTTCCCCTGAGAAGAGAGTCTCCCACAACAATAACCCTTCTTTCTTTCTTGGTGGAGGCAGTCCTGAGATGTGGAGTCGACTTCCTTGCCCTAGGCATCCTCCTGAGTACACTTTCTACCTTTTCCTCAGCTACCGGTCTCTCAATCTCCAGGGCCTCAAACCTGTTGCATAAGGGCACCTGGGAAGGTGGGGCTGGTGGGGGAGCGCATTGCCTGCGATGTCGAGCAGGGACCTGTTTCCATTCCTCCTCAACTCCCAGGTCCCCTCCCTCTGCCCGACGGCGACAGGGCAGGGGGTCCACCCCCATTTGGGGTGTCTCACCCTGGTACTTCTCCTTGAGGCCCTGCAGGGAGTTGCTCCACCAAAGAAAAAGATTGCACTGTTCTGCCAGATACCTCAATATCTGCTGGGGTTGGGCTCCAGATCCCTCCTGCTAGAGGTAAGGAGAGACTATATTCACATGGGTATATATACATAATTCTTCCATGTGAAAGAATTGACTCAGGAATGCACTGCAGAAAGCCTGCTGGTTAGTTGGGTTTCCTTAAAACTTACTTTTAAATTAAGCAGAGGGAGGGGGCTCCAGGCTTTATTATTCCCTGTCCCAGCAGCACAGGTGTGTGGAAATGAGCTTTCCCATTAGAAAAGAATCAAAAATCTGTGGAACAAAGCAGACAAAGGAAAAATATACTATGCATAACATAATAATATGATGTTTCCTGTAATCCCTAGGAAAACAAAAAATGACAGAATCAAGCCAGACAGTGACTTGTATTTGTGAAGCAGCACCCTTTATTATCAAGGAATGAGGGAGTCTGCTTTGAGGTGGGATGAGGTGTGGGAGGCAGAGGCTGTTGTGCTCCTTCTTTCAGAGGTCATCCTTACAAAGCTTGGTATCAACTGACAAATTTCTAAAAATAATGCAGCAAGTAGTATCACTATCAGAGAAAGGTAGAAAATAACACTGACATTAATATATCCTGCCCAGAAAGTCATTCCTAAATGAGCTAAGTTATGCCATTGGATGTAGTGAGGCCTTTTAATTAAGCAAGCATTAAGAACACAATAAATGGAATCTAAAATGGAGTTTGTAACTACCACTTCCCAGCCTGTATGGATAAATGCTTCTATCCTCAGAAGAGTCCAAAATAGAAGAATAAGCCAGACAAATCAGCTACCCAGAAAAAACTCAGGATCTTATATGTGCTATAGCTGATTCCAGCAGTCAGTCACAGACCCCTGAAACACTGTCATAGCTGATGTCGTGTTGCTCAGCCTGCTCTTGCACTACAGTGCATACATATAGTTGATTTGTAAATGGAAACCATTGCAACATTCTATGAAATGATTGTTGAATTTATTTCAGAAGCACTGACCTTTCCTTTAATCCCCTTAATCAGATTGATTAATAGGTGTTATATTTGAAGGTAGCAACTAATGATATAGCATAGGTTCTCAAATTGGACATTTAGGTTGAATCTAGAGGGGAAGGGGCTCAGGATATTTCCAAACAGTGTTAAAACAACTTTCTGATGCTACTTCTATTTTGCTTTTTTTAATGCTTTTGTGTCTTTTCAAGATTACACTCAGTCATTTGAGATTGTGTGCATGCGCGCGTGTGTGTGTAGAGATTTAAACAATGACTTGCAGGTGAAACCCCAGACCTGCAGAGCATACTAGGCTAAAACATGATTTGTTTTGAGTCATTCAGTTATAACCGTAAAACACAGTTTTAAAGGGTTCCCCTAAATCTGGGATACTCCGTTGAGAGAATAATAATAATAATAACAACAACAATAATAATAATCTTCATTACAATACCCAGTTCCTTCTGAGAAAGATATCCAAAACATACCATAAAGAACTGGCATAGAAGAAATGTCTCTGAGAAAACAGTTACTAATTCAGCTGATGAGCCCGTATTCCACAGGCTTCAAATGATTTAAGTACAGGACTTTCCTTCACTATTTTTGATCTCTAGAATACTTGATATGAAAAGAAAGCTGTAGCAGAGGAGCCAGCTTTGCAAATAGCCTGTTTTCTCTCACTTCTCTGAGGATTAGAACATAGTTTGTTAGAAGAGTTTATTAAAAAAAAAAAAAAAATACACATTCACTGAGAAACAACAGTAGATTGGAAAAATAATTCAAACACTGGAAGGCAAATCAACTGTTAAGTTCACGTAGAAAAGAGATGAGGTCCTGAAAGTAGTTTCCATGGAATCTGTGAAAACTACTGACGTAGGAAATACAATTCTGTTCCAAAAAAGTAAAGTCATTTCACCCAAGGGCATTGTAGACTTCACTGGTGCCAAAGAGTATCAGGAGGTGATGACCACGCCGTTCTAGGAAGTCCTGAGTAAGGACACAGTATCAAGTGGTACGGCTGTCAGTGAGACAGAAACGCTTAAGATTATATTGGCTCTTTATTCCCATGAATCACACAGGAGTTGATTTGTTATCAGCAATAACAGCCTTTCTCCCTAAGAGAGGGGGACCATACAGGAAGCATATGCTCCAGGCTATTTATGAGGATGTTGCCAGAAACGGGTGTAACATTTTGAACATGGTGACCTGCACCTTTAGATTATAATTGTATGTGAAATCATAAACTAGACAGAAAGGACATAAGAGGGACATAGAAAGGAAATCTAATAAAAACGATTAATACGTGATAGTTTCCAATCCATTATTTCATCAGGAAAAGAATAAAACAGCATATTGCAGCTCTTGGACTCCACCTTTTAGTTCCCTTAGTCAGGAACAACTATATTCAGCTCAAATTTCTGTTTTATCTGTTGTAATGACAAACATCTCATCTAACAGCAGAGTTAATATTTGCTCTAGAGATAGCTAAGTCCCTCTGGCAATGATTAGGGAAGGACTGGGACATAACAGCACCACTGGGTTCAGTGTCAAGAGAGGCTGCCAGTGCTTACTTTCAGATACCTATGGATTGTTTATCTATTTCTAGTCTCACTCAGAATAAGCTATTAGTAAATTTGTACCAATTTCATTATAAATTATTCTGCTAAAGAGAGTAAGCTGAGGTGAGGCTGCTAAAATACAGAAATATTTAAGATTCAGTTCACTTTCTTCTCAGTTATATCAGACATACAAAACTATTTTAATATTCACTACCAATTTCTTTTGTCTTTGCTCTTGAGCTCCCCAGATTCACTTTCACTGTGGCCTGAAGGGTCACTATAGCAGCAGGTATTCAATGCTTATGGCTACATTTTCTCTGTATTTTTCTTCATTACCATCCTGTTTATATCATGTCCAAATAATAGAATCAACTATTTTACTAGATCAAGTTTCTAATGACAGACGGATTTCAACATCCAAATGCTAACATTTAGGTCCTTAAGGAAAACAAGTTTTCCTTCACTTTCAGATCAGCCATAAGCACAATTTAAAATAAAACAGGAAGATAAAGAGATGGATAGAAAATCTTAAAGAGTCTAACCTATGAAAGAATAAGAAACATTGTAATAAGCCTATACATATTTTTGGATCAATTAAAATGTTTGTATGAGACCTGGTATTCACATTCATTTGATTCTTTCATAGAAAAAAAAAATTATCCTACTGAAATTGTCTTGATGTAGTAATCAAAAATCCATGAACACATCAGAAGTGGTTATGTTTTTTTGCCAGATTGGATGATCAGCTGGCACTGCTGTCTGATCATATGGACTTCTGCATAGGAAAGCAGTTTTTCTTTGCACAAATACATTGAACAAGAGTTTCAGACATAAGCCACAAATAGCATTGATGTGGTGTTTAACAAGAAGGAGTTCTCTGTTAAGTCCTTCATTCCAGTTACTTATTATGGAAGAAACAGATGGAATTCAATTTTTTGCCCCACTGTTTTTAACCATGAATATCATTTCAGTCGATGCTGAGGGAGTACAAAGATATAACAAAACAGTCTGGAGACCAAAATATAAAATATGATTCAACACAAAGAATAAATGCAATCATCATCTGATTTGTTGCTTCCACCATGACTTCCTCACACATAATAGGCCACCAGCTTGCAAAAGCCTGGTTTGAGAACTTTGCTGATATATATGTTCTGGCATAATAATTTCAATCCAATTAAAAGCCCTAATTCAAAGCTACAGAAATCAATCAACACATTGCCTTTGACATCAATGGTTTCATTCAAATCTGACGTTCAGATCTTTTTTTGCCGTTCTTGCAGATGGTCTTTGGCTTTAACCTCAGTTTTCTTACTTGCTTTTCATACTGTTCTTCCATAATCACATTTTCTTCCAAGCCTTTCCTCTAATTGGAGACGTAAGCTTTCTTGTTTATTTCTAGTGGCTGAAATCCATCCTTCTTACAAAGATATTTTTCTTTTGGGGGCTATCATAGCTTCTGGTATTATCAATGAAGAAATATTTAGTCACAACACTATTGCAAGCTTTTCATATTACCTGTGAGAACTGGTTGCATTAAATGTGGTTTAATTTTTCAGTCATTTTAAAAGGGAAAAGAATAAGTTAAAGAATAAGTTAAAAAATATGTTCGTAGTCTCTTTTCTCCATGCAGAATCCTTCTCTCTCTGAAGCCATTTGGATATTTGCCACTGATTTAAACAAGAGATTGATAGGGCTGTAAATCAACTTTTCTGGGATGCCCCCCAATCTCTCCCCCAAGCTTTTTTTTTTTTTTCTTTAAACATTGACCTGATTATTTTCCAACATTTTCTTCTACCATTCTAGCATGCAATATAAATCAGAGAAGTTTCTCTTTGTTTTTTGTCACATGTTTTCCTGGAAAATTCATAGTGGAGATTTAACGGAAGAACACTAGCGATACATGCAAAATGTGTACACATTTTTCTTTTGAACTTATGTCTAAGGTGGTCTTCAGTACTCTATGATTTTTCCTATTGTATGTGAAGTGACTCATTTGGACTTTGGCACTGTTCATTATTTTCCTGCTGTTTAAAACAAAAAAAAAAAATAGTGAGCATGAAGAGGCCTATGCAGACTGGCTCCATCTGCGCTTCCTCACCGGCTCCTGGGCTGTCGGAGAGTCAAGGACGGCCAACACTCCCCATGTTCCAGCATCACTTGCTCTTGATGGGCCATTGTTTCCCTAAACACTATTATTGTTTTAGGCTGTCACTTAAAGGAGATGTTAGGCTTACAGTTACTTCAGAGGAGCCAGGTCGCTCTGCCCTCAGAAGTGGTGTTTATAACTTCACCACAACATTTTGCAGAGGATGACTGGCTGACACTACTGTTGTCTGCAGTTTAAGGGTAACTGTAAAAAGCTGTCCTTTTTCCTGTTGGTGACTGTTTCTCCATGCCAAACTGCAAGGTTTGCATAGCCACCTCCACTGTTATAAAGAGAAAAGTTCAGTTCCTTTATGCATTAAGAGATGTTTCATAGATGAGGTTTAGAGGAGCCAGGAATGGAAATTTCTGTTAAGCTACAGAAAGACTTCTGTGGGGAGCAGGCAATCAGAGCAACAGAATTTGTAGAATTCTGTATAGATCATTACCTAATTATAGGTCTTAATCATCTGCATATTGCAGAAAAAAAGCCTTGCTGCAAATCAGATCCACTCAGCCAGTTTACAGACCAGCATAAAACTGAGAAGTAAACGTATGGGTAGTTAGTAATCATCTCCTTAATCTGGTGGCACTGCTGCACATAATGATATCCTGAAAACAAATCTGATACATGTGACAACTTTAATACTACTGGGGGAAACAAAATGCAGATGTTCCTAAAGTTAAGGAATCTGTTAAGGAATCTATAAACAAATGTATGGAAAGATTAAGAAGATTTACCATCTGCAGTAACCTAAAAGGAGTAATAAACCTGACAACCTGAGCTGAGTATTTAAAAATGCATTTGCATACTTCCAGAACTGCTGTGCTGTCATTAAAAAAAAAAAAAAAAAAAAAAAAAAAAAAAAAAAAAAACCTCTCTCTAGTTATTCTACATTCATCAACCTCTCTCATTATCCCAGGCTCTTAGCACACTTGGCTCACAGGTGCCAGACCACAGCACAAGCCAGCAGTTGGGAGTCCTTCACCCAAGGACTTTCAGCTGCTTTGGAGCATCCATTATGCCCAATTTCTGACACTTACATTCGTCCTCAAAGAAAAATACACAAATCCATATGATGTGAAATATAATGAAAATGATTCAACCGCTGTGATGGGATATTTTCAGGAGACTCAAGTTAAGACTTGCTAATCAGGTTTTAAGGATCCAGCCACAAGTGCCCTCAGCCAGCACCCTACAGGATGGGTGGGAATTCTTCCCCTCATCTCAGAGGATTTTTTATCCTTTTACTTTTGTAATAGGGACAGTCTAGATCAGATTAAATCACTTTTGTGCAAATCTCACTCAGATCACTATGAACTGCCTACTCTTGAGGCAATTTGTTTTCTTTTATTTTAGGTAAGAAAGTTATTTCTGCTCAGCAGGGTTGTACAGCTTAATACATGATGAAGAGATATGAGACAACTAACAAGGCTAAAATTTGCTTGCTCCCTACTACAGGGCTCTTTGTCACTACCAAGCATGAAAAGAGCAACGTAAAATAAACAGCATCTATTCATCTTATTCAGTGAGAAAATTCTCTTGAATGTTTGACTTCACTCATACCCACGAATGACTAGAAAATATGCATCCTACCAACCCAACCATGCAACTGAGCGGTGGAAAACTGACACACAAACAAAGGCAAACAATTTGATAAAAACTTCTTTCTTAACTTAAAAAATAAGCTTCTGGGTCTGGACTTCTGACAGAAAGCTGTAAACCTATAGCTGCCAGCCCAGCTAGCTGGTGGGAACATCCATGTGGCAGCAGGGCTGTATGACAGCAGGTCTCCTCATGGTCACTGGGATGACACCACTTGTCCTTACAGCAGTTAGAGCCTGCAGTGGAGCCCCTCACACTCCTTTCTGAGAAAGGGACATCTCACATATTCAAAGTGTGCTCTGGAGCTAAGAAAAACAAAGATCCCTGAACACATTCACTTGCATGTCTTCACACACTCATGGAGAGATGGGTTTATGGTTCTAGAATATTTAAGAATGCTCTGATGAATTCAAATTGAATAAACAGAAGGAAAAACTACAGAGAAGACAGACTACTGGTATCCCAGAAGCAGGAATTATTTTGCACTTGAAGCAGTTTCCAGGACTCCTTGGCAATGGGAAGGCAAAGAGCCTTTGCCCAAAAACCCTCTGCTGTCAGTTGCATATGTCAAGTTGAGCCAGGTAATGCTCCGATCTTTATAAAATCTACCAGTTTGCTTTGCTGGTCTGTCTGCTTCCAACTTCCTCCACTTTTACTGCAGCTGAAAGGAGTAATCAAGGCATGTATTGGTTGGTGTGTGCATACAAGCCACCTACGTTGTGTGCTCAGTGCCTCTAGTATAGAGTTTCTTTGCATTTCCTGATTGCCATATCCGCTCGTTTTTCATCACGTATTTAGTTGTTTAGTGTTTTGTGGCAGGAACCATCTGTTTGCTGTGAAGAATGGCTAATGAAATAGGTACTCCATTGCTGACATAGACATCTGGTTGCTACTTCACTATTAATAACAAAGAAGAAATCGTACTTTTAACTTTAAATAAAAATGTTATTAGTTTTTGGGGGGGTTGGTTTGTTTTGGATTTTTTCCCCCCCTCAAAAAAAACTTTAATGAAAGAAGTAATACACTTCTGCAAAATGGCAACAGAAAAAGTTATTTGGAAATAAGCATGTTTAGCTCCTTCAAAAGGCATCTTTATAGTACCACACCACTGGAAATTACATAGATAATACCTAGCAGGTGACAAGACTCCAAGCTGCAGAACACCAGAAGTTAAAGTGTTATGTGACCGTTTCCTCTTGCATTAATGTCTCTGTAATGGGTGATATAAGGAGCAAGGTCTGATTAATACTTTTCAGTAATAATAGATAAGTATATTTCTGAGGAAGCCAAGGTTTCTTGCATGATTAACTAGTAGTCTAAAATAGGACAGATATCTGAATATAATGTGGTTAGAGGACTAGGGGGGTAGGAAGGGGGAAATAGAACGGCAATATGTATTCTGGTCCAAATAACATGTCCCAACAAATTTACACAGTGTAGCTGATGCCCTAGAATTAGATTAGCACAACATTGCTCATTTCCAAGTGCAAAGACTGCGTGCATAAAATGCTTAATGACAACACTACGAGGAAACTTGCTGAAGCAGTGAGACACAGATGGCCAGGATTCAGTACCGCAACTCCACAGGAGTCAAGTTGTACTGGGGCTGGGATGAGATTTCCCTGTGCACTGATCTGCTCAACAGAGGACAAAGAGCAATTGTGCCTACTCCAGAGAAAAAAAAGAAATATTAGAACAGCTACGTGCAGCAGATTTAGGGGTGGAGATGTGCCAGAAGAAGGTTCACAATTTCCTTCTCTTGCCAATAATGAGCAAGCAGATTGAATATTTTGACATATAGATATCATTCTACATGTAGTTAAAATAAAGAAAAAAATATATTCTCCATATCAGAAGACCCTAGTGAGTAGGAAGGCATCAATAATTTATTTGGTGCTGCTGGATTTATACCGTAGACACTCTGGGTACTACTTCCAAATTAATAGTATTTCTGTGTCAAAATACTTTTTTTTTTTTTTTCCTCTCTTGATATGACCAGGATTTAGGGATTGTTTTAAAATAAAGGATATTGTGAAGGAAGGGTGGGGTTAAGCACTAGGGAAATAAAAGTTGTCTCATTCGCTTTACTACAAAAAATTTAGATGACATTGGGACAAGTTTCTCCAGATTGGTACTTTATCTAATTAATACTTAGAATAAAGTAATAATATTTCCTCTCTTTTGCTCTTGCAAAATCATGCCTTTCACTCCCTTGAAGCCAGTATTTCCAGCAATACACGTCTCCCCAACTCCTAACATAGTAACTCACACATCTGAGTTAGGGACTTCAGGAATCACAGTTCAGACAGGAGGCATGTGTGTAAGTTCATTGTTTGCTAGTAGATGAAATTGGCAGCAGAAGAAAAATAACTCAGAAAGAGGTGAGCAAAAGAACAATATATGGGGACACTGACACAAACACTTATTTCCATACCCAAATATCTATGGTATCTTTAAAAACAGCAGTGAATGCAGATGTAACATATTTAACCTTACAGCAGGGTGGAAGTGCTCAGCAAGCACGAGGCACTGTAGGAGACACAAAGCAAAAATGTTCCTGAATTATACAGTTTCTGAAGATTTAAATGATCCCCTGAAATCAAAGTTGATGAGCAAGTTTGCCCAGATATAAATCTCCAACACAAGGTACAGTTACTGGCACTTTAGAGCAACAGGCATTGCCCTTTAATGTCATTTTATGTTATTGGACTCCATTTTTCAACTATGATCAGCGAAATAAGGTCTGAGGCAGGCAGAGAAGAAACAGTGCTTTTACTTCAAAACCGAGAAGTAAAGACAATATAAAGTGTTTGAACAGCACTTTCTAAGTAGTGGTCTGTTACACCTGCCATCAGCACATTTTCAAAAGTGTTCTTGAACAAAGGAGGATATTACATAGTCACAAGTTATGTATATGTGATACTTCAGAAGTACCTAATTAAGTAATTTTTAAATGAGTGGCATACTGGTGTTTAACTTTACGGCCGCGAGAGCTAACTACTTTTGTTCCATCCAAGTAGAGATCTATATCCAAAACATTTTGGAACTTTCAAACAAGAAAAACTTCCTGCAGGTTTTTTTTTGTTTTGTTTTTTTGTCAGTTTTGTCAATAAGTTACTCAGAAAGATATGAAATACACCTGTAAACTCCACTCAGAATCATATGAAACTCACTGCTCTACTACAATCAAAAGACTTCCCATCCTGTCACTAAATTAAATTTTGTACTCAAGTAAGAATTCCAGGTGCTGCAGATTATTGATATTTCAACTTTCATAAGGAAAGTTCTACAGCCTTAAAGAATTAATTTGAAGACTGTCATAATGAAACATGGAATTAACCCCATAAGCCATATTTGATTGCAAAATTTTGCAATAGTCTTATTCATCACACTGAGCATTCCAGTACTAGACCATTGAAAGCACTGGGGACAGTCAGCATTACAAATATCCAGAGATGCAATTCCAGGCAGTGTTAATATGTATATGCCTTTGACAGTCTGTGATTTAGGACTCATTCAAATCCCAGCAAAGCTCAAAACTTTGAATCAGTGCCTTATCAGCACTGATATGGACTCAGCTATCTGAGGTCCCTATGTCAGGTCAAGTGCTTAACAAACTTCACTCACAGAAAAGTAACTTAAAAGAGATTTATCATCCCATGTAGTTCATATTTAATTGTAAACAGAAGAAAATTCTGAGAAAGGAACAAAGTACATAAACACCAAAT
The DNA here is from genome assembly GCF_964211825.1 of Aythya ferina. Lineage (NCBI taxonomy): Eukaryota > Metazoa > Chordata > Aves > Anseriformes > Anatidae > Aythya > Aythya ferina. The sequence goes on along the minus strand of NC_140300.1, from coordinate 49,648,849 downwards.
AAAGTTACCATTATTGTTAGTGTAAAAATAATTATCTGGGTTAAGAGATTTGCCTTGCAAGATATTGCTCTGACTCAGTGCTCGCTCCCAAACTCAGTGCTGTGCATGGCTACCTGCAGCTCCTCCTGTCCCCTAGACTCTCCATCTCCTTAGCAAATAAAGCTTTGGCAAGCTCTACACTCAGGCTGTTGTGTGCACAGCCTCCATCCTTTGCTTTTTATCATTCTTAGGTTAGAAAAATACTGTCATCTCCCTCCAAGAAAATAGTCTTCAAAACTCTGTATCTAATATTATGCACTTTTGATACGTGGATGAGCAAGTAAGAGCCAGTCACAGAATGAGACAGAGGTATCTGTAATTAATACTTTGTTATAATGATGACTGAACACTGTGATTCATATAATACATCAGCCAAGATGTACCAGTTTTGCAGGTGGTGAGAAAGAAATAAATTGCCATTACGATAATTAAACAAATAAATATAATCACTGATCTGGAGCACATATGAATGCAAAATACATATTTTTTTTTTTTTGCTATGGTTAATTCTGCAGTGTCCTTGTTCCTCAAGCTATTTTATAACACTGCAAGTTCTAACATTGCTAAGGATTAAATTGCAATTAACGCTAAATAATCTAATACCACTCAAAAGCCAGGGTTGACAAAACTAAATTGCAATCTCCAAATCCTTTTTATGTTGTTGATACTGGGCCTTTTTAGTTGTGGCAGTCCTCAGCAGGACCAGCTGCTTGCGGTCATTATCATGGCAATCAAGTCCCTCACAGATGTGTCAAGAATGAGAAGGCACACTGGGGTCAATAGGAGCATGACACAATTGACAGTAGGAGCATGAAGAGAACACTTTTTACCAGACAGAGGCAATGCCAATTTATAACGGGTGACAATCATCATTACCAGAGAACCAAGGATAGGCAGTCAAAAAATGCAGAATTTGTCTGTGGAGCCACCAGAGCTGTGCTGGGACAGGAAAGCCCTTCCCACATGTACACCAAAAAACAGGATTCTTTGAGCAGGCATCCACAGGCTGCTCTTGTGAAGGCCAAAGCCAGGTGCCAGAGACAGAAAGTTTTGTTGCATTAAATAATTGTTAGAAAAGTCAGCTGCATTAGCCCCTCTCAATAATTCATTCAGTAATGGTGCTGAATTCTCCCTGCTTGCAAGTTTGCATGTGCCAAGTGCATCCTGCAACTGATATTGAGTGTAAAGGTATCAAGGCACAGTGGGCTTGGCTTTGTTTTTAAGTAAGACCCTTAGCCTAGGTCCAAACTATTAAGTACAATCCATGAAAATAACTCTGGGAACTGTTGTGCTCAGAAATAGAAATTCTGCCAGTAGAAGACAGAAGTCTTGTTTCCTATTCCCAAGTACTTCTCAGAAAAAATAGAAATAAATATATATATATATATACACACACACACACAGTTTGTAATGCCATGATTATAGACAACTGAATTTTAAAAGTAAAATGCTCCAGAAGAGAACCCAAGATTTTATCTGATCATAGATCATTGCTTCCAGAATTATGCAGCCTAATGAAGAACAGGTTATTTACAACTCAATGTGGTTATACAATTGAAAGCTTGATAAGACTAATAACAACAACAAAGATGATACCACTTTCTCCATTGTTCATAAAACCTTCCTTTCAGTAGTCCTAGCTCTGCTTATACCAAAAATGTCTTGTTAACAAATTTATTATTATTATTATTTCCACATTTCTGTGATCCATTGTTTTTTTTTTTGTTTGTTTCTAAAGAAAAAGAGGTAGTTTATGTACAGATTAAGCTTTTTTTTTCCCCCCTCCTCTCTGTCATCTGGTTTTAAGATTTCCTCACTGCTCCATAACATGTATAGATCACTTGCAATCTATAACTTCCAAGTACTCTCAAACATGGCTCAGAGGATAAAAATATCTTGAAGACGCTCAAACTGTTAGTTTTACTGTGTTGTTAAGTCCCACTGCCCAATGACAGAATTTGAACAGGCTGAGAGGATTGTGGTTTCAGCAGAAGGACTGGAGCCATTTTCCTACTGCAGTGGTAGTATTGAATTCAAACCAGCTGCATTGCAGTGAATCCCACCAGCCCTTTCCAGATGTCCTTCAGTCACCTCTGAGAACATTTTGGTAGGGAAGAGAACTAACCATATTTAAAGACACACAGGATGAACACATAAGGTTAAGATTATTTCTGTCTAGAAATTGTTCCTTAAGGAAGAAAGAATGACTACTGTCTGATGTTCATCATTGTATTATACTGAGTAGATGATTCTAGCAGTCTTTCTGGACCATCACAGTCAATCAACTAATAGACATACTGCTCTGAGCCATGCTAATTCACAGGAGTTGACATTTGGACATTTATTTATATAAATTCAGATGACAAAAAAGAATTCTTTAAACCTGTTCTGCCTTTCTTTGAAGTTGTATTCACTTGGTCAATAATACAGGATAGTTTAAATTTATTAATAAATCACCATATTCTGATGGTTAGCTCCTGACAAGCTTGTATTTTTCAGTGTTGCTGTTCTCCAAGTTCCCATCTTTTCATGATTATTTTGCTTCCCTGCAATCTTTCTTACTTTCTTCTTGATACCCTGGGAAATATCTGTATTCTGCATGATTAAAGTTAATGGGAGCTTTGCCATCAACTTCAGTGAACATGCGATCATGCTCTGTGCCAAATTCCATAAACCTTCTAGTAAGCCACAACACCTGTTTTCCTTCTTCTCCCATGCCCCATTTCTCTTCATTGCACATTTTTTCTCTGCTCTGACACCTATTAATCCATGCACTCTATCCAATCCATCATATTCACCTTTCTTCACCAGTTACGTTGCTGTGGCTCTATGGCTGGAATTAGTGGGAGAGTGTGAACTCACTTATAAAAGTGCTACTTTTCCTACTGCCAAAATAATGTCAGAGCATCACAGAACACAAGTCCAAAATGGTACGCAATATCTTTTCATGTATCTTGATCTGGTTTTAATTTTACTTCCAGTCCCCCTTGGAAAATCACCACCCTATACATTTATTTCTAAAATGTTCTTATACCCAAGTGCTAAATCTCTGCCATTGTTCAGTTTGTTGAATTCCAGCTTTCTCCTTCCTAGCAAATGTAATGAACATACTTTATTATTTCTGCCAAAATATTTCAAGATTCAAGCGCCAGCAGTTCTTCATTCCTTGTGCTAAAACCCTCCCTGGGATTTTTAGTTTCAGTCCTCCCAAGTTTAATTAAAGACATGTCTTCTAAAAACACCTATTGAGACAAGCAGAACAAGTGAAACTATCTTAGGAAAGTATAGAGCTTCAGCTTTAGATTGATAGTGACTAGGCAGACTGAAAGCAAAAGACGATCATTTGGGAGCGATCACTCGGGTCAACAGTCTCAAATACAGATTAATCATGGGAGGGAAGGAAAAAAAAAAGAACACTTGGGGAACAGTTGGTTCCTTATTGAATCAAGACCTACTGCTCCATCTCTTTAGCATATCCTCTCATTTGTTAAGACCTTTCATTAGTTGTGTGAATGTAATCCACTACTTCATCTCCAAAATGCGTGACAGGCCCAGCAGCAGGTGAAGGACATCCTTTATTTAGCTCCTTCTGACTTTGACTTTATTAGAGTGATACATCATTCAGGATTCAAATTAACATCTATCCCAAGAGACATATTGTATGGCTCGATATTTACTCTAAAGCATTCTTTGAATTTGCTGTCTATACACACAAAGCATACTGCCATTACCAGAAAATTTATCTTCAGCTACTGGAGATCGTTCTGTGAAACCCAGACTTCTGCTCATGCTAGTTTAAGATGAAATATGTTTTTTTACCCCCACTTTCTTCAGAAAAAAATAAAGCCTGAGCAGCTATAGCACTAAGCAAATAGCAAAATATTGCTTGTCCATTCAAACACAAAAGCTAAACACACAGTTCAGAGTATAACAGCCAAATGCTCATTGCTCACTCACTGCTTTTATAAGAAGTTAGGACACTGCCTTAGGGAGCCACTGACATCAAGTATTTCATAACAGTACCAGCAGAGCTGAGTTCCGTCTCCTTATTACTAATCCCTAAACTTAAAAAAAAAATAAAATAAAAATCAAACTTAAAAAAAATTAAACAATTTAATCCAATCTGACATCTCACCAGATTGCTGGGGTATCTTGGTAAAGTAACCTGATGTGTCAAAGAAATTGCATTGCTGTCTTGTCCAATGAGCTATACTTAATATTTAATCAGCTAATGAAAGACATCTTAGCATTGTTTCTTCTTCCAATGAAAATTAGACTCAAGACTAAGAGAAGCAAAGTAGTTCTGAAGCATTTTAGCTAGTGGTAAAGCTTTGAAAGCAAAATTCAAGCCAACAGAAAGCCATTTAGGTAGATTTTTGAATTTCCACCACATAGAAAGAAGAGCAAATCACCAAAATACTACCTTTAAATGCAGAAAACAGAATTTTCTACTGAGCAGCACAAGCAGACCAGGGATGTAACCAGAATGGGGCTTTCACAGCAACCCCATTACCATTCACAAGGCTTTCAGAACCACTGTTCCTTCCTCATTGTTCATATCCCAGCAGCATTCACTGCAGATTTAGCTACATATGTTCTTCTGACTGTTGTTTTTATTTCCTTATCCTAGCTTCTATTAGCAATTCTGCTTTTCAGCCCTCTGCTAGGCACCTGACTCTTTTCAGTAATCATTATACTTAGTTTTAAGTACTGGTTTAAGCACTTGGGGAAACTTAAAAGTAGGCTGGGTAGCATTGCAGTTATTTTACAGGCACAAGGAGTGAGAAACATTTTTTTTTTTACTGCAATATTTCATCCAAATTAATCCTTTACAGTCAAACATTACAATATTAGGGCTTTGTTTCCCTTCCTCCCCCACATAAAGTTACACTCCAAACATTGGCTGTCTTGGTATCTTTTAAACAATGGAAAGAAAGACCAACTTCAGGTTAAGTTTTATTTTGTTTCACTGTATTGTAAAATAGTACTTCTTGAACTATTTCTCATGTAAGTTTCTATTTTGAGGGCTTGCTCTGTGCAGCGATCTGCACCAGTGTAATTGATACTCCCCCTAATGCACATTTGTGCGTGCACACATGCACTATAAACCTGAGAGTTTAGAGCAGCAAAATTTACTTCAGTATCAACTGAACTGTATAAAACCGACTTGCACATCAGTGGTATTATCCTCCATGAACTGGTTTTGTGTAGGCAGGGAGTAAATCACCTGGATAATCTAATGAGAATAGATCATGTAGGTAGTTCCACAAAGAGCAAATGTGCATAGCTAGGGCAATAAGTTGGAATGATCGATGGGATAAGCACCACGGTAAGATCAAAGGCATAAGATTACAGCAAGTGTTTTAATCACCAGACCTTGCACTGCCATTAACCGCATCCTGTAAGTGCTCTTGCAGCACCCCAGACTGGATATTTTCTGCATATTTCTGCCTTGGACCATTCAAGTTCAGTAGGATACAGCCTCCAGCAGCACCAAAAACCAGGTAAAGTGCAAACAAGACCACCCTCATGATGCATCGGCTCAAGTTCAGCAGCTCTGCATGCTGCAACATGAGGGCTCAGCCACCCTGGCTTCCCTTGAGCCTGCTGCTGCATGCTGTCTTGTCTTTCACAGGAAGCATTATTAGCTAGAATTGTGAGTGTACCTTTGGGGTACGAGGGTGACACAAGAGGACATCCTTCCATCCCCTACCCTTCAATGCTTTACTGTGCTTTTTTTTTTTTCCACAAGCCACCACAGTAGATTTACCAGAAGAGTTCAGCAGGTGAAAGAGCATAGGATAACACTTGTCTCCCCTTATCATCCTAATACCCCATTGCCAACTCAACCCATGTCTTCTTCTCTGCATCTCCTCAAGTTTGCCTTATTAAGGCCAGAAACTTCCCCCTAAACCTGAGCTCCCCTCCCAGGTCCTGTTTCATCCTCCACAACATTTTTTTTTTATTCCTCTACAGCTGCTGGATGCTACAGCAACTGCCTCTTCCTTGTCTATTCAATCATTGTAATGAATCTGTAAAAGATGCCAAAGAGTGCTGAAATGCAATGAGAGCAAAGTTCAAAGTACTCGCTGTTCTTCCTCTACCAAATAGAAAGGAGGAGTTTAATTATCCAGAGCTCTGCAAATACTCAAGTTATCAAGTGATCTCCTCTAGTTCTAAAACTTTTCTTAACCCTAAAGATGTTTCAGCCACCAGAAGTCAAAAAAGGCAGCTTTTTAGAGACAAATTATGAGTATGCTCTTTTCACCTAATTCATACATACTACATCACAAATTTATCAGCATTTAATATTTCATTTATGTTCTTCATCTCCTTTACTTTTGCATTTTAATTTCTTTTCACTGAAAGAAGAAGTATGCTGACTTAGCCTCCAGAAAGAGGTCATCTTAGCTTTAAATGTATCATAAATGCAGCCATTGCCTAGGGGAAGGGTAAAGGAATTGAACATTCAACATAGGCACAGCACATTTTTCAATAATTTTAAATAATCAATATATTAAGTATTCCAATATGTTAAAGGAACTTTACACTGAAGAAAGAGAGACACATATCTGTATACCAAATAAAAAGTAATACGTTCATGGGTTTTGGTTTGGATCCCCTGTCCTCCTTCAGTGTTTAGGGTGTGAATATTAAAGATTCTCAGTGATTATTTTCTTGGTTCATTGATTGCTTTTCAGATAAACTCAAATACCTAGCTCAGTTCAAGAACATAACCATTACTGTCAGGTCAGTAATTAAAAAAAAGGCATTTTGGAACAGTTTCAAGAAAACATTTCATCTCCCATATGATATCCTCAGAACAGCACTCTGATGTCAAGATACCACAGTCCTTAATGAACTCATTCACAAGGCAGGCCCACTGAGTAAGCAAAGATGTCAAGGAAAGTATAAAAGCTTGAAAAAAGAATTGATCAACAAAGGATTGCAGGATTTTCTTCTAAACATGCAGGTCAAATTATGAATGTGTGGAAATGTGTGGGCAAAGATTATTACTACTTCTCTCTTTTGGATTGGTCTCATTTGCAAGATAATAGGTATGTCATTTCTCTCCCTAGGAATTTCAGTCAGCTGTTATGTCTTCTATACTTAAGACCATTGCAAGTCACCATAGGCAATATGGGTATTTTTTCCAAATTGATCAAGATTTCCCTCAACTCCACGGTTGATCCATTTTACACTGAAAAACAGATAATCAGAAAGGGAGAAAGTCCAGTCTGAACATTTTAACTAGCCAGACGCAAGAGATTTGCGGTGGGAATTATTTTTAAAACTGGTTTCCTTTTCTGAAATAGAATCCCATAATTAAAGAAAAGTCCTTAAGGGGAAGGCTTTGAACTTAAAGGAAAGAAACGACATCATCAACCAAGCCAAAGACTTGATGGGCCAGAGTAAATCCAACCTAAACAGAAAAAAAAAAAATACATGCTACTGCAATCATCACCACAACCCAACTATATCTCTAATTTACAACAAAGCAAAGAAAATTCACATCAACTGTGTTATATTTCACATCGCAAACTGTAAATAGCAACAAAATGAGAACAAAATTTCAGCTGGAAATTGCAAAGCTGTGATGGCTGAGATGCTGTAGCTGCCAGAGTTGATACTCCATTGGAAAAAAAAAAAAATTAGCATTTAAGTCACTGTGACTTATTATATGCTTTTTAATTTTGATTTGTGTTGGGGAATGTGTGATCAAAGATGGAGACATGCAAGTTTTTTTTTCTTCTCTTCAATCTCACAGAGTCAATCACTCTAGAATAAAATCAGTTCATCAGTGAAGAAAAATTCATTTTTTATGTTCTCCTTGCCTTAGAAAGCCATTCTGCAGCATTTGCTAGTAAGAACTGTGAAAATTACTTATATGACAGATTTGCATCTTGAGGCTAAACTAAGCACACTGACCTTCCACTCCTTACTCAAAATACATTCTTTTTATATTAAAATAACATATGGAATGAACTCCTGCATTTTTCCAGCACCTGGAACTGTGTGGTATGTTATAAAGCACAGAAATTACCTAGTTTATAATATTCTGACAACATAAATCTATAACACCAAAACTATAGAGTGAAACAACAGGTCTGCACAGGTTGACTTGCTTTTCTTCACTCAAATGAAAACTACTCCTCACTTGCAAATAAAAGTTAATTACATAAAAATCAGTCTCCCTAATATATTAAACCCTTGCTTTATATGCAGGTGCCAATACATTAGTCTGAGACAGACATCTTTCACCCAAGGCTGCTAACTTCATACCTCAAAGGAATATCTCAGAAAACAAAAGGACAAACATCTCTGTGTTAAAGTGTCAAATCAAAATGTAAATCAAACAACAGATGTTCAAAAACATTTTCTAAATAGCTGCGGTTAAAGTACATATATACATATACTTACTAAGCTTTTAAAAATACATATTGTTAACTTATTTTTAACAATACCACCTAATAAAATGTCTCAAATGCAAGATGCCACATGGTAAGTGTGGCGCTAGGAATGGAGAAATTTATCCTAGGACCCCTCCAGCTATCAAAAGCACCAAAAGGATTTCATGGGGAATTTTCAGCTGACTTTTATCTAAGGCCATACTACCCAGTTAGGGAAGGCATTTTCCATAAATTAATGACCTGATTCAGTTTTCACTTTTGCTTTCTGTTTCACTTTAAAAGAAAACCCTGAGGCTAGCAATACTGTAATACAATGCAAACCTGTGCTGGTTTGTAAGAGGGCTGCATTCAAGGAAAACTCCACTGCTGGCCTCAAATGCAAGAGCAGGTCATTGCTAGAAAGGGGCTAAGGAAGGAGCTTTAGAAGACAAGAAAGAGCAGGTGCAGTCAGGAGAAATACATGATTGCAATTAGTCACTGGGAAAGCAAAGCAGTGTTAAGCTTTTCTGTAGTTTTTGTATTGCTTACATTCAGATACTCTGATGAGAAAACAAATAATCAATTAATCTTATGATAGAGTCAAAGCATGAGCATGAGGAAATGGTAATACCGAACCCTCAAGGGAGAAAATTAATCTAACTACTGCTGTTAACTCCCTGCAAGCCAAAATACAATTTTTAAATCTTTGTGAGTATCTTCTATACAGAAGTGAGCAGGAAGGAAGGAAAAGGCAGCTAAAAAAAGCAGGTGGGTGGACAGGACGGAAATAATAAATGGCCTGCAAGAGACTGCACTAATGGGGAAAAATGCTGGAAGAATTAATTGGGAGAGAGTAAATGAAGACCTGAAAAAAAATAAAACGGGGGGGGGGGGGGGGGGGGGGGGAAGGGGAAGAAAAAAACTTGGGCAGCTATACAGGATGTAGAAAGATACTTGACAGGACAAATTCTTGAGGGACTTGTGGTATTACTGGTTGCTGCCTCAGGTTACAGCAGCTCTTCATACCTTGACACCAGAAATACTAGAGAATAACATCTGGAGCGTTCTGCTAATCCTTTAGTTGACTAAAAGAAAAATGGAAATTCACTGATTGCACAGTTAAGAAAGCTGCAAAGGGTATGAATTGAATTAAAATTTAGATTAAAAGTTCAGCATGGTATAAGTGAAATACTAATTTTCTGGGTTAGAATAAAAAAAAAAAAAAAGAAAACAAAAAAAAAAAACACAGAACATAGTGATATCTGGTTTATTCTTGATTACAGCATTACCAAGAAAATAAATACACAGAAAGTCTGCTATGAGTTTAGGACAGCAGATATCCCTTAAGTTTTATTTAAATAGTATGTGGAATAAATTAAAACAAACAAACAAACAAACTGAAGAGGAAGAACTTCTCAGTATGTTACAGTTTTACCAAACATTCAGATATATTAAAACTTTTTCATTCTGGCCATACTTGAATGAGGCAATCACATAAATATATGAACAAGTAGAGCACAGTGTATGCTAAATCTACTATTATCACAGGCTTATCTATGCCTGGGCTAAATCCAGAAAGCCACGGCAAAGCCTGAGAAAGAGGTGGACCTGGAATACACATGCAACAAAGCTTCCTTGTGTCCCAGAAACATTACTGAGCTGTTACACAGGCTTTTGCTCATCGGAAAAAGAGGAAATGAAAGGGGAACATCTGCAATGTCTAAAGTATTCTAAAGGGAATACACGGGAAGGATGTTTCAAAGCTATTTGAGCTAGTGTCAAACAGAGGTAGGAGATGCAAAACCTGATTAAACCACATATTCACAGAGTTTACCATATGAAATATGACATGACAAATATATAAGCAGTTATGAAAAATACTGAGGGAGGAACAAGCAAGAAACAAACTCTGTGGACCTCTCCTGACCTAAACTTGTCCTGTATTTTTCCTTTGTGTTAGAATGTTTGCTCACAATAAGAGTAAAACAGTTAAGGTAAAGCTGTTACTTGTAAAGAACTTGTGGTACCTACCTGAATGCAGTTTTTGTTGAATTCACTGATAAGCCCTTTATGCAGGTATTACATTGCCATCTAGTGTATGTGGCATATATTGTAAAACACAGGAAACAGACACAGACATGCATTGCACAGAGCAGCTGAATTTCCCCCTAGCTGGTTTTCCTCTAAACATTTCATCTTACAGAAAGACAGATTTCCTCCATGCTACTCAGTCCCAAGAAACATATGACTTGTATTATAGGAAAAAAAAAAAAAAAAAAAAAAAAAAAAAAAAAAAAAAAGGCACCATAAAAAAAGCACTACTCCAGAAGCAGTTTTTCTACTGAATCCCATGCTGTTGTATTTAGTGGGTACATTCACTGACAGTTTTAGCTATTTCCACTGTTCTCATGCATCAAAGTGTGCTTTAGCTTCAGCAGGCCTCCTGCTGAGAGGATGAGCCCTAACCCCTACCAGCTACCAGCCAAATAACACGGGGCTAAAGAATGAAGAACAACACTGATCTTTCTAGCTGGCACCACTGAGTGTTGAGCAATGCCCCCCCACACACCTTGTGACTGCATAGGCCTCACTCCAGTTTAAGGTCTTGGGCTGTTAAACCCAGACTTCTGAAACAAGTTTTTCCTCCAACCTTTACAGTGAAATTATTTTTTTTTTTTAGAAAAAAAGCCCTTTTGAAACACAAACAGGCCCAAACACATAGTACTCATAACATACTCCATATGGCAGAAAAAACAAGTGTGTACCCTGACTACCAGGTTTACAGAGAGACTGCCCTGGCACTGAGCCCCCCACCTGCCTGCTTGGCTCTTCTTAGCCTCTGGGTGCTGCAGTAAATACTGGAGTGAAAAAGATGAAATGGTTTCACACTAACCTCATCTGCCAGTTCACCTGAGAGAAAAAGAGGCCTCTTCACACTCTTTTCCAGTGAAAAGCCTCTTCACTAGGCAGAGGGAATAGGAAACAATCCTTACTATGATCAGAATGGAAAGTGGTATCCATAAAACATGCTCCTGCTTTCAAATCAGGCTTTCCAGTTGTGGAGCCAAAGAAGCTCCTTCACATCCCAGCATCAGTTACTAAAATACCACATTTTAGGAGAACTTGCTACAGCTGTTCTTTTTGGAGCCTCACCATTTTAACAAGATATCAAGAGCCTGATATTACACATAATCAGCAAATTTTATCTTGTTTTTGCTAGATGTTGGGCAATTGTATTACTAGTTCTCCTCAATAACAAATTTACTTGCTTTACTCATCATATGATCTATTGCATAGGATGAAGTAGCAAATACAAAAAACAATCTGTAGCCTTTTTTTCAGCCATTACGTATGTGTATTTGTTAGCAATACAGTCAACATTCAAAATACATCCTTTATTGAATTCAGTCTTGGTTTGTTATTGACCTACAGATATTACTTACACTGTGCCAACATGCATGCAGCCCATAAACAGCTGAGCTAGGGAAGGAGGCTAGCAAGCTCCCTAATTCCTTTCTGTCTAAAAAAGCCAAGTTAGGAAAAAAAAAAAAAAAAAAAACAACTGTTTAAGCTAACCGATGTCGCTTTAAATGAATCACTGCAATAGCTCTGTCAGCAGATCAAAGGGACCAGTCCCTTCCAGCAGGGAAGGAGGTAAAGGACAGTTAGAGCCCATAACTCTTCTTGATGGTGCAGCTGTTGGGCATCATGCCAAGGGAAAAAGTAGCAAGTGTAAATAGAGCTCCAGGGTGATTATAATTCCTTTGTTCTAAAAGTGTTTAACATTAATTCACCAAGATACAGGTACCCTCACTTAACACTAATCAAGTAAATACTTCCATTCTCTTTAATAGGACAACATCTCAGGTGAAGCAAGCAAGTAGCTTGCTGAATTAAACCTTTAATGTAATAATCTCCAGTGAGAGATTTTAGTATACCTCTTCTACCCCATTTTGTGGACTGCCTCCCTCATTCTGTCACTGTGCTTAAACTTCAGCCCCCCTTAAAATGACAGATTTTCATAGACAGACAGACACATTGTCTATCTATATTAGTCAGGCATATTTGTAGCCTCTTGGCATGTGATCAGAAAAAGCTGCCATTGCTGTAGCTGGAGCAAGGTACATCCCCCATTTACTGAAATAAAAGAACTTAAAAATGATTACCTGATCATCAGTTTACCGCCTGATCAGCTAATAGAATAAATGAATATTTTCTTCAGAGATCAAGACAAGAAAAGGAGGTGATTGTTTCTATATCAGCTGGGGTTATCTGTCTTGTTTTTGCTAATAGAAAAATGAGGTTTTGTTAAATAATAATAATTAAAAAAAAAAAAAAAAGCTGCTCCAAACTAAAGAGCATTCTTTTCTAATTATTTAAATAAGATTTGTTTTAATCCAAAATGGAAATAGCAAAATGCTCACATTAAAGTTTTGAGTAAGAACTTTGTTGAGATGCCTAACAGCATACAAATTTCAACAGCATCCTAATAATCAGCCTCAATTTGTTTGTGAGCAAATTAGCACCAGTCTTTCATTTGAACTCATCTAGCACAAGAAAGATTTTATTCTAAGAAGGTAGATGAGGGTCAAGAAACTTCTGAAGACACAGTCCTGCTAATTCCTAAGCTAGAGCAGAAGACAAAGCTTGTAGCAAGAGCTCATTGTGTGCTATTCTCAAACATTTACAGTCGAATATCAGTAGACTGCTGAAATCATGCAAGAGAACTGTAAAGCTGTTCAGATTACAGCTTTATCAGAAAGTATTTGCAGATCATATGGTCATGAAGTATTTTTCTTATTAAAATTATGTGGAAAGACATGAACTGTTGGAACTGTTTCCCAAAAGCTATTGTGTGCTGCTGAGCATAATGGATGGCAAAGCTTCCATTGAATTTATCTGTGAGGGAGATGTCTGGCTCCTCACCTGGAAGAAGAGAATTTAACGTTCTTGTCCTAAAAAACACATCTTCCATTCAAGCTTCTGCAGTGTTTTGCATGTAACATGCTATAACATTTCTTTTTAATAAAGTGAGCAGTAAAATATTGAAGGTAAAATGATAATATAGAGCGGAAAATCTTAGTGGAATTTCCTATGGCCACATGAGGCTTTTATTCACAAAAGGGGCAGCTATCTGTTCAGAACAAATCTAATAACCAGATGTGTCCAGAACTTGGTGCTTCCAAATATTTCAGGTATGTGAGGTTTGAGAACATGACACATCATGCCAAAAATGCACACAGGAGAGGAAACAGGTAATTGGGAGGGAAATACGCAGTAGCAGCACATGCCAAACTGCCATTGCTCAGTGTGTGAAAGCTGGGAAGGGGGATCTTTGTGGTGGAAAGAAATGGGACACAAGGTCATTTTCTACTCCTAAGGATGGCATTTAAATCCAGAGTAATTCCACTGAAGTCAATGGTTTTAAATATAGAGTGGAAAATAGACTCTGGCTGTTGTCCCTTTCTAATCACAACAGGAGGTGGAGAGTCAGTTCAGCACATCTTTAAGACTCTCATTCTCTCTAGGGACAGCTGGGATCAGAACCAAACAGGTACCTAAATACCTGGATTTGCTCACTCACAGACAGTGCTGGATTAAGGCATGTTACAGAAGATGATCACCTCATCAGCCAAAATCTGTTTGTCCCATCTCTCTGCCAGAGGGTACTACCCAGCAGCAGGGCAGTTGTGACTCACAATGCACAGAATTTAAAGCTGAAGACATGGGAATAATGTGGCATTTGCAGCAAGGCGTAGCATAGATGTCTAGATCCTGTTTTACGTTTTTATGCTTAGGTTTTCCAAATACTAGGAATCCAAGTTTTGTAGTATTTTTTTAGTCTTTCAAAACAATTTTTCCAAATATTAAAGGCTTCAGCTGGGGGGAAGAAAAGTTGTAACAGGAAGGGTTTGCACAAGTAGATTTTTATCTTTTAGTTATTTTGATCTGCAAGTTTCTAAAGGGAAAACATTCATTGGAAAAGTATAATTGATTTTTTTTTTGTTTGTTTCCATTTTTGGTTTCTGAGTGCACTCCAAAAAAAAATAAAAAACAAAAACAGAAACAGAAACAAAAACAAAAATAAAAATAAAAATAAAAGAGAGAGAGAAAGAGCTTATGTTTAAGTATCTATAGATTCTTCAGATAAATAACTACACTGTAGTTTTCCTGTGGTTTATTGTCCTGAATTTCAGTTTTGCTTTGTTCCTATCTCCTAGGTAGAAAGAAAAAATATTTGAATAGCTAAAGAAGCTAAATAGCTAAATAGCTAAAGAACAGCTAAAGTACAGAATTTACTGTACACAGTCATGCAGGAACCTCAGTCAAGCTGGGTCCTTTCTGTTTACATCCCATTCTAACTCTACAAGTGGGAAGTGCTTGAGGTACACTCATTGAACAGCCATGCAGATGAGAGTTGCATGATTGTACTTGACCTCTGCTGTAGTGAAGAAATGGTTTCTCTGGGGGTGCTCCTGGACAGTAACACTCTTAGCTGCTTGCCTACAATGCATGAAGCTTACCCTAATATTTCTTCTCAGCATTAACCATGGCTCTGATTCTAAGACCACACAAGTCTTAATCCAAGACACTAAAACGAGAAAGCAGCAGCTCAAACTGTCTGGATGAACATGTTTTTAAAGTATTGAAACTGATGCAGTAGAGATTAGTGTTGGTCAAACAAAACCCTTTCATGGTCCATCCTCTCCTGGAGAGAAAATATCCCCTGCAAGGCAAAATGAGAAACAAGATGAATACATCCATGAGATCCCCGATCCTGAAGTCTGTCACCTAAAGCTGACTGTAATACTCTAAGAAAAGTGCCAAGGCTTGTGCTCCCCACTGGTTTAGTGAGAGAAAAGGCTGTTAATGTATTACTGCCAACAACAAAGGCCTCAGATAACCCCTGTTGCTGCTGTTCTGTAAAGGACTAGGAGAAGGAAACAAAGTGAAATATTGACATTCAGGAAAGAGTAAGCATATGTATATATGTTGTGTATCTAGAAGCATATATCTATGTATGTATGTACATAAAACATATGTAACTCTAATCTTTGTTTCCCTTTTGTGGCTTTTTTATAATATGCATAATATGCACCTAAATATCCATTTATCTAAAAAAAGAAAAAAAAAAAAAAGTTGCCATGAAGTAATTTGCTCTCATTCAAGAGGCTGAATGGTGTGAGGAACTGAGACTAAAAGGAAGCAGAAAGGGAACTAAATTGCAGATTATGATCACACCTTTCTAGCCCCTGTGGTGGTTTTACTCAGGTGGGCAGCCGAGCTCCACCACAACCGCTCTCTCACTCCCCTTCTCCTCAAAGAGGAAGGGGGAGAAAATACAACACAGAGAACTCGAGGTTTGAGATGAGAAAGGTTTAATTAAAGGGGAAGGGAATGGGGAGGAAAAACAGAAACAAGAGAAACAATCAGTCCGCGTGGAAGCACAGAGAGAGAAAAAATTATTCTCTACTTCCCATCAGCGAGCAGTGTTCAGCCACATCCTGGGAAGCAGGGCCTCAAACGCGTAGTGGTTGTTCAGGAGGAACAGCCCCCTCCCCCACAAGAGCCCCCCCTTTTATTGCTGAGTGTGACATCAGGTGTTATGGAATATCCCTTTGGTTGGTTTAGGTCAGCTGCCCTGGCAATGTCCCCTCCCCATCACCTGCCCACCCCCAGCCTGCTGGCTCTTGGGGGCTTGGAAGGAGTCCTGATGCTGTGCCAGCACTATGCAGCAATAGACACAACACTGGAGTGATATCAGTGCTGTTCCAGCTACGAGTGCAGAGCACAGCACTGTGCGGGCTGCTGCAGGGAAAAGGTGACTCCAGCTCAGACAGACCCAACACAGCCCCATGTTTATGGGGGATGGCCAAGTGAAGATCTGACAGGACATTACCAATGAAGACTACTCATTGCCTTCAGCAATTTCTGTCCAAAGGCGCAGAATAATGAGGTTATTCATAGGAAATGATGCAGCTGTGCATCTGCAACTGTATGGCCTCATGCTGATGTATCAGCATCAGCAGCCTAGCTTCACCTTTTAGATAATAAATTCCAGCATACCATGATCTATTTCACATTTTCTGATTTGGAACCCAGTGCACAGGCCATATCAGGGTTTCAACATGCATCTCAGGGACGCTGGAATGCAAAAATGAAATTGTGGAGAAAGAACAACTACAAAATCCTGATGAGGGGGAGAAACAGTGCATGGCTTTGATGTCCCACCTCTACCCCTGGAAGTAACTGGATTTGAGAGGTGTGGGAGCTTACTATACAAACAATTTTCATGGATATTATGGGACCTGAATCTGCTGACATAAATATGACACCAACAAGCCAGGCTTTAATTAGTAAATTCTGGGAATACTGTAATTCAAGGAAAATGACAATGTTGTAAGTCTCAAGGATAGAAAGCCCTCCTAAGCATTTCCTTTGATCTAAAAATCAAACACATTCCTGTAAGCATTTCAGCAGGTTGTGTTATAGCTTAGAATTCAGTTCAGAACCAAAGCTAAAATCTCCCTTGGCTTCATTCATAGAGCACATAGTAAGGGAACCCACAATCAAACATGGAAAATCAATATCCAGATACAATTAATGGCATGCAGATCCTGCCCTCAGAAGCCAAGGCTGAATTCTCAGAATCCGGTAATTAATGCATCCCAAAATGCCCTTAGATTGATGAAGCAGACCCTTGAAGGGAGGTATAATTGTCTGATACCTCGGGAAACAATTAAACCAGATGGGACAATCAACAGAAAGGGAGTATCCGTGAAGGATAAAGGATTGGTTCAGCCAAGGAACAAACTTTTCTTTTAAAAGGACAATGGTCTTAGTTTAAAACATTCATTTGATGAAAAAAATCTGTACTGCTACATGAACTATTGCTAAGGTGAATTAGTCCCATTAAGAAAATACTGAACATTATTTCTGCTTCTGAATTTGTCTAGTTTTAGCTGCCAACTATTTGATCTTATTCAGTCTTTCTTTGCTAGACTGTGGGTTCATTTATGTGGTTACATTAATAAAAACTATGAAATTGGTAAAAATGCTTATAAGTACAAGCATTATACCCTAAAACCTCAAATTTATCTTTCAATAGCTGTTCTATTATTATTTTTCATCCTATAGTTTCCAAAGGCATATGGAAAGTTTTATTATATATGAATTGTTTTGGTACACAAATACTTAGTACCATCTTTTAAATTTGTATTTATTGTATTTTTATTTGGGAATTCACAGTGTTTTCTATTTTTATCTTGGCTTCAATTTTCTCAAATTTAAAATTAATTCTTGAGGTAAATTTATTTTCAAACAGTATATGAACATATATCTATATTTAACCTCCTTGCTGAAAAAAAAAAAAAAAAAAAAAAAATCCACTAGGTAAAAATTTCATTCATCTGTGACACTTGTTCAAATGCATTAAATGTAATTATTATTGTTTTATTGTTTGGGCTTTGTATTTCTAGTATCTATTTATCTAAGGATTCTTAATATAATGTGCCAGCAACTTATGTAAACTCATAACTAATAGTACTGAATATTTTCCATGTTATTTTGAGTTTTTCTTGGCATCTTATAATACCATCCAGTATGCTGGCAAACAAATATCCACTGACTTAACTTAGAATCTCCTCCAAATTTTCTTTTCAGTGGAAATCCCCTGCAAACTGCATCTAACTTTTGAGACATTACAAAAATGATCAAAAGGTTTTGCAAATATTTATATCTTGCCTATTACTTCTTATTTTAACAGGCATCTGATGCTGACACCTGTCAGACATAGGTGGAAATAGAGAGCTATGCTTATTTAGAAAGGAAGGTTTCATGCCTCGGTGTAATGAAGCTTAGAATGAGTTTCTCTACATTTAGCCTTTCAGTTTCCTGAAGAAGGCACAAGGAAGCAGTGCCTTCAGAAAATTCTTCTACAAAATCCCTATTAAAATACCTAATGAACAGGCTTTATAGGTCAAAATGCCGTAAAGGGTTCAGTGCTACAGACTTCAGCAGATGGCATTAAGGCAGTCTGGTGCCATCAGACATGATGCAGGGCAGCCAGCACGCAGAGCCAGCAGCCATCGTGTCATTTTGACGTAGTCACCAGCTACATTAGAGGCATATGTTATGTCCTTCAAACCATTCCCTCGAGTGGTGATTGGGCCCGAAGCTTCCCCAGCCTCTCTGGCAAGATGTCTACCTGCTCCCTCAAAGCTTCAGGGTCTGCCTGGGACTCACATGACCTACACAGGCATTTCATTTAGATGTGAAGCATGAAACCAGGAGGTGGTGTTCCTTTTATGCCAAACAGAATAGGTACCTTCAGGGATTTCTGAGCAGCGCCTGCCATAGCCTGGAGATGTTGTACATTCCAGTGCTGCTCCTCTGCTCCCCCTCACACACACGCTCACAGTGCACCCAAAAGGTAAACTTTGCAGCATCTGAGACTTTTCTTTGCCAGTAAGACTTTTCTGGGCCCTAAGCTTTTATAATCTATGCATGAGCAATGCAAAAGCTCTTTCAGACTGCCTCCCAACAGTCTTCATCACAGCGGTTAAACACCAGGACTGGAGCGAGTGCCCCTCGTTTACCACACAGCAAGAACAAATGCTGTGCAGCACAAGCCAGTGAGCTGCATTTCCATGTGCTCCTGCTCCAAAGGCTGCTCCTGTATTTCAGACAAAGCTCCTTTAAAAGCACTTCAGCCCCTTGAATAGGATCTGCTGCTATACGCATACACAGGTTCAAATATCACTACCATGATAATCCTTTAAATAAATTACCTGAATCTGAAGGGGAAAGAAGATAGTATTACATTTACTGCTATACCTTTTGAAACTGATTTTCTGATACTGTCTCAAAAACCATGTCTCAGACTATGCCTGAGACCTGTAGGATGCAGGAGCACTTCCCATCCTCTGAGTATTCATACGCCTGCCATGCTATGAAATGGAGTCCAGGGAGTAGGCCAGATCCTTCCTCCTACACCACCAAGAAAGTGTAGCAGATTTCTTCTACCTCCATGGGAATAATCCTAAACATAAAGGCTAAAAGCAAACTGCTGGGGGGTCCCCATTCTGAAGAACTAAAAATTCAGGGTGCCAGGCTATGCCATAAGAGATCTGTCTCAAGTGGAAGTGCAAGTGCAGATTTAGGATTTTTGGACACAAGAAAACCCTGTAATCCTGTCCTGATGGGTCTTGGCACAAGCGAGCCTTGAGCTGCTCAGGCCGGGCTAGTTTTTGACACACCCAGAGAGAAAACTGGAAGCAGCCAAGGAAAGCCACATGAGCGGATATTTAGTGAGCGGAAGGGAGGCAAGTCAGACTGTAATTCTGCTCTTGGCAGCCAAGTCCTGTCTTGAATCTAGTCCATAGTCTCTGAAAATGTGTTTAATTTACCTTTTGTGCTGGAGGTGCTGGAATGTGGAAGAGGGATATTGGTTCTGCGCGTTCGGACACTAGCGCGTGCATCGCCGCACACCGCAGCACAGATGCTCCTCTGGGTTTCTGAACTGAAATCTCACATTACTGGGCGGAATTGACACTCTGTTATATCCTATTGTGGCCACACTGCAGGCAGGTGAGAAGTTCACCTAGCTTGATATTTTGTCTCTTTATAGCCCTGACCACATCCTCAGCAGGTGACTGTTCCAAAAGCATCCTCCTGATTTATCCTTCTGTCTTCTCCTGAGGCTTAGTGAGCTATAGGTTTCCACTAGTGCAGCTAACTGCCTTTATTTCTACTTTAGGTCATGCGATGACCCTTAACAAATTCCACAACCATATCTGCACTTTGAGAAAATTGGACTTCATTTCTTGTTTATTGTTTTGCATCTTTCTTCTGGAAAAGATGAAGAACAATTACTGTTAATGCAAAATGAGCAGCCTTGGCAACACATAGTCGCGATTACTCAGATTCCAGGCTTGAGGGTCTGATAAAACCCCAGTGAAGCTAATGGGAATCTTTCCAGAGTAGCTTTAGCTGAAGTCTAAAGGCATGGACATGTTACACTCCTAGAATCCCATAGGTCCATAATCCTTTTCAGCCCTTTCCTGAGGAATGATTAGCAGAAAGGTCTACAAAATCTACTTATTTCACAATACTAAGCTGCTTCCAGTGCATTCCCAGATGTCAAATTCCCTCAACATTCCCAATGCAGAAGCCAAACTCTTCAACTTCTATCTTTGACAATTTCCACTGTGTGCAGAGCAATCCATGATTACAAAAATCTGTGGTGGCTTAACTTAATATGAAAGTAGGACAAAGATAAAATAACAGGCGAGTATTAACCATCAATTCAGGGAAAATCTAGCATTGTGATAAATGGTGCCTAACCATGGATGTGTTTAAGTCACTGATGAAATATAACACCTCCAGAACAGAGAGGCAAAATATGAAGGGCAGAGCGATCAGCACATGAAGGCCATTTAACTCGTTTAACATAGTTCCCATTACCACTGTTAGTAAAAGTAAACATCAGTTGTTTCTAAATGTCTCTTTTTGTACACTGCCTACTCCAGTACTTGCTCAGAACCCTTGCTCCTGAAGGCATAGGATTACATCAGCTTCTCAGTTGTCATTTTCTTCTCCCCTCAAAGCAGGCTTTAAAAATGGAAACTTTAAACAAGCTCACTCAAAGTCTTCACAAGCCAGGAGAAAAACAAACCCACTGTTTTTTTCTTAATACCATGACTTTCAGAAAATCCCCTGGGTGTTTTTGTTTTCTGGGTTTAATTATAGAAGTCAGAAATACTGGAACAGCGGCTGTGTCAATGACCAAACTTCTGAGTCAAATTAACAAGCAGTGAATTATTCACAACAGATGTTGCTCTGCATAAACAGAAATGTAGGGAGCAATAAAATACCTACAAGGAGATGATCAGAGTGGGATGGATCACTGCAAGCTTCAGGAAGCCAGAAGGCAAGGGCAGAAGCGATGTCTCTGGGTCTCCCACTTCCAGAGCTGCTGATTAAAAGCAGCAGGAAGCAAGGCGCTCCTCCACTGGGGCAGGTCTGCTGAGAAGGTCTGGAGGCAGCTCAAACCCTCAGAGACTGACATCAAACTGCTGCTGGACTACAGCCCTCAGTGGCCTGAGTAAACTAAGGTCATATACGGAGACAACCAGGTTGATGGGAACTATTCCTGCTTTAAGTTCTGCCTCCTCTGAACTTATTTGTCATCCTGCTCTGAATCCTCCTTCCTATAACGAGCTATTTATATTCACCAAGTGTTCCTAACACACCTGTTAGAGTACCTCAAAGAAACTTGGTAGTAATTCTGCTTTCTTACATACCCTCTTAGTTTTAATTCACACTTCAGATTTTGTCGTTATCAGCTCAGGAATATGACAGGACTGTGTGAAACAGATATATCAATGTGCACATTGATATAAAGTGCACAATTGATGAAAAGGGAGATGTAATACAGATGCGTTTTTATTTGGCTGGCTTCATTATAACCCTGACCACCATAGTACCACAGTTTTGCAAACAACTTGCACACTGTGCTTACTCATCCTAAGAAATAATATGGAAAAACAATGGGATTGTAAGTACCGTGAAAAGGAAAAGGACTGACAAAAGTGGATGCCCTGTCCCCAGTGACCCCACACAGATGCAGAGCATCTCATGATGTTCTTCTCCATGATGCTTCTCCATGACATTACCTACATGGGGAAAAGGTGCAAAAATCAGGCTATTCTGGCATGGATTGAAGGGGCCATAGCTGGCTCTCACTGGGATGCAGGCACTAATCCTGGTCTTGTTCTTCTCTTCAAACAACAAATTAATTGGCAGATGCACCTCACTGAGGATGTTGATGACATACCTTACAGACATGGCCAGCCAAAAAGGTCATGTTTTGAACTTGTAAATTACTCACACGTTTTACATTTTAAATAAACCTGTAGATTTATTGTACAATAGTACAGCATGTGTCTTTTTAACCAAAAGCTCAGCATCACACAACACTTTAATCTTCCATTTAAACATACACGATCCTACAACACAGCTCAGTTCAGCTAGGAAGGCTACATAACTCATTGAAGTCCTGGCTACGCTATTCTGAAGGATGTATACCTACAGCAAGAACAGTGGCAGTGGTTCTGGTGTTGTAACAGTTAATTACTTTAACCTGTTCTCAGCACAGTAATGGCAAGCAGCTATCTAAAGCAAAACATAGAGATCATTTACGGGATACTACATTTAATCGCCAATGCACAAAACAGTAGAGGATCCCACATGTAACACAGGTAAGGGTTGGAGATGCACCATGACCTCAGTTTGATGTAACATCTGCACTAGCTATGCCACACAACCCACCACAGGAAGACTGGATGCAAGACAGGCATTGCACCACATAGTAATATTGTTTGGATTGAAATTGTAAGGTTTGGAAGGGGCAGAGCAGGGTGTTCTGTACAAATATACACTTGCCATATTATGTTAGTTTACAGGTCAGAAACACTCCTGTAGCCAGTTGCCCCCATGCCCACAGTCTCTTTAGTTAATTTTCATACTGCTTGCTTGAGTTTTGCCTGGTTCTGTTGAAAATGGTATCATCACTTCCAAACACAGGTCATGCTGTGTCTTAACCTTTCAGATGATCAGGGACCACACAGCTGAGTTGGTGTAACTGAGCATCCTTTATCCATGCACGTGCTTGTGCCCATATTGCTGCAGGCTGTTACCAAGACATGCACAGGTAAGGTAAATTCTTGGTTTGCCACACAGGCTCCTCCTCACACTGGAGATTCTAAGGTCATCACTGGATGATGACGTACAGCACATGAAGTTCTCCTGTAGTCTGGAATTCAACAACTAACACCTAAATGATCTACAGGTTACATGGTAAATTCTTGATCAGAAAGTATATTTGTTTTTATTGCTGTTCAATTTATCAATGTGTATTGTAATACTGTAATATGTAATCTTATTGTAAAGGACCAACTATGTTTTTTATTAAAGAATATCAAATTCTCAAAAAGTATTTTTAGTAGATTTTTAAATACCCAAAGGAGGTAAATTTGGATCCCACTCCTGGACATGTGATTTTTCACTTAAGGCGGGGAGCATGATATTGAATTGTTTCAGTGGTTCTGAACAGTACTGAACTTCTACAACATCAATGAAAATAACGTGCTCATCAAAACACACAGTGATACTAAAGAAACAGAGGAAGGAAATCTGTATCAAACACCTGATCCGGAATTAAAACAGGCCAGCAATAGTGTCTAAGCTTTCAAACAGATGAGATGCTTAGCTGATATCAAGTAGCATACCTGCAGCAGCTTCAGAAGAATTATACCAGACGTGCACCCACTACAGTTCATGTGTATTCTCTGACTCCACAATCTTCACTCAGACAAAATACTAAAGCAAGCTAATTCAAGTGTACTAAAAAATTAAAATGGGTGGGGAGGTATCTTTTTAATCAAAGTTGCTTTATTTGGTAAAATTTCACCACTGATAAAATTTTCAATTCTCTCCATTGCTTTTGGATTTAGATAAGACTAACCAACAGAAGAGACAAAGTTGGAAACAAAACTGTTCTTGGCTTGTGAGACTAGATGCATGTCCTCTGTAATTCTTGGTTCACTGTCTAAACTTTGTGTAAAGCTTTGGTAGCTTTCAGTGAGCATATGAACTTCTGGCTGAATATCTAGACACCACTGATACATGTAAAGATTATTGAAAAAGCAGTTTTCTAATTTAAATAGACCTCACCTGAAATCCTATTTTTCTTCCTGTAAAACAAACACAAGCAGCATATTAACATAGTACACAAACTTTTCTTCTTTGTCCATTCAAAAATTTTAATTTGGTTAATAAGTAATGAGAAATAATTAAAACCTGGTCTTGAAATGTCATTAACAGCTTAAGGAATATAGCTCTTTTATTTCCTGAATTCATTTCATGCCATCTTCAATAAAAGAGCTTATGCAGATTCTTTCTGCTTATTAAAATGAAGCCAGAAGTTTATGTTTCTTATGTATTTAAATAGCCCCAACACCAGAAACATACAAAATATTATACTGTATTTTAATCCTTGTAAAACATCATTACACTACCACACTTATTATAAATCTTTTCAATAACATTCATTATGGAACTCGGTAAGAGCACTGTCTACTACTATGCACTGTCAAATATTTCTGGCAGTATTGGGAATTGACTACAGCATTTTTATTTATTTATTTATTTTTAAACCAAGATTAAACCTACATATTCTGAACTTGTACACAATACACAACAGATTGTACTTCCATATAGGCTGCAGACACATTCACTCATTTTGTTCTGATTTGTATATAAGAGTAGATTTTCTATAACAATATGAAAGAAAATTAATAACTTCTGTATCTACCTAGGAGTTTAGTAGTTATTTTTATTCATATGAATCAAAAGATGACTGGAAAAAAAAAAGTTAATTATTGTGAAGTGCACAAAATCTAAAATATAGGGACTTTCCACAGTACAATATACTAAATCAACACATAACAGATTCATGGCTGTAAAGCCAAAATCTTCATTTAAAAATTTAGTGTTTCTGACATCATCTTCCACCATTCCATCAACTCTTCTTTCTCCTCTTCTTTTCTTTCAGATAACGACTCCAGTTCAAAATCAACCTGAGTAAGAGAAACAAACAATAACTTCAGTAAGAGACAGAGAGAGAAATAAGTTGATATTTTGAAGAGTTATTTATTGAAAGCTGTTGTTTAATATAGCCATTGGCCTTATGGACGTACTTCCTATTTCAGGCTATTACAAAGTCTCTTGAGGCTGATTTAAATATGTGCAACACTTGCATATCAGTACAGTAAACTTATCTTAAACTGCATATAGACGTATAACAAAATTTCCAAAAGAAAACAGATATGTGACCAGTCCTTGACTTGTCTAAAAACTTGTCTAAAAAAATATGGGCTAAGGAAACTAAAAATTAAATAGTAGTAAGGCACATAAATCTTCTAGCATATAATACTGTGTCTCATCAGCATTCTGCTGTCTATCACCTAACAGTGCGGACTCCCAGCATATCAAAACATGTATTCTATTTTATGCCATAAAGAAAATCCAGGGAGCTTTTCTGACATATGGCTCACTAGTGTAGATATGATGTACATCTTCCTGTATGATACACACTACAGAAATAAGCATCTATTTTAATTTTTATGAGAGGAATCTACACTTATACAGAGGATGAATTAAAAATGCTTCTGAACTCTCAAACAGAGCTAAGTTTTACTCGCCATACATGCTGGGTATCTATATTAAGCACAGCTCCATCATTATCTTTCTGAGTTGCTTTCCAAATTCTTTTCTTTAGCTCACTAATTGAGCTGAACATCATTTTTAACCTATGCAGGTAGTCACTACAAACTAGACTACAAACACCAAGTCTCACTGAAAACCTCAACATCTCTTGCTCTTTATGCCACAAAATTTACAGCCATACCGATCAGATTCTATCTGATCTGCTAGCCATGCATCCACTAATAAGAAACATACAAATATTTCAGTATTATCCTTCTCTGTGTCAGCTTGTTTTAAACAAGACTGTAAGGAAACGAAGTGAGTTTAAAATGAGACTACTCTTAGTGGCTTACACAGCATGTACTAGAAAAGCAGATTTCCAGACTGTCTTCTAAAATAGCATATATCAGTAATACTCTGAAAAATAACCTCCTGGTTACACAAATACCATGAAGGGGAAAAAGAGAGAGTTTTTCTTTTTTTGCCATAATAGATGTTAAACTGATGTACACATGAGCACTTACCATGACAGCAGGGCTAAAGGGCACAGCTACTTTTTTAGTTATTGCTAAATAACCTGGCGCCGAGGCTGTAAGTTTGTAATTTCCAGGCACAAGCAGTCTCCAATAATCACCATCCTTGGCTGTGGAGAAGAAGAAAAAAATAAAACCATATAAATATGTATAAAACTAGTTATGCAGCCAAGTAAAATGGACTGTCTAGCTTGTCAGCATCTTTTGTGTTCCTGTCAGCCCTCTTCTTTTGGCTGTCTGAAAGAATTTTTCTGTAAAGGCTGTACAAATATATCACCACAGACTTTCTTCTTTTCAGGTAATCAAAACAAGCATTTTAACTCTGACATTGTGCTGTAGCCCCCACAAAAGATTTTGCCTTCTGAAGTGGAAGGCTCTCCAGCACGCTGAAGAAAAGGACAAAAGCCTTGCTTAGAAGGACTCCACCAATGCACAGCCAATTTCAAGCATCTGAGTTTGCCTGCAATGCAGCATGTTTTTTTGATATCCCTCGATATTCTGGAAATCCAAATGTAAATAATTTTTATTCTCCCCAAATTCAAACAAACAAGACTACTTTTCTCAAGTTATATTGCAGAGATAGCTACATGTATAAATGCTCGTTTCCATGTGTCACCCCTGAAAGTATCAGTATCTACAGGTTTCAGTATCCAGGCTGTGTCTAGGGATTTTTTTCTTCCATTTAACTGAAAAAAGAAATGAAAGCTTGATCCACTGAGGTCAAAGAAGGGCTCCTGCTGCACTGACTGTTACTTCAGACAATCTTTCTCTGCCACAGAATAAAAATGCATAATCTTGTTTTCTGAAATGACCCTCTACCATTTCCACAAAGAATCTGATCCTCTCTGCACAAGGAGTGGCCAATCATCTGATTTGTCTCAGGCTAATATTGCAAATGTCTCCACACAGAACTTCAGAAAGCATGACAAATTATTACAAAGTCCATTTAGCAGTGCTATTCAAAGCACTTGTCCATGCTTGGGGAAATATTATTTAAATGTCTGCAATTTGCATGGTCAAAAAATGTTAGTAGTCAAGCCAGTTGTCCACAGACTTTTTTCTTTATGAAACAAAAGGAAAAGCAAACACTGCTGCAAAGCAACGATAATGATCTATTCTACTTCCTGGCAATGAAACAAAGATGAATTTTAAGTCATGAACAAAGGAGCAGGAGAAAGAGGGGGAAAAAAAAAAAAAAAAAAAAAAAAAGACGAAGAAAAAGATGATGATCTGTCCTTCATTTCAAATGTGCTAAAATTTACATACTTATTTTCCTCACTGTTTTGACAGTATGCAACTTCCAGGCATATACAGACACAATAATGTAAGGGGATTCACTACAATACCCTTCTGTACCATAGAAGTGTGAGTATTCTATGTATCACTCTCTTATACTGCAAAGTATCTCTGCAAAGCTTATTCCCTGAAAATTTATTTCCAGCCTTTATACCTTTTGCTTTCCTATATGTAGTGAAAGACGGTAGTTAATGTTATAAGAGACTGTTCTGTTTGGCAGAAATGCTGCCCAACTAGCAGGTGATGTGAGAACACAATCAAAGCCAACTGAGGGTCTACCTGTCCTGTATCATTGTGTTTAGCATCTCTGTAAGAGTACGGTGAGACGTATCATTGGCAAAATTATCATATTGTAAAATGCCAATGCTTTATGCATGATCTTATTATTGTTTTTCTAATTAGTATCTTGTAAAAACAACAAAATGCCATTTAGTATAAGAAAGCATGGTCCATAGGGAAGTCTGCAAGTTGGCACTGTGCAAACTACCTTCAACTCTTTCATAGAATAAAGCACAGTAACACCCAAGAGGTGACACAATTTTCTATAAACACCAACATGACATTTGTCTCTCTTAGAACTGCCCTTCTAGAAAGAAAAAATCACACAACAGCAGAGAGAATTTACCTTCTCAGGACAAATTTATGTAAACTGAAAATCTTTCAAGAATTTACATATGAAAAGGTATGATCACATCATAATATAAGTTTTATACTGCCATTTAGGCTTTCGACTCAAAACAGCACTGCCAACAGAACTTTACATTCTGGCACATTTGTGAAACACTGCTTGCACCACAAATCAGTAGAAAAACCAAGCATGAATAACCAAGAGCCATCAGAACCAATCCATGCTGGAGATCCATTAACTCCCAACAACGGGTCTTCAGCTCCTTTGAGAGTAAGCAGCTGGAGGAATATTCATGAAATCCTGCAGATAACAAGCTTCTTGAGGCACAATATGTTTTTCTAGCTCCAAAATTTTGGTACCTTAAGGCATCAGCTAAATAAGATCTGAAATGGCCCTAGTTTGTGAAGCAGAGGATATAGCAGTACTCACCTGATGTAATGTCATGGCTTATCCCCTCCACAGAAATTGTAGCATTTGCTATTGGATTGCCCTGAAGATCTTTAACAAACCCCTTCACTCCTCGATGAATCTAAAATAATTAAATAAAACCACATGAGAAATTATTTAACAATTCTTAAGAAAAGGCATTTTCATCAGTGAAATATACTGATACATGTATATCTAAGGATGCATGCTATGGATCCCAGTCTACATGTTGACAACTATCAAAGATAATTATTAATAAGTATAGATATAATATTAATATTGATAATATTAATTATTATTAAATATAGAATTTTATATATATAATAATTATTAAACATCATAATGGCACAAACAGTGATGAGGTAAAAAAATTAGTTGATATACTAATTTCTCTGTATTATGCAAACATTTCTCAGAAACACAGAGCAAATCATAATTCACATAAACACTATTTTGAAAGTATTTGTCATGGGGAATTAATAAATGTTCTGAAAAGTTTTGAAAAACAGTCTGAAATTACTTCTTTTTTGTTTTTAAGGTTTCATCAGCTGTAAGAATTTAGGGCCCATAATGGACACAACAGCGTAAAAGTCACACATTAACAAAGTTAAAAGTGGGCACTTGGACTTGCACGAGCAATCCAGGACCTTGAGTGAGATGCCTGAGCTCTCTTCATTGAGCACCCAAAGCTCCCAGGTCTTTGAGCTGGGATCACTTGGAGCCACAGCACTCCCCGTGTGGCCTGCAAGAGAGAGGCCATGGTGGGTCACGTCCTACTTCCTTCTTGCCCTGTGGGCAGCATTCTCCTGGCTGCAGCAGGGCTGAGCTTTTGGAATCTCCATCTTAAAACCTTCTCTGTTCAGTTTTTAAAAATTGAACCAGGTTCCCTGCTTTCTTTAAAATCAAAGGAGGAATAGCAGTAGCCCTAATGTTTAAGGTAAGACAACCTGAGAGCAGGGACCAAAGTTTACAATCACTTCTTACTCTGCCCAGTAAACATCAGAGTTATCTAACCCATCTGTTCCCAGCATATATACAACTAAAGCACTGATTTGACTGCAGTGTGTAGGGAGACAATCCTGCTGGTATTCCTGTAGCTTAGTCTGAAAGCAGACTGAGCTCCTCAGAGGCAAGCACCTTTCCACAGAGAAGCTCTCAACTCTGGGCAGAATGGGAAGTTTTGAATTTGTGCAGATAGGAATCCTACTGAGGGCCTGGAAATTAAGCAGGGAAGTGCGGGGAAGAATCAAAGATTTGCTTTGATTCTGTGGCATTTGAGAAGATTTCTGTCTCACACATTTTTATTTTTTTGTTGTCTGAGACTGTGATGTTCTCCTTTAAGAAGCTCTGTGATGTATTCAGCTGCTATAATTTAGTTCACCAGATTCCTCCAGTTTACACTGTGGCAGAAGCCTGACACAGATCAGCTGAGAAAAGCATAAAGTACATAGTTGCAATGTCCTCAGCAGTCACTGGGGAGCTGGAGCATGGGGCTGGATCTCTTACCATGTATGAGTTAAAAAACAATGCCAGATAGACCATCTGAGCTTTGCGGATAATGCCAGCAGCTCCACAGGAGAAAAGGAAGTTGGCAAATGAATCTCTTACATGTTAGTAATTTTGAAAATGCAGTGACACCAGAGTTTTCCATGACTCAGAAAAAATTAACCCATACACTAAGGAGCTCAACAATGTCTAGATAGCTGATACACGGATCCCATAATACATGTAAATTCCAGTGCAGATAAAGCTTGTTCTTCACCCTAAATACAACTTCCAGAACTATTCAACTCAAACATTTCAGATAGTCAAATGTTTCAAATTTCTGGCTAAATAAAACATTTCTGCATAAATAAATTTTATGCATATTTTATGCATAAAAATATTTTATGCAATTTTATGCACAAATTTATAAAATTTCATAAAGAAATTACTGTGTTACTTGACCAGCTCTGGTAAAAAAATGTGTTTCTGATTTCAAAATCCTAGATGTGTAGCCATTAATGAAGCCAGATATATTTGCAGTCTCTAACTATAATATCTGGATTACAGACATTTGAAACTGCCACAGTGTTTGGAATCTTCTTTTCGGTTCAGCCTGTTTGCATTGGCATGTAATCCTTTAAAAAAAAAAAAAAAAAGGACAAAAAACTCACACAGAGATCTATTTCAGGAGTCTTAACTTGTAACAACCCATTTAGCACAAGGTTATCTAAACTCATAACAGTGCTTTAAAATTCTAACCAGACTCTGTATCATTTTTAATTGAATCACTCACTTTAATCACAGGAAAAGCACTTCACTCAGTGTCAGCAGCTCATGTAATCGCAGAGCAGATGAGTATCTACAAAACTGGGATTACAGATGTCCCCTGGCCTTACACTGAACTGCCAGGCAGTTATAGCCCAGCCTCATCATCTAGGCTCCCTGTATATCCAGACTGATTCATAGCTTATGTTCTGTACACAGT
This sequence comes from Aythya ferina, assembly GCF_964211825.1. Classification (NCBI taxonomy): domain Eukaryota; kingdom Metazoa; phylum Chordata; class Aves; order Anseriformes; family Anatidae; genus Aythya; species Aythya ferina. The sequence goes on along the minus strand of NC_140300.1, from coordinate 49,617,799 downwards.
TATCTGCAGAGGGCAATTCATCTTCTGTCAGTGTACGCATCAGTGCTGGTGGGATGAATTATACTCTGGAGATGTGTATTTCTCTTCATTAAGAAGGCCAACATGCACCACTTAAGTTAGATATCTGTAACAGATGAAGTAAGGTGGGATGACTCCATACTATACATCTTTTTTTTTCCTCTCTTCTTCCACGTGTTTAGAAAGATCACAAAGGATTTATTTACAGAGACATGTAAGAACTATGGAGTACCAATCAGAATAATATAAACTTTAGAATTAGATATGCACACAGGACAAAGTTCAGAAGTTTCACATACAATAACTAGAGTTTTCCCATCCTCTTTTTTGTTACCTGCTCGATGTAATTAATGAGAGAGTTCTTGTTGTCCTCCCAGTAGCCCTTCAGAGTTTCTTCAGGTGGGAATTTTTCACAGCTAAGCTCCACTGTGATTTCAAAGCAGTTGCTGCTGAGGTAATTGAAATCCTGCATTCCTGCAATGCCAGGAAAGAGAGTTAGTGGTGGATTTTGCATTGTTCCAAAGTAAATAAATACCAAATATTTATGATTTCCCACAAAGAAAAAAAAAAAAAGGCAAACATCCCACTATTTTTTTCTGCAGATAGGAATATTTCCCACCCACTCAAAGCCTCTGCAAAAGAAATACTAGGTAGCTTTCAATGCAATAAGAGAAACCTCATTATTAATGCAACTTTAATCATATGAATTTAAAAATATATACAGTATATATAAAAATATATATGTCTAGGCATAAAAACTTGGCGGGAACGACATACTCTTTTGCACTTCTGAGGCACTCCTCTGGCTACATGGGAATATTGCCTATTGCGAATCAGTCAACAGAAAACCAAGACAATTTTCTAAGTGAATCAAGCAGCTGGAGTGGGAATGTGGCTGTCCCCAGGAGGGTTACAAATACGTTCCTTGCAGAAGCTGATACAGATGACACTTGCCCTCCCAGTCTAGGTATCTAGCAAAATCACTGGACTCACAAATGTGAAAATAAAAATGCTGAAAATAAAAAAGCTACCAAGCATTTTGAGCATTCCCATGGAGGTCACCAAAGGATTTAAAAGCAGCTACTTTGTTTAGCTCTGTGTTGCCCCATTCAAGTTAAGTATGAGACCTAATGTAGGCTCCTTACCAAAGTACTGGCACTGTGCTCAGCAATGCCCAGAGACCTGATGTCATACCCAAAAGAGAACACTGAAGGCAGCAAACAGATTGAGTCAGGTGGGAATTTGCCAACACATATGGGTGAAGAGTCTGTTTTCTGCCAACCAGGCACGTAGACTCCTAACTAACAAGAGGAGCAGGGACTGTTCAGACCCCCTAAAGCTTTTTATTTCTAAGCTTTTTTAGATGGCTGAAATATTAGGACAAACAGTGCTCCAGGAAGGGCTGGCTCTGATGTCTCACCACACACAATGCAAGATGGACCATTCACCAGCACACAGCAAGAGAGCAAGAGAGTCATGAGCAAAATCCTGACCGCAGTGCTGACTGCCAGGCATATGTTCCAGACACCAGATAATGTTGTTTTTCTTGATTCTTGCCTTTCTTCTACAAGAAACCATGAAGAGAAGAACTGGGAGCCAAAGAGCATGATGTAATTTACTGTGATGCCAACAGCTCCGGACCATTGCTGCTCCAGTTCTCAGGAAGTTTCTCCCTCTTCTCTCCCAAAGCAAGGTGATACCAGGGACACCCTACTTCCTCAAGGACAGCAGAAATATAGTTTCAAGTTTTGTAAAAGTGGCTGAATCTGTTATTACTGCCCTATTCCTCCTTGTCACACACATGGCACGTGTCACATGCACGCACATCACCACACTCCCAAAGCCTCTCATTTTAACAAAGGACAGCAAAACTTATTTTCCTACACTTTAGCAGAAGCCACCCTGAAGATCAGAAAGGCTTAGCAGACCTCAGATATAACTGATATTCACACCCTTCATTGCTGACCACAAGTATTATTTTTCTTTGCAACTGAGCAACACACAAACACTCCTCTCTTGCACTGTTCTGAAGGACTACAGTTTCCCACATTAGTACTTATGTAAATAAGCACAGAATACAGGACAAAAAAAGCATTTATTCAGCTTTTACAAAAGGAACTCCAACCTTTGAAAAGAAAGTGGAGTGCAGGGGTATGCCCCTTGCATCCAGGCATCAGAATTGCCTAGACTTTGAATTACAAACTACAACACTAAGCTAGGACCACTTCCACACATCAGAAGACAGTAACTTCTAGCAGGACAGGATGGAGCCTTATGCAGAATGTGGAGAACATGTGCCTCCTACATGCTTCTATAAAATCCTAAACAAACGTTCTTTAACATTGCTTCCAAATCTGGTAACATGAAGGGTAATTGAAGTTAAGAATGAATGGAGTGCCAAGAGTGATTTAAGAGCATCTGAAGATAAAAAGACATTTAAACAATAGTCTACAAACATTGCAGTGGAAGCTGCTTTGAAATTATATTTCTGTAATGACATAAAGATCTGATTAGACTCAGGTGATACTCTATGACAGAACAAGCAGAACACACATATGGCCAGCTAGTACTTCATCGCTATCAGCTCTTCTCTTTCATATTTCCAAAAAGATATTCCACACAAAAGGTACATAAAAAAAAAAAAATTATTGTTGTTGAAATTAAAGCTGCCTGTGCAAATTTAATTTGGCTTTCTTATGCATTAGTGAAATCATTAATTACATGCTGACAGGGAGAAGACCAGTGTTAAAAATAGCACAGATTTTATGTATAGGCTTGTTTTTGCCTGGGGTCCAATGGCTTAAAAGGGCCTTTCCTAAACACAGAAAAAATCACCTCTTTGCTTTTGCTTGCTGTGCTCTGAAAAACCTACAGTGATCAACTAATTACAGATGACAACTAATGCAAAACAAGTGTAACAGGTATCATGGTCTCAGATTTAGCACAAAGATGCCATTGTGGGGGCTGACTGCCTCTGTGCTCCTGCTCCACAGAAGAAAGTAATTACTACGCAGCAAATAGTTAGAAAAAACTCACAGAAAAGTGTATCAAGAGACAAAACTAGTGTCAAATATTCCTATACTCCATCTGCTCTCTCCACACGAAAACTTCAAAGCCTGAGAGAATTGCCACCTTGCCTGTGGCTGACAAGTCCTGAGATTTTCAAGAGGGTAAGGACAAAACAAATGCAATGGAGAGTACATCCTTACTTCCAGTTTGAGGCAAGGCTGCTAACAGATGCTTCTGCCAGTGAACATCCAGTCTTCCTACTGAAAGAACCCAGATACTCAGAAAAATACATGCAAAAAAAACCCTATACTCATACCAATGTATTATCTCTGCATACATATGAAGACCCAGGCCCACCAAGCAGTGCTGCCTTTCACCTGTGGGAGAAGGGCAGAGGCAAAGAAATGGATGCAGCACAACCAGGACCACCATAACAAGCATTATAGGCCAACATTAACATTAGTAACCTGTTAGAAAGAAAAATCAGCCCTTCATAGGACAGAGTTCTTGGTGTGATGAGGTACTATCAAAGAAAGCATCTCGGAGACCACAGCCTCTCTCACTTAGCTCTTCCATTCCCCACTTTCTTCTTTTCTCTTTCCTTGCTAATGCTCTGCTAAAGCCATGCTTTCCTTTTGACACCAAACACAGCTCCAGTACCACTCTCACCTAATTTCTACCTCTATTCTCTGTCACATTACTTCAGTTCTTTCTTTACAGAGCTGTGTCAAGTCACATTTTATTTTGCCTCCACAGAGATCACACAGGGATGCCACCAAACACGCTCACAGGCCCCAGAACAAGCCCACAGCAACCCAAAGGTGCAAAGGCAGGGAAGAGCCACCTTAGCTCAGGACCAGAGCAGACACTGAATAGACAAGGTCTCCAGAGAGTTTCCTCTTGATAAATTCTAACCTCTAGTAAGGATATATAATGGAACTCTTTTCCTACAGCAATACACATAGCTATTCAACAGCTTACACCACTAACTTTGAGTGTGTTATCATATGGATAGCAAAATGTCAGCTAGCTTTCCAGAATAAAGCTTCCAAGAAAATCTTAACTTGAACTAAGCAATGTTTAGTTATCTTCCTTAGCCCTAGACATAGAAACAAGAGAATTGTTTTCATTATTTTTTGTTGTTGTCTTTTTATTATTATTATTATTATTATTTCTTAAGTTGGCCTGTGGCAATTATTAGCATGAAGGTTTCAGTCAACAGTTACAGCTTGCCAGCTAGTTTTTACACTTGAAGGAAAAAACAACAGCAACAAAATCAATTCATGCTGTATGGTCCACAGTCTATTGTCACCTTTCCATTTTTTATTACCTACACCACCAGGATTAGAACTAGGATTCCTTTCTACTAATTTCTGTACAAATACATGAGAAAAAGAAAGGACTCCCTTGGGGAATTTCCAGTCTAACTTAAAATAAGATCCAAAAAGAAGACATAATTCAAGCTTTCCAACAATTTTTTTTCCATTGGAAAAAAAATGCCTTTGGCATGTGTAGTTTAGTCAGAATAAAAGCATTTCATCAAAAACAATGGATAACATTTTCCTAAGGAAAAAAGCTAAAAGTTAAACATGTCCACATTTTTACAGTTAGTATTTGATATTTTTGGACTCAATTGAAACAAATTTTAATAGTTAAACCTTTTAATATTTTGTTCACATTCAGCTCTCTTTTTTTTCAATTATGCAAACACCATTTTGTAAAGGATATTTTAATGGTTCCAAATCAAAGTCTGTGGAAAGCTTCACACAAAGGAAAACTCTTGCTTTTCAACAGTATTCAGAAATGCCAACATTTTATGTCATCGCTAGTCTCTGACACTGGTACCATAGCAGAAGAAACATGCTGCCCCTGAGAAGCCTGGTTAGACTGTCACTGAGACTACCTAACACTTTGAGAGATTCCTACTCATTCCACATAAAAATTTTTAATTCATTCAGAGGCTGTTACTTTGAGTGTTAAGATGAAAGCAAACAGTAATACTGGTATATTTGTGTTCAAAGTTATCTGCTACAGATCAACAAAGCCCTTGTGCAGACAAACCATTACACGCTATCTGAGTTTCCAGATCAAAAATCCCCAGCTGAATTTTCACTTGAAGTTTCAACTGAGTTTAGCAACACAGAAGATTCTGCTTGATTGAGAATCTACATATTCCCAAATCTGCTTTGATTCCATTTGCAAAGAAAATGAAATATCAAAAACTTTACTGAAAAGGAACAAAAGCTCTGACTTCAAGCTACACTCCCAAACAGACAAAATCAGTTTTCAAGGAACCGCAGTAGCTCTGCTGGTCCTCTTAGCACAAAAGGCTCTGCCAAAGTCTAGGCACCACCTAAGCATGAATCAAGTACTAATTAAGCCAAGAAGTATAAAAATGCAAGTTATCTTCATGGCTGGATTTTGTTCCCATGGAAATCAAAGGACAAACTTCCTTTCTTCCATTATCTTCAGCACTGGCCACAAAGCCGTTCCGTATCTTCCAAGGATGGATACTTTTGTTATTGAGGTTAAAATGAATGGTTATTAGCCTGTTATCTCTCATTAGGGTTTGTTGGGGGGGGGGGGGTATTTTTATTTTTTTAACTTAAACCTTCATCATGATAACACAGCAATTGCTCACCCACTGCAGAGCTATTACATTTGCAATGACCTGAACCTTGAATTAAGAAATACTTTCGACAAAGCAATAAAAGAGGAATATTTGAATAGGAATCATGATGCGCTTTGTGAGATTATGTTGACGCACTGTGGTGAGTGATCAGCCTTTGATCTACCCTTAACCAGACCAAAAATTGTGGATAACCTTGTGGTATTCCAGTCTGTGGGAATAAGTTCCCAGAGTGAAAACTCAAGCTTGAAATAACCACCCATGACATTGAACCCCCAGCCATGGGTCTCACCTCCCGGGACGCTGTACCATGCACCGCCATTAGTCGTTCCATCCACAAAGCTGCTGTCATCATCATTTTTACGACACGGTGGTCTGTTTGGATCAGACATTGCAGGATTAAAAGAAGAATAACTGCGAGCCAGGCTTTGAAAAATAGCATCATCGGGACAGGAGCTGTACTCATGAGCACTGCCTAGGAAGGAAAAATGGTCCAAGAAAAAGGATTGTTAAAAATGCAGTCACAGGCCATAACCTAGATTAACAGCACTGTACAGCAAGATGGTGCTTGGAAATTTCCTGGACAATGGTAAGTTTCCTACAGCACCATCAACTAATATTGCATTACATGTATTTAAATAACATTAACATTTCCCCAATCCTTAATCAGTTGCCTGTATCAAGTTGCCCCATTATTAAGGTGATTTATACAAAAATATTAATTTCAAAGTGCACCAAAAAGTCTACATTCTAGGCTTTGGATTCTTTTAAGAACACAGTACATAGAAAAATGTGTCTCCATAGATATTTTTAAAGTCTGATCTTAAGAGGATTTGCAATTAAACTGTACGAGAGTATACTGAAGAAAGTCAATCTCTAACAATACCATCAAATCACTTCGGTCATGCGTCCATACTACTATAGGCTAAAGGATAGCATCTCTGCTACAAAGAGACCCTTTTTTTTATGTGATCAATACTGAAAAAGTAGAAACAATGATAGTTGTTTCTATCAGCATACAATCACTTTCAGAAATTCACTTTTTAAAGGTTCAAGAAGATAAACCTTAGATCATACAGACAGCCTAGATGCATCTCTCTGGCTTCATTTAGCAGGGTATAAGCAGCCCAGCTAATTTAAGACCTAAGTTACTTCATTAAATACATGAGGGACCATGATTCCCTCAGGTATTACATCATTTTTGTAATGTAACTCTACTGGAACAAGCAATCTGTCTTAAAATCTAGACAACATGGTCATACAGTGACTAGCTTTAAATACATAATTTTAATTAATGACTATTAATACTAAACTAAGTCATTACAATGCCATGATATGATGTTTACAAGTGAATCTCAGGTAGCAGTGTAGTAAATATAGATCCACATATTTATGTATGTATAGAATAATATAATATAGAATAAATATATAATAATATTTATAATAATTAACATGGAATAATTTTTAAAGTATAGAGTAAGTATTTATATCTCTTGCACTTTCATGTCAACTCATAACTACACACCACTCCGAGTCTCATCATAAGGGTAGTTGGCAACAAGGTCTCCTCCATGAAGATTGGCAGAGAGCACAAAGGGAATATCCATAATCCAGTGAATGACACCTTTCGTTTCAGGAGCAAGCTACAACAAAGCAGCATTACCATCTGTTACAATTTGATTATTCAGTGTAGAGACTTACTTACTTACAGTATACTTATAGTATACTATAGTATACTATACTACGATCATACATGTTGTACAAGCATTTAAATGAGCAGCATTTTTATTTTGGCTTCATAGAGATCTGGATCAATCTTTTACATCAGAACCTAAGTAGATACACATCAGTCATGAAACTGGTGTAAATTAGTTCAGAGTGAAGTATTTTTCTAAGTACATATCTCAGTATTTTTATCCTTTTATTATGGCTGAAAATAAGCATATCAAATTAAAAACCAGGGAAAATAATTCAAAATATATGTTGATAGTATGTAGTCTAATTCTATGCACTGAAAGTAAAATTACTTTGTTTAATAATTTGAACCTGGAGGGTAAATGCAAGAAGATTTAAAAAGAATAAAAATAAATAAATAAATAAATAAATAAAAACTCCAGATGTAAAAATACCTGTACATTTAAGTCTTAGGCTTAACAAAAATGCACATTATATGTGAGAATAGTTATCTAGCCAACAGTATAATTTCTGACAATGTGAACTTCTGACAATGGTAAAATGCTGAATATCTGCAAGAAAATCTATTCAGACCAAGGGAGAAGGCTACACAATCCCTATCCTTAAAAATAAAGCATGTTTTGAATGAGGAATTGTCTCAGGATTAACCAATACAGATCAAAAGGTTTTACTACAAGATGCCATCAGATGAATAAATGTAAAGCGACAAAAAAAATGAACAAAATAGTTTCAAGAACATGAATCACAGAAAGACTGCATACACAGCTCCTAGGGTTTGTTGCATAAAAGGGAGGATATGGGCACACAAGAAACTGGCTCTACAGCCCTTACTTACCTTGGGATTCTGGTCCACAGCCTTTTTCATGTTTTTCAACAGGTGGTTATTTGGGCCACCTTCTTTCTCATTAACATAGACTATTCTATCCAGATCAGGGAAATTTCGGTTTAGATCTATTCCCTGGGCATTACTTCGACCAACAAACCAGTCTTTAAGTTCACCGGGCTAAATGAGGAAAAGAAGCAGAAAGAGAAAGGAAATTGACAGATTAATGAGCTGAAGCACCAACCCTTATGTGGGTATATTTACCCATGTAAATTCTCATCATGGTTTTACTTCTCCTGTTCTCAAGAACAAGAATGGATTGTGTGGGAGTAAAACCTGGAGCACCAACAGCTGAGTTACCTGTATGTCTTCCTAGAGCTCTGCAGGAACAAAACAAAACTCTATTTCACTGTCTCAGAGGAAATGATCATTCCCATTGTGGCAGATCTGGACTAAGGATGGGCAAAATGACCAGCAGCATCAGATTTTCCAGAGCCTGCCCAGTTTGTGCCCACTGAGTCTTCCCCTGAGACCTGGCTTTTCCCATTGCTTCACACACGCTTTTGACTTACAGACTTCATTTCAGTGAGTACCAAGGCAGTTGCAGATGTATCTACCAGCTGCAAGGAACATTTGCATTTGCTTCAAAGTTCCTCTAAATGGCTTCAGGATTAAGAAGGACCTTAATCTTTCTTTCCCTTAATCTGTATTTTTATTTTTGCAGTGACCATCAGCTTCATTCACTGCAAGGGTGGCACTGAATAAAGATGAAGTGAGATGTTTTACACAATCTTTTCTTTAAGCTACTTCTTTACAATAGGTTTTGTTTGCTTTAAGGAAATACCTTGAGGGTGCATAGTTTTCCCTAGCTTGTCTCTCTAAGCTTTCAGTACTCTGTAAAATAGGTTTAGTTTGATTTTTGGTTTTAGTCTTGGGGTATATAAAATTTACTGTCACACACTGTAGGATCAAGATGCTGCTAAATTAGAACAGCAGCACTAATGGAAATTATACTATAGATAATAAGTAATTTTTAAAGAAATCTTGTAAAAGCAAATGTACTTTGACTAAAGAAAAAGTTTCAAATTGTGTTATTGCTGTATCTCTACGGTAAGAGATTTCAAACAAGTGAAATATGGCACCAATTTGAGGACAGCTTCTGCTTTATTGCCACTAGAGGGAGATATCATCTTGGACATGGTTTAAAGAGGTCTGAGGGTGGATTTTTAAAGACTTCGTAAGAATCTGTTTAATGAAGAGCTTAATCAGGTTTGACATTTAACCATAAATAGTCATGTAAAAAGAATCAACACTTCTATATTAAAAAAAAAAAAAAAAAAAAAAAAAAAAAAAAAAAACAATAAATCTTCTTGAACAAGAAAATTCTCATTTTCTTTTAGAGTATAATACGCACTATAAACACAGCATATCAGGGTTCTATTTGGCCTCCATATGCCAACTATGCATTAGTACCTCTCTTGACTGAGTGTTTATCCGAAATTACATGCTAAATAGTCTGACTAATAGATTAACTAAAGCACCTTATGCCTGAAATTCAGAATCAGAGCTATTATTAAAAAGACAGGTCACAAAGTTTCCTTATTTTGAGATAAAGCACTAATGGATGTGAATAATTCACGTAAGTGTGATTGCATGAGAATGGTCTTAAAGGGAACATCAGCTTTTTCCCTTTCTGCCACTTGAGAAATGTGATGTATTCCTAGAAGTTACTCGTTCAGAAAGTAGTTTGGTCAGTGAACTCGGATGAAAGAATATGCATGAAGCATAAACATCTTTGTACTTTAAAATGCAGTATGTTCATTTAAAACAAAGATGGCCATTTGTGGAAAACTATTTGTGATACCAGCTCAAGTATAAAATCCTTGTTAAACAGAACAAGCCTACTGTACTGTTAGAAAATATATCAGTTACACAGCTCCATTCAACAATCACCACAGAGTTCATGTGTTTGTAAAACTGCTAAATTAAAGTGTCATTTTGATCCTCCCTCAGGTTAATATACATCGTTAGTTATTCTTATATTCACAGACTTACAAACCTGGGATGCTGCCTTCTCAAAGCCATCTGGATTCAAAGATGGCATGATATGGATACGCGTGCTATGGATCAAGTTGATAATAGTTTCGTTCCCTTTCTGGTATTCATTACACAGGTACTGAGCCAAGAAGATGAGCAGCTCCCTTCCAACAGCTTCATTCCCATGCATATTCCCAACATATTTAAATTCCGGCTCTCCTGCAAGAAAAAGGAAGAAAATGTCTTAGAACAGCACACAAAAACAGGCGTGGACTAGATCACAGCACACCATAGACACGGCTATCCCTGTGAGTCCATCTGGTCACAGTATCGCCAGGAAGCTACAAGTCTCTTTCAGAAAAGTGGACTGAGATTTTTTTCTAAACTCTGGCTGAACAAACAGTAATTTACATTCATGAGTTTGCCAAAGGCAGAGAAAGAATACCAGAGGACAATAAACTACATCAAAATAAATGTTAAGCACAGCCATTAACATTATTACTGTTGAGATCTAATGCAATTGATGCCTCAGTACCACAAAAGGGTGTCCCAATTTTTAAACATATAAACTGACGCTAACAGTGCTTCTTATCTTTAATGTTCTCTCCAAGATTAGGTTAGGCTTATCATACTACAAATGCATTAAACGGCAATTCTTTTACCAAAGCACTGCCAATGAACACCTAGCTGTTGATCCTAGTGGCTTGAAAAATCTTACTCAGCAGTCACTTTGGATACTCAGCACAGACTTTATGAAGCAGGTGCAGTAACCTAACTCGTAACGTGGATCATTCCCACTGAACATTGTAATAAACATTCAAAGGTTAAATATGTAAGTAAACAACATACCTATATATGTAACTATATGGTCATATGAATTGTACATCTATACAGAATCACAGAATCACAGAATTGTCTAGGTTGGAAGAGACCTCAAGATCATCAAGTCCAACCTCTGACATAACACTAACAAGTCCTCCACTAAACCATATCGCTAAGTTCAACATCTAAAGGTCTTTTAAAGACCTCCAGGGATGGTGACTCCACCACTTCCCTGGGCAGCACAAACCTCTCAGTAAAGAAGTTCTTCCTAATATCCAACCTAAAACATCCCTGGCGCAACTTTAGCCCATTCCCCCTCCTCCTGTCACCAGTCACGTGGGAGAATAGACCAACCCCCACCTCTCTACAGCCTCCTTTAATGTATTTAAGGCGTACATTACGAATCATATGAATCAATTTTTTATGTCAAATGTATATAAGGATGTTTAATAATATATTTAATACAGGTTTGAATATATAATGTATATTTGTAAGTATTCTTACATTCATACACCTTCTTACATATGTGTATATATGTATTCATAAATTTGATATTTAAATAAACATTCCAACACTCCCAATTGCTCATGAATTGCACTCTCATGATCCTAGACATAATGAACGTATCAGAGAGGTCTTAGAGCTGTGAAAGATTTACCTTTAAAAGAACATATTTTTTGCCCTAATTACAGAGGGGTTTTAGAAGAAACGTAGGTATCTGCAGGAGATTCATAGGATTGTCCTGTAACTAGCCAGAATCACATGTTGTTTTCTGGGTTAAAGCCCTTTTTTCTTATCCTTTTCCTTTTTAACTACAGTTCATCTGTTAGAGCAGCTTGAATTGAACCTTCTGCTGGTGATATGCTTTGAATTGTCTTTGAATATGCTTTTTGATAGCCTTTGGCACTATCACAGTGGCAAATTCAAGCCAGGAAGCATTACACAAACAAGGCCTAAATAATTGCTAATCAAGCACACATCTGCTTACGACTCTTCAGTCTGTGCTTGTTAACCTTAATCCAGTGATAAGGTGCTAGCAGGCAGTGTGCTATTAATACCATGCCTTCTTTCCTTCCAGCAAAGGTGGTTTTGTATATATAGATTATTCCCTCATATCTTTTGTCAGATAGGTTAAAAAGTGCTCTACTTTCAGCAGAATAGCTTTTTTTTTTTTTTAATATCTGATACAGCCAATTCCATTACTGGGACTAAAACCCTCCATTTCCTGTTTTGGTATTGCACATCTATTTACTGTTTCCTCTTATCTGTTAATACCAGGGAATGCAAGAGATCTAATCATCAAGAGTAATCAGACCATGCACTCAGAGCATGAATATGAATATATGAATACTATTTGATAACATGTGCAGTGCTGCATTATCTCATATGCTCATAATTAAAATACTCATGCATATGCATACTGGCATGCTACTTATGGGGAAAGTGTTTCACAAGCTAAAAGACAGATCTGTTACCATAGTAAATACGAACACGGTCACATTTTGCATTTGTGGTTTTCCTTAGGATGCCACTATGGATGCATGAAAGTTAAACCATTTCTCCTGATTTCCAGACAGTGCACTGTTCACCTGCCTTTGCTTCCCACTTGCATTTTACAGACCTGGTTCAAATAAAGGAATAGAAACAGATGCTTCCCATAGGGTATTTCTTGCCCCCACCACAACCACTACCAGCAAAGAGTTGTTAACAGTGTTTAGAAAGGTTTGTGAAAACAGGCACAGCCTACAGTGAACCCAGAGTACAGCCTCATTGACCACACAGCTTCTTCCTCCAATGGTAATGAACCATCCCGCATGGGCATGAAAAGATAAAAGGAGTTCAGAAAGAGGTAGAGAGATTCATTGGAATTACAGAAAGCCTCCCCTATGAAAAGTCATTGAAGAGATCAGCCCTGTTTTCCTTAGGAAGAGCTGCAAGAAAAGGGAATAGCCATATATCCCAGTCGTCGTGGCATGGAGTAATCAGTCTGGAAAGCAGCGTTTCCCTACACCACAAAACAAGAGGTGGTGATCTTCATTGAAAGGAAGAAAAATGTCATTTTTTAGACTGACAAAGAAAAACACAATTACTTATAACACAAACTGTGAAACTAGCTGTCAAAAGAACTGTGTTGGCAGCAAGGTGTCAGCTGAACTCCAAGTTTTGCTAACAAACCCAAAGTTTAAAAAAGAAAACTAACCTAAAAATGGAGGCAAAAGAATGAAAAGGGAAAGATAACAGAGAGCTGAGTAACACCCTGCTCCAAAAGTTATTATTGTGTCTATATGCTAGCTCCCGTGGGCTTTTTCTTGCACCTTTGTCTGCAGCAGAGAAATCCATCTCCCGTCCATCCTCTGGCAGCCGAGAACAAGTCTAGGAGGCACACACACTTGGGAACCTGCTCCCTGCCAGCTCCCACAGCCGCCTGTTTCCGTATCATTAGGTACAGCAACCAAAGAAATACTGGGTTTTTACCCAAAATGTAGCAGACCATATCTGACAGTTTTAGGAAAACTCTTCTTCATTTCAACAGTGTAATTTACTTCTACAAGAACAATGGAAAATATGAGTCCTTCTCATATCTAAACCTTGCAGCCGTTCCAAGGGAAACAAACTTGATTTTTTTTTTTTTTTACTATTCATTTCATTGGAAGCAAATGCATGCTACAAGCTGGCTGTGGGCAAATTAGCAGTTTGTTCATTAGCTGTCCATGCCCATCACCAGCAAAGTCGGGGAGTCCATTCTGGAAAACAGAACAATGCTGCTAAAGTCATTCATTAGCCCCACACAGCCCAAGGAGCTGAGGAAGCTTCCAGAGCCTGATGACACGGTTTTGTGGTTAGGGAAGCCCTTAATTTGCATTTGCATCTCTTCCAGTCCTTAATGGTCAAGCAAAAACTGCAACTCAGGGTATGCATTCTGGAAACCTTTTTTTGAGTTGTTTTTACCTAACTCCTTTCCTAATCATCTGTTCCTCTAGGGCAACAGAATTATGCTCATCGCTCCTCTGCCTGAGCTGAGCAAGACCAGAGCTTTAGGGAATGACCCTACAAGGCTGTCAGCATCCCGGGTCCACTTCTGAAGGAACCTGTTCCTTCTGCATGGGCTAACACAGATACCTCACACGCCAAGGACATCAGTCATATAAGCTGCACAGTACAGCTTTTGCCAGCAGCATGATGACTAAAAGACCTCCTCACCTGGGTTCCCAGGTAATTCGACAGCTCCTACCACACTGCTTCTTTCAGCATTCCCTGGAAAACAGCCCACCCCACTGTCACCTGTTGCTAGCATGCTACTTAGCTGGAGGAATAGTTGTTCTTCCTGCTAATCCCTCATGAGCCATTTAATACAGACCTTAATCACCCTTCATGGGATTCCGTAACTGTAATTGCCTCACAGATTACTTTTTTTAAATTAAAAGACTGCAAATCTCAATTTGATGATGAACTTCTTTAAGTTTCTCCAAAGCAGCAGAAATGCTCCTCTTCCACTGCAGAGAACTGGAAGTAGCTTTGAGGGAGAAGAGGCATAAAGAAATTAAAGCTTTTTTCCTGATTTGACACCCACACATATGTAAAAAAAGTAAAAAATATTAATGGATCTCCTTGGCCCAATATATGGTAAACACAAAGGAACATATCTGCTGCTTGAATATTTACAATTCTTGTTTAACATTATTAACTTTCCGATAATTTCTTTATAAAAGATAATCTCTCATCCCTAGTAGCCACAGCGTGCCTTGTGTAACCATGTGAAGATGGCATTTATAAATGCTTACATACAACTTCAGCCCAGATACAGAGGTTTCTGGTAACAGATGAATGGGTGGCTACTAATATCCTTTGGAGCAAGTCACAAGAAATTAGATGCAGCAATCAAGTTTATAAATGTCTTAGTATCTCAGAGAGGCCTAAACCAGCACATCATTATGGCTTTTAGAAGGCTTTTACATCCCTCCCGGATTGACTGTGTGGTACATTACAACCTGATTACAACAATTGAGGAAAAAGTATTTTAAAATGTCATGCCTTTCTGGTGCCTGACAAACATTGTGAAATGTCACTTCAGTTCTGCAGTTACAGTTAGCTAAGGTCTTCTGCATTTTCCTAGGAACAGAAGGTACATCATTAATATTAGACAGATCACCCAATTAAAGATGACTAACCACTGCCTTTTTTTAGGTCAGCCTGTGCTTGTAAAGACAGTAACTTTCTAAAACGTAGGTACAAAAAATTTAGCACCTATTAATTATATTTACCTCGAGTCAAGATAATGTCACTCCACAAGTCACGCTGTCATGCCAAGCAGTTAAAATGTATAGTAGTGTAATGTTGAAATGTTAAAATGTATAGTAGTCTGCTCATGGAAGTGCAAACCATATGGAAGAAAAAATTAACAACTGGAAAGCTGAAGTGCTTAATGACCCATTTTGCAAATGAGCATCTATTACCCTTAACACTAGAATCCCTTCAGTTTTCCTATATTCCTTCTGGAAAAGCAAGCGGTGTTCCTGAAATAATAGACTTAGTGTTTTTGATTACTTACAGTTGCTTGTCATTTTTAATATGGCAACCAGTAAACTTTTCTTGTAGATAAACAGTACTCAGAACATCTCAGAACTCCTGCTGGCAAGAAATTCATTTATCTAAATGTGATTGAGAACTTTCTTATGCTCCACATTTTTGTGAGTAGTTCAAAGGGAAGGAAATTCTCTGGAGATCAACTACACAGGATTATAAAATGGGTTTCTCCTTTGAACATGAAAACTTTAAGAGAGGAAAAGGAGAAAATAAACAAGGAGGTGAAAAAGAGTGAAAGAATTAGAAAATTTTGATTTCTGTCACTCTATAAACTAGATGTCTACAACCTGCTCTAACAGCACTTCAATAGAAAAGGTTATCTCCATGACTTGTGTGAAAATGGACAGCACTGGAAGATAGAACAACAGGGCAGTATTAGCTTCTAAATCCTTCTAGAGGCCTAATACAATTTTATGGTGACGTTTAACAAGGAGTAGTATTGGTATAGCATTGCTGAAAGGGAAACTACTGAAAGTTTCACAGTTCATTTACATGAAAGCAGAAATGGGACAATACTGACGGCCTTTAAATCTTTCATGTTCTTGCCATTAACTACTACAAAATGTACTAGGAAAGAAACAAGAAGAAAAGAAATTCAAGGAACTTTTGGCAAGCTCCTGCTTTAAAAAAATCATGCATTTTTTCACGGCCATGTTTCAATACTGGCCTCAAGCTGTTTCTGGAAAATTTCATAACTATTGGAGCACTATTACTTAAAGTCAAAGTTAACAGCAGAGCCTGTACAGCACATTAAAACAGGAGTGAACCTCGCAAACAACAGCTCTAGTTCTGCTAGCTTTGACATATATAAAGATGCAATCTCCATTATAATGGGTATCAAGTCTGTCACTTGGGCTTTCAATATGGGGATCTTCTTCTGTATCTTCAGTATGGCAACAAAAATCTCCAGGCAGATTACCTCATGCTGAAGATGGCTCTTTCCACCACAAAGGTTCTGCGTGACCCGATGCTTCCTTCGTGTTTCTAACAGCCCACTCCCACCACTGCAGCTACAGGATGTGGCACAGCCTCCCACCATCAGCGGGCCAAGCATCTGCTCTGCTCCTGCAGCCCACATTGCTGGCACATCCCAGTGCCAGGCTTTTCACAGCACCCTGCCCTTACCCTGCAGGGTCGCACAGTGTAGCACTGAGCAAGGAATTTCTGCAGCAAAGCCCCCGTGCTATCACGGAGAAGAAGGCAGCTTTCTGCCTGCTACTCTTCTGTTACGATACATAAAAGGATGGGGCTGTGTCATGAAATCGATGATGACTCTTTCAATCGTAACAAACTAAATTTAGTTATTTAATCAAAACCCTTAACTTAATAAGAATCACTGAAATATAATACGCACAGAGCCCTGATTTTGTGTAAATGTGTTAAAAAGCACTCTGTGAAGTTCAAAGCAAATTAGAAAAACATCAGAATTTTAACAATAACAAATACCAATCTCTACATACATCCGGATTAACCAGACTGGTTTTGCCATTGCATTGCATTTTTTGTGCTCTAGGAAAAATGAGCAGCACTCTATATTTATAGAATTCATTACTTCGTTACGGCAGCCAGGATGGTATGCTCAGCACTGAAGGTGAGGTTCCTGAGAACACCAAACATGAAACGAACTGTCCTGAACCAGCCCTACCAGTCAGTGGCAGAGCACGAGACATGTGCAGTTCTTTCATCTCCCAACTTTTGTTCTCACTGCTAGGGGGAAAAAAAAAAAAAAAAAAAAAAAAAAAAAGAATAAGACATACCCTGGGACTATTTGTGAGGGATGCTGGCAGTACAGAGATGACACAAGTAAGCCTCTATGTGTCCCCTGTGATGCTGGCTGTGGGATATAACAGATCCAATCCAGCTTTCTGCTGTGCTCCATAGAAGGAGCACATTCTCCATTTATAACTACGTGTGACCGAGCAAATTTTCATATCAAAGGCTTTCACTCCAGTAACCCTCCAATTTTGGTTGGTACATACAGCAACAACACTTTTTTAATCCATCAACTCATCACTGACATAGATCTTTTGATGAAGAGAAAGTTGATACATAATTTAGGTGTGGACTTATGAGGGTTCCTCATCAAGCTCACTTAACAAGCTTTCCCTCTTCAGGAAACTACAGATTTGGCTTTTTCACTGCAGCTACAAAAGTCCCTGCCAACCATCACAGCACTTCAAAAGGACTGAGCTCACCCATCTTTCCCACTGCTTTCACAGGCAGTAAGTATGTGGGAAATTTCAAAGCTAATCTATTTCAAATGGCTGGTTCCAGCAGAGACGCATTTGGAACTTGGAGCTCTACTTTTCCTCATCCTCATTTTGTGAAGAGCTGAAAAAAAAAAAGTTGGAAATAACCCATTTACATCCAGACCTCAGGCTCTGAAGTCAAAGAGGGAGGCAGAAATGCTGGATAAAAGAAAAAAAAAAGAAAAAGAAAATAAAAAAGAAAGAAAGAAAAGGAAACAAAAGTAGTTCTCCCTTTTTACTGGAAACAAATAAACAGAAAGTCACTGGAAAGACATGAATGATTCCTCCCCACTTCATTACACCAGCCCACTTCAGTATCGCCATGAACATTTGTTGTGCCAAATCGGTGCCAAAAAGTCCAAAAGCACAGGAATGACTTCACTCTTAGGCTTTTTTAAAGCTGGAAATCATGGGTACAGCTTCTACAGCAGTGGCCAAAGCAAGGCTGAAAAGGGAGGAAGGTGTCAAGCCCCACAATTCCTCCTCCATAGGAAGAGGCTGTCACACCCCAGCACTCGCTGCTCGGCTGTGTTTCAGGAGGAAAACAACCTGGGGAAGCTTGCGAAGCTGCGCTGCCTTGCACCCAGAGCTCCATCAGTGAAAGCAAGGCAAGCGCATTCACAGAATCCATCTACCGAAACTCTCACCTTCATCACCTTCATCTACTGCTTCCTCTCCTTAGAGCTGAGCTAGTTATGACTGAAAAGGATTACAGTTCCCCCCAGAGGATGTTCTGGAGCCTTGGGAAATGCAGTGTCTGTGCTTTGGATCTGTGCACAGCTAGCAGCAAACACCCTTTGTGCCTTGGTCTTCCTTGATTTTCAGGAGGCTTTCACAATGGCACTTGTTGCTTCACTGAGGCTACACACACTGGACAACCCTTCCTTATTGGTAATTCAAACATCATTTTGTTCCACCACTGTTCTGTCACAAAGCAACAAAGTGTGGAAAAGCCTGTGGGCTGCAGATTTTTGACTGATTCACAAATAGTCACATAGACGATGCTGAAGTGCACTGGCCATCACTAACAGATGGAGAGGGACAGAACCTCCCCATAAATATACATCTGTCACAAGTCCCTCCTGTAGGCAACATGTTACAGAATACATACAAGCTTTTGCTTTAGCTTATTTATTTAGCTTCCCAAGCTTAGGTGAGCCCTAATATTTAGTGATGTTTGCTTCCATGATTATTGGCCATGGAGTGTACAGGAAGAGTTATAAAGTGCCCATTTAAAATAAATAACAGTGAGATAGAAATAGGCAAACTGCAAAAGCTAATTTTGCTGTTAACTTGCTTCTTTGTGGAAAAAAATATGAAAGATGGACTTGTGATGACTAACAGAGGACACCATTTACGTCAGAACATAAGTAACCCTATTTATGCCTCAGAGACCAAAAACATGCCCAGTCAGCTTCTTTTAGTCCTAATATCAATTTAGCATCACACTTTTGGTGTGATGAATGTAGAGTTTTAAAAAAAGAACTCCAGCATTTTAGAAGGTAGGACTGCTTGGAGTTATTTTGGTGACTGCTTGGAGTTATTTTGGTTTTTGTTTGCTTGTTTTTATTGGTGGTGTGTTGTGTGTTTTTTTTTTCCAGAAAAACTGCAGCTGCACTATAGGCTTACAAAGTGTGTGAATCTGGGATTAAAAAGTAGCTTCATAGAATCATAGAATACCCCGAGTTGGAAGGGACCCATAAGGATCATCGAGTCCAACTCCTGGCACCACACAGGTCTACCCAGAACTTTAGACCATGTGACTAAGTGCACAGTCCAAACACTTCTTAAATACTTCCTGCATCTTTTTTATTGCTGCACTTCATCTCCAGCCTGATTTTAGAAACTGATATTCCCTCAAGTTTCTTCATTTAAGGTATGAATGTTGTGTGATAACCAGCAGTAAATCTTCATTGCATTTGTTCTTACGAGAGCAGCTGTTAAATCAGGTCAGTATGAAGCAGAAGAAAAAAAGGTTAAGTGGGTGGAGAGTGATCAAGATTGATATTCAACACTACATCTCCAAGCATTTCAACACTTCAGGATTGTTCAAGGATATGTAAAATTTTACTTGAAATTGGTATTGCACCTTAATGATTTGTTCACATCCAGTTTAATTAGAAATGCAGACCTACATGCTTGGAGGAGGTCTTTCTCTTCACACTCACATATGTCTGAAATGCAGATAGCCCCTAAAAGGTGTCCTCTGTATCATCTGAAACACTAAAAACTGAAAAGAAATAGGGAGAAAAAGAAAAAAAGTGATGATTCCTGATGACAGCACAAGGAGAGGAAGCTAAATTGGTGCAAAGGCTAATACAATCAAGCTTGGTGCGTAAGAGGAAGAAGTGAATCATATAACTGCTTGTTGACTCAAGAATAATGATTCCGATGACTGATCCAGACAAATCCTTTGTCTCAATAGCAGAAGGAATTGGATCCAGAAGGCTTTCAAGAGATGTTTTACATTTAGACAAAGGAGCTCCAGACAAAAAAAGCCACATAAACACTGACCTCAGCACTGCCAGCCACAGCACAGCTGTGAGACACAGAACAGCTTGCTGAGGAGAGAAAATAAATGCTTAACAAAAATCCTGTAACACCTTTTATATCTGCTCAAGGACATATGTCCTAATATCCTAAAAACCGGCAGATTTTTTCCTCCTATAGGGAACAAATATAAAAGCTTTGTATCTTCTTTAGTTCTTCTCAGAGCTTCCACTGGATCTGACCTCCAAGGAGTCATACAACAGTTCTGAGTTAAGAGAAAGTAGAGACAGGTTCCTGTTGGCTACGTAGCCTACAATGAAGCACAGTCACTACAGAAATCACCATCTTGTCCTTGAACAACACCTGTAAGTTTAGAAAGTGAACTGGCAGCTGAGCAATACATATAATGAGCTCTACGTACCTCAGTAGATCTTTGTACAGTTTGATAAAAATTGAACCTACCTAGGGTTTATTCTACCTGCAAGCAAGAAGAAAGGTTAGTTAAAAATAATGAGGCATGTTCCTTACAAAAGGGCAAACAATAGCAATTTCCCACAATTATACCTGCTATGCCTTCAATATGCCAAGCTTATTAAAGTGCAATGACCAGCAGGACCTGAAACTGACTAGCTCTTCGTAGCTCTTCCTAGCATTGCCTAATTATTTTTTTTTCCTCCAAGCAACACAAAAAGCTACAGCAAATCCATCTCTTGTGGTCTCTTTCATCCCACTTGAAACTTTCTTTCTGTTTTATGTTACTTGCTGTACAACCGACAAGCTCTTTCTAGAGAAGCAAACATCATGGTAGCAAAAAATTTATGCTATCTATCAGCAAATCCTTTCACTAATAACAGTCCAAATGATTTTTGTTACTGGTGTCTGGCTTCAGTTTGAGCATATTCACCATGATTTCTGTGCAGTACTTTATAGCTTTAAAAAGTGTAATAAAACACTAGGAGATGATATATTTTGTCATTCTTCAGACCAATATTGAAGCAGTGAAAGGAAAATTGTGCCCTATCTTCCAAATGTACAGCATTTTATTTCAATTTTATGCAGGCCAGAGAGGCATACAGTGAAAAAGAAAATAAGGTCTGGCACTTCTTTAAAGGCTGACTTCTTGTATTTTGTGCCCTTATCAACATATACTTAATATTCTGATAGGGTGGAAATTTTTCTCTCATACATAGTACCATTCCTAATGGCTTGAGACCCCATGAAAGAGCTACCCAGCTATCCCACAAAGGAGAGCAGAACACAGCCAACAGACATCTCTTGAGAAGCTCTACTATAATATTTTCATTTTGAGGCTTCAAGCATTTGGGTTCTTCTCAGGAGATGAAAAAATTCCCATGGAAAGAAGACACCTTCACTGTAATTTCAATAAGGAGTGAAGCTTTCATTGAAATGCCATTTTACAGGATATTTGATCTGTATTCTATTTTTATGATTTAGCAATAGGAGGCAAACAGAAAACATGAAACAACAGTCAGATACTCTGAATGCATGGAAGAAATGCAATATGAATCCTAAGACTTTGAGCCACCTCTTACAAATATCAGTCTTTTTTTTCCACCCTTCTGGAAAGAACATTGGACCTCCATATAAAGAGCAGAGAGGATAAAACAGCACATCTCAGAAACCTGATTGGAAAAATAGCAGACAGAAAATGCTAGAAGACAGAAGAGAATTATTTACTAATTTTAAACTCACTTTCCTTCACATGCTCCAATGAAATAGTCTGGCAGGTGGCTACATAATCCCTGTAAACCAAACAGGAATGTAACAATTTGCTCCCATTTATTTATTTTTAACAGAGCCAGATGCTTCTGAGTAGTGCCCAGTGACAGGGCAGGAGATGGTGGGCACAAACTGGAATACAGGAAATTCCACTTAAAACAAAAATCTTTATTTTTGGGCAGTCAAGTACTGAACCAGGTTGCCCAGAGAAGTTGTGGAGTCTCCATCCTTGGAGATCCTCCACATCTGACTGGCCACAGCCCTGAGCAACCAGCTGTAGGTGAGCAGGACACGGGAGGAGGTGATCTCCAGAGTCCCTTCCAAACTCAGCTACTCTATGATTCTGTGCCACATCTGTGAGGAAGGCTTTCAAGAAAATCATACTTCCTAATAAATGGAAAAGGAAGTCTAGGAAATAATTATTCCAACGAAATGGGAGGAAGACGTGGTACCCGATCCAATATGCACTTGACTATCTCTTTAGACAAGGACAGCAATTTGTCACACAAGGGGGGAACAGTATAGCATAGTGTATATGGAAAAGCCTTCTCTGACTCCATATACTGACTCTGTACTAGTCTGTGTGTCTGAGAGAGATGTATATGCCCAGATACACACACAAACGTCCTCCACTGAGAAACTCCAGCTCCGGGGAGATCATTCCCAGGTCAGGACAACATTTTTCATGTTTCTGTTCACTGATATCTTAGATCTAAAGTACACTTCTAATTTTAACTAAAGAAATTGCATTTCCAGATATTCAAAATCATATGAAAAGACAGATTTGGCACTGTTCACATACAAAATCAAAACCACATGACTCCAAAGCAGAAAGAAACTAAACCCTTAAGGAAGCAACTCACAATTCCCTATCTTTATTAACGCCCTTATGATTGAGTGGTTCAATCTTATTTAATCAAGCAATGTGAAAAAGCCTTTTTTATCATATGAATATATATTTTTGGCTTTCAAAGACAAGCTTAAAGCTGTTTGGATTGTTCTACATAAAATATGAGCTATCCAGTCTTTCCCACATTTTCTATTTCTTTTTATATGCATTTTTACTTAACTTTCTCTTTCATCCTGGTCTTAACTTCCATGATCACAGTGTAATGACTGCCAAAGGCATGTTTCAGTATATTTTTTCCAGCTGTCTGCTAAGTGATAAAGAAAAAAAATAGTTACAAAATGTAAAATACTCTACAAAACAAAGTGTTCAGATTATAGGAACACAGAAATACAAAGGCAGATGGACTGAAAATTACCATATTGTCCATTAAAGATTGCATTTAATGAAAAGCAATAAATTCAGAAAATAAAACACATAAAACTTCCTGAGACATGCTACTAACCCAGCAGGTATTAAGAATATTTCTTCATTCCCTTCTTCTCCCCAGAATGTCCCAGTGATATTTGACCTGACATGGCTCTTTTTCTAACCCTAAAGGCTTCCATATGGTTACACAGAAACCATATACATATAAAATAAAGGCATTCTCCTCTTTAACTTCTCTAGTAGCAAAAACCACCATTGAAACTACATTGAGACTTCAGTTTTATGATCTTTTCCCTTTATGTAGGCCTTGAAGCACATTAAACATATGCTTAACTTCAGCATAGCGACTTCAGAGGGGTCAGCCAGGAACTTCAAGTCAAGCACACATCTAGGAGTTTGCCAAATGAGGCCTTACAGTCTCTTACAAAAACAACAACATTGGGAAGGCTAAGGCACATGGAGAAAAAAGAAGTGACTGGTGACATCCAACATGGCTTCATCTAAGGGCATATTGTTCCTGACAAATTTGGTATGTTTCTACAATGAAGTTAAAATGTTGGTGGAATAGCAACTGATGTCATCTACCTGAACTTGTGCAAAGCATTTGACACTGTCTCACACGACATCCATGTCTCTAAATTGGAGAAACACGGATTTGACAGATGACCACTTGGTGGGTAAGGAAGTGGCTGCATGTCGCACTCAAAGAGTTGTGGTGAATGGCTCAATGTCCAGGTGGAGACCAGAGATGAATGGGGCATTCCTCATGGGTTGGTATTGGGACCAACACTATTTAGCATCTTTGTCAGTGACATGGATAGTGACATTGAGTGCACCCTCAGCAAGTTTGCCGATGACACCAAGCTGTATGGTGCAGTCAACACACTGGAGGCTTTCCTCTGGATGCCATCCAGAGGGACCTGGGCACGCTGGAGAGGTGGGCCCATGCAAACCTTATGAGGTTCAACAAGGCCAAGTGCAAGGTCCTGCACCACAGTCAGAGCAATGCCAAGCACAAATACAGGCTGGATGGAGAAAGGTTTAAGTGCAGCCCTCAGGAGAAGGACCTGGGGGTGTTGGTGGATGAGAAGCTCAACATGAGCCAGCAATGTGCGCTTGTAGCTCAGAAAGCCAACCATATCCTGGGCTGCATCAAAAGTAGTGCAGCCAGCAGGGAGAGGGAGGTGGTTCTCCCCCTCTGCTCTGCTCTTGTGAGACCCCACCTGGAGCCCTGAGTTCAGAAATGGGTCCCCCAGCGTAAGAAGGATGTGGATGTATTTGAACGAGTCCAGAGAAGGGCCACAAAGATGATCAGAGGGCTGGAGCACCTCTCCTATGAAAAGAGGCTGAGGGATTTGGGGTTGTTCAGCCTGGAGAAAAGAAGGCTCCAGGGAAACCTTACAGCAGCTATATCTTTTACTTAAAAAAGGAAACGGGAAGTAAAATTACATTTATATTATATTATTGCTATCCTAAGACAACTATTTCAAACTCTCCGGTGGTAGAAAACATTTTTTTATTAGTAGTAGTATTTTTATAGGGGAAAGAGAAAGCAGCCCTTAGTGATACAGCTGTACTGGGAACACATGTACTAGGCTCTCAGAGTCCTCTTCATTCCCCCACTGGACATGTTAGTCTACTAGTATAACCCTGTGGAAGCAACTAGCTCAACCTCAGCTTTGCTCATAAAATATTCCACACTGGAAACAACATTGTTCTCACATCTTACACTATTCAGAAGGCCCTGTTGGAAATGAAATAGCAACTCAAAGTGTCAAAGGAAGCAGGATACAAGGGCAAACTTACTTGTTTTATGGCAAAAAATAAAATAAAAATCGAGAGAGAACTTCATGAACAGCATGAGCTTCAGAAGTATGAGTCAGAATGACTAAGAGCTACCCCCAGACCTCCATCAAGATGCCGTTCTGTCAAGGCTGCATAACTTACTGCAAGCTAAAACATAAGAGGGTATAATGCAGGAAACCAGAATTTACCAGGCTTTCCAAATGATGTTACACACAGCCATTATGAGCAGCTCATGCTTTGGTTTACAGCTCTTCTCGACATGGTAAAAGTAGTCTGGCTTCTATGCTCCTCCCCAAAATGAAAAGGCTGTTGTTTTCTGAGCCAGCAGCCCTCTGTCTCTATGTGTACACAAGCCTGATGGATACAAGGGACGGTCGCAATGGAGAAAGCCACACAGCAACCTTAATTATGTGCTACTCAAAGCTGCCACTCTGGCAGTGCAATACTTTCCATACAAGCATTAATATCATTATCACACATCCCTAACAGCCCCTGTAAGAGGACAGACAGCCCTGTGCCGTCACTGAACAAACAAAGCAGACAATGTGCCTGCTCCCAGAGCATTTGCTATCTGGAGAAAGGAAGGAAAGACAATAGAAGCATATGGTGAGTACAGGCACTTGGTGATCTTGTCACAGATGTCACTAGCCTCTTTTCCTCCCTTGCCATCAGTAAGTTTTCCTTTTGTCAGCACTATGACAAATGTAAATATCATGGAGAGATCTCAACGAGGGCTCCAAGCCTTTGGACACAAAGAAACCTCCAAACACCGGCAAAACAAGCAACATCTGTTCAAATAGACAACTTAATATGTATTTGTACATATTTCTTCTTAAGGAACAGTTAATTTCACCATCTAATAAAAAAATGAAGAAGCAGAGGATTGTATAAGTAAAAGTATGACCATCCAAAATGAAAATCAGTTAGCTGTACAATTAGTATAAAAGCAGGTGAATACTGGCAGAGGAAGAAACACGCAGCACTCCCTTCTTACACTGCAATTGCTCCTGCATATCCTGTTAATGTTTCTACTAACAGAATTAACAGGTGTTATAATGGTCCTGAGCTCTTTTCTGAAAGAGCAGAGCTCTTTCTTCACCACAGAAAGACCCTAACAGACGTCATTTTGATATCCCATCGGTGCGCAACAGAGAAAGCAGAACAAGAGGTGATGTTCAGCTGCTAATTGCTGTCACTGGGCTTTACAACCATGTGCTTCTCTTTAAAGGAAGGAAGGAAACGCACTATCTTACAAGTTTATTTTAGGATTGCTGAATTGTAATTACACCCACACAGATCCACCTACACAGGAAAACACGAGTTGTGTGAAAACAACGTCACACCTGGTGAATAAAACATTACTCCAGGTAAATCAGACCAAACTAGAGAAGACACTGTGTTTTCCTTATGCTCTTCACATCCTTTTATTTAAATCCCACAAACCATCCAAATGTCAACATGCAAGAGTGAAAACAAATAGGCTTTGTTAACTAGGAAAGTGAAGAAGAGAGAGAAGCAGGCAAAGTCTACATGGATATCATATATATTTCTTCTGCCAGACAATGCTGCTCTAAAGTATCCTTCAATGAATACTCATTTATTTTTAATTAACAAAGTTTGAGCCTTCCTGACACTTAATTTGTAGACTGACACCCTCCTGTAGACTAATTCAGGAAAAATGTTAACTTTTTTACAGAAAATGGAAATGTCTTAGCACAGCAGAAAAGCAGCCTGAACTAAACTTAGAGTTTGCACAGAAATCATCATACTCATTCCAAATATTTATTTTTTTTAAGTTTAATATCCAGTTTTTAATAAAAGGAAGGACCAGATATTGGAAAGAAAAGTGCAAAAACTCTCCATACTTCGAATGCATAAGCACATATTTAAGAATTGTGTGGATAAGATCTAGTAAAGTAACATTTATTTACTTTTTCCCATTACATTTTGTGCTAGCTGTATAATTCCATAGAGAATGAGCATTTTGCTCTTTGCAAGTTTGATACGCCTTGCCAGACTTCTATGTTGTTTTTTTCAATCTCAGTTTTGGGATTGGGATTGCTCTAAATACTCACGGTAGACTGAGATCAGATACCTAGACTACATGTAGGTATCAGCTATCAATGAATAACACACAAAGATGATGGTCACAGCTGAGTTTGGGTGGCAGCAAACCACAGAACAAGCACACCACTTGTCTAATTAGCAACCATATAACACAGATGTGTCCTCTATAAATAATTCACTCTGAAAACAGTGCATCTTCAGTGACACTGGAAATTTCAGAGCACTGAAGAGGCAAGACAGATTCACCTCAGAGCACATTTTCTGTTAGATGTATTTGTTCTGTCAAATATAGGACATTCAGATTTTACTTTGTCATCTATGCCTGGGGATGCTGACCACTGAACCTGCCATGCTTTGCTGGCACAAATATGTAATATTACATTTATTAACTATTTCATATATATATGCTGTTTCATTAA
This sequence comes from Aythya ferina, assembly GCF_964211825.1. Taxonomy (NCBI): domain Eukaryota; kingdom Metazoa; phylum Chordata; class Aves; order Anseriformes; family Anatidae; genus Aythya; species Aythya ferina. Next base: position 49,590,135 of record NC_140300.1, on the reverse strand, counting down.
GACAAAGGATATTTCTTCCAAGTTTCCAAGTGCTCATTTTCTCCAAGAAACACTTCTGGGTTTTGAATTTATCTTATCTTTTACAGAATGTCAGAAATGGAAGAGAAAGACATATGTGTTCAAGTTATTAACTTGGAGGACAAGCAAGGAACATCCTTAACAAAAAATAAATAAATAAATAATTTAAAAAAATAAAATGAAGAAAACATTTAATAAGATTAAATGACAAGATTTTTCTCTGGAAATCACTACGGAAATACAAATGCCGGTGTGCTCCTTTAGCATTTACAAGTCCTTTAGTTTGGGGAGAGGGAGGCCAGGATTTCCTGAGGTTACAATACAGTGCAGAAGATAATCACACTGGACTTTTTCCACTAAGTCAAAATATTTCAGAAATCATTGCGGATTTCAGGGAGAGTTAAGCTAAGTTGCCATAAAGGGTTTATTAATAAAGACAATTATAGAGAATAAAACAAGAACAGGATAAGCTACTGCAGGCAGACAATAGGATGAAATGAGAAATAAGATACCATGTCAGGCTCTGAAAGGCATGAGTTCAATTCTGCTGCAAGGCTTGTCAGTGCACAAAGGGAGAAGTCTCAGAGAATCACGGCATCTGGAAAGCAGCACTTTGAAATGCAGTCATGTACCCAGAAGGCTATTCCATGCTTCAAGACGATGTTTTCCAGAACAGCAAAGGAGTACTTTGAAGAAATTCAAGGTACTTTGAAGTAAAGAAGGAGGAAGAGGGAAGTTGCACTGTTTGGGACACAAAAAGCACAAGGACAAGAGGTGCAAAAAAAAAAGATTTGCAAGAGGTGCAAATCTCTTCCTTCTGCTCCATCCTCACTGCCTGAGCCTGTGCTCAGACAGTGCTCTCTTCTGGAGCAAGAGAGATGCCAGCTCACATGGCCTGTACAGGAGCAGTGACCCAGCACTGCATGCTCTACAGACAGGACCACACTCAGATTCAGCAGCACACAGCAATGGCCCACGAGGTTAATACTTCCACAGCCTTGTTACAGCCCAGCAACTGTGCCACCAGCCTTTCATCATCAATCCCCTTGTGACATCCCACCAGCCCACTCTTGGCACATGGCCTAAAATTGCAAAGAATTGTTATGAGGGTAACAGATTTTTTAAAAATCGTAATTGGCTTATCACGGCAAAGTCCTAACAAGAGTGACAGCCACTGGCCAAAGAACAAATGGGGAGGGAACACTTGTACACTTCTTCATATTTGTTTCCCTAATTTAATTTCTTAAATTCTAGCTATCATCTACTATATAGTGTTTTCTGACAAGGAACTCAAACTCATTGGATATTACTGTGATGTTCTGCCTGTCATTTCCATAAGTGACTATTATCTGATTTCATGTTTTCACCTTTTTCTCATAAAGTAGTTCCCATGTGTGAACTAAACACTGCTTAATCCTAATACTTAGCCTTTGATTTCTGCCTATCCACCCCCAAAAATACATCATTTAGCACAGTAATTAGCATCTATTCACTGGAGACGTGGTGGACATCCAACACAGCAGCAGCTAAGTCTCCTAAGTCACTGCCAAATTAACCCATTTTCATCTATTCTCTTTATGGCCTTGGGAAGTGGTATAGTATAAGTAGTACTTAGCCTCCCAGAGGATCACAATCGATTCTTTTTCAAGTGCTAGGAACCAATGGAATATCACATGCATTTATGTGTTGTTTTGTACCAGTTTTATATGTCAAAACATGAAATTATTCTAGCTGCTACCTCTACAGCCCTAGTGCTTTAAAATTAAGCAGTGCTCCACATGAACCATATTTAACCTTACATTTTTGTATCACATTCATAATCACAGTATTCTTTCCCCTGAAAAAAAATCCTGCAACTAATTTCTGCTTCCAGTTAGAGTAGCTGTACAGTGCATGAATGTTTGTACAAAATTGAGCTCATTCTTCCACTGTTGTGTTGACTTTACTACCGAGGAACAATGCATCCATCCTTGTTTTAAGTAGAGCAGACTTGATTAAGGAAAAGTTATCCTTAACAGTAACTTCAATTACAGGTTATTTTCAGAGGTAAAATAAATCAAATTTATCAAAACATCACATATATTGTGATTTAACTTTTATGAAGAGTTTTGCCTAGTTCTTTTCCTTCTGATCATGCCAAAGATGATAACACTTAATTATTAACTATAAACACTTCTTAATTCATTGTTTACATTCCACTTATCAGTGAAACTGAATTCTGCAGAGTATATCTACAAACACTGCTTATGATCCCTGGTTCCTGAGGAAATCCCACAGAGGCACAGGCTTAAAACTACGACCAGGACAATATGACAACATTATGAGTTGACATGTCAAATGTAGTTCAGCGCTTACATGGGAAAACCAAAAGCTCAGGAATTTCCTTCCAGAGTTCTGACAAAACAGTAAGAATTAACAGGATAATAATGTAGGAAAGGATGGAATAGAGAAAAAAAACTTTAAAATTACATTTATATTAATTACTAAAAATGTCCTTGAAGAAAGAAAACAAACTAAATGATAGTAATTATTATTAAGTTTGTCTACTTTAATAAATTTAACTTATTTAATTATTAGGGAAATGTGAAAAAAATACATTTTAAGAAGTCTACTAATGTAGTGTCATCAATAAGACAATGACCGTATCAACATCATCTTTGTGCTGTAGCTAGGGATATTATTTCACACCAAATTATCAAGGAAAACCTAATAAATAATATTACCAAGACTGGCAAAGCGAGATGTTTAGACATGATTTATTTGCTTTCCTGTCTTCAGAAAATACCTGGCTATTACAATACCTCCAATCCCTTGGGAATGAACGCCTCACATTGTTAAAGATATTCTCTTTCTGAGGGTGCCAACCTCCAGATTATTAAAAAACAAAATAAAGTCATATCTGTCACTATTAAAAATTTCATGGCACATCTTTAACAAATGGGTTGCTTATCCTGGTTCTATCTCCAGATTTCACCTTCAGCAACCAAAGCGCTCTAGGAAGCCCTAGGAACAAGTTTGGGTTACCTAAGTGGGTGACAACAGTGATGGAGTTGCATGTTTAAGCATAGGCTAGCAACACAAATAGCAACAAATGTTCCCAGTCAGCTCATAAGAACCTCAGAAAAAAATAAAAACGTATAGGAAAACCTCTATTAACATATTTTCATCAACACTATTGGATGCAGCCACTTGCCTAAACAAAACGTAAGTAGTAGACACCTACAAAGAGACAGGTTTGTGCTTCTCTTTTCTGAATAAATTTGTCCCTCTCACACATATATTACCCATAGATCAATATTCAACAACAATGAAATTGTACTTTAATGTCTTCCAGCATTTCTAGAGTCATGTCAGGTCTTGCTAAATAGTCTTGCCATGGTTCTTCAGAGTAAACATTATTGACGAAATCTCACAACATGGACAAATCTTTTTAACTGGAGTCAAAACACTGCTTTCTCTTTTGATACCACCTACAAAAAATCTTTCTTGGAATAGTGGGTACTCAGTATACAATTTCTGCTACTGCGTTATAACTGTTCACATAGCAACACAATAACACCCTTGGGAGAATTTTTTTTGTTTCTCTTAATCTAAAAAAGCTTTCACAGATTTGAGCATTAGGTAGTTTCCTTTATTTCCTTTCTCTAGCTGTAGAGAAAGAAATAAAACAGTTATTCAAGATGTGTCATATGACTCTAACCTATCTGCTTTTACCCCTTCAATACATGAGAAAGTTTTAGAAAGCTACCCTTGATATTTTTGTTCCTATTCTCTAAAACTACTTTCTGTTAAACTTGTTTATGTTGTTTGTTTGTTTGTTTGTTTCCCCCTTTGAAATTACTGAATTGCAAATGAAGCAAGCTCTTGACTGCAGCACAGTTTAGGCTCAGTATATCTTAAAGGCTTTTGAGCCCATGAGAACGGTTTGAAATTACATTTCCTAGGGATACCTTTCAGTCTGCCACCTACCCATGGTGCTCCAGTTTGCCTTGATCATCGGACTCCTTGCTTCTTAAGCAGCTCACATGAGAGCTGGGAAATCTGCTCACTGCCCTCAGCGTGCCTCCAGGCCCTGCGTGACTCTTTCATTATACTCCTGCAATGGCTTCCTCGTTCTCTCTAACTGGCACTTCACAAATGATGTTCATACTGGTACTTCACAGCTAGTTGTTTTTTCATCATGAAGATCTAAAAGTTTTAAAGTTTCTTCTGGAAGAAATAATCTGAATAAAAATGTTTTTAATGCTGAAGAAAAATATTGATCGGGTAGGAAGTTAACCATAGATGCACCAACCATAACCATTCTTTCACATTTTTCTACAGACCTACAGATATCAAACCAAACAGTCTCCAAGCAAACTCCAGCTTGCTACTTCAATGGAAGACATTGGTCTTCACCCACCTGCAGCTCTACTCTGCCTATGGAATCCTGCTAAGAGCCAAGCCAACACTGCTGCAGGGAGGAAAGCAGTGCCATGGGAGCCTCGCAGAAGCAGGCAGAAATGCCACAATCAATAGCACTGGCCATAATGGGAGAAAAACAGTTATTTCAACCACAGGAGATGGGAAATTCTAAATTTATTCTACTCTGTTTAGCACTGTCAGACCTTTGGTCTCACTCTAAAGATTTGGGAAAGCAAAACTATTCCAGGATTAGAAGCAAGTCAAGAGTTCAAGATGCTTACTTCCACATTTTCCTTCTCCTTAGTGACCCCTGTCTGCAGTGTTACAGACAATGGCCTCAGCCTTGCAAGGCAAATTAGGTAGGCTGGTGTGACAGCCCCCTGCTTTGACACAGGATGACAGCACAGAAACTGCGACAGTTTGGGTATAATTGAGTGATTAGCAGCAACTCTGTAGTCCAGAAAACTGTGGAAGCAGTTCCACTAGGGCAAATAACCCACTCTAGCATCTCAGAGATGAGACACCAGAGTCAAGCAGTGCCCAGCTGTCTGTCACCTGATCCTTTGCTGCTTTCTTTAGGTCTTGAAGGCCAGGCCTGCTTGCTGTGGGGCACTGCTCCTCTCACACTTTCATGGCTCAGAGAGACAAGCCTCCTGTGAGCACACTGCAGCTTCTAGAGAATTGCCACAAAGTTCAGAAAATCTGTTTCTGTAACATATGATAATGCTTGAAGCTTTGAAAGATTTGTCAAGATACACCAGAAAATCATCCGCAAAAAGACTTGTAGACTACTAGAAATGCAACATGCACCAAGAATGCCAAACCTGCATTTAAAGCATACTTTAATGTTTCCAAGTCTGATTAATAGTTGGAAAAAGTTGCATGTTTATTCATTTTTATTAAACCTTTATTAAAACTATTCAAAAAAAGAATCTCTTTGAGGTGAAACCTGGCCACTGGGAAATTACACTCACTCCCAACACAGTCTTGACCACACCAGGATATCAAATAAAAGCCACAAGACTTGTTGACATTTCAAATTATTTAAAAAACAGACACACAAGTACACGCACAAGGTCATCATTATTTTTATCTTTATAGTATTATTCTTCTTTTTCTAGAGCAAAATCCAAATGAATTTAAAAAAAAAAAAATCATTTTTTTAGGGATTTAATAATAAAAAGCAGCATTGGGAAGGGCTTGTTGCTTTTTGTTGTTGTTTGTTTTGTTTTTTGTTATTTCCCCAAGAGCTTTGTAAGAAAGGTTGCTTTCTGAGGGAGTCTGAACTTATAATTGCTTCTAGGGATAGCCAAGCAAACAGAAAAAAAAAATCGATCAGAATATCAATTCTGCACACAGTGAAGGACACTGAAGTTTTGCTAATAAGATCAAGAAAGTCAGAACATCACTAATTAGCTACGTTATTGATAAAAACAAAAGAGCATGGACTTCATATATTATACCTCTTGTTAAACCTTTAACTATACCCAATTAACAGTATAAAATAGCTTGCAAACACCGGGTCAAGCATAATTGCCTGTTAATTTGTATCTGCATATTTTGTATTAAAACAAATCCTTCCAGGGTCTGGGGTTCATTTGCTTATAGAAAAGAATTAGAAAAATCTCACAACTACTGACTGGTTCTTGCCCTGCCCACAATAAGTCAGAAGTCTCCTTGGCACTGCACTGATGTGGCAACAGCCAGCAGCACTATTAAATGTCATCACTTCATGAATAGGTAATTGCAGCTTGAGTATGGAAAGCTGGGAAGTTTGTCAAGTACCTACTTTATAATGTGAAATTGTACCTAAGATAAGGACTAGTGTCATGTTTTTTTTGTTTTGTTTTGTTGTTTTTGTGTGTGTGTGTTTTTGTTTGTTTGTTTTTATTTTGCTTTCCTCTTTTGAGTATTCAAGGAGCTTTAAAGATCAGCTCACCAGCTACAGCACTCATAATACAAAATAATAGAAATAATAGAAATAACGCTTGATTTTAACCTGAGTTACTTCATGTTATTAATGATATCTGTTCATAATATCTGATGAAGACCCCTACAGCTAGCCCTTTTGCCTCACTCCCCCAGTACTTATCAGCACAGATAGCATGTTAATCTCTGGATCCCTTGACGTCACTGACAAAGCTTCAATGGACTTCACTGTGTGCAGAACTGAAATCCACATAGATTTTCAAGCTGTTTAATTTTGACTGCTTTGCTGGAAGATACATTCATCATTGTAAAACAGTTAATGGGAAAGCTGGAAGAAATAACTCTTGACATGTATTTCTTGAAATGCACTTACTGCGTTTCTGAAAAACTGTTTCAAAAATTAAATATGTGCTACCCGGTTTGTCAAGTAAACACAAAGAGAATTTAATGCTGCATTAATTCTAATACTGCTGGATTTGTTTTGTTTTGTTTTTGATAACAGAGACTAACACAAAGGCAACTAAAGGCAATGTAAGAGAACGATGACTGCAGTGAAATCATCCAACCCCTCCTCGAACACAAGCAGCAGGAGTTTGATCCATATTCCTGCTGAGTCTGTCCATGAAAATCTCAATAACCAAGTCAGCATTTTGCCGTAAAAATATTAATTGTGAAATTAGCACGGCATTTGGTTTGCTTCCACTCGTACAAATGAGGTGAGACCCCGCACACTTACTGCCCCTTATACTGAGAGGCTCCTATCTGGGAATGACAGATCCCAGCTGATTACAGGCTGCAGCAATCTCCTGATCATCAGCTGAAACACTGATGTCATTACTTGTCTACCCCCCTTATGCATGTAAATGGGATTTCTACCTTTGTTGAAAGCTTTCAAAGAGACCTTTAATGACAGCTACAATAGATGTAGGAGGATCCTTGCCTGTGACTGCTCCCTGGCATTTTTAATGTACATTTCCTTCTACAGCTGCAGCTGCTTTCATTTTCCTCAGATTCTGCTGGAGATCCTCCCGCAGAAAGGGCGAGTTCTCCTCTAAACCACAATGTTAAAAACAGACTGCTTACTAACATGCCATTTTGTTGTTGTAAACTACAGCTTCCTTCAACACAGCACAATCTCAACACACCCTATAATGCAGCCACAGAGCTGGTGAAAACCAGAAGTCTAAAGAATCTGCAGCAAAAGCACATTTTATTCAGTCTTCTGTTTCCTCTGCTTTGTTTCACGCCACTGAATTTTGAGAGGTTGCTTTTGAAGGACAACTTCATTGATTTAAAAATAAAAATAAAATTAAAAAAAAAAAAAATTGAGAAGAAGAGGATGAAAAGAAAGAAAGAAGAAAAAAAAAAAAAAAAAAAAAAAAAAAAATGTTTTAAATGAATCTTTGTATCAAAAAACTATATGCCATTCACAGGTTTCCAGGATGCAATGAGTCTCAATTAGAACTGGGAGCTATAAAGTTTTCAGCCTACATTTTTTTAAACCAGCAATAAGGTAAGGTCTATATAACTCACTGTCCATGCAATTAATTTTAATAGAAATAGTCTGGGAAGTGCTCCCAGGTGACAGGCACCAGCAATAGGCAAATAGTAAGCTATTCATGTTGGGATGCTCACGTGTTCTTCTGCAAAGTACAGCTCTGTTTGTAATTCTGGTCATTAGAGAGGACACTAAAGAACACTCTAGTAGGACCTGCAACAGGACACTCCACCTCCTCTGGTTTCTCAAACTCTTGGGGTTTTTGGCTTAGATTATCCTAATCCTTCTTCCAGTTCCTGGGAAGCAGAAAGTGAATAACAGACTGGATCATCAGTACCTCCAGCTTCTGTGGTATTTGGACAACTCACAGACATGAAACACTGCTCCCGTGCCCCAGAGGGCGAACTGAAGTCCAGGCACCTTTCTCAAAGTCACAGAGGTTGTCAGGGGCGTAGATGGGCACTAAACCTTTGTCAAATCTTAGACTAACACCTAAGCACTCCAAAGTAACCTTATATGCTGATTTCACTGGACTTACTGGAATAGCACTGGAATATTCTCCAAAGGTGCAGTTTCCCTAGGACAACGCACAGGAAGCATAAATCTAATAGCAGCTCTGTTTACATTTAAAAAGAACATTGCTGGAGGCTTTGATCGATTCTTTGTACAGGAGACATTTCACCTTCTGATAATTCAGCAGCTTCTAAATACGGGTTTCTGAAATTGCCCCCATAATATGGAAAGATTAATTAATAAGTGATCCACCAAATATAGAAGATATATTGTTTAAATGGATCTATAGATCTATTACAAAGGTATTGTGGTAAGAACTTGTCATTAGCCATTTCTGGCTGGTTATTTCAAAAATACATTTTCTTATCATTAGTTTTCAGGGCTATCAATAAAATAGATCATAAAACATATGAGAAATTCATCTACGTTGATCCCACCTCATATTAATAGTCAATCTAAAGAATTGCATTGGCCACAACAGAGACCGAAAGCCTACTTGCAACTCTTTCAATTTCAGACAGCCCAAGTCATTGCACTTTGCAACTCAATATACTGTTAAGCAATGCGACCACTATTTTAGATCGTATTGTTTCTCAATTGTATCATCTTTCCTCATACTGAAATAATCTGTGAGTAGTTTAATCAATTGCAGTTGATTAGGCTACTTTAAGGGTTGTGGCAATGTAGCAGGAATGGAAATGGCATTCCATTCTTTGAAATGAATGGAATGGGGGGAAAAATAAAGAAAAAAAAGAGTTAATTCCCAGAATATAAATATTAATATGTTAAACTTCAGTATCTGAAGAACTGAAACAAACCAAATACTGAGAAAGAATGGTGTAGCACCTGGCCAAAATAGATGGCTTCAGAAATTAAGTTTTTAAGTACAAATGATTTTCAAGAAACTATAACTTCTGATTCTAAAACTAGACATGAGCAATGATGGCCATGCCTATATTGCTAATGGTACCCAGCAGAGCCCTCACATTGAGTGGTGTGGGTGCCTTATGCCCTCACTGATCAGGGGCCTTCCAGTCATCTCCATGGTTGGACAAAGCTATATGGCCCCACCAGGAGTCTTTATGAAGTAATTATTTGTAAGTTTATTTAGTTTAAAGTGCCTGAAATCATGTGAGGGCTGTGTCACTGCCTCTCAGGCTCATTTTAATGTCACAACACTGTAAAAATGCATGGCATACCTTGGTTGTGCTGTGGATATACACAGATGGCACGTGAAGTTGTCAGCCGTGATGAGGTGGCACTGGAAGCCTGTGCAGGAATCAAAGCAACACACCATCCTGTAGCTGTCCTGACCATGTCACAGCGAGATGGGTCTTGGGGTGAACAGCTCCCCAAAACTGCACCCAAGCTTTGGCTCAGACATAACTCAATGACTGACTTAGAAATAAAAAAAAAAAAACAGGGATTGAACTGACTTACAAACAAGGAACTGGGGCTTGGGAGGTAAGTTACTTACCATTTGTCATGTGCCCTATACTCTTTCTGACAGAGTGAAAATAGGACTAAGCTGTAAAAACATTAGGCATGAAATATAATAATTGAAAAGCTATTTAAAGGGGCTAGAACATCCACAGCTATGTGTTTCTTGGGTCTTGCATTTGAAGTGAACTCATAAAATGAATTTATGTTGGCATCAGAGCTCCAGAATAAAGCCTTAAAACCTAAGGGTTTCTGAAATAGATCCCAAGTCTTTTGTTTTTATTTTTTTTTGTTGTGCAACACAGTGTACCTACCACCACGATCCAATGGATATCACATCAATATCTGCGGACAGGTGTTACGTAGCTGTTAGCACCATTTTCATCAGTAACTACAGAATGTCAGTATTTGAGAATGTAAAAATGCTTCCAGTTGTACGCCTTCAGAGCATTTATTAACAAGATTTAACTTTGATTTCAACTTAGTTTTAAGTCTGTACAGGAGAACAAAGTCCCTGGCTAATTTTCCCTCCATTTTTACACATTTAAGCATTGCTATGATGCTTAGCACAGACATGGACCTCCACGCTGGAACTCGGAAGCTCAGACAGGAACACTTTCTAGTTAGTATTTGGTCACTCTTCAACCATCCATCTCTGCCTGGGGAAAATTCTTGCAAATAAATAAGCATCACAATAACAAGTAGGGAAAGGGAAAGGGAAAGGGAAAGGGTAAGGGAAAGGGAAAGGGAAAGGGAAAGGGAAAGGGAAAGGGAAAGGGAAAGGGAAAGGGAAAGGGAAAGGGAAAGGGAAAGGGAAAGGGAAAGGGAAAGGGAAAGGGAAAGGGAAAGGGAAAGGGAAAGGGAAAGGGAAAGGGAAAGGGAAAGGGAAAGGGAAAGGGAAAGGGAAAGGGAAAGGGAAAGGGAAAGGGAAAGGGAAAGGGAAAGGAAAAGAAGGAAGGAAAGAAGTGAAATTCACAAGCATCTGTGCAATGCCTGCACTGTGGCATAAGCTCCTTTGGAAGATAACACCCACTCTACAGTCGCATTAAGGAAAGGAGATGAAGACTCACAGCTATAAATAGATCAAAGATAAGGTTTATCTAATCTTAGTCTCTACAAAACTCCTTTTCTTATCAAATACTTTGCTCAGAAATATATTTTCAATAGTATGTAGCAAAACTGAAAGAAAATTGAAATAGACCATTTCTTGAAAGCGCAGACTCCAAAGTATCTTAGAGGGGATCTGTTTGGTCAGCTTTGTTTTGTTCCTTTATGACATATTTTTCCTTAATACACAGCATGATGAGCAATACGATCCCATGCTTGTTCAAGGTATTGGAGCTGTGGCTCCCAAACAGCTCCACACTGTATAGGCTTCATTTTGCAAAGCAAATGGTGGCTGCCCACACATACACACCTGAAGAAACATGCAAAAGTGCATGTTTGTACAGGACATACTTTAAATTTGTGTTGACTGAAGATAAACTTCAGGAATTCCCTGCGTGGCTTCCCAAAGCCTCACTTCATTTCTCTGTGCGCTGTGACTTTCTAGAATATTTTTAGGGCATAAGGCTGTTTTTGAAAGACCTCTTAACTCTCATAACTTGTCTTACAAGCATAAATCAAACCATGTTGGCCAACTCCTTCCATAACACGACTGCACCTTTAAATACCACTAATGCCAGATGGTCTCAGCATATAAAGCAGCATGAGACAACATATTAATGCTGCTCAAACAAGCAACTTGTGCTAGCAGCAGACCAATGAAATCAGTCTCAGGCTGTTAATCCTCTCTGTCACCATGGCTACATCTATTTCAGACAATTCTTCAATTTTCAAGTCAGATGAGATTGTTGGCTCTTAAACTTCTCTGTTCTGGGGTTATGTTGTCAGAGACTTTTCTTTCTGCATTGACTGCTGTTAGCAGGACCCTATTTCTGTTTATTTATAGGTTTCTCCACTAGAAATTTGCACTATTTGATTTACACTAAAGATTCATACTATTACCACTACAGGTTTGCCCTCCTAACTGTAACACATAGAAACTGCAAATATAGGTGTCTCTATTGCGACTCTCCCTGCCAGCCCTGGAAGAAAAGGGAGAATCGGTACCTCCCTATCAGGGCAGCTCACAAACAATAACAAAAATGTACATCCACAGCAGGTAAACGGGAAGAAGGTTTCAACTCCTCCTCGCTGTATGCCTGTTAGCATAGCTGAGCCAGCACTAATACTGGGGCTGCTTGCTACTGGGAAAAGGAGAGAGGAAGCAGGTAGGAACTGCGTCTTGGAAGTAGATCAAACACTGAGCCACACACCATCTATCAGGTACGTGTACTGGGCACGTGGCATCGGCACATGCTAACTAAAGCAAGGGAGTATGATGTTCCCTGTCACGTAGGTGAGAAGCTGAGGCACAAGGAGAAGATGTTCTTATCCAAAAACACAAGAGAAATGTGGTAAAGCTGGAAAATAAGTCAGGCACCCTTTATCACAAGACCACTTCTTCTCTGCAAAGCAACTTCCTCCAATGTCGTGAAAAGATTATACACAGGGTAGCCCAGCTCCCGACTCCACAGCTTCCCTTTTCTCTCCACTCTGCTACGTACTGACGTCACAAAAAAAGAAAAGAAATTTTATTCTGAAAAGCATAAATTTAGACTGCTCATTGCTTAACTGCAGGCTATTTCGGAATGGCAGCCGCATTTAGTTTTCTTTTTTAAGGGTACGCACGCAAGCAGGCTTGAGCTTTAGGATTTACAAGCCTCCTGCTTATCATGAAGATTCAGAGATACAACTCCCACTGACTTCAGTTTGACTTATAGATGTTCATCAGCTGGGTGAGAGGAGAAATTAAAGCACCATTCAGCTCATATCAGATGAAGATCTGACACAGTAAGCTTACCAAACAGCTCCCTGTGAAGTAACATTTTTACGTGGGTAAGAATTATATAGTTAGGTCTTAGACTCATCCCATCCCAATTTTTTTGCAAAAATTTAAGCAAAACCTATTCCTTTGTGCAAAATGCAGAACTAGCCAAAATCCCAAAACCTTCATTTACCACAAGAAAAGAAGTTAATTTTGAATGATAGATGTGCAAGGAATATACAGCTCATAATGCTGAAGGACAGCAGTGTGCTAATGAAGGGCAATGATAAAGCTCCCCTTTGCTGTCTTTTGGGATGCAGAAGTGGGAGGACATTCAAATGATATGTCTTGCTGCTAGAAATCTCAGGGGAAAAATATGCAGTAACAAAACATATTTGTTATTTATCTAGTAGTGTGATGACAACTATGCAAAAAATTATCTTTGACATACTTCGCCTTTTTTGCTTTCTCTGTATCTAAGCAGATCTTCTCATAGCAAAGCACTGCACGATTTCTCTTTTGTTTGGAGAGCCAATATGGCAAAGGTCAGGGTCACACTTTCCAGATGCCATAAAAACCTCCTGGATCATTAAATTGGCATGTCAGCAAGGATGACTTTGCCAAGAAAACAGTTTGTTAAATCTTGGCCACACAGCCACAAGTCCCATCTGACCAAACAACACCCTTGGCTTTAAGGAAGATTCACATGGAAGTGTAAGCATTTAAAATGGCACACGATGGCTATTCTCGCTGCAAGCAGGCTGCAGCCAGGGCAGCACCCTTCTTTGGTTGTACATCGGGCAGCTCATGTTCACAGTACAGAATGGCTCCACGTAAGGAACAGCTATTCCTGCTACCATTACCCCGGTAAGATTCTTTTTCAGCCTTTTAACTGAAAAGGCCTTTGGTGTCTTCATTTAGCCTCAGCATACCAGAAAGCAAGCTGCCAACCACCCTCATCCCACTGAATTCAGTGAATCCCATCTTTTGATTTGCAACTTACCTCAAAACAAATGCAACTCCCCTGCTCAAAACTCTACCCATCATTTTAATTACCTACCCAGGAGTCTTGAAGTACACATGCCAATTTTCACTTTTCCTTGATTCCACTAAATTTTAAGAGGACTCAGCTACAAGCCTTTCCAATTTACCTCCCAACTGAATGGAAAAAATAACCACAAGTCTGTGGTAATACACATACGAGACTTTTGTTTAAAAATATATATATAAACGTGACATGAGACATGGAGGAATATGAATGAAATAGCTATGGAGACTTAACAATATGAATTGAAAATGCTGAGAAAAGGTCAGGTAGGGTTCATGAACAGCATTTTTTTCAAACCAAGCATATACAGTAAAACAGGAATTTTTAGATGATGAAACATTGAGGATGGTATTCATCAGGTCTTTCCAACAAGCTCTTGCACACATTGCTGAATGAAAAGCCTGCCCAATGTCAGCAACTCTCACAGTCACTGGAGAAGAGAGATGTTCAGGGCATGTCAGTTTGGGCATTGCAGCTCAACTAACAGTCTACCTACTAACCAGCAAAAAAAGAATTTATTATGAATATGAATGTCCAGCATGTAGGCTTGTACCCCCTTTGAAAGACAAAACTTAGGTAAAATGAACATAGAACTAGCTCTAAATTAGATTTAATACTAACCTGTTGCATAAACCTAGTGGCAGATCCTCTGTTACAGAAAAAAAATGTACTTTTATGAAATAGGAAGACCTGTTTTGCACCTTTTGCCCTAAGTGAAATTTAAAGGTTTGAGATATTGATCTCTAAATTACAGACAAATTTATAGTTTACCCTGAATACAGTAAATTAAGAATCAATATAATAGCAAAGTCCCTTTTTGAAACATCCCATGATTACAACTTACATATTTAACAAAACATCACACAAAATCTTTGGAAATCACTGTGCTGTATATACTCCTCACTAGTTCTCTGGAGTTCACATTAATTGCACCAGAATAAAACATCCATTTAATGCAAGTAACAAGAGAACAGGCTCACCTCCTGTTTTCACTGGGAACTGCTATGGCATTCTGCAGGTGTGGGTGGGAAGGATAACTGTTCTCTCTAAAAGAAATTGAGTCAAAATAATCAGCACTTTCAAAAGGAGTAGGATGGTCAAAACCAGTCTGAGTCAGACCAACCAACTCAGAATGCTTCTGCACTCCCAGACTAATTTTAAACCCGAAAAATAAAATAGCTGCCTTCTGTGGAGTCATGCTATGCTCCTTGTGATTATAGCCTTTTTCACTACAGATCATTTCACCTTTTTGTTATTCCAGAAAGTAAAAAGGAAACTTTTTAGATGCAGTAGCTGGGATCTATAGTGCATCTGCAGGTAACACACAGTCTTCTCTTCACCCTTTTTAAACAATCTTACAAAAATGGAAGACATGAAATACCTCAGCCAGTGAAGCAATTTGGAGAAAGGGTATTAAATCTCTAGGAAACACTGCAGAGACTGTCTAGCACAGCTGCCCAAAAACACTTACTGTAAATTTCCATCCACTTCAATAGCAACGTGAACGGCATTACCAATCAACTGCGAATGTGATCTATAAATGTAGCTACCTCTCCTTTATTTGCATCAGTTTTGTGAGCAACAATATTTTTCTCCGGGTATTCTGTACCTCTTTATATTTAAATGAGCATTAAAGTCAAGATAGGAAGACGTGATGAATCCAGAAATAACATGAACACATTATTTAAGGAAGAAAATATTTTTATTTTTGAAAAAATGTGTGCTGACAAGTAGGTTTGAAATTCTCTGTAATTTCATGGGAAAGTTAATTCCAGCCTCTCAGCCTCCCGCAGCCTGAGCAAGGTGCAGCCAGCCTCCACTTTGCCCTAGACCACCAGCACTCCCAGAAGGTGAGTCAGTAGCATATCCCCTGTGACAGAAAGAAACTGTTTCCTGATGCACAAAAGAAAAAATCCAAAATGCCGAAGGCTACCTACGCAAGAGGTAGACTTTGCATGGGACGCAACCCCATTAATGCGAGCTATCAAATAACTCACAAGATTTTTATGTGTAAATTCCAAGAGTAAGGAAAAGAAGCTTTACAAAGCCAAGTGCAATTAACTTTTTTAACAATTTTAACAATTAAATTGTAAGTGACAAAATTAGACCAGCATCACCTGACAACATCACTGTAACCCAGAGACAAGCAGCATGCTTCCTAACATCACCACCGCTACCATATCTCGCTGCCCACCCCAGCGCAGCAAGCACCCAGCTGAAGGGAAGCAGCCCGTCAGGTCCCAAGGTGACACTGAGTGGTGTCCCCACAGTGCTCCAGGAGCACAGCAGGATCCTGTCCACGCTGTGCTGAAACCATGGCAGCCTCCTGCACAGCTGTTCCTCTTTGCTGCTGCTGGTTTTGTATTTTCTGTTTTTCAAAAAAGACCAACATTTTGCTCGCAGCAATCTTAAACTGCCAAAATCATTTTAAAAAATTAAAAAATTATATGGGCTTCTGTTCAACACTGAAATACAAACATTGTGAACAACACTCCCTGTCCCATGTATTTGTCAGGTTTACTTACCACAACTTCTTGTCCCAGCAAGTGTTACCCCAGATGGCTGATGCCACAGCTGAGTGCAGGAGTGCTTCGATGACAGAAATAAGACCTAGGTACGTTTTTTGTATTATCAGACAGATCTTGGATTTCCCCACTCATTTATACACAGCAGAGGCATGGTTTTCACTTCTCTCTCAGGCAGACTTGAATTACATTTTTTCAGGAGGAAGTGGCTCCAGTGCTTGCTGACCTTGCAGGGCAAGGCTGGGGCAGAGGCATGTAAGAGCCCAACAATGGGCTCCTCTATGGGGCCAGCACAGGAACAGGGGAGCACCAAGCCATTTTGAAAGACAAGAAGCTTATTTTGGCTCTGTGCCACCAGTGACCCATCCAGCCCACCTCCCCGCTGTGCCAAGAGGGGTCTTGCACAGAGTGGTGGTGCCAGAGGTTGAGGAGGTCGAGGCGGCCGTACTAGGCCTGGCGAGGCTGCTCACAGCCTGCTGCCATCACACCCACAGGCTCCTACAGTCAGGCAAAGGCGTCCTTCACCCGCCTCACACATGGCGTGCTCGCACCTCATCCCACTTTCACAGACACTTGCGAGGTGAAGGATGAACAGCAGAATCATTAAAACTGAAAAACTACTCTGAACTATGGGCTGGTTTGAGAAACTCCGAAACACTGCGTTTGAAGTGCCAACATTCTCAGGATTCCTTGTGTGCTCTTCTCCAGCATGAGTAATCTGATGAAGATGCCACAAACTTGCACATCGTTTTGTTGTCACAGAGCCTGTATTTTCATCCATCCTCTCTTCTCTCCACTTGGTGCAAAAGAAATTTTTGGGGTATGCATCTATACCACACGCAACCAGTCACTTAATAATCTTTACTTGCAGAATTTCATAAAACTACAACACTGAAAATATGTATATATAAATGTTTGCTTGATTTTTAAACGAAGTAGAATTTGAGATAATTTTTTAGTTGCAACTTTTTCAGGTAAAGAACAAAAAATTAAGAATCTCAGATGTCTCATTTTCAGCAGGTAGAAGGGAAGCGGTAATGGAGAGGACTGATCCTGTGCCACCAAAATCAATGGTACAAATGAGTCAGAAGTGGCAGCACGCCTAAACAAGTGGCTGAACATTAATGGTGGAGGAACTGCTTTGAGCATTAATCGATTCTAAATATATTTCACTGCTATTAAAGAATACAAACTTATGACTATAAATAAGCTCATTTTGGGCACAAAAAGGCCTTGAGAGATCAGCATCTACTTGGTGTTTTTTCAACAGAACATCAGATATCTGAAGCCAGAGTCTATTTGCTATATTTGCAAGTAGTCGCACCTGCACAGCAATTAAGGCAAAACATTATTTACTTTGTCCCGGAAATAACCTGTGCTTTACTGTCAACTGTTCTCTGTTTTCCTTTGGTGCATCATCAGTTTCCCATCATCTCTTTCTCCTTGCTTTATCTCACCTTGCCCTCTGCTGTCTTCTGTCAACTTTGCCAATTTTTAGCAAGCACGGGGACCAAATGGTATTTTCTCACTTAATCAAAACCACTCTAAAATGTTTTGTTCACTTTGAGTCTCAGGTCATACAACACCTTTTACACCTAACCACTGATACAAGCTCATTCACATCTTGCTTTGCCTTAACTTTCTGTTAAGGCACAGCTTCCCCAGTGTAGAACTGTTTGGTAAAGTTCAGACATCTTAATTTCCAGGTTTTACTTCTCCTTATTCAATACTTTCTTTTCCATTAGCCTAAAGAAAATACTGCCAAAAAAAAAAAATATCACAAAATACTAGAACAAACTGTAGCATGAACCAAAATGGAAACGTGAGTAGTGAAATACCCACATCTGCAGAGAAGGCGACACATTCTCCTAGCGTTTAATGTAGGGATCAGAAACTTTCAGCACTCTCATGCTTTTGACATTTAGCATGTCAAAAAATGGGAATAGTTCAGCAACTCTTACCCTCCAAGTAACTGATCTGTATTTCAAAGATTTGCCAAGATACATTTAAATGCTTATGGAAGAAATCAGACTTGCTCATATGGAGTTGCTCCAGTTTCTAATGTAGTATCAGGGCTTCACAAAAAAAAAATAAAAAGTCCTCCCAGTGTATATTTACTCCACCAAAAGATGAGGCCTTAATGATTCACTCTGATTGCTTATTAAAGATTTCTTCCAGTTGCTCTGGAAATCTAAAGTATGTTTCTAAGTTTTTTCTTTCAATTTCTTTCCTGAATTTGTTTTCAATATTGCACAAGTATTACTAATTTATTTTGAAAAATAGCTGATATTCTAAAACAGAAGTTGACTCTTATGTCCACGTGTGACTGAATGAACTCACACAATGCTGTACGGGCATAACATACATGTGCTTATGTAATGCATGCGTGTATGTGCCAGATTTGATTTATTCAGTGCAAAGCCTCTTTACTCAGTATAAAGCATCTTTACAGATGCTCTGCTGACACTTTGCGGATTTATTTTGTCATCAACTTGCTCACTAAGTGAGCAGAAACATTTTTTTGTGTGTTTTCATGGTGGCTCACTGGATAGTTCTGGTATCATCTCTGCATACTCACCAGGCTTCCAGATGCACGAGCTCTCTACAGATCATAAACCAGTAAGTAAATCATATCCCACTTAGATATATATTTAAAAATAAACCCCGTGACACATATCCTGTCTTGTAAAAACAGGTTATGCTCAGGAATAACAACTCCTTGACCTGTCATGAAAAAAAAAAAAATCTATACGTATGCCTGTGTCTATGAATCTGCTAAACATTTTTTAATAATAGATGATAATAAATTAGATGGGTCCTGATCCTGGAAGCTTTAATCACCCAAAATATTCCTATTCTGCCCTGGGAATCCAGCATGGCTCCTCACAGTGAGCAAGGATCCCCCCTGCTCAGGTAAGCGCTGCAAAATCAGCCTCACAGCTCCTGCCAAGGCTCGTACAAGGCTCCACTTCTTTTAATGCACAGCTTAAAAAAAACACACACAGGAAAACAAACAGTGCTACCTTTCACTGCACAGCAGAAGAAAGGGCACGTTATTAAGAAGAAAGCCCCTCTAATACAAACAACCATGAGCATCATGGTGAGGTGCTTGGGCTCTGGAACAGAGCAGCACAGATGCTTCAATGCCTTTACGATTAATTCGAAGAAGCACAGCCCTAGCTAGGCACGAGTCTGTCCTTCCTGAAGGGATCCCAAGTCTCTCATGTGCCACTGCAGATAACGGAGGCTGCAGCAGCTCTCTGCTTTTCTGAGCAATGCCCCGTACCTTGCAGAAGGATACAGAGGGTTTAAACAAAACAACGAGCATGCTCTGGTTCAAATCCTAGCTAATCCTCTGGGGAGGGGGGAAAAAAAATCACACACACACAGTATCTTCAGCATCTACCACTACAGATCATCAGTGCTCATCACATTTCCCAACATGTGATTTGGGCATTAAAACATGTGGCTTTTTCATCCACGGGCCTCCTTTTGTGAAGGACCCAGCACAGTATAGGAAGCACGGAACACCCTTCATGCTCCCCGCAGCTTCTGTGTGGATGCAGTCTGGAGGAAATGTTTGTTTCTGCAGTTTGATATCGCTCAGTGACATAAAGCCAGATTCTCTTCTCCCTGGGCCCAGCAACAAGCCCTTCCCCATATCCCCAACAGCAGCAGCAGGAGAAGAAGGAGCCTCCATCTCTGACCACACACAGGGCTCTTTTTCTCCCCATTTCAGCTGGCTTGACGGAAGTGGCAGATAAAAAAAAAAGAGCTGCAGCGGACCGTCCCCTCCCAGTAACTCAGTTACAACAGGAGCCGTGCATCATTTTAGCGTGCAGATTACATAGTGGTGACAGGTTAAGCCTTAGCGTCGGGATCGCCCTTTGCATCGAGATGGCAACATACCACGGAGAAATTGTTTGGCTTCCACTGCAATTCCTACACGTTTTTATTGCAAGATGATGCTTTGTTACCCTGCCTCCCTCCTCTGTCTTCCAATAAACGACCTCGAAGTGCCAGCAGCAGCCCTAAGCAGTCAGTCAAAACGTGAGCCCCCTAAGGATGCAGAAAGTTGGGTCCAGTTCAGGGGGCTGCAGGGACCCGCTCCGGGGACAGCCCGTCTCCAGCTACAAACCCAGCACTCGGGGCCTGCTCCGAAACCCCCAGAAGGGCGAGGGGACAACCGCAGGTGCCCCACTCAGGGTCCCGGCTCTGCCCCCCGGGGGTGGCAGCGCCCGAGGTCCGCGCCCCCCCGGCACAAAATGTCCCCGTGCCCCCGCCCGCCGCCGCCTCACCGGGCTCATGCTCGCCGGGCCGGTCGGACAGCTCGATGACCAGCAGCTCCCGGCCCTCGGCGCTGCGCCCCACCGTGTAGATCCTGCTGACGGCCGGGCACTGCAGCCACACGGCCACCAGCGCCTCCCGCAGCTCGGCGTAGCGGTGGTACTCGAAGGAGATGCCCTCCTCGGAGCTCAGCCGCCGCCGCCGGCTGGCGCCGCCCGCCCCCGTCGGCTCGGCCGCCAGGCAGGCAACGAGCAGCCCGCACAGAGCCAGCAGCAGCCGAGCCGCCATCCCCGCGCACACACACACACGCGTTCAGGCTCCCGCCGGCCCGGCAGGGAGTGAAGGACGGACGGACGGACAGACGGAGGGAGGGGCGGCGGGAGGAGCCGCGGCAGCCGCAGGAGGGGGCGGGCCGCCCAGCCCAGCCCAGCCCAGCCCAGCCCCGCCAGCACCTGCTGCTGCTGCCCGGGGGTGAAGGGGGGCTGTGTTTCTGCACCACGGGGCACGTCTGGGGGCAGTGAAGGCTCAGGGGGGTTACTGAGATCATGGAGGTGACTTTGGTGCACCGCAGAAAGCCACGGGTAAGGCACGACCTGGTGCTGGAGGCTGCTCACACGGAGAAGACAGCCTGGATTGCTCCATGGGGCTCTGGGGGAGCCGCTCGCAATAGAATCACAGGACCACAGAGCCATTAAGGTTGGAAAAGCCCTCCAGGATCATCTGGTCCAACCATCACCCTACCACCACTGTCACCCACTAAACCATGTCCCCAACCACCACGTCCACCCTTTCCTTGAACACCCCCAGGGACAGTGACTCCACCACCTCCCTGGGCAACCCATCCCAGTGCCTGGCTGCTCTTTCTGAGAAGAAATATCTCTTCATTTCCAAGCCGAACCTCTCCTGGTGCAACTTGAGGCCATTCCCTCTGGTCCTATCACTAGTTACCTGTGAGAACAGGCCAACCCCCAGTTCCCCACACTTTCCTTTCAGGTACTTATAAAGAGCCACCATCACCACATGCCACAGAGCTCCAATGCTGCAGGACAGCAGAAACCATCCATTTTTTTAACCTGCTTATACAAGTGTAGGCGTTTAGACTACATCAAAACTGCCCCAAAACAACAACCCATAAAAGAAAAATGCTAAAGAGCAATTTCCATAGCAGATTTGTTTTTAAAGGACACAAAGCCTTACTTGAAAATTTTCAGAGGTTCAAAATACTGAAGAGTTGAAAATCACACATCAAGCCCATCTCTAAAAAGAGAACCTCATCCCCAGTTTGACACCTCTTTTATCCCCACCTTCTAACTTAAAAGGGTGAGGCTGTGTAACATCCTTTTCCACTGAATCCATTCGCAGGCAGTTTTGGTAATAATCCTTTTTGACTCTATGGATATTATCCTGAATTACGGGTTGTCTAGTTCCAACCAAGATGATAATGGAAATAATATTTCTAGGAGAACATCTGCGTGGCCACTTGGCGATACCAGCTTGGAAACTCATCCTGCATCTGAAACTCACACCTAAAAATGCAATTACAATATATAAATACTTGTATATCTAAATGTGTATATTCATATGCACTCAGTATGTTTCATTGCCCTGACTGTCAGCCCTGGGTTTTTCGATGTGTATCTTCCTAGCGAGAACCAAAAATCACCTCACCCAGTCCTTACCATCTTTCAAAGCCACCATGTTCAACTTCCCTGCCCTGTTTAATTCCAGGAGCACAACTGTGCACAAAAACACCTTCTGAGCAGTCCTTGGAGCCTTCAGCTCTCCTTTCTTACTGCTGGAAAACTGTGCGAGATGCCCATCATACCATATCGTGTTAGCGCTGGGTTTGTGACAACACAAATTCAAGCTCGCTTTAAGCGTTTTGCGGGATTTGGATGTAGAGACAACCCAGTATGTTGTTTCCTCACTCCACAATCTGTCTAGATCTAGAATCACTGAAAGCCATCCCTCTGACTTTCTCCTCCCAAGCAGCACAAGTTGCCTTACAAATTTGTTTTTGACTTCAGGCCACTTTAAAATTACATGCAAATGTGCAACACCCTCAGAGCTTCAAGATGAATTGCAAATACAGGTAGCTGACAGAGCCTTCAAAAGATTTATATTCTTTATCTGTTTTGTGGGCTACGTACACTGCAGGCTAAATATTCTTTTCTCTGCCACTTTCCTTTATGCCTTATACATAAACAAATCTGCTGATGCTGTGCTTTTAGACTTACAGTGTCATTTCCTGGAGAACTTTCTGATCAGTCAAACAGAACTTAGTGCAGCGTAGCAACTCTCACTGGCTTCCCTTTGGATTTGTTCCCCCAAAATGCAATGTCAGTAAAAGACAGGAGTGGGCTCAGAAATCAGCTTTTTCTTCTAATCTATTCAAGCAGTGAATTCTACTACATCAAATTAGTATCATGACTAGACCTGAATGGGTTTACATTAATTTCCACGTTTGGTAACATTTCCCCTTCAAAAAACAAACAAACAAATCAGAGAATGAGTACTTATAAAAACACATGCACATATACTTCTTTTGTAGAACAGGGCATCATATTTTATGAAATGTCATTTTGAGTTCACATGCAGAATTGAGTAGGAGGAATAAATTGATGTCTTCCACTCTATCCAACGTGTCCCCCCCACACACACATATTTTCCAGTTCAGAGACAATAAGCATCTTCACAGCCAATAGCCAAATTTATTTGTAGCGTGGAAAAAGGTTTTGCGCTTGCTTTAGTCTTAGAGGAATACTCTAACCACAAAGGCATTCCCAGGCTGTACTCATAACCAGGCTCGTGGGGCTGGCCTTGGTAAGTTACTAATACTCTTTAGAGCAGGGAACAGATCTCAAGGGCTCCCTGTCCAGAAAATCAGCAGATTTCAAATCAGTTTTACTTCTCCTTTATGTCTGTATATGACACTGAATAGTAGATTATATTTCATTAACAGATGCAGCCTAAATAATTTGGTAATGGTGAAAAAACTTCATTGCTATATATACATATATCTGTATATAGACATATCCATCCTTTCTTTTGGCTAAAACAAATTGGTGAATGTGATTCAGATTTTCAGGTATTTTTGACTTGCCTGAATAAGTTCTCTTCAGCAAATCATGACTCACCAGCAAGTATATAA
Organism: Aythya ferina; assembly: GCF_964211825.1. Lineage (NCBI taxonomy): Eukaryota > Metazoa > Chordata > Aves > Anseriformes > Anatidae > Aythya > Aythya ferina. The sequence continues at coordinate 49,566,453 of NC_140300.1, read as the reverse complement.
ATAAATGGTGTTAAAAATCTCCTCATGCTCACAGAGTTCTACTTACAAGACTTCAGCAACTGTGCTTTATTTCTGTGGCAACGTGCGAAGTCTGAGGCAATGATTTTATTTTCTAAACCCAAAATAGAACCCGAAAGCTGTGTACAGATTTTAAAATACACTAGGAATAGCAGAAATCCTAAAAACACCCTAAGATGGAGATCAGATGCTTACATTCTTAATAACAATGCTGTTAATAATGATTTTGTGGAAATACTCAGTATCTGGTTTATATTTGGACAGAAGTAAGAAGGTGCGTGAGGAAGACTCTTTTCTAGCATACAACAAAGTGAGTAGGATGCACATAACATGTAAGGGAGAAGCATGTTTGGAGTGAGACCGAATCACTAGCTGGTCTTTGATGAGTTCTTTCTTAGATGAGTTGCCTAATACTCAGTTATATCACATTCTGGATTCTTGGAAAAAGAAAGACTCATTAGAGTATTAACACTGAACAGCTATTCAGAAAGAACAGCTATAGGACATGTATGTCCTAAAAGATCAAGACAAATAACGAAAAGCTGCCAAGAGTTTCAATGGATCAAGACAATAATGATAGGAATAGAACAGTTCCAATCAATTTAAAAAAGGTTTCAGTCTTGATTACCAGGCAAATAGGTAGGGATAACTGAAGATGTAGAAGCTTTTATAAAACCTGTTTGGCAGCTGGCTGTACATACATATAGCTGACAGCGCTGGTCACTTGAAGGTATGCCTTCAAGGCAGCAGCTTTTATTACCAACCTCCAAATGTCTTCTACAACTCAGCTCTTCTATCTGCAAAACAGGGCTGAGAAATGGGACGTCATGGCTTCTGCAGTACTTTAAGAACAGGCTTAATACAAGGCAGGTCAACACAGATGTAAACACACATAAAAAGAATTTTTAAAAATCCAAATGTAGGAGCTACAGAGAAGGAATAAAATCACCTCCAAGTTATGTATTCCAAGACTGATGACTGACTCATTAACTGTCTCCACCTGTTAGGTGACTCACCCATTCTACTGAAACTCAGCCCTATCAGTTATTTAAGAGCTTACCATGCTTGCTGGGGCATGGAGTTGAACGCGCTATACGTGTAACAATTCTGGGCTGAGCCTTTTTATAAGCCACGACTTGAATTTCATACAAAACGGATCTGACACATACGTAGGGATACCTACACCACTGTCCAATTACTGCCCCATTTCGAATCACAGCAACAGCCTGCTTCTGGGATAATGCTAGGTTTTGACCACTGAAGTCCTGAGCTGTCTCTGATAGATCAGAGCTGTGCTGCCAAACACTCATACAGAGAACCTACCATGCAGCATCGTTTCAAGGGTACTCAGAACTGGCTGACAGCTTTGATTAAAAAAAAAAAAAAAAAAAAAAAAAGTGGTGAGTCATTATCTAATGGAGTGTTCTTCCACAGGGACCAGAATTTCAAGTCTGGGGTCTAATTTATTCAGTGGTTACATAAATATGAATCAGAAATGGTGAAATTTACAGATGGCCAAGGTCAGCAGAACAGTGACTAAGGATACAGCAGTGCTGGAAAGTGATTTAAATTACCTGGTAAGTCAAGCCTATTTAAATGAGCAATATTTCAGCACAGCAATTAGCAAATTACACTTCAGAACAAGAGATACAGAACACAGTTAGAGCACCCTGGCAAATGGTATTGGTAGGAGCACACAGAGATCACAACAGATGGGTAACTCACCTGCATTTTCCAGCACAGCGCTGTGGAATAGCTAATTTTATCTCTGAATGTTTCGACAGAAGCCCAGTGGTTGAGAGGAAGGATGCAATTATACCATCACGGTGGTATTAGTGAGAATTGAACCACCACCAGAACTGAGAGTCAAATTGGAAACAAGGTGTGGAAAACTCAGAGACAAAGCCACAGAAGAGAGGTGAGCAATAAAGGAAATGTCTTGCTGAGGACATGATGTAACTTGGTTAGTTAATGAGAATACAATTGAAAAGCAATTTGATAATTGTGTTCATCACCCTCGAGGACAGAAAATCAAGAGCCAATGGCAAGAAGTTGTCTCTTTCCTGGGCCTGCCAGTTACAGGCTTCAGTGGCTAAGGTTTACCAGTAGGCTAAAACTGACAGGGAAAGAGGCAGCACAAATGGGACACATATTTGGAGACAGTTATAATAGTAACTAATAACTATATTATATCTAATAACTATAATCTAATATCTAATAACTATAATAGTAACTAATAACTATAATAACAACTAATAACTATAGTTAGCAATAAATAGCTGTAGCCAACCTGGAGATTTCACTGATACCATTTTTCAATATAAATTAGTGTTGAAAATCTATAAATATATCACTATTTTCTTTTAAATCATCTTGATTTAAAAGTCAGTGGTCATTAATTATAAACCAGGTGAGGAAAATAAAGTCTAACATTTACAAATATCGTACCTTATGGCAAGCTGTGCTGTAGCATAATGCAAGCTACCTTACTCCCATCAGCAGCAAACAGAGTTACTTCATTGTTGTGCAGTCCTAATCTTAACAGATCCTTCTCTCCAAGTATCCAAAAACCAAGCATTTACTTCTCATCACTCTCACAGAATTCAATTATTTATCACAGCTCGGAGGACGGTATGAGCTGTTACTTCTCACGGATAAGCCTTACTTAAACCAAGCTGGACTTCCAGGAAAAGATCAGGTTTTGAAAAATGTTGCTACCCTGCTTATTCTCCTTTGCTATCACTTTTAAGAGTTAAATCTGTCTCCTTGCTAAAGAGGATAAAGGAGACAACAGATTGTGTAAGGCTTTGTCAAGCCTTGTGAAGAGCCAAAAACTGTTCCCTGTATGTTGCTTCATTATTTTTTTTTTCCTACTGCACAAACTGTTAGTTTTCAGAACTGCACATACTAGTCTCCCACACTACATATGCAGGGGGAAAAAAAAAAAATCAGCAAATTCTTATTAAATAAAGGCCTACACCCTCAAATATTTAATTACCTAACACCATTCTTGATAATGCACAGAAGATAAATAAGTTCATTTACTGGTGAGCATCATGTTCAGTACTAAATACAAGAAAGGTTCTGCATATGAAAAGGTGTGGTGCTAAAGGGAGAATGCAAGCCTATTTGAGTCCTGCAGCAAAACACACCCGTGGTTTTTGAGTGCAAATTCCTGTGTTGAGAGAGGTCCAGTAAGCACATTTTTTCCAAGTTGTTTTTTTTTTTTTTTAAACACAAGTTGCATAGTTCTCTAGGAATTCGTTAAAGAGAACCCAAGTAATCATATGCTTAAAATAATCCAAAACATAACCTATCAATGGGTATCAGAGAAAAATAGGAATCCCACTCACAAAAAAAAAAAACAAAACAAACAAAACCAAGACATACACTGGCCAAACCTAAAGAGACTGTGTAAGTACTGTTACTGATGCTTTCATTACACTTGGAACTTTTTGAGGAATGTAATTTACAACTTCAGTTATCACAAAATTTTTACTGCTGTGATTGATCTGTCCAACAGCTGATGAGACAAGCTTTTACAAGCAACTTTACCAGAGTATTTAAGCAACTGGCTAATAGTCATACATGGTGTGACAGCGTACGTACAGGCACAGACCAATGGGCTAAGAATCAATGAATAGATTCACGTACACAAGGAAAATCTGAAGCACTGAGAGCTCCTTGTATTTTTAGGGTAAGAGTTCAATACAGTAAGGCTAAGCATAGCTGCAGCTGCAGGATGAGAGTGGGAGTCGACAAAGGGGATAAAGGCAGTCTTTGAAACCAGATTAAAGAGGTTGCTTCCACCAAGGAGAGTTCAGGCTGGTAGTGCATATGGATTCAGGAAGTCTTAGGTCTGTGCTAAAAACTGAACAATACTGGGTTTTCAACTTTCACTCACCTGCCATGGCCAAGTATTTTTGCTTCCTTTCAGAAGAAAGGGGAGAAAGGGAGAACACCGTATCTCAGCAGGGACAAAGACAGAAGTAAAAGGTTGCATGTTTTTTAGTAAAACGTTCCACAGAACAACACCCAGAAGAATAATCTGAACTACTCCTACACCTCAAGTATTATTTCAATCACTGTTTGAATGTCATTAACTTTTCTATTTTTTTGTTAGAAGCCTGATCTGATCTGCATTTCTATAGTTTTAACAAACTTCACAGGATTACAGAGGACTGTATGTGAAGCAGCATCAAGATTCAGGTGGTCTCGAGCATGGAAAAAAGCCTGCAAGCATCTCTGAAGAAATTATAGAGTAAATTAAATGACATTTGAAGTCTGAAAAGCATCTGACATTAAAATACAAAGTGCAAGATGTTTATAAGGCTTTAAACTCTTCTTAAATGCTTCCATGGTTGTTTCCTGTGCAACAGACATGTTTAGAGATTAGATTCAACAATATTAGAATACTGTTTCTATTACAACTTGAGTAGTAGATGTTAAGATACTGGTTTGTGAAAGCTATAGCTTAAGTTGAAAATGCACTTGTCCCAGAAGTTGTGGCTACACTGAATAGGTCCAAGTATTCAAGTCCCTCAAAACACAAACCAGCAGAACTTACAAGATGTTCTGTTTCCATTTCTTATTGCTGTCTCTGTGCAAGTTCCACCTGTAAACTACCTGTAGACTACGATAGAAATAATGCTTCCTTATTAGAGAGATCAACAAAGTAAAACACTATATCCTACATGTTCTTTGCCACAGTTTTGTATTAACATGAAAAGTATAATACACGTATCAAACCAAACCACATTTATTTCATCAGTCACAAGTGCAAATATAGCAACAAGTCAGTTCAGCAAATTACAACACAGAAAAGAATGTAATGTAAATGCTAAGTACACTGACAGAGCAACTTCCGAGAGCAGCAAAAACAGTTTGTTCAAATAAAAACTTCTATTCTCTTTATTTGTAATCTGAAAAAAACAGTAAGTCTACATCAGAAATGTCCGCTAACTCACGTTTTTATAGGTATTCTCGTATATACAGTTCGCATTATCCAGTGTGCAAACGGCCTGTCCAAGCTTCTTATTAACAGATGTTTTGGTTTAAAGCAAATTGGACCCAATATTTAAATAATATAGTGCTGATACCAGTAAATGTTCTATTTGATATTACAAATTTAAGTATCTATATTTTAAAAAATTAAGTTCAATTTTAGAGTACACGTACAGTTCTACCTGGAACCAAAGTGGCCAACGTTAAAGATAAAACTGAATAATTTTTGCAGAAAAAAATGGACAGACATGAGTCATTTCAGTTTTTTTTGCATCTTCTTTAAATCTATAGTTAAAATATATGCAGTACTTACATATAAAATAGAAAGCATTCCCATTAGGAAGATACTGCAGTTTAATTAGCTTTTTTTCCCTACCACTTAGTAGCCAAGGAACATGATTTCTGCTTAATACCCGATCGCTATTTTGCTTTAAAGAAAAGCAAAAGTTGACTACCAGTATTAGCATCAGGATTTTTACACTGGATTTTTAGTTGGCCTTCTTCCTCATGAGCTGCTGCTTCTTCTCTTTTTCTTTATAGGCAATGTATTGAGAGTCTGTGCCAAAGAGTCTGTCCCACCACGTGAAGGTTGAAGCATAATTGCCAATAAAGTTCATGTGATGGAAATCATGAAAACGGGCCCCAGCATAGAAAGGCACCAAATGAAGAGGGTTCAGTGGAACATCATAGCCACTATGGAGGGGAGAAGGAAAAAAAAAAAAAAAAAAAAAAAAGCAATTATAGTAAGGATTTTTTCCAGATCTAAACTACATAATATAGACACCAGCTTGTCCTTTCTCTAATATCAAAGAACTTTCATTTTATAAAGTCCTAAAGCAATCACGTGAACACTAGCTCAACAGGAAAACAAAATCCCCTCTTCTCTTAGGCAAATGCTTCTGTTAACTATCCCACAACAGCTTTGGCACTCAGTGACCTTTTTAGCTCATCTTTCTAAGCAACACAAAAAATTTAACCAAGACACCTAGGAGATCAGAGTGACTGAATTCCTGCTGGCTTAGTGAATTTAACTGGCTCAAGAGTGATGTTAGGAAGGCAGAACAAGAATCAAAATCTTAGCGACAGCAAGCTATAAACACCAATCAGCTCATCTGCTCAACAGCAGCTCAAATCATGTACAGTTGTAGTATTCCTGCTCTTAATCATTTTCTGCTTACTGCAAGTTGTTCAAGTGTTTAAAAACTCAAAATACAGAATTAAAAGATTATTAAAACCAGAAGAGTTTAATTTACAGGGATTTCAGGTCTTGCTTAGGAGTAATGGAAAGCATCTTACTACCACCTAGTGGGGAGAGCACGAGGCAATCTGTTATAAACACCTCATACGGACAACGAACCTAATTGTCAAAGACTCATACTTTGCACAAATTACTTCAGTATGTCACAACATACACTTCTCACTCTATGAGTGAGAAAATCCTAAAATGGCAATGATTTGTACAGTGAGCCAGTTATTAGCTCATGTTCCACAAAAACACTTGACACAGCTTACAATACGACGCTATAAGCTTCATAATGTATTTACAAGGTCAAGTGTGATGCTAACATTTCAAAAGTGAACTCTTTCCTCTGGGACACAAAAAAGAAAAGGTCATTCATTTGCGGATTAACCCAACTAAGCCTTCTTGTGTTTGCATTACCATTTTGGAGCCAAATTTGAAATAAGTCAGTTTTACTACAGAAATAAGCAGTCTTACCCTTCACATCTACCATAAAGAAATAAATAAAAGGAGTTTTTTTGTTTTCCTTTGTTTTGTTGTTTTTGTTTGTTTGTTTGTTTGTTTTTGTTTTTGTTTTTTTTTTTTTACTTGTAAGATGGTCAGTTGTATAGCCTAAAGTTTCTCTCATCCAGAGACAAAGCACTAAAAATCTCTTGGCTGGAGCATCATGTTCTGTAATTGATTTCTGACATTCTAATATGCCTAAGATCAACCATACACCAAACATCTAGAACTAGACAGCCTGAGACACCTAGCTCCTGAAACCCTCCTCAGGATGATCTAACTAATGGTCTATAGTACTCTTTTAATCAACGAGATTTGCAGACAATACTACCTCAAAAATAGAAGACCGTATAACTGTTCAGACTGTTATTTTGTGTACAATGCATAAAAGCATTTCAGTACAAAACAAACAGTAAAGCTTAAAAGAGACATGGGGAAAAGTAAAACTATTAAAAAAGCAATGAGGATTTCACCTGTGTACATCAATGGTTTCCATCAAGCGGCATATTACCCATGCCCAGAGAAGAATCACATGGTTGCAGAAAACAACAATTCCAATGAAGAAGCCAGTTCCGAGGATAAGCGTTTCCAGAGGATGTGCATATTCTGCTTGCATTCCAAAAGGAGACTACAAAACAATAACAGACAGGAAAACTGTCATCATCTTCCATTTTCTACACCCCCAAATCAGGATCACCACTCTGTGGTACTCTCCCCTCCCCATTACCCATCCCACAGGACTCCAGAAGGAACAGCAGAATTATACTGTGGGAAAAGGAAATGGTCTGATTGAGCATGGGCCTTAACCCAAGTGTTCAGCTCCTTGTTGGCAAACCAGGAGAGCAGTATTCCAATGTAATGACTGTGATTCCAATGGTAGCAATTCCAACCACTTCACTATTACAGTCAAAAGCTTTTGTTTAGGCTTATCATGACCCCAGGCCGAAGAAAGAGTTATTTCAGGAATATTGAAGTGTTTGGCAAGCTCCCATCAGCTATGCTATGCATCCAGTCTTGGAAGCAGAACAAAGCAGAAGGAAGCCAAAATACTCTCAGCATCAGGATTCGCTTGGAAAGGTATTTAAAATATAAAAATTATATTATATATATATATATAAAAAATCTCTTTTAAATAAATTCCTATCATAGAAAATGTTATGAAATCTAAAAAACTTTTCTTATATATACACACCAGTCATTCCTATATTTGGTTTACCAGGAAAGAAATTCCACAGAGAGTTTTCAGCAGCGGAACAGATATAGAAATATAATAATTAAAAAACAAAAAAAAAGTCAAACTTACACCTTCAACATTAGGTTATTGGAAGAAAAAAATAATAAAGTCCACAATGTGGCTTAAGGATGGTTTAGAAGTAATCAGCTTTTATTTATCAGGGAAAGTTTTTTAGTGAAACAGCCATTAGCCTACAGATCACTTCTGTGGGAACTGCTGGACACACAAGAACACCAGCCAGAAACTGCTCCTGCTAGAAACCTGAGGGGCTGCCAAGAGAGAGAGAACAGTAGCTGCTGCTGCAGACATACATACACGGATGTGTCTGCTTGCACAAATCCATACCGAGCTTCTTTATTATGAGCAACCCATACAAAGCGTCCCAGACACAGCAGCCTGCAATTTACCTCAGGCACGGTATAGCTGATATGCTGAAACACAGCTCTGGGCAAACAGCAGCACTGAGCCCAGTGGTCCAGAAACAGTGCCACCAAAACAGTGAGGTATTAACTACACCGTGTAAGCTCAGCACAGTGCCACCTCCAGTCAAGCACGGCTCATTACCTTGTGCTCACTGTCAGCTTCAATGCCGGTAAATGCAGAACCACCCAAATACCTCTGTGCTGGGAGCACTGTGTTCTCAATGCATCATCACACGACTAACCATACTGCTTCCAGAGCAACGATCCTCCCCCAGATCAAGTGCGCTGCCCAGGTGATGCGGGCACCCAGGCAGTGCAGGAGCAGCGTGTGTGGACAGCATTCTGAGGGTTGCTGCGCCCTGGATGATGCCCAAGGGGTGGAGAACTGACAAACAAAGCCAGAAACCTACCATCTCCTCCTCCCCTAACAAACAGGCTTATAATAGGTTTTTAAAAGCTTGCTTTCCCCCAGCTCAACAGATAGGATTCAACTTCAGTAAGAACTGAGTGCACCCTATTGTTCTCATAAATGAAATAATATCACAGGAGGTGATTTCAGAAACAAAATGGATGACTGTTTTGACAAAGAGCTCAGGAAAAGACATCAATCTCCCTGTCAGAAGGATGTAAAACCCTTAAGTCTGCAACATAAACCCTTTAAACAAACTGTATAAATCTGCATATACTAAAAACAATTAAAAAAATCAAGGAATACGTACTACAAACTCATGATGAACCTTATGGATGTACTTGTATATTCTCTTGTGATGCAACAATCTGTGCAGGAAGTAGTGCCAGGCGTCCTCAATCACTGCACATCCGAAACACTGGGCAAGCAGAACGTACCTTCAAAAAATAGAGAGGTATTAGCTGATACATACTAGCAGAGAGGTATTAGCTGATACATACTAGCAGAGAGGTATTAGCTGATACATACTAGCAGAGAGGTATTAGCTGATACATACTAGCAGAGAGGTATTAGCTGATACATACTAGCAGATGCACAGTCTTGAAACATGAAACAGTTTAAACACTAATAGGGGTAAGAAACATTTATGCATGTTACTGACTAACAGTGCATTGATGCTACCTTTTTATATAAAAATACACGTTAGTCCTCTCACCTATCAGCTCATCTGTTGGCATGCTGGAGCTAACATGCAGCATAGCAAGCTGCCATTTCACTATTACACACATGGTCGGTAACAAAACTCCATGGTGTGTAGGTAATACCTAGATATAGAAACCATATTTTCTGTCTGGTGTAGACAGCTGATAACTCTAAAATGATTATAAAGAACTACTACAGGGGGGAAGGAGGGTATAACTTTTTTTTTTCTTTTCTTAAGTATCGAAACAGTATAGGACAAAAAAAGAGGAATGTGGAACAGGTTCCTCGCCCTGGAAGATTACACTGCTGCTATGAAATAAAACAGCATGGGGGGAAAGAAACACTGAGGAGGAATCACTGAGAATCAAAAAAAAAAAAAAAAAAAAAAGGCTAGATTAAGAAGTCGAACATTTACACCAAGCCATTATAAACCTTTCTTTGCTTCCATAAACTCCCCCCTAATTTCCTTTCCTCTCCAAACACCAGAACAATTTGGGGCCACTTAAAAAAAATCTACTAAGCTGTACAGCAGATAAGCCTGTGGAGTGATTAGCAAACACAGTTTGTTAGCCAAAAAAGTTGTGTTATCATCATGAACTTTATCACACAGTATTTGTTAAATATATAACTGTACTCCCCACTCAGCATGAATATAAGTGAAATATCCACCTACCATCTAGGCATTTGTTCCCATTCATATGGAATGTTAAAATACTCTGTGAAGTAATAGGTGCCACAAATTAGAGGAAGTTGAATGAAGAAGTGATTGAAGAGGAGCGTTTTGAAACACTTCCACTGTTTTTCCCATGTTTCTGGTTTATCCTAAAACAGAAAACAATCATTTGTGTTAGGCACCTTTAATGTGTATAGCTGAACTGCTGCAAAAATTACTTCAGAGGCAGTTTCATTTCACCTTAACAGGTGAGTAGCAGGTCCTTCATAACACAGATAATACAAATTACATGGGATTACATTCAGATTCAAAGGCTCTCATTTTTCTAAGCAAACTTTTTGTAAAAAGTGTCTACTACCAGAAGCTGTCTTTGCCAGTCACCTCAAATTATTTTTGTTAGTTCAATATTTGTAATTAGCTAGAACATTTCAGATTCAAAAATTTAACACAAATATACATTAACTTTTCTTCTTCACGCCACAGAACTTATTTCCATAGCTTAAAGAATACAAAGATGAGTTGAAGACAAAAGTTTGTGAAGAAATACCCTGACATGAAAAAAGAGTTTTTGCAGGGAGACCTTTTACCAAGTATCACAGTAATTTCAGGAACGGATATTATTTCCTCTCCAATTAATATTAAAAAGAACCTGGGGAAGACAATCACCTTTAGATGCCAGATGCGCCTTTGCTTCTCATTAATAAGCAAAACCCAATTAAGAGCGTGCAGTCTGTTCTAGACTTTCTCCATCATTAAAACATTTCCAAGTCACAAACATGCGCTCTGACATGTTTCAAAAGGCACACTTGTTAGCAAATAAGCACAACACACAACTCCTTTAAAATTCTAAGTCTCGTCTCTACCAACAGATATTACAATCCCACTGTACCTTCCCCTGTTGAATTTGCTTGGGGAAAATTTGACTGGGTTACCACACAGACTGACATACCCTGTTCTCTCTACACCACCACAATGGACAGGTCACCCTCCCTAAAAAATATAAAAATAAAAAAAAAACTTTGCTTCTCCGAATCTCCTTATGTTCATCTCCTCACAAACAGTGCAATTTTTTGTCTCTCACTTCCAGGTTGCCCATAGTGATAGAGACAAACGTGTTCATACAAACTGGAAGCTAACTGCAGCCTATGCCCTACTTCACACACTCCACGAGAAATCAGGCAACGCGAAAACCACGGCCCTGCCTCACCTGTTGGATTTTATACTTCTGCATGTACGGTATAAACTGAAAGACAAATCCGGGCACGCAGAGCAAGAAGTACGAAGCCTCGTGAACTATGAGCGACCCCCAGGTGGCGATCTGGAACTTGGTGTAGTTGTCCAGCATGTAGTTCCACGCATTCTTGAAGGGCTGCTGCAGGGGGTTGTCGGGCAGGAAGGAGTCGATGTACTCCACCGCCAGGTAGGCAGAGTTGAGGATGTTCACGCTGTCGTTCGCTGCCATTGCTCAGGCACAGACCATCACAGTCGCCCTGCCCCCGCAGCTCTCGGCGAGCAACCTGCCAATTTGGAGGGGAGAGGCGCAGAGAGCGGTGAACCCCAGGGCAAAGCATTACCCGTTGATTACGGGTTAATCAACCGGGGGTGAGCGCGGGGAGGGGAGGGCAGGTTTGGGAGGCGACTGCCCCTCAGATTTCGGGATTTGAGCAAGGATGAGGGACGATCGGCGTTGTCGTCACCCACGATTAACCAAGCGCTGTACCACAGCGGCGAGGAGAGCTCCAGACCGGGCTCACAAATGCCGCTATTCCCGGTCACCCCAGGCCGCAGGCAGGGGGCTCCCTGACACCCACCCACCCCAGCCGGGTCCCCTCATGCGATGCCCGGCGCCCGGCCCCCTCCGCCGCCCACCCGCGGCCCCGCTCACCCGCAGCGGGACTCGAACCCGCGTGCCTCGGCCCTGCAGCCCCCCGGCCCCTCACCTGGGCGCCGCCGGCAGCAATAACAAGCGCCGCGCCCGCCGGCTCCTCAAGCGCGCCCGCCCATTGGCCGCGGCGTAACCGCCGGCGCGGCGCCCATTGGCTGGCCGGCGGCGGCGGCGGAGAGTCAGGCGTGAGGAGGGCCGGGACGCGGCCGCCGAACGCGGGCAGCGATTGGCTGGAGGCGTGGAGTGAGGATAGTGAGACCGCGGCGCGCGGCCAATGAGGCGGGGGGGACGACGGGTGACGTCAACGACGTGATGGGGAGGAGACGGGGCCCGCTGCTGCGCAGAGGCGGGAGGGGCGGGGCGGGATAGGCCACGCCCCCTTTTGGACAAGGCCACGCCCCCTGTGTAATGGCGCCTGGGGAGGCAGCGCCGGGGGAGGCTGAGGGGAGGCTGCGGGCACGGGCGGGGCTGGGAGCCGGCCCCGCGCCCCGCGGAGCAATGCAGGGGCGGAGGCTGCGCCACAGCCCCCGGGCGTAGGCGAGCAGCCGCTGGGCTCGTGCCTCAGCTGGCTCAGCCATCAGCCGGGTGGCACTGCGCACGTAGCGCCTCCTCCACAGGAGCTGACACGGGCCCGAAAGGGGCAAAACGTGGCAAAAACACAGCGTGCAGCACCAAGCAGCACCACACGCTAATGCCCCGCGATCCGCTCCGGTCACAGTGGTCTCCCCAGACCTCTCGTGGGGGAGAGCCGAGTGGTTGTGAGGCTCGTGGGGACAAAGAAAGCTTGAAGCAAAGTGTTGGCATTAGGAAACAAAATACAAATTTTTATTCGAAGAAAATATCTCGGATGTGACAATAACTTTGGTCATGGTAAAAGGAGGCCATCCAGGAACGAATCAAAGTCAGCTGCTCTGAAGAGCGTGGCCACATAACAGTATATGCAGATAGTAGGTAACAGAAGCTAAGGTTACACGCATAAATAGACCTTAGTACCATGCAAGTTTCAACTTAATTTCATACATTATAAATTTTCAGTTATTTTCATGCCAAATTGCCTTTTGCATAAAAAGTTAAGAAAAGTTACATTTAAATGTGACCAAAATTGAACAGAAAAAAAAAATCGTAAGTACGACAACATTTTATTAAAAAGATCTTGAAATTACACCTGTTCAAGAATCAATAAGCCATCTCTGATCTCCTTCAGTGGGAATTAGTAGTGTTAAGCATTGTTAAATATCAAAAAATACAACTCTGTTTTACAACATAGTACCGGCATATTCAAAGTACTCTGCCAAATTTTAAATAATAAAATCAGGTTTTGAAGAACTTCAATAGAAAGCAACTTATGCTCACACATACATATGCACGTATTATAATTATGTAACAAAAGGTTTATAAAAGGAAACAAGTTTACCCCATGCCAGCTTGAATTACTGAGGTGGGATTTGATACCTAGTATGAAGACTGACGGTTCATTTCTTTAAATACATTTATTAGTCTCTGGAAAAAATAAGACAAAAATTTACTTTCACCAGAATACACACCATTCTTCACCGACGATCTGTTTCTCAGTCATGACTGACACAAGTCAGTCCTTATGAAAGTGGCTTTTGTGTTTGAAGACCTTGCAATAAAAAAAAAAAAAAATGGTCCACTAGACTTCAGAAAATTCAATCAGCTCCTGTTCAACCGCAGAATAATCCTACGCATTGCTTCTACCTAGAGTAATCTTCATCATCCGTCATCTGTAATTGTAGACAGTCACGTCTTCCACTGTGACTCAAGGTGCAGCTACAAGTAGAGAAGTGCTTAGATACTCAGTCACTTCAAATACACTTGTTGAAGACTGCTTCTAGTGCATAATCAAGTTGAAAATCCCTTTACTGATCATAATGGTTTGTCAATAACTGTAACACCTAGAGTGAAGAAAAAATAAGACATAAATCTTTAGGTAGTATTTTCATTGGAAAAAAAAAAAGTCAATTATATGCTGCAACTAGCATAGCATTGAAAAACAGCACATTGGCATCAAGTTTTCATATTTTCCATCATTTATCTGACAGCAAGTTGTCTGAATCAGTGCAGCATTTTTGAAAGTTTCTATGATTTGAAAAAAAAAAAAAAAAAAAATCAGCCATTGCTCAACTCTACTTACACTTACAGTTAATATATCTTTTACATGAATAACTCATGTGAGAGACTGCAGTTATTAAAGATTCCTGAAACAACCCTCATTTTTCTAAATAGCAAATCCCCACACAGAACTTCAGAATTGGACTCCCACAGAGTAAGACACAGTTGCAAAGCTCTTGTTTTAAGAAAAAAACTGGTCACACTACATTCTTCTTTCTGACTCATCACTTACGTGCTAAATCCCTCTTGAATACAGTTTAATACCTTTTTCATTTTAGTGAATAGTTATTTGAATTCAAAATTCAAAATGAACCAGCAGATTCTTCATACCCATTCTAGTATCTTAGATTTTATTTTAGACAGTAGTTGGTTTGAAGATTTTGCCAAATATCGCAGCTACTCTTCAACATATTGTAAAAAGCCCATTTAAAGAACAAAGATTGTACATTACCTGCATAGCTCCTTCCCGTGCTCATACAAGATGATACAACTGTCCATTTATCAGTTGTTGGATTATAATATTCCACTGTTGATAAATTACAGGAACCATCATCTCCTCCAACTACATACAAGAGACCATTTACAGCACAAACACCTAAAGAAGACAAGAAACCAATTGTGAAAATTAATATTTGGTTTGTTCCCTTCATTGAATCATATTTCTATGCTGTGACATCATCAAAGCAGCAGAAATCCATTTAAAGGAAAAGGAACGTGCCATTCACACCAAATTATACCACTGGTATTTGAAGTAGTTGTTGTGTATACCTGCATTCCTTCTGCACATGTTCATATCTGCAACCTGCTTCCATGTACTGGTGACAGGATCAAACACTTCCACGCTTTTTCTTACCAAAGGACCATCATGACCACCTACTGCATACAATAAGTTGTTTAACACACCAACACCTGTAAATAAACAGTAGGACTCAAAATTAACTGGAGTATGGTTTGACTGATACAAAGAAGAAACAACAAATACATCCTCTAACATAAATCCCTCATCCAACATCAGGAACTATTTCAGAAGACATTTGAGAGAGGAAACATTAAAGCAAAGGACAGCAACTAAAGCAAGACACTGATAAAAATGTCCTGCATGCCCAATACAGTTGTAGCATACAATGACCAGAGCTGTTCTGCAACACAACATTTAGAAAACTTTGGACAAATAAATAAATAAATAAACAAATGTGCAGGAAAATTAGGACTGTTGAAATTTAGGACTAATTAGAAGTGACAGTAAATGACACAGTATGCTTGGGCAGCATATGGCAATTTGACAATATGATAAAGCATAAGTGAATTTTTAGAAAATAAGAGCTATACACTATGGAGGATAAAAACTGAATGCATAGACATTAAACAATAGGATTGTTTCCACTGAACTGCTGGAATACCTTATAAACACATATGAAACATATGTCAGTATTTTGGCATTAGAACTTGTGAGGAATGGACCACAAAGAGAATTAAATATTGCTATTATGAAAGCACACTGAAAAGTACATGTCCATATTTAAGATTATGAAACTCAAAGCATGAGACACAGATTTGTTAATCAGTTCTTAGAGGGCTCCATGGAAAGGGCACAAGTTACAATGTCTATTAAAAAGGAAAGGAAACAGCAAATATGAATAAAAAAAGATCAGTTAAGACTTTCTGAGAAAAAAAAAAATACTGGGTTTAAAAAAAGTGTTCTGAGATCTTAAAGGCCAGGTGAAACATCTCTGAAAATATAACACTTAGACTGTGTTTACAGGCCATTCCTATATGGAAAGAGAAATGATTCCTGATGAAGTAAGAAAATTATGTTTTCTTACTAAAAGGAATGGTTTCAATAATTAGAAGAAAAGGGGAAGTGAACATGGAAGAATTAATTGGTACTACAAATCTGAAAAATAGCTTCTTAATATGACACTGATTTATAAATCACGCTATCTAAAGCTTCATCAGTGACATTCACTAGTGATATTTCCCTGTATCCATCCCAGTTAATTTAATTCCTCTGTGATTGCTATTATTTCTAGCTATCATGTCACAGAACAGTTTGACAGCTTTTCTTTCTCCCACTCTGATCTCACTTTATTCGACAGGATAATACAACATTCATCTTTTGTAGCATTAAACATTACAGAGATAGAAAGATAGCTTCGATTTTTAGTTTAAATGTGTGATGCGATATAGATCAAGTAGCTAAGTAAAAGAATGTGCTTCATTGTTATTTTTCCTCCCCATCTGTTTTTTGGGTTTTTGTATGTGTGTGTTTTTTTTTTTTTTCTTTTTTCCCTGTATAATTACTGGCCTTCCTATTTAGTGTATATAGTTTTCCTTCTGCTACATTGCCATTTTTTATTTAGCAGTTCCTTATTTTTAGTAACATTCTTCATTTCTTGGTTTCTTCATTCTCTCTTAATCCTACACCTGGGTTCCAAGTCCTACCTTATTTATTGCTCCTTCTGTCCGTACCTTGTTGTTGCTGTCTGAGTTCTGCTCTGTTCCTTTTCTTTCCTGTCCATTTTTTAGCCTTAGCTGTCTAATTCCTCCCAAATGGCCTATATCTGGATCTGAGGTTCCTCATCCCAGTGTGTTCCTATAAACAGACCTGTCCCCACACTGATCAACTGAGATGCAATTGGTACTAAAGAGTAACTTGGGGTTAACCTTTGAAGTTGCTTTTGAAAGAAGATGAAGCAGGAGGAACAGAAGAGATGGGTGTAAGTTCCTGGAGATGACCAGAGATCCATAGATTTAATGCAGGAAACAAAATTATCTTTAGCTGGTCCAACAGCAGGACTGCTGCCAGGTGAAACAGTCCTAGTGTTTTGAGATATCTGGTTGCTACAGCCAAGCTCAATCAACAGTCATGATTTTCACATTACCACCCCCTCCTCCCCCAAGTACAAATAAAATTTTCCATGTATTTAGCAGAGTGGCACTCTGAACATTGATTCTTTTCCTCAGTTATATGAATATGAAATAACTGACTAGATTTACCTTTTTCCTCTCTGTCTCTTTTTTAAACAGCAACAGAGCTGAGTAAACAACCAAGGTCCTGAACTGTAGGGCAAGTAAATGGGGGAGAGCAGCAGAAAGATCCCTGTAGTTATTGCATCTAAGGCACTACATTTTAGGCTTGTAGAATTAACATCAAAAAAAACAAAGTCAAATATCTAGACCTTTTTTTTTCCTTTTTTTTAAAGAGAGAGAAAACAGGGTTGCTGGCAAATTGCAAAATGAACCTTTGTCAGAACCAACCAACACTATTTGTCTTTACAATGATTCAAGTAATTTGCCCGTTTTATGTAAACATTTTCCTCAAAACTTGCCAATATTAGACAACTGCCTTACTGAAACCCTGGCTGTTTTTTAATCCAGCATTTATTAACAAGATAAACAAACTGAACTAGAAGTTTCAAAAGACAACCATGTTTTATTAAGATGCACTATATTGTGCTTCCTTTATTAATGGGATGTTTTGCATTTAAAAACAATCAAAATGTTAATTTTTAGCAATGAGACCTATCAGCTTGCTGATTTTGCAAGGATGTTAACTGAAATATCACCACCTAAGTATTTTCATTTTAGTAATGATGTTAATACTGTCATGTAAAACCTACTGAAATAATTTGGACTGACTTTAAACATTACTGCACAGATTAAAAACTATTCAGAGTTGATAAATAAAGAATAATGGGAGGCATTATTATAATGTAAAGCTGGGACAGCTATCAATCATGTACAGAGTGTACTGGAAGTTCCTCCAGTTTTATTTGTAGCAACATCTCTTTCAATTTTGAAGTACATTAACACAATCTGGTGATATTTGAAAGGTGTTGCTAAAAAGCACCACTGAGTACTTGGCAAAAAAAGCGATCTAAACAATTGAAAAAAATAAGTGTAGAAAAATATTACAATGCAACATGACTTGAAAAAGTTCATGTGAATGCATCTAGAGAAATAAATTCAGCAAGCTGAAAAAACCTGAAATACGAAAAGACAAATAGAGGACAGTGAACAGTAAATGCGACTTGAATCCCTAATAGATAATGAAAATGCTAACGTTGATTTGGAGCTCTGGAAACAACATTTCATTAAACAAGAGCAGAACATCACAGGCACTTTTGATGTCTCTGAAGAGAAATATGCATACTCATAATCCCAAGAGGGAAAAATATATAAAAATAAAGAAGGGATTTTTAAGATTATAAAGAAATAAATGGATATACCTTGGCTAAACGATAAGGAAGGATAACATGTAGTAGCCTATACATATCCAAAGGATGTAAACATCAGGTGATGAGAAGAATTACTGAAGATGAAACAAAGGGTACATAAGTGGAAGTAATAAGATGAAACCAGTAATACAAACTTAAGAATGAACAAGGACAAAATTTCCTGCAGTGAATCAGAATGCAAAACAAGTCCTCCAAGGAGATGGAAATCTAGTCACAATTCACATGTAAAGTCCACTACTAGAAAAATCAGACCTATACTGGCAAAGAGACATCTTTGAAGACATGATATTTTCTCATCCTGAACATCCAGATTTTGATAGTTCAGTATTTAGCAGATACTACATTGTTACAATCCATGCATGGTCATTTATAAGTTAACAACATCAGAAGGTATGGGAAGAAAAGGAATATTGAAAGAATGGGAAAGCAAGGAAAGATATCTACTATCAGCAAACTGAATCTTACTCTGTAGGAAGTTTTGTATTTATAACCTACAGTATATCAGCCATTTAAGGCTAGCACATTCCATTAAGCATCAGACTTTAGCTTACCTTTTACATTTTTACATAAATTTTAAAACCACAAATCTGTTTCACTTTTACTATGATCGCCGAGTCTTGTTCACCCACCTGCTCCACTCCGTCTAGTGCTCATTTCTGCAACATAGTTCCACTCATTTGTATTGGCATCATAGCATTCGACTGAACTAAGGCACTGACGTGATGCCCCATCGTAGCCCCCAACAGCATACAGTTTACCTAGAAGGGGAACCAACAGAAATCTGCAAATTTCTAACGCACACAGACTACTGTCACACATGCAGAGGGGAAATCATTGTTCTCTGAATTAGCTACTACTCGGTATTTGTCATCAATCAGTTATAGTGAGATTGTATTTTTGTTAGTTGTTTAGGATAGCACTCTATGGTTCTTGTCATTTTTAGGAGGCAAGAGGCAGCCTGTACCTTGCAAAAGCCAAGTGAGTCAAAAGATTTTGAATTGCCTAGCTGAAATGCAAAGGTACTTCTTTCTGTTTATAATTTAGTTGTTGTCCAAAGTCAAACTAATTCAAGTATGTCCAACATTGGAAGTTCACTGATAGGCTTCCTAGAAACGTCAAAAAATTTCCCATGAAAATTATCTGTACAGTTTGCATTTTCAGATGAGAAACAGCAGTGGTTCCTATGCAGTTAAAAAATACAACAGACCTAAAAATATTTCAGGACCTATTAGCCAGCCCATGCCTGCATTGTGCAAGTGATATCCAAGCTATTCACAACTAAGTTGCCCTTGAAAGTCAGCAGTTTTCGTGGCACTGTCCTTGACGTTGTTCTAGCATGTAACCAGCAAAGTCAGCCACAGATAACATAACTGACAACAGCACAGTGCTACATCACTATCAGGCTCTCTAGCTCTGCTGACATGCATACATGGTTAGCACACTTTTTGTCAGTTGGCCTCTGACACACCTGACGCACAGTTCAAGCTCTGGAAAAAGATAAAGCACCTGTGCTAAAAGCTTGACAAAACAAAATAGAATGATATGTATTTCTCCTACTATTTGAATGTCGAGGTTGAGTAGAAACCTAAATCTGAAGTACATTTTCTAAAATGGGGAAAGACAATAAGGTAAAGGATTGCATTTCTCTTCCTCCTTTTTAATGTAATTTGTCAACTTACCTCCAACAACACCTACTCCAACACTACTTCTTCTTGTGTTCATTGGAGCTACATGAAACCACTCATTAGTCTTTAAGTTGTAAACTTCGACTGACGATAAACCTATGAAAACAATATAACATTACTTGCTCCACAAATCTAGATGCAATGTACTGTCTACCTTCCAAAAAATTCATCATATCTGTAAATTCAAATTTTTTAGTTTTAAGAACTGTTAATTACTATGCAGAAGGCATAACATCTATCCTTTAGATAGTCAAATACAATCATACAGTCATCATAGTCCTGGTGTCTGAAAATGGGCAAATTAGTAAAAGCTTTTATGGTACTCTGAAAATATTCTCTCTTCTTTTTTTTTTCCTTTTTTTTTTTTTTTTTATTTTTTTTATTTTTTTAACTAAGTCACAACGCTCTCTCATACATGCATATGCTCATCAGTAATAGTTATTAAGGAAAAGGGTCATCTCTGCACAAAGGTTTAGTGCATCTGTGTATGTACATCTTCCCACAGTTTAAAGAACACTGTTCATAATCCTGTTTACACCATGTGAAAACAGAGAATCATACTTCATATGCAAACAGGACAAAAAAGACCAGAAAATTTTTCTGCTCACATGTTGCTTGAGGTAGGAACTTGGACTACTGAAAGGGAACTTGCCGAAGATTCACCAGTCATGATGCCTGATGCCTGAAGTCTTAGATTGGAGAAAACAGCCCACTGTTCAGTACTGCGTGGAAGGATATGACAACTAAGGCATGTTCCACACCACAAGGTGCTAGGCTACCCTCATGCTTGGTTTTCTCACTGCTAAGAGTCATTCAAATTTGATACAATTATTTTAACAGTAATGAAAAGTAATAGGCAGCGTATGAAGGCCGAAATACCTGTACTCCCATCAAATCCTCCCACAGCATAAAGAAGTCCATTTAATACAGCTGCTCCCAGTGTGCTTCTCCTGTCTTGCATATTAGCAACACTTGTCCACTGGTCCTTCACCGGATCATAGGAATCTACTGTGCGAACTCTCAAAGAACCATTGAAACCACCAACAGCATAAACCATGCCTCCCATGTACACCATTCCTAGAGAAGGAGAATGGTGAGGACAGTTGAGCATTTTTTTCTTTTTGTCAATTATTTTATTCCGTACTATCTTAATCTTGCAGGTACCTGACACGATTTACAGTACTCACTACACAGGCTTTTGACAGTGTCATAAAGCCACACTCCCTTCAGATTAAGTACTACAAGTTCAGGTGGTTTTTTTGTTACTAATGTCTCATACTCCTGAAAACCATGCTTGCAGAATTTCTTCTTGATTAGGTATCTCAGCTATTTTAAGATTTTCACATTTTTAATATCAGGTGGTCACTTCTTCACATTCTTCATCTAATTTAATAATAAGGTATTTTAATAATAAAATTGCTCATTATTATAACACATTGATATTTTAGTACTTTTATCCCCTGTATCTATGGCAGGTAAAGAAGCAGTTTACTATAGATTACAGACTGAAACACAAATTAAGATCAAGTTTACAAACCTGTATAGATCCAGACTAGCAAATCTGTAATTTTAATTTGCAGGATGATCACTGAAGTCAAAACTTAGCCCTTGTCAAATAAATATCTTAATTAATGTTCTAAAGAACATGGGATGCTTTATATTGACGCCTTAATTCTGAAGCATTATGTACCTGCTCTACATCTTCTGGAAGGCAACTCGGCCACCTGATGCCAGCGTTCTTCTTTAAAATCATAGCATTCGACACTGCGAATCGCCTTTGGTGCCTGTCCTCCAACTACCATCATCAACTGAAAGGGAGATGATATTTGTTAATTATTTCCATATGTATGAGAGCACCTGAAAGATCAGAAGTTTTAAAAAGGAAAGGATGGTTCTTCTAAATAAGCAAGTTGAGTCTTGCAAAGTAGGCAACTCATTTTTTATTTTTTATTTTTATACAAGCAATTTGAAATTATTGTGTCTAGAGGAAATATTTGAGGTAGGAAAGCAGGAAGCAAGTAGAGGCTAGACAGACCTCCCATGAATGACGCAGATTATGCTATATCTTCGCATCCTAGTATGACTGCAGATATGAGAATTCACTATCTATGATATTCAATGTGAATATGCATCACAATATGTGAAAATCCATCACAATGGATTTGTGAATCCATTGTATGAATGTGAAAATCCATCACAGAACAGCCTTCTTTGGTTCCGTTGAGGTAAATGTGTTAAATCTGCTGAATGAAGTCTCTTAGTCCATTATTATAGTTGCCATAATACTACAACAAAACTTCTTGATCACTAGAAAGAAGACATTTGTTTTCTTCTAAAACGAAGAAAAGATCATACTTGGCTAATGAAATGAAATGAAATTAAATAAAATAAAATAAAAAAATAAAATAAAAAAAATAAATAAAACAAAATAAAATAAAATAAAATAAAACAAAATAAAACAAAACAAAACAAAACAAAATAAAATAAAATGCCACAACTCAGAAGCATCCATGATTTATTTTTTTTTTTAATGTTTTTGTGACAAATAATTCTGATATGGGAATTTTTACTGAAATAAGTGATGGTAATGCTGTCATCAAATCTGTTGAAGTAGAGTTTAAAGAAATAAGTACATTGGAAAAAGTAAGTGTCTTACTTTTGGAAGGCTAGCAGGCGTTCTCAATTTTGTTCGAGTGCTTTTCATCAATGCTCGTTGCTCAGTTGGCAGCAAGTGATACTTCATAGCTTCAATGAGGTAATCTTTACAAGCGCTGCTGTTCTTAACCAGTATTTCCTCTTCAACTCTCTGTTTGTTAACAGAAGTTTAACAAGGTCTGAGCATGTTAAGAAGTAAAACACAAATCACAATCTGAAGTGTAATAAAGCCTTTATCACAGGAACAAATACATATCACTGAATTTTTAGAATGTAGTTTAACCACATTTAAACATGATTTTATGTGATGACAATATGCAGTCAAGAAATCAGGAGATGTAGACTCTCTTAATTAGTATGTGGAAGAAACAGTGTTAGACAACAATGAGACTGCTCACAATCAGACATGTTTCATGACTTTTCAAATACAAGACTGTACGGAACACTTGCAGGTAGGAGTGGAGGAGAGATTTTAACAAACCACTCCACAACAAAAGAGTGGAAGAAATTCATATCACAAAGATAGATTTCTAAAACTAAACACCTACCAACCATTCGATGCTAATGGTGAGCTGATTTTTTTATCTTAAATATTTGATCTAACACCAAAATAGTCAAAATGATGTCACAGAACTTTAAAAATAAAAATAAATAACAACCATTATATCTGAACCAGGTAAAGAAATGTTTACGCTGTCATTTAAGTCCTAACCAACTTAATAGATACAATTCTGAAATTTAAGTGTTGGATCAAACATCATGATTGGACCAGATGATCCTGAACGTCTTTTCCAACCTTAATGATTCAATCCAATGATCATATTACAAATGAAATGTAACTTGACCTCAGCAAATTAGATCATCCAAATTACTAGTGTGCCATGACAAGGAGTCACCCGAACAAATTACATACATATGGCCTCCCCTGTTTGGCAATTCCCCGTTTGACTGTAAGAGTGCATGTGCACGCACATGTAGTGGTGGTTTCTTGTTTATTTTTTACCATCAGTAACACAATACATTACACTGTTTAAATTTAAGGATATTCACCTGGCATTAAAAAAAATAAACAGAAATGTTCACATGCTCAAGAATCACTATTCCTTTTTGCTTACCTGAACTAAATATTCCCGGGAAAGCAAAGGCAGCCGAACGTGCTCCATCAGGCGTGCCATTAGCTCCTGCCTTACATCTTTGTCATGGTTTACCCATGCTATCACCGCTTCAAATACCTTCCAGAAAACAAACAAATGCGAGTCCCTTGACTTACAGATTCATGACTATGAAAATATCACCATGTCTTCAAAAATAGCTTTTACTCTACTACAATTCCTGATGTAATAAAAACAGCAGTTACAACTCCCGTTATTTGCATACTTATCCAATAAAAAGTTCTTAAGATGCATTAGGCAGTCTTTTTCTACACCACATCTCTAGTAGTGTTTCAAGGGTACTTGACAAAATGCACAAAACAAGTAATATATTAATACTGTAAATCCAATAAAAACTATGTAAATAAACGATAAAGCAGCAGAGATATTGTAACTCTCTTATTTTTCTTCCTGTCTTGGAGAATTGACATGCCACATCATCACCCAGATGACTGATCATCAAATCTTACCAGAAGAAGAGGTACCAAGCCTAGTTTCTCCTATATTGCACAACAGCTTATCATATGCTTGAGCATTAAAACTTTAATTATACTCCACAGAAGTAGCATTGCTTGTATCAGTCAGGCCCTTCAGAGTATTATGGGGACAGCAGTGTGACTTCACTAATTACAGGTTAAGCAGATCATTCTTAGATTCAGAGTTTCTCCAATGTATAAAGAAAAGAGTTCAGCATGAAACACCATCTAGCCATCAAATCAGTATTCAAACGTGCTTTTGAATACAGTTTAGGCTCATTTGAGCAGAGTCGGTACAGCTACATACTCCTTGGACAAAGGAAGACAGTGTATTTTTAATTTTAATATCTGGATTCAAAAGCTCAGAACAAATGCATCTACACAGAAAAATCATTAGAGGTTCAAGGATATCTGCTGGCCTCACTGAAGATGAGTTTCACAAATGAAATGATGAGATCTAGCTAAAGGCGAGCCAAGCCATATTCAAACTTAAGTTTGGCTATACCAAGCTACCTAGCCATCTCCTTCGCAACACATATTGTTCTGTTAATCTAAACAGCCCCATATATACAAGTGCCCATTTTTAATTCCTTTGTGGGACTGCTTACATGGAAGTTAGTAGAGTGCATATACTTGCTCTTCATACTACTAAGTTATTTATCCCTTGGTTTACCAAGGGATAAGTTGGTTAAACCTGTGACTTATATCATGTGTTCTCTGTTCTGCTGAAGCTGAGAGAGAACTTCCATTCAACTGAGCATCATTTTTTTTTTCACAGAACAGAGGATTATGTGATATAATACAGTTTTAGGATTTTTAAGAGTGGAGATTAGTTTTCAGCATCAAACTGACAACACTTTGGGGAAATAAATCCTTTAAATAAGCACAATACATGCTTAATTTCACCAAGGAAACAAAGAATGCATCCAGTCTACAGAACCAGTAGGAACAAGCTCACTCTCTTATACAAAAGGATAAAAAGAATACTGTGGAACAGGTGCTCTTACCTTCTCTTCTGAGGCAATTGTAAGCTTGTCGCTAGATATCAAACTGCACACCTGCTCCACACCCAGATTGAGGTATTCTTCACTGAGTACAACATCAGAAAAGTGCTGTTCTGTTTGGAGGAAAAAGAAAAGTACTCTTAACATACAGCACTATGTGTATACAAGAATGAACATTACAGCAGTAGAGGAAAAAGAGGAAAACAATTCAATATGCATGCTGTCTTGTCACATTAAGATGCAATACCTTAATACATTTTATATAGGTTAAAGCTTGGTCTTGAACACAGCATTTATATTTAAATATAAACTCAGAAGTCCCTGCCAACCTCAGCCATTCTTGGATTCTGTGAAGGTACTTTAAGAATGCAGGATGCTTCCAGATCATGAAGTCGAATTTTTCAGGGTACAACAGCTTTTTTGAACTTTAGTAAAGTTTATGAGCATAAAAAGATAAATCTAATGCAGCATGGCAACTCCTGTCCTCTATCTAGTTCCGCATCCTGTTCCTTCAAACAAGCAACATAAATTGCTTCAGACAAAAGTCCAAGAACACATATGAGAAGTAAATATGGTAAGACCTCCTCTCATAATAGTCTCCCTATAATCATGACAAATTAGAGATTGGTAGTCAGAATGATGGTATTTTACCTCACCTGCACTTCACTAAACAATGAGTTTCAGTGAGATGCAATCCAGCCCCCCTGAACCTTGTTAAATGCTTGACTTTAATACCTTTCTGCAGCAATAATCTCAGTTTCCTTCAACAAAAACCCACATGTAAACTTAATGCACAGTTTACCATTCATTAATCAGTCTTCAGTGAATATCACCGTGTTCTACTGCTGAACACAATGACAGGAAAAACCACAACCTGTCTACTCAAAATCATTCATTATTCCTTTTATCCTTCACCTCTATTTTAATTAGATAGTCCTCGCCTTTTCTCTTTTCCATCAGCTTTTCCATTCATGAAGACATAATCCCCACAAGTCCCTCCAGTTCTGCAACATTCTCTTATCATGAGACAGGTAGTACTTTCTGCAGCATTTCAAGCAATGGGAGAGAAAGGATGAGGAGAAATACTATCGAGTTTTGTAACACTACCCTTACTTTTCTACCCCTTACCAATCTTTATGTCCAACTCTCTGTTTTTCAGATGACAAATTTGCAGTTCATTGAGCTGAAGTAGAATTTTCTGAGATACACTTACTGAAAGAAATATCTGCTGAATTTTACTATTTGCACATTGCAAATAGAAATTGAAAACTAATTTGCATAAATTAAGCTTTATCATAAACTCCAAATTTTACGTGATGGTCCCACAAAACAGCATATCTGACTGAACTCAGAAGCTGAGTTAAGAGGCAAGCAAAAAAGGGAAGCAAAACACATCCAAATCTCAGAAGCTTTATTCATCTTCCCTTGAGAAAGGGAACACTGCATCATATCCAACAAGATACGGTTCATAAACTAGAAATGCGTGGATAACTTCATATATA
Source organism: Aythya ferina (assembly GCF_964211825.1). Lineage (NCBI taxonomy): Eukaryota > Metazoa > Chordata > Aves > Anseriformes > Anatidae > Aythya > Aythya ferina. Next base: position 49,539,518 of record NC_140300.1, on the reverse strand, counting down.
CAAAAGCCTTCTATTTTAAAAGAGGATTTAGATTTATGACATGCTCTAACAAACAGGAAGAGATCCACTCCCTAACAAAAAGAGGGAAAGTTGAGAATCTACGTTTGTGGTATTACTTTTGTAAAGCTGAATTCTGTCTTCATGCTAGGAAGAGAACTGTAGGAGAAAATAAATAAATAAATAAATAAATAAATAAGTACTTGAACAAAAACTAAGGGACTGTTTTAATGGATGCCAGCCTCTGTGCTTAAAGCATGAAATAAGGCATATGGCTAAGAGCTAAGAGATGAGAGGAGTGAAAAAAGGAGAAGCTAAAACAAACTACTCAGTCAGTAGCTATAAGCTCAGGTTTTCAAGCAATACCTGGAAACAAATTCTCAGCTGAATGAAATTTAAAAAAAAAAAAAGGCGGGGGGGGTGAACAGGAGGGCAGACTGCAATATAAATTTTAGGCATCCAAAAAAAAAAAAAAAAAAAAAAGAAGTGGGAGTGCAAATTGAAATCATTTGCCTCTTAAGAACCAGATTTCTTGTTGCCAAGGAGACCATCTTAACTGACTGATAGATAACCTTTTGGCAGAAGCCAATTGAAATTACAGCTAAATGGATTATTCAAAATAATAAGAAATGAAACAAGAACAAGGAAACTCAGAAACACCAATTAAATCTGCCAACAGCAATTTATCTAACACTGTTCAAGCACTGAAGAGGCTTTTTTTTATTTATTTATACATACATAAAAATAATGCTTATGAAATTCAAACCTTTCTACTTCCCTTTAACAAGAAGGATACCAACATCTTATTTTGACATAATATGATTTGGTACTAGGAGTCATAAAAAAACCTTTATTTATATTTTTTTCCTATAAATTCTGAGAGAAAAACAGTATTAGGGGTATGTTTTTGCCTTCTGGATTAGGATTTGTCTTATCTCATCTTATTGCTAAAATTCTGAAAGATTAGATAACCTGAGATAATAACATCAAACATAATGAAACTTATGACATGACTGAACATTTCATGTATCTAACCCCTGCAAAATCTCAAACTATGTATGTTTTTTATTTGTCACAATGTACTACTTCATGAACATCCCTTAGATAAGCAGACAGAACTATCTGGCTGTAACTTTTCATAAGAGAAAAATATCTTCCCCCCCCAAAGAATTTTCCACATAGCGTGCAGCTTTGACAAATTCATGCTGGAATCCTGCCTGACTTCTTGCCACTTTACCCAGATATTGAAGCCAGCTGGCTTGCGAATCAGGCAGCCTGGTAACAAGCTGTCTTAGGAGCTGCAGGGTCTTGGCTTCCAAATTCCCACTTTCTGAGCAAGTACAATTCTAATTTTTTATCCTCAAAACTTAAATCTGCCTTAAAAAAAAATATCCCTTCCATTTTAGGAAGCTTCTAAAATATCTGTTCCAATAACATATGAAAACCAGATTTTCACATTTTCGCAACTGGTAGAAACAGTTTGTATCTGGATAGCTGACGATCTGTCCTCGTCTGACCTGTACCAGTAGGATGGGACTTCAGCTTCAGGGACATACTAAAAGGACAAAAAGGAAGTTCTTAAAAACACGAAAGGAGCTAGTAACAAAACGTTTGGAAATGCAATAAATGAAGGTATCTTGCAGAGCAAAGGAAGATAAAAGGAGCTATAAAAATACCACTTTTTGTTATTTTCCATCAGGGGTCTGGAGATGTGTATTCTACATACACACATCAGCAGTAAATGTTTGACCTACCTCTTCTGTCCAAAACATACATGGTCTGGTCTTGGTAGTACTACAGATATTGTCTGTCTTTGTATTTCTCAATCCCATAGGAAAGAATGCTGTATCTGAAGTTTGCACAGGACATTTCATACTACAAACGTTTGTGGATTAAATCACAAACACTACTTCTCTCATTTATATACCTACACTCAAACCTTACCTGGCTTAACTGCCTTTACTAAATGGAATAAACAGAGATGCACAAGTCTCTATTAGGTTCCCTCAGATGAAAAACCTTTCAGAGAATCTTGGTGGTAAAAAATAAAAGCCTGTAACCTATCTTCTACTTTGTTTTATGACAATGGCCTTTCTCAATGTTTGTCTCTCTGTGTTGAAAACTGCTCCATTTATTTTCCATCAGCAATGGGCTTCAGCCATTTACTAATATCTTTTTGATGTGTTCCAGCAGTTGATGACACTCCAGAAAACTTTTTAATATTTTGTTCACTTCCAGAAATCTTCTCCCAAAGATCTTCCCAAAGAAGATGTGTTAGCACTACAAAAACACCTGTAATGTCCCAGAAACATAGAGAAAAAATTATCAGTTCAAAAAGAAGCTTTTTTTAAAAAAACAGAGATGCAAAGTGTGGAACTCGGAACTGAGCCCTATGCTCACTTACAAGGACAATGATAATTTCTCAAGGAAATGAAACAAATAGTTTTTAAACTTGTTTTTTTTTTGGGGGGGGAATTGAAACAATAACTAAAATGTCGTATTTTTGGCTTGGGACAAAAGGTCTTTGCTAACGGCATAACATAAGGCAGTGGTCAAGAGTGCCTTATAACCAGCCTTATAGCAGAGGGGTAGACACAAGCTCTGCCAACTTAACTGGCAGAAGCTAAATGCTGCAGAAGCCAATTTTAAAAAATCTGATTTCCTTGTCAATTTTATGCTTAAATAACTGCCTTTTAGAAGGCCATGAAATTCATAGCAGCCAAGGTAACAGAAGCATAGCAACAGACGTTGCTACTCAGAATAGAATTGTAAGAAAGATTCTGCTAAATATGTCCTTTAAATCTCATGAGTACAAATGTACACTAGAATAGTCTGCAGAAGGCGCACGTACTTCCCAAATCCAGTCAGGGCTCAAAGTTTTAGCCAGAGCACCAGAACACCAAATGCAGCATCCCACAGTTAAGTACAATATAGCAATCCGTGCTGGTGCTAAGGTTCCCTACCAAAGGTTTCTGTGACCTCTCAGCATGATGCTAAAAGCCAAGCAGCGCTGGTCACCAAGAGACACTTCTTCCACAGAGAATCCAACCTTTCCAAACCCAGTGCGTCTATGCAATTAATGAAATTACATTTATCAACTTCGCCTGCAACGAAAATGCATTTGAAGAGCTAAGTTCTGTGTGAGAGCTCTAGTGCTGTGGTGCTACAGACCACATTTGTAGAGCTTCACAGAGTTAAGTGAAATATATTCATAGGATTACTGGAAATCCACTTTATCTTTTCATAAGATTACAGAAGACCTCTTCTAGCTAAAAGCATAATGAAACATTACAAAAAATTGAATAGAACAGAAATATTTTTAGCATATACGATGACAATAAGCATTTCTTCTGCTTCAGAGTACCAGCTGGCTTGTGGGGCTGTCTCATTAGCCTTTCCAGTTTTATCCCTAAGTCTGGCATGACCTAGAGAGGTGTGGAGCTACATTTCCTCTCTCTCTTGTTAAAAATCATTTGAAAAGACATTGAGATTGACTCCAGTCCAAGATGGCATAGCCCTTTTAACTCTATTCTCTTGTAGCTCTCTTCCATTTTAACTGTGGATTAATCATGTTCTTCCCTTAAGATTTTCTATTTAGCATTTCTACTGCTTATGTTACTTATGAAATTCCTGGAATCAAACCACTTTCCCTGATTAAAAAGCTTTACCAATCTATCTTGAGGTTATAATTAACATTTTGACAACTGTAAAACACACCACAGACAATTCTTAATTTGTGAGCATGCCCTAAGACTACCTAAGATATATCACAGGCTAAAACTGAGAACAGATGCTTACTAACAGCATTCGTGCCACATTCTCTTAGTAGAAATCTTCGCAAAAGAAAGATCTCAGCTTGATCTATTGCCCACCTGTGGAAAAGGTGCAAGACCCAGACTAGGACTGCACTACGGAACGTCACCAGAAGAGCTGGCATCTCAGAAAGTTTAATTGTAACAGAAGTCAACTCGAAGAAATTGGCATGAAGTTCATACTATTTTCAGCTCTCTCAAGAGGCATCAGATACATATAAACGGCTCCCCTAAATTATGAAAATCCAGTAGTCTGCTACAGGAGGACCAACCCCACCACAGGACTATGAAGCTCCAATTTTAATGGAATTTGGGTTTCACTCCCACTGGAAGGAAGCTCCAGAGCATCTATAACTTATCTACGTTTGCATCAATTTGTTTTTATGCCATCATTGTCTATTAGCAGTGTCTAACTGCCTCTTTTTCCTAAATATAAAATAGCAAGTAAAACAAAGAGTGGAAGAAGTCAAAGAGCCAGGTGCTTTTCGTTTTCTATTTTCACTCTTCTTTCAATCGATCAGTCCCCTCTTCTGTATTTATTCTAGCTTCTGTAACCTGTAATCCTACAGTGTAGGCTCACAGGAGTTCAGCTGTCTATGACACAAGGTCTGATTCTGAAATGGCACAGCCACTTATCTTTGGCTTAGACTTCCAAGAAGAAAAGTCTTTAAGTTGTGAGAAAGAGCCTTGACAAAGTACACAGAGTTGCTCAAGAACAGAGGGAAAAAAAAGATGCTACATGTATGATGGCTATGATGGCATTTAGATGCTTGAGAATTCAAGAGGGAAAACATTAACCTAAAAGGGGATACAACTGTTTGTTGATAATTGAGGGTTACAAGTTGTACGTAATTCCCGTACTCTCAAACATGTATAACAAGTATTGCACTCATGGTCTCGCCAATGTCTTAGGTTTTATATTTTTATACAGTGATCTACGTAAATATTAACTTCAACTACTAAATTGAACAAAGGTAATTTAAAAGAGAAGCAGTTTAGCAGTTGTTAAGGCATAGTCGGAGTAGAAGTTGGAACAAAAAAAATAAATAAAATTAAGCCACTGTTATATGAAACTGCATTCCCTGAAACATTAGCTATCTAAACTTTAGCTAATAAATGTAAGCCTGGATTCCTATTGCATAAAAGATCAAAAATATGACAGCCTTTTGCAGTTGATACGGTGTTACTCAAAGGCAGAAAAGATTTAATTAAAACCTTTTGCATAATAGTCTAAAACACAGTTATCACAGAAAGTACTGAGTTGCATCTACACTAGAACTTCTCTCCTAAGACATGCATCGCAAAATTTAGTCCTTTCAAAAGCAACCTGAATAGCTCTTGAATTGAGTTTTAAGGTTCTTTTGTATTTTTAATTGATATATAAATAATTTGAATACAATTTCACTGAGTTAAAATAATGAAATATTACCGAGCATGGCTGATTTGCATTCCTCAGTTTCACATTTAAGACAGCAACCAAGAATTCTCTCAATGGACACCTAATCATACTGCATTTATTTTTTCCTTAAATATCAATTCTTGATAGAGAAACTATAATCTTCTGAAAGTGAAGGCAAAAAAATCTATACTGGAAAACAGATTTTCTTGAAATTAAGGCAATTGTAAACATTCATCAAAATCATTCTTTTTATGAGGTCTAAAATTACTCATGACAATAAAAAGGCTATTATTTGGATCTGGACATCTGAATTAAGCACTTAGTACTCTATTCAAGGAAAATTGTCATTTTAAACTCTGTACTAAGTTGTTAATTTTGTTAATTTGTCATTGTATATTTCAGAAAAGCTATGAAAAGCAATATAGTCTTTTTTTTTTCTTCTCTGCAGCATTACCAGGATGATTTGTTGTTTTTTTTTTCCTTCTCCTTTCTGTACTGCTCTCATACTAAGTCTGACAGACTGCTAGGGATTAACGAAGGCAGGGCAGAAAGTGCCAGGCAATGAGGTATCTCACACCCTAACCATGCACAGTATATTATCTTAAGAGTAAGAACAGAAAGTGCATTGCTTTAAAATTCACCACATGGATACTGCAAAAACACAGTAGGAGTGGAGCTGGCAGCTCATGGTATGGACCAGCAGGACTCCAGGAATATGACTATAAAAAAGGAAACATATATGAGGAAAGTACTTTCTGGAGGAATCCAACAGAAATAGAAGATGGTTTTATTACAGAGGAAAGAGAAAGAAAGGTTAGTTCCAACCATAAAAGAAGTAGGAGAGAAATACAAGAGATACAAGTGGAGGTAGTGCTACTGAATTGGAAAAGGCAAGGGTGAGAGGTTGGAATTTTATCCGGAGGGGTGGGGAGAAGGAATACTGCAAAAGTAATACAATTATCTTAGCAGACAGAGAGGAAGTTGAGGCAGAGGTAGATTTGCATTGCAACAAATGAGAAATTTGACATAGTACAAATTTGGTGAGGAGGGAAGAAACAAAAAAAGGGAGTAAGTAACAGAGTAGTTGAGAGAAAATGGCAGGGGAGAGTTAAAGTTGTTAAGTTCACAAACCTGAATGACTAGGAGAACACTGAAGTCATCAGTGAGTGGAAGACAGGGGGAAGGGAAAGATATTTAGATGAAAAGCAATTCAATTTTGCTGAACCTGAAGTAGGAATGAAATATCCAAGAGACACTGAAAAGACAGGAAAAGATCTGTGACTGGACAGATAGAGGCATACCTGAGAACAACTCTCAACCTCTGACAATCCATGATTTCTGAGTTAGCAGCATATTCTAAAATAAATTTGTCCTATTCTTCGAATATTCACTCCTGTTGCTCTAATGAAAATATACTGCTTTGCTAGCTACTAAATTTTATCCCTATAAAAGGGTGTGTTTTTTTCACCATAAAAAGCTTCCATTAAAAATTAATTCTTCTGTGTAATGTCTTCAGTCTTTACTTAAACACCAAGACCCCAAGGCATTCTACAGTGCTACTTAAATGTAAAAAAAAAAAAAAAAAATTAAAAAAATGTTAAAACTGTTATGCTAAAAATTCACTGCTTTGTGCAAAGCTTATACAATGGCTTTAAGGATTTGTTTGTGGGGTTTTTTTAGTAATCTACATTATGCAACCTTTACTGGTGTCATAAGCAGTTAAACAAGGGAATCCAGGTGGATTAGATTATGTTAACAATTACTGATTTGGTAATACTTTCTCTGTATTATCACTTTCCAACAGCAGAAGATGTATTTGGAAAGTAAAGGAAAAAAAATGATTTTAGTCTTCACAGAGTCATAGAAATGCAAGCTACAAAGCACTTCAAATCATCTAGATTTGCACACAGGTGTGATCTAGATCAAACTAAATCTGATGTTGGTCTAACCAGTTCTTTATAGCTTTCCAACAGCAGAGAGTTCATAACTTCCATAGACAGCTTGCCTGATCAATGTTACTTTTACAATAAGATTTTTCTTAATGTATGAAACTACTTTAAGAATACCTCACAAATGAAGCTTACTCATTCTCATCTCTTTACGTACTGGAAGATTTGTTTTCCTTCTCATACTCCTAGCCTTTTAGTTTCTTGACTGAATGGACCCTTTTCTCTCACAGTCTTTGTCATAGGTCAGTCTGTTTTCTTAATATGTTCTTGTTAGACTTCTTTGGATTCACTTCAGCTTGTTTGCATCTGTCTTAAAGGTTGGTTCAGCATTTTTCCACCTGAGGCCTCACCAGCATCAAGAAAAAGGGAATAATTATTCTCCCTTGTCCCTGCAACAACACTTCTGTTAGTTCACCAAAGAATCAGAATTGCTTTTTTATTAACAACGGCAAGCAAAATGAGAACTTAATTTTGAAAATGTGAAGACTTGACATGAGCTAGTCCTCTCACAGATATGACAAACAGCCTTTAAGATGACAATAGCAATGTACTTTTAGTAATAAAATTAAGAATCTAAGAACATTTTTCAGCAAAGAATGAGAATCAATGACAAGTGTTCTTCAAAAGCAAGTAGAAATTAGACTAATAAAACATTTTGTTGGTTGAGCTATATTATTACTTCAAAGACATACCTCTATCCACTTTGTGTCAAGACAGAAGAATAAGATTACAGGTACCCTTTATAGTAGGAAATTTGAAGTTTTGGGCTAAGTAAGTAGGATTCTCAAAAGACAAATTACTCAAGACATAATATTGGTATGATATGTTTCTTGACAGCGTCTACTTAGCCAGTAGAGTACAGGGGCTACAGATAGCTTTCCCCCATGCCCTCATCTTCTTTCTTCCCCCATGTTCTTCCAACAGTCCTGAAAATCATAGATGGAACTTTGGTTCTTGGCAATTGTTTCTTTAGTGCCAGAATTTTAGTTCTTCTTTCCTGCTTTCTCCCCTAAACTATGGTGCAAAATTTTAAGCAGGCTGGATTATTTCTGGGTTACAAATTGCATGGTCCTAATAGGCCATGAAAATACTGCCCCTATGTGCAGTTACTATAACCATGTTTCAGCCAGCAGACTTTCCTTCTCTGACAGACATTCATATCAAATGCACTCTTCAGAAGATGCATACCTGGATGAAATTCAATTTCCTTTGGGCAAGTGTGGGTGGATTGGTATGGAATCCGCATGTGTGTGTAACCCCCCACACAGATATCGATCTAACTTCTATGACAATGATAACTTGCCTGCATATGTGTTGGCCTTGTTCAAGAGATCTGTGCACGCATGCATGTCAGCAAAAGCACGAATTCCCAAGCAGTTGACAGGATGAAGCTGGGATTCCAAAAATTCACAGCAAGTCCTTTTCACATCTTGCAGTTGCAAGAGACCAGCTGCTGGGAGCAGTACCTGAAAGAAGCGACAGGTGTTTAATATCTCAGTTCAGTTCTGACTTGATACAAGAGTATTGGTCAACATTAATAAAAATAAAATAAATAAATAAAACAAAGAGAGGAAAATTTCAGAATCACAAGACTCAAGAACTTAAAATCCAACACCAAAATTATTCACGTCTCTGCAAATGCCATTTAAGATTTAAAATCATAAACATCTCTGTCACCATGTTCACTGGAAAATCATTCTATAGATTACAATCCTCACACATCATGTAAACCCTCCACAGTATTTACTCACGAGTTCCCTAGTTACTCTTCCCAACACTCCTCATTTGCACCTCACCTTCAACCCTTCAACATTGGGAGGGTTCACTTTCTTAAAACCGAAAGTTTTCTAGACCATGATAGTATACTTGTTTGCATGCAAGCACGGGACATTGTCCACATTATTTATTTATTTAGCATCAATAATAAGCATATTTATGCAACTGATTCTAACAGGGACTCAATTCAGTTTTCAAGGAAGTCCAAAGAATGACAATTCTGGGATTTAAAAGTCTGAATATATAAAACATTTCACAGCTCACTGAAAGTCCATACCAGCAAATAACTAGTGTAAATGGTATATTTGTCCTTTCAACTTTCAGAAAGAAAGTGAAAAAGGAAGGAAGAATTTCAAGAACAGTACAGCATGCATTTTATTTGACCAGTAAAATTTAAACATCAGGTTTAGATGAAATATAAGTAAAATTTCCCAGTGCTAACTACATCTTTTTCTTCATAATGCTTTTATTTTTGGTGCCTTTGACAGTTACTTTAACGTTATTTCTATGTTAGAACATTCAAATACGAAATTAATGTTAGTTTGCATCTTCAGTGGATGACAACAGGAGAGATTTGAACCCAAGTCTTGCAATTTTTTCTTACACACAGAGAAAACATATACTATAGGGTTGCATCAATAATAAGCCAGCAAAATATACACCAAAGACAATGGCTGCACTACTCTTGTTAAGTATTACTTTTTTTAAACAATTACCTAGATAGAATTAAAAAGAGTCAGGCAAGAACAAAACTGGATGATCAGGAAGAGAGCTGGAAGAGCAGGGTAAAGTAAAAAAGACCTGTGTAACTCATACTAAATGCAAGTGGCAGAATATACATATAAATTATTGCTCTTGGGAACAAGTTTTAATTTTAGTAACTGTCTGCAGAATCAACTATTTGCCATCATCAAGGACTATATGATAATCTTGCAAAACTGAAATCTGTTTTAATATTTTTTGCCGTTCCTCTCCCTTCAGCCTGCCATACATGAAGCTTGCTTGAAAACCATCTTTCTGTTCCACAAAGTATTAACCCCTAACTTGAAGCAATAACCTGCTATAGCCAAATGTGTAAAACAGGGGAGATCAATGTAGACTGCAAAAAGGAAGAATATCTTTAATGAAGTTTGCTTCAGGTATCAACTATTAACAAAAGAAATTAAGGCAAAAAAATGTGACTGCACTGATACACCACCAGAGGGTGGTGAGGCCTTGCAGAGAGATCTGGACAAATCAAGAGAGCTCGGACAATACCGACAGTATGAAGTTTAAAAAGAGCAAGTGCTGGATTCTGTACCCAGGAAGGGACAGCCCTGGCTATAAGTACAGACTGGGGGATGAGAGGATGGAAAGCAGCCCTGAAGAGAGGGATCTGGGGATTTTGGTTGATAGCAAGTTGAATACGAGCCAGCAGTGTGCCCTGACAGGCAGGAGGGCCAGCTGTACCCTGGGGTACATCAGGCATGGCGCTGCTAGTGGGTCAAGGGAAGGAATTGTCCCACTCTGCTCCGTGCTGGTGTGGCCTCATGCACTGTGTGCGGTTTTGAGTGCCACAACATCACATATAAAACTGTTAGAGAGTGCCAAAAGGAGGGCTACAAAGATAGTGAAAGGTCTTGGAGGGGAAGATGTATGAGGAGCAGCTGAGGTCCCTTTGTTTTTTCAGTCCAGAGCAGAGCAGGCTGAGGGGAGGCCTCATGGCAGCCTGCAGCTCCCTCACGAGGGGAATGGAGGGGCAGGCGCTGAGCTCTGCTCTCTGGGGACAGTGACAAGACCCGAGGGAATGGCATGGAGCTGGGACAGGGAAGTGGTGGAGTCACCATCCCTGGAAGTCTTCAAAAGACGCTTAGATGTAGAGCTTAGGGATATGGTTTAGTGGAGGGCTGTTAGCGTTAGGTTGGAGGTTGGACTCGATGACCTTGAGGTCTCTTCCAACCTAGAAATTCTGTGATTCTGTGATTCTGTGAAATAACTCTGACATCAATTCCTGGCTGTGTAAGTGGATTTAGTAGAAAAATATATAGAATAATCAAATCAGTAAAAGAAATAGAAAGATGAAATTTGAGAATGTTATGCAGAAAATAATTTAGTATCTCTATGCATAGTCACACTGAAAAGCTTGCTTACTAATAAAAACAGGAAACAAATGCTACAAGAAAGTCTGTCTTAATTATGTGAAACTTAAGTCAGCCCTTAAATCATGGTAATTGAGTTTGTAAAGTTACAGATTTAAATACATTTTAGCTATCAGATGATGACATATTTTAGTCTATAAATACATGTATGTACATTCCACTAGTAAGAAGGGAAAGACAGACAAGGTGCATCAAATTCAGCCCCATTGAAATTATACATTGAGCTTTAGTTACTAGGCAACAAGAGCTGTGATAACATCCAGCTATTTCCTTTGGTACTACTGAACCCCTCAGCCTGTACAACCACCTGCATTTAAAACAGCTGCACTGCAGGTAGATTCACTCTGCTGAAGGCTACCAAGCTACCGGGGGGCGGGGGGGGAACACTCCTCTACTCCTCTAAAACATACTAAAAATATATTAAAATTGCAGTATGGATTAAACTCAGCTGTTGCTCACTCTGAAGTAGTAGGTTATAGCTCAGCTTTATTTCCAAAAATAGCCAGTAGGGGGTACCCTAACTTTCCTGTAAAAGTCAAAAATACTTCAATATGCATACTGCTTCGTACTGCAAGAAACACAAGGGGAAAAAAATCCTTTCCAATGGCTTGTTCTATGAAAAAAAAAAAATCTTGTCACAGTGGTTGTTTTTATAATCAGAATAACTGAATAGATTATTATTACAGATGGCAAATAAGAAATCATGTATTCTCTTCTTTGCATCAAAGTAGTAGTGATGAATCTTGGAAAGACTGCTAGATTTTCTAGAGCATATCATTTAACCCTTATAAGCCTCTGATGACTTTCCTGATCATCTCCTGATTCTCCTTTCTGCAGAAACACTCCTGTTCCCAAGGCTATGTGTACGTGGCACTACAACCACTTTTCCAATTCCACTGAGATAACAAGGACTTTGACCAGGTAGTGTGTGGTATCCTGTGTATTCAAGAGAGATCCACGTAAGGCCCAAAACTTTGGTCCCTATTTTCACTGGAGTATTCAAGTACTTCAAAGTAATTCATCTATGTTATCAACCTGTTTTTGAGGCTGCTGCCCTCTCTTGTGGCCCTTCAGATACCTGCCAGGATTCTGATGAGGGCTGGAGTACACTGATGTTGCCTGCAGCAATTCTCCCTCATCTTTTTCCAGTTCACCCTCATGTGGCTGGATGTACTTACCTCATGTGACCAAAATACAAATCTATTGAGTTCTGAGATGAGGAGCAGCTCTTACAGGCAGGCATCCATCTAGTTATTTGTGACCTATCGATTCAAAAGGAACATATCTACAACAGTCTGGGAGATACAGCAGGGCTTGTGTGACTAGCCAACAAACCTCTACCATGGAAGAATGCTCAGAGGAGATGGATAAGAGCAATGAGTTCAGCAAAGAATGCAAGGAATGACCGCCCAGTGCTGTTAAGCAAACTGAACTTATCTCAGCACAAGGTGGGGGTAACCTCTGTTTTCAGAGTACAGCTGTACCAGTAGGTCATCAAGTCATGTAAACAGCCTTCCTTGAGATAATTAGTAGAGAGCAATCCCTTTCCCAGCTAGACAGCCCGGCAAAGCAGAGGAAGTATACATGTAACTCATTCCAACTGTAATTATAAAAACTGCATAACCAAAAAAATAAAAGACCTCTGAAGAAAGCAATAGGCTCGAGCTGGCTTTAACCCCCGTATTCCTTCCTAGTGACTGGGGCAACCCATCATGCTGTGCATGCGCATTAGGGAGACCAGTAATGGGAGTCACATTTGTACAGGGATCTAACTGTATACTGCAGTTGCTATATTGTACTTTTGTTCTGATTTCAGTATGCTGCTGTCTGTCTGCTAAATCAGTAGCACGATTAACCCCTCTCACATGGACTACCTTAAAGAACCTGGTCAGAGTACTGAGCTGTGACAGCCTTCCACACAGCTTTGGCGTGCCTCCACACCAGACAAGGGGGTTTGTCCTGCCTGAAAGCTGCTGGATGACTTATTACAGGCATCTCTTCACAGCATTTCCACTTCACGACATTCAGTGCTACGCTCCACTTCATGCAGCCCCCAGCTCCCAAAGTAACAAGCACAAGTTGGCACTGCTTTACGCAACAGGTGCCTTTAGTATCTGTCCTGCTAGGTGACAATGGAGGAACACTAGCTTACAGGAACAAGTCCAGAGGAAGGGGCCACCAAGACAACCAGGGGACTGGAGCATGTGGTATTACAAAGAGAGGCCACCAAGACGACCAGGGGACTGGAGCATGTGGTATTACAAAGAGAGGTTCTGAATTTGTTTAGCCATAAAGGAGAAGGTGGAGGGGGAGAGCTTATTACTGTCCAGAGCTGTTTAATGGAAGGGCAGAGAAAACAGAGCCAGGCTGTTCTTGAAGTTGCACAGCAATTGCACAAGAAGCAATACACGAGTGAGAAGTTATGAAAGTCTGATTAGAGAAAAGGAGTTAGGCTTTTTGTTTGTTAAGCCACAAGGGTGATTAAGCTCCAGGACAGGTCACCCCAACAAGCTGCAGAATTTCCATCCTTAGAGATACTCAAAATACAGTGGAAAGGTCCCTCTGCAATCTGCTTCAGCTGGACCTGCTTTATAAATAACAAAGTTCAATGCAAAGTGAAATTTAAATTGAATAAAGTTTTTGTTGTTGTTGGTTTTCCTCTCTCTGCTGGTTTAAATCAATTTGATACAATAATTGAGTAATTGGGCTTTTTTTTTTTTTTTTTTTTTACCCAACCCATGCTCTTATCTTTGCATTCATCTTTCCAATAACAGATTATCCTGGCGTGCTGTGCTACCTGCAATAGAAAGATGCTTAAGACAAGATTTTTATCTTACTATTTTGAGATTTCCTGGAATTTCCTGGAGGTGTATTTCATGAATCCTTGCCTAAATTAAAACTGATACCTGACAATGATGTATTTAAAGAATATAATGCAGGTTTTGGGAACAAGATCGTATTCTTTTCACGGCATAAACAAAAAATTTCTCAGAACACTGTTTTGCACACAAATAAGCCAGAAAAATCAAACCAGCTTATGACTAGAGAAATGAACAGTGTGCTGTTTAAAAAAGAAAGAAAATATTTTTATAACATGCAGAGGAAAAAACACATCAGTAACATTAGGAAAGAGAATAACCTAGGAAAGCAAATTTTGTGGGGGGTTGGACCCGATGATCTTTCAAGGTCCCTTCCAACCCCTACAGTTCTGTGTGATTCTGTGTGTGAAATGCCTGAGAATCCAATCACAATACAATGCAACATACAAACACTCAAGACAGAGAGTTATATCCTTGTTAATTATAGATATTCCGTATTTCCAGTTCTGACATTAAAATGAAATCAAAGGGCAGCAGTTATGTTAATACAAGTCATAAAACAAATCTTGAGGAGATACAGTAAAATGTAACATGTATTTCTAGGGGTTAAATACCTATTTCAGCTAACTAAATTCCTGAACTTCCTGTTTGTGCCATGGCACAAGGAAGAATGAAATTAAGAGATTGGTCAGAGATCATCAAAATTACCTGTTTATTATTATTATTCCTATCTCAATGCATCTGTAATATAATTTAAACTGTGGTTTGTAACAAATTAGTTAAATTTCTAGTGAAATAACTCTGTGCTGCATTGAAATTATGCTGCTTATGAGTATGTATATAAAAGCACTAAAAGATACAAATATTTTAACACTTGCATCCGTGGGATAAAATGTAGAAGTTCCAATTTTAGGAAATTCAGCTCTGCTAGCATTTTTACAAGGACAAGATGTGCAAGTTAAATGTACTGTTCCAGTGTTAAAATACACACAAATCAGATGCTATACTGGATTTTAAAATGTCCATGAGCTGCAAGTTTAGAACATAATGCCATGCATCTTATAAAATATATCTTTAGAGTCTTTGAGTTTATAGGCTATTGTGCAGTGAAGACTTGGATGTGCAAATTTATCCTTTATCTTAATGAGCCCAATCCAATTAAAAATACAGGTGTGGGTGGCAGTTTTATAGCATCAGAGGAAGGAATCAGACTCTTAATTGAGATACAGTCCTGTTCCTTCACATTCCCTTAGTACTAGCTACATTATTGGCAGAGCACTTTCAGTTGAAAACAAGCAAACAATCAAGATAATGGCGTATTTTGAATGAACGAAATGATCTCTAAAAATACTAAGCAGCTCCTGACTTGGAAAGTAGTGTTAGAGATTAAAATGGAATGTAAAATAAAAGTAACTGCTTTACATATCTGCTATTTAACTAGCATCACTGTCTGTACTTAAGCATCCAAGACAGTTACAACCACATGCAGTTTACAGGAAGTATCTGATTTGCTCCAAAACTGACTTTAGAAGAGAAACCACTTGAGAAGATTAGTCTGAATTAAATACTAATTATTATTTAAAACATTTGTGGGGGGAGGCATTTTGTTTTGTTTTGTTTTTTTTGAGGGGTGTGGAAGTTTGGGGATGGATCTGGGAGGATGTTCTGGGTTGCAAAGTGCAGACACGATTCACAAAGCAAACAAGGTGACGGAAGGGTCACTTTGATCAAGTAATGTACTATAATTAGTGGTGCCTATCTGATCTACAAGGGAGAATCATGCTGTCATGTTTGCCTTGAGGATTTTCCTGCATCACCTTTATCAGAACTGTGCCCAAAACACCACATAAAAACATATTTTGGCTTAAGTCTCAATGCAAGAGATAGTTATGATGGTTATTTTTGTTAACAGTGATGAGCTTAGTCTTTCATATCATCTTCTGTTAAAAGTTTCTCAAAATAGGGTAGCAATATTGTTCCACTTCAAGGGAAAAATTCTTGAACCTAAAATATTTTTAGTTAGAATTTCAGATTTTTCTTTCCCTCAGCCTCAGACCCCACTGACAGATACACTGCGCTTGGTTATAAAGAAAAGATCACTATGACAAACACTAAAAAAAATTCCCTAATTACATACATTTTCTTTTTACATTACAGGCAGACTGATTTGTAACACACAAGGCTTGTTCTCCTATCATAACTGAATATTTGCCAGCAACCTTGAAAGAGGAATCAAAACACCATTTCCAAACGCTAAAAAGCCTGGAAATAAACAGCAATGTAACTGGGATAGTAGATTATGAGCCTTTGCTTTCTCTATCTTCTCATTTTCTGGTACAGAAGATGTATCCATACCACTGATTTTTGTATTAATAGAAAACTAGGAAACTAAGACCAACAGAAATAGCACCAAGTAAAAATAATGTGCATGCATGGTGCTTATCTTTAGTACAAAAACTGAGACAAGAATAACATCTAATGTGCAATAAATGGCCCTTTCAGTAGATTCAAAAGATATTTGATTGCACTGAACTTTAAGCATTAGTTATATTTTTATATTTCAAGAACATCTTTTACTCATCATTTAGTTTCTTACAGCAGACTGTATTTATAATCTTCTAGAAATGTCACAGGGGAATACCTTCTCAAAAAGGAGCGTTTCAGTGACAAAATTCATAATCACTAATCTGGATGTTGTGCTTCTAAGATTCATGTATTTAGGGGACAGAATTCTCCAAGCAAATGACATCTCTAGCCTCCCATGCAAACTTTTTTTTTTTTTATATGAAGTTTTAATGCATGATTTTCATGATTTAAAGCATAATTAATTTCCAAAAACCCAAACATTTTCAAGAAAGTCTTTATTCCTGCCTCCACAGATTTCATCTTACATGTAGTAAGGCACTGTTGAACACACGTGCAAGTGAGAGAGGTCAAACATGCACTCTCTTCTGTAACTGGTTTCATTTACTCATAATAAGCACCTTGCATTTTGCATGGAGGTAAATGGGAACACATGCTTTCATTTGCATAGAACGCATTAAAGAATGAGCAATTGCCCTCTACTCTTCAAGTTGTCCAGGGCTGTCTTTCAAGTTTTGCAGCAGGTAGCTTTATTGTCATCATTGGAAATAGATACACAGGTGCCTATAGCAAAGGTCAGAGCTGAGATGAAAGAAGCTGCTTTCATTCAATGCAGCATAGAAGAACCTAACACAGCCTAGGAACATGATGATTTTGAAGATCATAGACACAGAGAAGTTGCACAAGCTGTTCTAAGAAAACAGTTTACATACAGAAGTTCTTATTCATTAATACCTAGTTAAAGGGCAACCACATTAGAGAGGCAGAATGAAGGCACCAAGTTCAAGAATCAGAAAACTTGTGATCTTGGTCCTGACTACTTCTGACCTACCTGGTTATCACATCTGTTTCCCTTCCACTCTGCAACACCCCTCACCTTACAGATACCAACTTACAGATTGTTGCTATAATACTTGTTATAACAGAATCCCGATTCTAGCTGCCCATAAAACAAAGCTAAAATGTTTTTCAGGCTAACCTAAAACTTCACAATTTTGCAGCTAAATGGATGTTCAAATGATGGATAAAATTCCTGTCTTAAAAAGAAAAAGCAAGGTATCCCTCCCAAGTCTACTGCTTGAAAACATTATATATATATATATATATATATATATATATATATATAAACTCTCTAAGTTTCCTTCTGCATGCTCTTCCATTTGCATGTTCTTCCCACCCTACTTAAGACATTTTTAGAACACTAACATCTTTCTGGTGCAGAAGCTGAGCACTTTCATTCAGTTCCAAGCCCAATCTTACATCATGTTAACACAGAAAATACAGGGATAACTATATATTAGACCAAACAATAGTCCATTCATCCCAGGTAAACTACGAACATCCATCTTCATCCACCATCAGAGCAAGGTGCATGAAACCCCACAGGCTGAAGTAAATCAGCAACAACAAAGAACATTTCCTTGAAACATAAGGAATAGCTTGTTCTTGAAGCACAAGGATACATCTCATCTTTTAGAACATTTTAGAGCCAGTATTTCTTGTTAAAGCCAAACTTCACTTGAGAAAAAATGGCAGCATTCAGTGCTTCTAGGAAAATAAACATAAGTGCTTCAATGGGACAAGAGCCTGGTTTTCCAAATTTGTAAGAACACAGTAAGAGATTGTGGTGGTGACTACAGTTCTTGGTGGTGTGTCAGGCACACAGGCTTCTTTTAAGATGAGGGGAGGAAGAGAAGATAAAGAGGAACAAATCGCAAAAATTTGTCCTTGTAACAATTTTTGTCTACCCCTGCCAAAGCAGTCAGGGATCT
Organism: Aythya ferina; assembly: GCF_964211825.1. Lineage (NCBI taxonomy): Eukaryota > Metazoa > Chordata > Aves > Anseriformes > Anatidae > Aythya > Aythya ferina. The sequence continues at coordinate 49,521,273 of NC_140300.1, read as the reverse complement.
CACCCAGTCTCAGCTGCACAGGAAGCGAGTTTGGCAGCTGCCTCAAGACAGAACCTATTATGTACTCCCTGCCTTCCCTGATACGTGGCTAAACCCAATATTAACGGGGCTGGAAAGCAGCACCATGCTGCTTTCCATCATCACTTCCCATCCCTTCCTCCCTCTCCTCTTTTTCCTTCCGAGGAAAAATGGAAGAGGAAACCTAGGAGGAAGGAGTGTAGAGCAGGTGAACCCAATGCAGAAGCAGACCTGCTATGCTCTCACCTAATTACAGAGGGAAACTTCACCGATGAAAACACCAGCTTTGAAACACTATCAAATGGTAACCCAAGGTCCACAGGTAAGGTACATTATTTCCAAACCGACCAGTAGAGCCAGAAAACCACACCGCTCACATTCTGCATCTTAAGCAGCTCCTCTCGTATGCATTTTGCAGCAACAGGCTCCATCCATTAACCACCCGTTGTTTAAGCATGCCAAGTAATAATACGTTAAGCACGTTAAATAACAACAACACGTATACACACAAATGCTTTTGTGCATTCCTTGCTAGGTATGCTAAAGAAAAACTTGTTGCCTTTCAGCATAAGTAAGTAACTCATCCTTTTACCATTAAAAAGGATGAAGTGGAATCTTTGAAACAGATTTTGGAGGAAAAATACTGAGTCGTCCTTTAGTCATCTCACAGTCACACTAAAAAAGGCCCGAATTCTCTTCCTCTCCTAAATGATAGCTTTTCCGTGCCTTTAACAGCTTTTTAAGCCTAATGTGTTATTTCTGTCATATGTCAGACCATCCAGCAAAACATTACAGGTGAGAACACTGATTTATACGATGCACACAAGCTGCTACACCACTTTGTAAGCTTCTTTTTAAAGCCACTATTTCACAATGAGCAGAAGCTTTTCTGAAGTGGCTAGAGTATGCTGGTCTATTCCGGGAAAAGTTGTCAATGTAGAACACAGCAACATGTAGAAGTAATTCAAACTTCTCTTTCCATGCATTACCTTACACCTTCCAACATTTAATTTGGTCTGCCATCATGCTAGTCCAACATCTAGCTGAGCTAGAAAGAAGTGAAATCTGTTTTTGTCTGGTCTTGGAATATCTTTAAACCAGTTTATCATCTGCATCTTTTGCCTCTCTTAAAAAACAATTAAAAATCTATCCTTCTGTGGACACAATACCACCATTTTGATACAGTGAAAACCTAGTATTTATTCCTATCTCCTCCTGTGCTCCCTAGGGATTTTTGATCTATTTATTGCTCATCACATGACAATTTAGGAGGGACTACAACTAACCTGACTTTCAGATGCCTTTGAAGCAGTTATTTCAGGACCAGTCAAAGAACTCAAACCTCACAGGAGGTTTATAGGAGCTATGCACAACTCGGAATTTGAAAACACACATAGTTTGAAATTCCTTCATGTTACCTGACATTAAGCAAAAAAACACCTTGTAGTCTCTCTAATACTCGGGATCACTAGTGGCATTGTACTGATTTACTAAGACATGAACTGAAACTGTAATGAATAGCCAGCTAGAAAATAAAACATTTCTATGCAATCTCAGCCACCTCACTTTAGAGATTTTTCCTTATGGGTATGGCAAGAATTTTTTTAGATGTCTGTAAAATTATTTTTGTCCTAGTGACCTGATGTTCTTACTCATTTGCTTCATTCCCCACCTTCTGACCCATTCTCTCAACCTATCCTTGATCTGTAAGAGCATGCACCTTGCACAGTCCACTGGCATAACTGGGACTTTCTACCTTAATTAGTTCTTGGCACCTTGCTCATGCATGGCCCTGGCAGCCTACACACTTTCTAAATCACTCATTAAAGAAACAATATGCAGGAAATGAACAGCTGTTCTATTTAGAGCTGCAGTGCTGAGTAAGAGTGTTTTATTATTTTTATAATTTAAATAAAACATTCCTGTTTAAATCCCTCAGTAACTTCCCCTTCACCTCCCACAGGAATCAGAATCACATGCTTCTCAAAAACAGGATTACAGATCAGTATCTGGTCTATCATGTACTCCCTGTCTCAACCCCACTTCTGTCTCACCTCATCACCTCCTCCATGAGTTTCTGATTCATTCCTTGAATCCTACTTAGACCTTTCTGACAAAGCCAAGCTACAAGCCTCCTCATCTTCTCTGCCCAAAAATCTCTTTTCCAAATAAGCAGAAACAGGTGGTTTTTTTTTCCCTGACCCTCAAAACACCTTCTGAAGAGAACAAAGATTTCAAGATAGGGAAACTCTGTGATTCAGCCAGTAAAATTGAAATAAGATTAAGATTTAAGATTCACCTTTATCTCTTGTGCTACATCTCAGTTCTGTTTGTCCCTTATGCGTTTCTTTTTCACAGCTACAAACTGTGATAAGACAGCTCTGATTTCCATCCAGGTTTCTCTTCATTCTTCTAAGGCTCATTCCCTTCTACCCACCCAATCTTCTTTATGAACAAAGTTCTGGGATCTCCCATTCAGCCAGATAATAGGAAAAAGAAAATGTTATAAAAAGATTCATTGGCTGGAGAATGCCAGCAAGATGTGAATAAAGTATTACTTAGAGAACAGAGAAATAGCAGAGGTATCTAGAGGAAATAAAGGTCAGAGATGTAAAAACATGAATATCTGAGGGAACAGCAGATGTCATACCAGTATAACACCTGCTTTTCCTGGTTCTCATGCTCCTGTCATCATTTATTTCTGTCTTAACCAAAGTTAAATCTGTACAGAAACAGCAGTTGCCTTCTCTACAAATTCCCTTTGCTCCTTCCCTCCTGGAACTTCAGCCTGTCATCCATAACTAATGAAACAAGGAGAGGGAACAGCAAAGAATGTTATCAATAAACGAAGAAGCAGGAATTATGAGCTGGGGGTGGGGGGGAGCACTTGCACAAACTGGAATGTGGGAAGGTCTTCTCTAGGTCCAGCACCACAGTGCAGGAAGTGTTTGTTGCACAGTCGTGTACAGGAGACTTTGAGGGAATACAGTCCAACTGACGACAGAAGTGAGGAAAAGAAAGGGATCAAGGTGGTTTTGGAAAGAACAAATGAGATCCCCACTCATATGGGGCACGTAGGGAAAGCAAGGATCCTGGGCCAGGTACTAGATAGACCAAGTACCTTAGCACAGTTACTGGAGGGATGCACACACCTGTGAAGTTGTGTCCAAGGCTAGGGCTGCAGGCCTTGAGGCTCATGTGCCCAGTTGCCAGCACTTGGAAAGAGCCAGGATCCACCAGGGACAGCTACACTGAGTGTGTAAGCCAGCTGAGGGGTAAGGGTGCGTTTGTGTACACGTATATATGTGCCACTAACAGACCTTCACCCTTCGTCAGCCAAAGTTCTCCGTGGGTGAAGCTTTTGGTGCTGCCCGTGCAGGTGTGAATGCAAAATATCTCTGCCTGCATTCATTTCTGCAGTTGGCCACGCAGTATAGAAGTATGTCTGTATCAAAAAGACATGCTCAGCCTCCCTGCTGAGGGAGGCTTGACCCTGGGGACATGGAGGTGCAGCAGCCTTACTACCAGATTCAGCAGGCCCCAATACCTTCCTATTGCGAAGTACACAGTGTGCTATCCATCCTCCCATCACGTCACCAAGGGGAAAAAAAAGGAAATGTTTTAGCGGGACATCAAACATTTATCAGCATGGTGTGTGGCTCTGGGGCATACCTTCAGCCAAACCAAACACACCAGTTTTGCACTCTTAGAAAATAAAAAAAAAAAAAAAAAAAAAAACATAGGAAGGAGAGTGACAATATGTATACTGCAGAATAGATAGGGTTTATATAATAAATGAATACTGTGCACGAGAAACCAGGCAGCTTCTACTCTACACATACATAATAGCTAAAACCACAAAAGATATGCTATGGGAAAAAAAAATGTAGTCAAAACATACTATTCAGTACACATTTAAAAACTGACATAGAACAAAATATTAAGGTTCCCCACAAAGCTGTTTGCTCAGTATTTTACTCAGCACAAGACCACAGCTCTTTTATGCAGAGCTTACTCACTTAGAGCACAAATTAATGAAGCTTTTATTGGTAATAAGATACACCTGTAGAAAGATCACCATTCTCCTTTCCCTTCCCTCCTACACGCACTTTCTTGAAACATAGCCACATATGAGCAAGTGAAGAATGCATGGTAGGATTTTTTCACTGCAAAAATTAGCTCTTTTACTGCTGCCTAACTTGTGTTACAATACGTACAAACTCCAGAAATGTGCCTGTCCCTCCTCCAGCTAAGCCACATATTAGTTTTGCCTCCATATTATTAAAATCCTCAAAGCTTTTGTCACAAATACAAACAAAATGGGTCAAAAGAGGTAACCAGACAACTGCTTGAGGCATAACATCTAAAGTATGTATAAAAGCAAAATACAATGGTGCTGGTACACTTCCGAGACGGCCAAGACATTTAAAGAGGCATACTGTCAAGTCCAACATTAAATTCTTGCCCACTAAAATTTAAGGTTTCTATTAATAGATTTTGTAATGAAACTCATCACGTGGTTGGATCTAAATGCCTCTGTGCAGTGTAAGCTATCCCCTAATGTTATTAGAACTCTGCAGGCATAAAATAATAAAAATGAAAGTCTAGATTGTTACATAAAGAGAGGTTTCAATCCACTTCAAGATTAAGTGATTTTATAATTCAGTTTTAATCATGAAGTCATTAATTTTATAAAATATTTTAACTTGAACCACTTTGGTTACAACATTTTCTAAATTGCAAGAATTTCCAGAATTTAGTAGCAATACCATCACAGCCATGATAGTCAGAAAGACCAAAAGCCTGTTTATTTTTAAAGCTCTGTAAAATGATCCTATAAAGAATTCTATCTCTTCCTAAAGCTTCAATACTACTTGTGTCAAGTTCACCAACAAATAATATCTTTTGATACTCAATAGCTCTATTACATAAAACTCCATTTAAAAGAAAAATACTTTCAAGAATCAGTGGAGTTGCCTGCAACCACAAGAAAAAAAAAAAAAGGGGGAGCTTATTTATGGACAGAAAGCTCTAAGTCACCATTGAGGGAGTGTAAAAATGATGGTAAACTGAAATATCATGAGGAACAGCATAAAAAAGGTTTCAAGATCAAGTCAAGCCCAGCAAACACCCACTGGTGCAAGCTACGGAACCTGAGGGAGCTGAGGATCACAACTAGCTTTGCAATCCACTCAGAACCAAGCAGGATTGCAACCCATCACATCAAGGTTCAGTAGTTAGCACCTAGCCATTCATATTGCGTTGGTGGGATACAGGGGGAGGAGGGCTGGTTTCAAACATTTTACACAAATTATCACCTGAAAGATTGTTAAAGGAACACTAAAGATGTCTCATCATTCAAGAAGTTGAAAGAACCAGTCTAGATACCTTCTCCCTCTGTCCTTAAGATCTCAATATGTGCTGCTGTCCTTCAGCCTTCCCTTTTTCTTTCTTCCCAAAATGTTCTCCCAAGGGCAAAGCCCAAGAACTTGATGAAAGGAGCAAGCAGTAAAGCTGGGTGACTCTGCACTCTAGGACACAACAGTCTTCAAATACCTGGGTGCTATTAAGAGAAATGTTTGGTATTGGCATTTCTGAAGTTTAGCCCTGATTCTAAGTTGATGGTCCAGTAGCTGAAGCAGTAGTTACAGACAACGGTGTTAATCGCACATATCTGACAGAGATATTTCATCTAAAAACAAAAATAACGCAACTCACAATTTAGTCAGAGCATTAACGCTTATGCTTGATGAGACGTGGTGTGCCTGCACCTCATTTATAAAAGCTGTATCTTGGAAAAAAATATCTCCTACCTACAGGAACTAACAGAAGAAGGGCCCAGGTATATGATTTAACACTTGGCCCTTCACGTTAGCTAAAATTTTCCACATGTACTTGCTGCAGGGGTGGGTTGCAACATTCAGGATGATTATCACATCTTTAACAGGTTAAAATATTAGAACAATATTTCATTTGTGCCAATTTGGGGCACCAGAGCACAGTACAAAAGACCACTTTTGTTTGGGTGGTGATGACAAGCCACACAGTGTGACAATTCCACATTTCATGTTATTTAACCATACATGGACGTAAAAAAACATTTTAGAGCAACTCTATCAATTGTCATCAGCCAAATCTGTCCAAAATGTTATGTTTACAGCACATTCAATATCACTTCAGAAAAATAAACCTATATGAACAGCTTGAAAAATGGCTGTATAGTCATAATGAACATTTGGCCTAACAGTCTGTCTAAAAAACTGTGTGCTGAGAGTTACTGTCAAGTCAAATCCCCAGCATAAGAAACACCAATTGACAGATTTCAGCTCAAAAGATGTTGCCAATGATACTTTACATTACAGTCAGAGATATTTCTATAAAAAAAAAAAAATCTAATGTAACTACTGACAAAGAAATCAGTGTGATACTGCTTCACCTTTTCTGTTGCTATTTCAGGAGGGCATGAGAAACAGATTACTGTAAATGCACTCACTACACAAAATGTGTTCTTTACAAGGAAAAAAAATCACTGTTTTATTCAATAGCAATAGTATTTTCTGACCAATAACTTCATTCTCATTTACAAGCACGCCAAACTTAGCAACAAGCCTCTTCAGAAAAGCCCTGCTGGCTCAGAAAGATGCTCGTGTGGCCCAGGATGCTGCTTCCAACAGCAGCAGCTAAACAAGAAGAATACACAGCCACAGGTTTGGCTGTGCTCTGTTCTCATCACAAAACATTCAAGTGGCATTGCTAGAAATGCTTTGGAAGCTAAACCAAGATCAAAAAGTTGATCAAAAAGGTACTGTGGAGAGAGACGTGATGGCACTGTCTTAAAAGATACATCTACTTGTATTCAATTGATAAATAATATAGCCAAGACTTCGAGGGGAAGTCCAAGTATTGCCTGAAGAATAATTTCGAAATGCTGTCACCAAGTAATTGTGGTCACCAAACAGAGGCAAATTGAGGTAAACAGAAAGCCTTTATCAACAGCCAGCCTGCAAACTTAGGCGATACCAAATTTAACCTGTGGTACAACAGTTTTATTAAGTTACACGCATCTGTTAGAAGACTGACTGTTTCGAGCCAGGAAATTTGCTATCATTATCCACACTGTCATCACCAAGCCGCACTATCTAGTGTATAACACTCTATTTGAAAACCATTCAGAGATTGCTGTTAATTCAGGATAAGCTTATCTTCAGCAGTACCACATTTCAGTGGTGTGCCTGACTGGGGAGGTGTTGGACCTATATAAATTGTTGGTCTTGGTGACATTCAGAGTGTTAATCACGACCTGTAGGGATTCACTTACAGCATGATCATCAAGATCACAATAATTCCCCTCCTTGCCTTTCTTAGGCTCCTAAACCAACTGCAGCATTTTTTTCCAGGCAACTCTTTCATAGGCTCTCTAAAGGAGAACAGCCAAGTTCCTGTGGAAGCAGTTTCAGCATTCCCTTGGCTCAAAGCAGTTACCATCACACGCATTTATATATATATAACTATATGTATGGCAATATATTTAAAACAGAACCTACCTCATGATAAGATTGAATGAAAGCTTCACAGCATTCAGTTCGGTAGAATGAATATTTCTTTTATCTCTCCCACCCACTTACACAGCAGCAGGCACACTTCCAGGACACAGAATGCATGTCTCTGTTCAAGCACCTAAATGAACTCTCTCCTCTTACGATGCCCAGTCATGAGTTTGTAAAGGACAGGCAGCCTTCAGTTCTAGAAAGGAAAAGTTTACCTCACCTAAACTGGAAAATCTGCTACTTTCAAAAGAAAACTGAATATAACCCTTTGGAAGGTAATGGGCATCCATTCATCTAATACGGGAAATGAGATGCTCCTCAGTATTCAAAGGGTATAATTTAATGGCAGGCTTTAGAAACTCTTCAAAAACATTCAAAGTTGGGTATCTAAAACAACTCTAATTTCAAGAAACATGCAGCATGTGTTTTATGCTCTAACATCACAATGCTGCTAACTTACAAAAAGACTGCTAGTTTAATCACCAGTTTGTATACACGGTATCTCGTTTGAGGATAAAGCTTGGTAAGCATCAAAATATACCCAGAAGTATTTTGACTCTCAGCTCAAATACAGAGACAGTCCTGCTCTGAAGCCCACTGGAATTTCAACTATACTAATTTGATCGGTAAGCACCCAAAGACTAGCAAATACAAAGTAGAGTAACACAAGTCTTACAAACTCTCTTATATTAAATCATTTTATATTTTGTTGAAGGTAGAACCACAAACAGCTGCTGTTGTGTAACTGATGTGCCATAATTTGTTGAACTGGTAATCCCATTGTGATTACATTGCCCAGAGAAGCTGTGGATGCCCCATCCCTGGAGGTGCTCAAGGCTAGGCTAGATGGGGCTTTGTGCAGCCTGGTCTGGTGGGAGGGGTCCCTGCCCATAGCTGGGGATTGGAACTGGATGGGCTTCAAGGTCCCTTCCAACCCAAGCCATTCTACGATCCTGAGCCCCCTTTTGAATTAAAATCCAAAAAACTGGTGTATCTGTCCCTTAGTGGAAAGGGTACTGAAGGAGGGAATCCAAAACCATCAAAAAAAAAAACAGGCTTAAGGAAAAACACAATTTTGTGGGCCATTTGGATATTCTGGTAATACAGCAGTTTCAGAAGAAATGGTTAGTCCTGAAACAGAGATCATTTTTGCATGTCCAACCCACATAAAACTGTAGGTGATGCATCACAAACACATCACTTCTAAATATAAAAATTTATTCTCAGTATTTTGACCCTGAGTTATCCTAATGTTCAGACGAACAAACAAGGAATGTAACACACTGCACAAAATTTTATTTTTGCCTTTCAGTCAGTACCCAGTAAAGATTAGGCACGGTAAAAGTAGTACTGTCCTTAGAGCACCTCAAGTGAAGTATGCTGGAAATTCTCATCACCATGCCCTAGGACACAATATGAAGGGACGCATGCCTTATGCTTCAGATGGCAATCTGTGCACAAGCAGTTGAGAGTTATAAAGGAAACATACATCTATACTGTGTGTTCATGTATTTGCAATATATATTATTCAGGAAGATGTAATATGCAGGAATTTCTTCTTATGTTCCTGCCCTGATATATTTGTGCTCGGCTTACCCTAGGTGTAAGGCTGACTAAAGACATGCTGAAATGCATAGTGTGGGAGAGTTACTCATGCATGAGCTTCTTATAGTAACTAACTCCCCCACGTTGTGCACTGCATGTAGTTAGTACCTATATGGGAATTGAAAAAATTTCATGTGCAAGAAAGTAGATTTGCCTTCTGAAAACATTAAGTTTTATGATCCCTTCTTAAAACATGAGTATGTGCTACAGCATCAGGTCTGACAGTTAATGCCATTTCTGGGAAAAAAAAGAGAACAGAGTTGAGTATGTAAGAAAATGTGACATAATAAGTAAAAATGACAGAAACACTGGTATAGCATTATGCTAAGTGAGTGCCATTACTGAGGAACGATAAAATAAGTAACTTTAAATGAAGGACAAATCCTAGAATAAAATGGAGAACATACATCTTCTTCATATACCAGCTGTCTAACTGTTGGGGGTGTGGGGAAAACTGATTGACACTGAACTAAGAACTGCAGAAAAGAACAACTGTTTTCTTCTACATTTAACTTATGTCGGAAATAATAACCAGTGCTGAGGGCCTCCTCCAGTTTGATGCAGTAAGTGAATACATTTTTCTCCTCAGTCACTGATTACACCTGACTTTTCTAGGTCCTTCTTGCTCAAAAACATACAAGTGAGAACAAAACAGTGGGGAACAAAAAGAAGGGTTCTTACTTCGAACTTTGAAAGAAGCGTTAAGGGACAACTCTCCTGTTCATGTCTAAATCAAGTAAGGTATTAATGAAAGAAGCTTCTCATTACTCGGCTGTTGACAAAGACCAGTGAGATTGGCTACCACTAAATATTCATAAATACACAGTGTAACTGTTTTAGTGCCAAATTCTGCTTAGCAATTCTGCATCACTTAAATGTGAAGTGTGCACACCCTTTTCAAACATCACCTATTAGAAATGAATTCAACACTAATTCTTACTACGTGTAACCCGAAAAGGCAGAGTAACACACTTGAAATCCCATGAAGGATATCAGAATGAGAATCATAAGCTGCTACCTCTAAGCTGAAGCCCCAGTCAAGCACATTAGCAAAAATACAAAGTGAGGCATGGCATCTTAGGCTATCATGGAACTATATTTTCAACAAAATAAATTCTGAACCAATACCTTCAAGCAATACATTTAGAAACAAAATTGAGCACTAAAGCATGTAACATGTTTATGGAGAGAATACAACTTCAAGTGAAGCCTGCGAGTCTGTGCTAGGATTCAAAGTTTTCAGAAATTCACAGTTTTCCCACCTTGACTTTCAAACTTGAGGAAAAAGACTTGCTTCAGTGTATTGGTGTTTTGCCATTGTGTTTGTTCCTGCCATAATGCAAATAAACAGTACATGCTAGCACTAATAAAACAAAGATGATGAAGGTGACACAGGAAGGAAAGTTTTACATTCATTACAATATTACAAGTATATTTGATACCAACATTAAAACGCAACTATATTGCCATAAATCCAAATTCACTTAAAAGCTTGACTGTCTTCCCAGTACTTAAGTAACCACAAACTTGTAATATCCCTCACCGCACCATATTATTTATTTTACCAACCTCAAAATCATTATTTATCTTCAAGGAGCAGATAATCTGGAGCTATGAAAATAAAAGCCATATCAGACTTATGAGTTTTAAACCAGGAGGTTTCTGGTCTTGAATGGGTCTTGTATGAGAAAGAAAGAGAATGCTGGCTTTTATTCCCCATGAACAAAGAAGAGCTATCATTGACAGTATCAGGTTAAACTGCCTCCTCCTAAGCAATACCTACAGCCAGAACACAGTAGGCTGCCTCTGAAATGCAGTGTGATGTTACACACCAGAAGTACCAGATTACGGCCATTAAGATGTGCCAGCAAGACAGAATATTCTGCTTTAAGGATAAAAAGCCAGCAAGATCAAGCCCAGAAGATCTACTCAGCAACCTCTGACACCTTTGGATCTCGCTCAGGGTAAAATAGGTTTGTACAAACACTGGATTGGCAAGACACAGCATAATTTCAGAAAGATTTTTCACTACATATAGCCATCATCAGATCAAAAGTAAACAGTTCTTTAAGAAGGTAACAAGTTAACCTTATGGTATGATCGAATACTTAGAAGGCTTAGTAGTAGGATATTTTGAGTTAGTAGTATGAAATCCCATTTCTATGTCTTCAGTCAAGCACAGGTATAACTAGCAGTGACTCCATCTGCTTCGGCAGCCAAGAAGCTATTTATTTCAGCCTAATGCCCACTAAAAAACAGTAATTTCAGAATGCACAATCACAACAGAAGTTTTCAATGCCAAATATAGCAACATTATTCATGCCCTGCAAGAGCAACAAAATGACTGCTAGCATTGAACAGAAGCAGAAACACGGGCATAGAAGCAACAAGAAAAACAGAAAAATTAAGTATGTCACCTGTTATGTAACTACTTTTAAACTTACCAAAAAATCTAAGCTGAATCTCAGAAGGTAGTGGAAGTAAAATCTACCTTGTCTTCAGGATCTGTGGTTAGAAAACATAAGCTCTGTTTTTCTAAGCTTATGTTTGTTCAATTCTAATTGAAGTTTTAGCTTTTGGCACAGCTGAATAGAAAAACTGATTAGCTCTACTTGTGTGGGATGGGCAAAAGCCTTCATGCTAGATATTGGTTGATTTAAAAAAATAATCAGAACAAGCTAAAAATTCCTGCATGACAGGCCATTGGCAAGGTACAGGATTGAGCAGGAAAGAATAATTTATTCTGAAGGCTAGCCAAAAAAAAAAATCTGACAAACGGAACACTAATTGGACTACATGTTTTACATTTAAGAACAAATCTACCTCTGTTTATGTAAATCACACTAAAGTATCAGAGAGAGGCTGGTACAGAGGTGGCTGACAGCATTAATTTTTAGGCTGAGTAGACCATCTATATTATTGTATTACATGAGGTTTGGTTGTTAAGCCCATTAAAGTCAACAGACTTCATTTATTTCAACGGTCTTTCAACGTGAACCAGAATTTAAACAGTACGACTTTATAGGCACAGGGTCTGAAAAACTTCTGGTTTGCAGAAGAGATTTCCCTCAGAGTTGAACCACACTGGCAAACTAAATGATTCTGTGGATTACACCTCTGTGGTTGTAGAAAATATACTCACTCTTACCTGCACGTTTTCTTCTGTAACTTGGATTTCAGCAGTGTAAATATAATCAATAAGCATCCTGAGGGTCCAACCATCAACTTCCTTTATTCGAACTCTCTTTGCTCGGCTTTCACTCATCTCACCTACAAATACAGTTTGGTAGTCAAACAAATTAGGTAGAAACACAGGTCAAATTTAATAGCTTAATAGTAATTACTCCTGCCTACAACAGAAATGCTTGTGTATCATCAGTTGTAACAATAAAGCAACTTTAAGAATTCAGTTTTCCCTCCCTTCCTCTCTCCAAAGAGAAACGAAGTCTGCTGTTACCATCATGTGAATGCTACCTGGGTTAAGGCTTTTACTACTGCTAACCTATTTTTACCAGTATACAATATCAGTAAAATGTTGTTTTCAAACCTAAGTAAGACCCTTCGATTCAAACACATACAAAAACATTTTGCTGGCAAAGCAATCTATTATATACACTTGCTTTATTAACTTCTTAATTGAAGGAGCATACCAAATGCAGTCTGGGGTCATTTTACTTAAAAAAGAAAAATTCTATCCCCACAGAAAAATTAACATACGTACTTGGGTTGCCTACTTATTATTCCTTCTGCTATAGATCTGATTTAAGAATTAAAACTCAAACTAAGATAAAATGGAAAGCAAGGGAAAACTTGTTAGATCTTGTTTTGTGGAGGCTGACATGCTGGCTGTATGCCATTGCTGATCTTCATAGAAAGTCCTGCAAATAGCTTCCACCTTCTAAAATATGATGTTTCTCAAAATGCAACATTTTGTTTGCATCCAAAGTAATTGCCTAAGGATACATTTTGAAGAAAGGACTATACCTTCTCTGTGGGTACCAACCACACATCTGGGCATCTCAGACCTTTAACCCTTTATTGCACCAAATTGCACTGAGAAGTGAAATATGAACTACGCTGGTGACGTTGATAGATATACATAAACTCTCACTTTGGAAAAGTATATCCCTAACTCTGGATATATCCATTTGTTCTTCTACATTGGATAAGTTTTTATTTTTTTCCCCATAACATCTAGATAAAAGGGAATTGATGAGTGATTTAACCTACACAACCACAGAGCAGACAGTGGGGAAAAGAACCATAAGATGCTTATCACTGCTGATACTTCTTGAGGAAGTACACACGTTTTCATTGTTTCTTACCCTATGTCCTCTAGGATGGATGACAGGCAGTGCACTTTACCCAGAGTATCACTAAGAAATCTGTTACTGTTATTCATGATGTTTTTTGAGCTCAAGGCTAAGGAATTTATTTTAAACCAACTAAAGTTGGTAGGCAGTGCAGAAGACCACCTACAGCAATGTACTACTATTTAATGTCAGCACCAGTTTCTAGCATTCTGGAAAGCCCTGATAATGAACCACAAGAAAAAGAGCAAAATCCAGCTCCTATATACTTCTTCCACCCCCCTCTTCTGAAACATTTCCCTACACCTGTGAAAGATGATAGTAGCGTGTTCTTTGCAGGACCCTGGGTTCCAAGTTTAAACTTCTTTGACAAAGATTAAGCCTATTGATCTTCAGAGCATGCATGCAGCAAGTTATTTGTTATGCAAGCTGCTGTGGAGGTGGTCCCTTGGGAAAATCATGTGTGTGGGAGAGCAGAGTTGGATATTCTGCAAGCACATTGGTTTTGTTTTCAGATTTTGTGTAAAGGTTTCTGAAACGATGGATAGGCATCTTCTCAGTTTAACAATACTACCCAGTACCTACAAGAAAAAAGGAGGCTTCTACTTTGCATGCTAAAAGGAGATGCAGTCTTACTACGATGCTGAGAATGAGTCCTCATGATCCAGACTTGGTTTGACAGACCATATGCAGAAAACCATCAACTCACTTCCTAGGCATTCTCAGTCTAGAATTCAGCCTTCTGAAGCACTCGTGTCACAGACAGCTGCTCCATAATACCCTCACAGAGTTGTTAGTGACATGGAAAGGACAGTGCTGAGCTGCTCCAACCTCCCAAACAGGAGCAGCAGAGCAATTGGGGAGCTCAAGTTACTAAAGGCTAACTAAAATCTAATATGGTTAGCTCACAACAGTAATGTAAGGAAGGTGTGGGGTTTTGTTTTGGTTTTGTTTGTTTTAGTTAAAAAAACAACAATTGTACATTTGGAGAACACAAACAAAAACAGCAGGTAAGCGCCTAAGAATAGATAATTCTCTCTACACATAGGCTGTGGCAAAAACGGAAAATAAAGTCAGGTCACCCACTGAAGTGCCCCTTCACTGATGTTTCATAATTCTTTCCTCTAATCATTTAGGCATATTTGATTCAGGATCATGATAAATATTTCTGAAGAATTTCACTGAAGAATTCACAAATAACTATTCCTGATAACATACACCTGGATGGTTAATTTTTCTTCCCCATTTGCCCTTACTTACAAGATAAGTGTTACTAACTTACTAAATTTTGTAACTTTAAAAGGCAGTAACTTTTTCTTCTGGATATTTAATTGGGTTAGTTCTATTAGAAGTGCAAACAGGGAAAAAAGAAGTCAGAGGTTTTGAGCGCAGTTAATGCTAAACCCTACGCTGAACAGCCATGAGTACCTAATGACTCAGAGAAAGATGGAAGTAACCTGCAAATATGTGCCTAAATATAAACTTCTAATTCCTAGTCAAGAACAAGTAACCCTGTAGCTGGTTAAGGGATCAAATGTACTTATTTGAACTTCCAGGTTACTGGATCAGAATACCTGAGAAGCGTGAATCGTAGAATTCACAGAGATAATTATCAGGATTATTTTTGTGAAGAACAGCTGAAATATACTGACAAGACACTTGGTCCTTGCTGAGAACAGCATGTAACGGTAGTATAAAATCTGTGGATAAGTTCTGAAGCCACACATGAACTCTATTTAAACTCCCACTGATGTGGTTCACCAACTATACAAACACTGCCCCAGATGCGTGGGTTAGAACGTCCCTACCCTTTCCTCAAGTGAGCATTCCCACCTCCCACTCCACAGGGGGTCAATGAAGACCTATGTCTGAAAACATAAAACAAGCAAAACTTCAAGAGGGAGTGAAGTAAGGGAAGAAACCATGATTTCAGTGATTCCGCTTGGAGAGAGGCCATGGACACTGCTGCGCTGGCAGCAGAAATGCACTCAGAAACAAGCAGAAATGTCTTAACCAGGCCGCTGTATGCCATGGAAAGCAGGAAACAAACCTGTACTATGAGTAAAGAATATTTTCAATGTGACAGTCGACAATAATTAATCTTTAATGCAGAACTAATTTAAGAGGCTTGTGTTTCTCCATTACTTGGGTGATGAACTGTAAATCTGTTTTCATTTTAAATTTAAAGAAATCAGTGAAGTTAAGAAGGAATGTGTTAGTCACCTGGAATATCTGTCTCAACTATATACAAAAACTTGAAGAACTATTAGAAGAACAGCTACTTAAGTGGAAGCTTTGTGATGTTTTATACACAACCTGAAAGCGTTTCTTTCTGCTCGTAGTGACTCCTCTCCCAGCTTTGGTTGTTTCATAACATTTGTGTACAGAATCAAAACTATCCTGAACTCTATACTTATTCAGTTTCAGTAAAGTGCTTGCTAATAATCAGCTGTTTCCCCAGGACACAACAGTATTTCAAATTATATCAGTCTTCCAGTTACATACAATTAGGGTTATTAAAACTCCATTTTGCTTGCATACTAGCATGCCAAGAGTCACGTTTTTTTACTCCATTTGACCTGGTGCTCTGAAGTAATACATTGCAGAGAACTCTTTTAATTTCAAACAGGCAACATTAAGGACCAAACCAGCACAAGATTTGAGAAGGAAGAGAGAAAACTTTCAAAATTAATTTTAACAAGCATTTAGTAGCATTCTGTCTTTGACTTCAAGTTTTACATGATCTCAATGTGATTTATAACCGTCACGGACTTAAACCCACAGTACAGGAATTCAGCTGTAGGGTACTATGAATCCAACTCTATTTTAGCTTAGCAAGCCTTCTGGCATTCCTATTGTAGCAACAACTCAATCAGCACGGAGCAAGCAGAGGCAGAATCAAGCCTGCACGGAAAAGTTGTGGCAATGATGCAGAGTACATCTGTCACAGAGAATTATCCTAAGTGGACTGAAACATGCACTCCAGCTACAGGCAGCCAAAGCCACAGAAAGCTTTCTTATCTACTAACAGCCTAGAATACTCATGAACTGAAGAACGCAGCAATGGTAGTTGTTAAAGGACATAATTTACTTCAGAATTCACATGAAAGTTGTTTTAATCTTCTTTTGTACAGGTAAAATGATTAGTCTTCAAGAGTATAACAACTCTACTATTTCCAGCTTACTTAAGTTACTCAAATTAGTTTAAATAAAGGACGCTTTAAAAATTATTTGCCATGCTACCAGAGGTTTAATTGCCACTATGTCCTCAGATTGCAAATAAATTCATATAAAGTTCCTATTATCTTAACTAAAAATAAAATGAGATCCTAAAAGGCAAAAGTTATTTAATTTTGTGCATTATACAATTGGATTGGATTAAAACATAGTAAATATTGAAACATTTGGTACCTGTAAACATGGCATGGAAGTAGGGACTGCAGGCGGCTAGCACAACTCTATGCGCTGCAATTTCCATGTCTTCAGCTACTATCGTCACATCACACAGCAAGTTTTGACTATTTAGAAATATCAGAGAAAGTAATTTCACATATGCGAACCATAGTAGGAAAGCACAAAATAACACGATTTCTCCCTCCATGCCCTCAAAAAGAGGCAGGCAATGTTGATGAAGCATTGTTTTTAGATGTGCTATAAAACCTCATGGCGATTACTCAATAGGATTACAGATGGTGCTTGGGTACACAGAACTTTACAAAAGCAAACAACTGAATTGTGATTTCTTCCAAAGATATTATGTTTTCTGCACTGAATAACAGAAATTCATATCAGCCCAATTTATAAGCCTTCTCCCTTGAAGTCTGGGCTTCTTTGGATACCTGTAAACAATTTGACATACAAAAACTAAAACATTGAGGTAAAAAATAAGACTTTACCGATAACACATAATCCAAACTTTAGTTTTGATGCCTATGTCACATTACACTGGAAGCTCATGCCTACTTAATTGTTCAAAATCAGTACCCAATCATCTCTATATTTACCACTTTCCATGCATTTTTCAGACATAGTTCTTGTATACAATAGCAATTATTTTTTTACTCAACCTAGTTTAGAATGTATTGTGTTTAATTTCTTGTCTTGCCTGACTCTACCTCCATTACATCCATTTGCTTTCTTGTCCTTTACAATCACAATCTGCATCTCCTCTCTCTTCTGTTGCAATAAAGTAGTATCTCATTGAGAGCCATTCCCAGCACAGATATTTCCAACACAGTTTACAACTATCGGATATACCTCTTCCAGTTAAATCCACCACCAAGTGTACTCTTCTTTATCTGATTTTCTTGATGGAATGACAAAAAACACCAAAAGCCTGAAACTCCCCAGCATCTAAACAGTCTAAGTCAAAGACACCTTTTCTTCCCTTCCTATTCCAGCAGTCTCTCACTACAAGTAGCATATAACTGACAAAACTCAGAGCTAGAGCAACAAGTAATCAAGGATGGGGGAGACAAGTACATTTTAACAGCTCATATTATTAGGGACAGGGTTAGAGCTGTGTGTCAGTCCAGCAGTCCTTATTCTCAGTACTTTTGAAAACAAAACTTTTTACCTTTCCTGAACATAAATCGCAACCAGAAGGCAGACTTTCTCGTGGTCTGCAATTACTACACAGAGTAGCAGCACAGATGGGGTGAGGAGTTGCATTTTTCCTCTTACAGAGAATTAGAGCTGTCAGCCAAACTGCTCAGATATTGACCTTGGTCCCAAGAAAACACCATAGCTACCCAGCCACTGCAACCATCCAATTTCTTTAAGCACAGCCTCAAGAAAGAAGGCCTAGTGCAGGTTACACACCAAAAATTCTGGCAGCCACAACTAGCCTTTGGGGTCATACAGTAAACCAAGCACCAGCTAAATATATATATATTTTTTTCCTCTTTCAGCTCACAATGCCTACAGCAATCATCTAAGCCTCCTAAGTTTAGTGTGCAGTATGGTTATTATAAAAAAAAAAAAAAAAAAAAAAAAGTCATATAATGTAAGGTAATGGCCATATCCAGATGAACCAGAGGAGCTTGAGAGAAATCATTACATTTATTATACAAAAATTGACACTGAAAGCTACAAATAAGAGGTCATTAGTTACCAAAGCCAAATTACCAATTTTTTGAGATTCTTGCACTTATCCTGACAACAACAAGAAAAGGTTTTATCCTTAGCTGCACAGAAATACCAAAGCTATCTGTGAAGCCAGAAGCAACAGAATTACATCAGTGCAAAACTGCAGCCAGTTAACAACATTGTACAATATAGACAAAGCAACTTAGGGGTAGTCCAGATTCATCCCTAGCTTGGAACTGCATTAGATGAACATGCAATTAGGTGAACATGAACATTGCGTGAACACTACTACAAGCTGGCAAGCAACATAAACCACTAAACAAAGAAACAAGCTATGAACTTAGTTCACGTGCTCCAGTGCAAGCATCCTGTGGCTCCAACACCAACTCAGCACATCCATTTCACCAGGACACACTAACTTATTTTAGAAAAGCTTTCCTTTTGAAGCAATATTATAACAAGTTTCTTGTATAGACTAACCAAACAATCATAGCTATGGTGCTACACCATAGATGAAAAGAGAAAATGAGAAATGGAAAAAAATAAGAATAGATTTTAAAATAACTACTGTTTACTAACTTGCTGGTTATTCTGGTTTATATGGAGGAAGGTCGTTACAAACATCTTCAAAAGATTTTGTTCAAGTCTTGTTTGTAAGAATGAGAATTTAAATAAACATAGGCAAGGTCAGATACTATTGTCATAAAAGCAAGTTATAATGAAGAGTGAAGATAGACATTAGAGGTTAATTTCTTCGTGTGTCAAGAACTAATTAGCTATCCTAATGATCCCTCTGACTCAGTGCTGAGGTGATGGTGAGTAATGAAATGACAAAAATTACCAAGGACAAAATTATTCAAGTTTGTCAAAATTTGAAGGCACAGAAAAATCCTCTTAAGGGCAAATAGAACTGGGTAACTTGGCAGCAGCCAAAAAAAAAATAATAGGAACTCATCGACTTGAACATTCCAAACACAACACATTTCAGACACTTGAGCAGATGATTTGTTCACTAGTTATCTACTTTCTGGAGAGTACACTTCCAGCAAATACCTTCTTGTGCTACACTAATGAAAAGAACTGAGATAGAATCCACTATAAGTAGTGGATCAAAATCAAAAATATCATTTACTTGATTAATGCAAGGTCTTCATTTAGAGCAATGAAGTCTGAAACATACCTAAAATATTTCAGCTGATTATTTCAAATTGAAATACATGCAAAAATTAATGTTTATAATCTCATCTAATTAGCACTTACCATTTTAAAAGCCATGCTAAGCTTAAACAGTAAACATCGCTGCATCAACTACCTTATTTAATAAGAACTACAGTTAAGGTTTGCATGGCACTGCTCCTGTTCAAACTTCAACTATTTATATATGTAGGAAAATTGCTCAAATTGCTTCTACTGCAATCCCAATTGAAGTAACCATGGAAATGAAAGTATATTCTGAAAATAATCCATGCCCTTCAACAATGCACTCTGCTGGAAGACCATGCATATTTTACTTGCAAGGTGACAAAATGCAGGTAACATTTGTCCCTGCTCAAATTGCCGTGTGCTAAGATTCATTCTCAGAAATTGGTCTTCGTTTAAACTCTTACTCATCGTTAGGAAGTCAGGGGCCAGTGACTCTAGCTAGGCTCTATTGCGCTCCTCAGGACAGTGAATGTGGTTTCTGGGATCCTTGGAAAAGCCAAGAATGCCTAAGTAAAGTGAAGCAACAAACAACGGTGTTTCCAGCATAATTAGGCTGTAACATACTAGAAAAACAGCCTCTGCTTTTATCCCATTATCCTTAACTATGGAAGTCTTGGAGGTGGCTTCAAATCATTTATAGCCAATGTGTGATTTTCTCCAATCTTCCAGTACTGTCACAGATAGATAAATACATTGATCGTATCCCAGTATCTACCACAGTATTA
Source organism: Aythya ferina (assembly GCF_964211825.1). Classification (NCBI taxonomy): domain Eukaryota; kingdom Metazoa; phylum Chordata; class Aves; order Anseriformes; family Anatidae; genus Aythya; species Aythya ferina. Next base: position 49,500,777 of record NC_140300.1, on the reverse strand, counting down.
AAGACTTACCCATACAGATCAAAGATCTGAAGATCAAAGGCAGTGGCACACTTTAATACGGTATCAGTTACTGCCGTTGTCTAAGGTGAAGCCTCTCCAACTGTTAATGTCATATGGGAAATAACAATCGGCTACAGGATTTTAACACCCTCTGCTATTGTCTATGCTGCAGAAACATTTTATTTATTTAATTTCTCTATTGTTGCTGTTAGCTATAAAGCTGAACTGTCAGTGATAGTTGCGAGTCCTAATTACCAGAGCTCAGTTGTGAGCTCTAATTACCAGCTGTCACAGTTTTCAACACCATCTCACCTACTCATATGTAGAAAATAAATCAATATGGGTGCTAAGAACAGCGTTAGCACCAGTCCTCCGGTTTTGCTGAAATTGATGGTGGTATCACTCATGGTCTTATAAAACTTATCAAGTGACTTCCAACATTTGACTTGGGAGTTCATAAATTGTTCCTATGGAAGCATGCAAAAGAAAGATACTTAAGCAAAGAAAGCCTACTGTCAGTTAGCTTTACATTGGTTAGACTGTGACCTACGTCTCTGGATTAGAAAATTTTAACATTTTTCTAGCTCGTAGACCTTTACAAAAGTCAACAACAGACATGAAGAGCCTTGGCCTCAATTCATAAAGTCACTTCAAATCTACCTGCGATCAGCTACTTAAAAGACAGGATCAGTAGGTGTAACTCCTTAAATACATCCTCTATGCATTTTTCAAGCCTCAGAAACCCAGTTCGATTAACCTACGAAAAGCAGAAACATACTGTACCCATTACAGCTATTATCATGTGACTATCATTCATCTGTCACTTCATTGTATATCTAATCTTCCCCATCAGCTACTCTTCTGAAATTGCTCGTTCCATTTTTAGAACTTAATAAATGTAATTGAAACTAAAGCTGTATTACAGACTCCAGGCAGGTGTATACAGTGAAGTAATACCTTCTTAATTCATTCATAACTTTAAAAGCTTTCTTCATGTGCCACGGATTCACTGTAACAGGACAGTGAATTTCAGTGTTATCATCTTTCAGATCCAAGGGCTTCTGATGGCAAAGTTTGGTGCATCTGAAAGAAAAAAATAAAAAGTAAAAAGGTTAATACTTCTTTCTACACCCCCATATCATCACTCTGGTTTTGCCACCTTTATTTTTGGAAGGGAGTGAATGGGACTTACAGCTCAGCTTATTCTTTACTCCAGGTAATTTTAGTTTCCCTTTTACCAGCAGCATATGGTAGGAGGAGAAGTAGGTAGAATTCCCTAGGAGCAACGAGTTGGTGACCAACACTAGCGAGTTTGACAGAGGCAGTCAGAGCTAACAATAAGCTGCATTACAGAAAACACAAACAATGCCCTAGAATAAAATATACTCTGAAACAAGGGGAGAAGCAGTAGCAGCTCTGCAACTACTAGCCTAGTGCCAGTACAGACGGATGGCAGAACACATCACCCATCACCTCAGTCTCTCAACACCTTCACCGCCTGCCAAAACAGAGCACAGCTCTGCCCTTCCATCAGGACCTTGCTTACAGGTTCATGCAGCTTCCAGGTCATCTCCTCTGACAGGAAGGCCACATGACGACTCCTTTAATTCTTTGGGCTTTCCCTAGCAGCAGCATGAAACATAAATGAAAGTGACAAAAATTGGTTGGTTTTGCTTATCCACTCAAATCTACTGAAAAGCAAAAGTGACCAATCTTAGATTTTCTCACTCTCAAAAACCCACACAAAATAGCGAGAGAAAAACTGAGCAGTGTGAAGAATCGTTAGCTCCATCCACAATGAACTCTTTATATGAGAAACGCCTCAGTTCTACAGGCAGTTCGTTCTGTAGCAAAATGGTTACGTATACCTCTCAGTCACTACCACTGTCTAAGCAGCAAGTGGATTCTTCAAGCCAAGCCAATGAGTTCCGCATTCACAACCACAACACTACCTTTACCAGATAAAAATTTTGTTCTACTTGGAAAATCCTTAGCATCAGTGATGCATTCACCTATACTGACAGAACTCCATTCCTGAACCTCCAAACTAGAAATAAGCAAAATATACTGGGCGCTAAAGTCCCTTGGTAGGGCAACTGACCCTGGAACATCAGAGATCTGATGTGAAATAAAAACCCAACTTGTTCGCTTGCTTGGAGTAAGAATAGTCCAACTGAGCATACAGATAGGCTCCCAGAAACCCAACCTCCCTTCCACCATACCTGAAACTTTTTACTTGGGCACATCTAAGGAAGCTTTACAGAAAACTTCACGGATAATTGATTTAAGATTTTCACTTGTACCCCTGTATGCGGTGCTCTGCAACAGCTTGTAAAGCAAAGTCGCGGGCTCTAATTCTCATCATCCCAAACCTAGCTACTAATTTTGGACCAAAAGAGCACCAAAGCGCATCAGGCAGTAACAGACAGCTACCAAGTGAGGCCCATCTGCGGGGCTCCAGCTGGCAGTGGCTGCACTGCACCACGAGGCCGGTAAGAATTAAGTCTGAAGCTCATGGACGCGACAGGACTCGGGACTGCGAAGAGCCCAGCAACAGGGAGCAGCTCTGCATCGCTCGGGAAAAAGAAATCAGGGGAGACGCTACAGCACGCACACACATGTTGCTGTGCGGAGCATCCATCCCATCTAACGCACTTCTTCAGGCAGAGCATTGACGGAATTCACCCCAAAACCGACAGGGAGGACGGGTGACATCAGGAGGCATCCACACCCCGCCGGCTGCCCGCGACCTGCTTTAATTAACGCAGCCAGACACCAAGCCCCCCGCGGCGGCGCCGAGCGAGCCGGGAGGGCCGGGGCCGTCCCCGCAGAGCCCTGCGACAGCCCCGGAGCCCTCCGCCCAGCCGGGGACGGGGCTTTAGGGGCGGCGGGGCCGGGGGCAGCCCCTCCACACCGGCACCCGGGGCCGGCGGCTGGCCCGGGGCAATGCGGCGGGGAGCGGGCAGGGGCGGGATGCGGTGCGCCGCTGCCTCCGAAGGGGAAAAAAGGGGAAAAAGGGGGAAAAAAGGAAAACAAAAATAAAAAAGAGAAAAAAAAAAAAAAAAAGAGAGAGAGAGAGAGAGAGATAAATGAAAGAAAAAAGAAAAAGGGGAGGGGAGGAAAAAAGGAAAAAAAATAAAAAGGGAAAAGGGGGGGTAGGGGAGGGGTGAGGAAAGGGGGGAAAAAGGGGGGAAAAGGGAAAAAATAAAATCCGGCCGCTGCACGCCGTGAAGCTCCCGGGGCGCCGCGATGCCCGCAGCCTCCAGCCCCCTCCCCGCGCCCCCCGCCCCGTCCCGCACTCACACGGGCGGCAGCAGCATCTCCATGGCGGCTCGTCCCGGGCTGGCTGCGGCTGCGGCGGGCGGCCGCCAGCACCATGCCAGCCGCTGCCCGGCCCGGCCCCTGTCCCCGTTCCTGCTCCTGCCCCTGTCCCGGCACCGGGTGCAGCCGGCGGAGCCCCGCTGCCTGCGGCCCGCCGGGAGCCGCCGGCGCTGCCGCTTCCGGGGCCGCCACACGGCGCCTGCGTGCTACAGGGGGAGGAGGAGGAGGAGGAGGAAGGGCAGGAGGAGGGGCTGGTGGTGCCGGCCACTTGCCCTCAGTCCTGTGGAGGAGGTCGCTGCGCTTCAGCTTCTGTGAGGTGCTGCTCAGCCCTCAGGGGAAAGCTGCGTGCTGCCCCAGTGCTCCATTTCTGGCAGCGAGAGGAGCTTGAGGGCAGTGCGTTTCAAGCAAAGCAGAAAATGGCAGGTGCTTTCTGGGCGAAGGATGTTGCATGTGAATACCTGAAGTCTTCGCCAACGTGTCTAATGAAATCACGCTACTAAAACTAAACGCATTTTAATTTTTTTGCTTAATGTGTGCAAATCTCCAGTAATATTCCCCTCTAGGAAAAGGCAGCTTTAGTTTCCTCCTCAAGTTCTCTCAGTTGATGTTCAATTTGGGAACGCTTCAGAAAATTTTGAATGGGGTTCCACTGGAGACTTTTCTAAATGAAATTATCACAGCGCCTGTTTTTTTTTTTATGAAGTCTGTGCTTCGCATCCGCTGAATTAGTCTGTTCTCAATAAACAATCAGGTTTCACTCTGGGTTGTACTGGAGAAGACGAGCTACTGGTTAAAGATTTCAAAGAAACACCAAAACCTGCTTGCGTGGCAGTCTGCCGCACAGGGACTGGCCTGCAAAAAAGCATTCTCAAATGAAGCTTTAAAAGTATTCCTCTCAGACTGCTCCACGGCGCATGGTATAGATGGTTGAGGTCTGAGTGCATCAGCAGGTCTGGCCATGGTGGGTTGGGTAGTGCTGATCACTGTCACGTCATCTCTTCAGGATTCTTCATCGCAGGGTAAACTTGTGCACTGTTATTTCACGAGGCAAGTGTCCTGTGACCTATCTTACCAGTAATAGACTGCACTGTGGTGAAGGATCCCCATTAGACTATGAAGTCATTGTGAACTTCTCTGGAACCTAACGAGGAAACATTTCTGTACATTACTTGCACAAGCACATAGGCAACTACAGATTCTGCCACTTGTTAACACAGCAGAACTATTCAGTAGTATTCATTCTTAAGCGAACATAAAGCATTTCCAAACTGATTTTTGTCATCTTCTTGCAGAGTTCTTTGGCTTTTGAGCCAAATGTTTTATGTGAGCTGAAGCTACCTTTGATGCAGAACATCAAAAAGAAACAAAAATAGGACAGGGATCTATTTTTTCCTAAACTTTGTCTTTGTACTTCAGTAATCTTGAAAGGAATCATACACAGCTGTAACAGAAATGATAGTATCCAAAATACATTATGTGGTTATGGCAAAACAACTGAGATACCTAACCGTGAGAAAAGACATTTGAATACAATATTTGGATTTTTATGGGATTACACCTGATCCAATCCCCCTTCTGCTCTGAAAAGAACTTTTAGAGAAAAAAAAATATATTAATAAAAAAATATATTTAAATATAAGCAGGAGTGTATGTGTAGTTTAGAAAGGAAATAATCTAAGTTTCTTGACTATCATAAAAACAGCTGCCATTTTTGTTTATGCAGCAGCAATTCAAATCACTGCATTTACTGAGAAAATTCACTGCTGTGGCTATGTCTGCCCCTGTAACAACAGTTGCACCCTTCCCACTTGTTTTACAGTACAATGCTAAGGAATGCTGCCAATGCTTAGTAATAACTGCACACTTCTTCAAATACATTGACACTGGAAGTGCTTTACTGATAAAGAAATACAGATGCTACACATCAGCAAAGTACATCCACTGAAAATGAAGCTATGCTTACAAAGCTCTGCTTTCTAGCAAGATAGTTCCACAAGTTACAGACACCTACAAATGAGAAGCAGTCTTGGTAAAAGTCGAAATATCTGCACATACATATGCCATCCTATCAGCATTTTTAAGGGATCACATGCCATGCTGGCATGGTCATGCTAGAAGAAATCTCTGTTAGGTTTAGTCACAGAGAACACTGAAATAAGCCCTTAGTAGTATTTTTAATTGACAAACCCAGGTTAAGAAGACCTTTTCCAAAAAGGGACTGTATATGTATGTAAGAACATTTTTAAGATATTAGAAGTCACAACTCCTAACACTTTTGGCAGAATACTTGTGAGAAGATACATGATGGAAAATGCTACTAAGGCTGGGATTCATTTAGTGAAAAAGGAAGAGAAAAGAAAAGGGCTAGAACTGGCTTAAATACCTGTCTGAATTGCTTCTGTTGCAAACGGGGAAAAAAAAAAAAAAAAAAAAAAAAAAAAAACACCACAGGCCCATCCTCACTTCCTTATCTGCTGGGTTGTTCACTACATTTGTATCTTACTGAATTTAGTTGTAGGTAATTTCTATATAAAAATTAAAATAAATTGTTTTTAAACCAAAAATCTTTCAGGGTACATATCTTTTTTCTTTTTTTTTTTCTTTTTTTTCTTTTTTCCCTGTGCTTTTCACCTGCAGTAAGATTACCATCCTGCAGCAGAATTCTCTATAAGCAAGAGCCCTGAATCTATATAGATCCACCAGGATTTATGTGCAATTCATGACAGGACTTGAGGTCAACACAGACATCACCCATTACCGCATTCTTTTGTCTAAGATCCTAGCACTAACATCGCCATTAAATAATCTTACTCTTACTCTAGTATAAGAGATGATTTTCCAGAAGAATGCAATATTTAACATTTCAGAGGAACACTGAAATAAAGACATGAATGCACTTGAGAAGTTTTACGCTGGAAAGTAATGTGAAAATGAAAAGCAAGAAAGTGCATGCAGCAGACAGAGCAAGGCACCAGATTGCAGAAGAATATGTATCGGAGAGTAGGCAGAGAGAGAAAAAGTAAAATGTGTCAGCTGGAAATGTGAAATAAGGAATAGCAAAGCAGCTGCTATCAAAAATAAACTGTACTGTGACCAGTCAGTTAAATATGATTAAATGTGGATAAAAATATTTAGTCTTTTCTCACATTATTCTTTCATGTAAGCAATTGCAGGAGCACCAAAAATGATGCATACTGAATGAAAACAGGTGAAGAATAATATTTATTCTGTAAAGTTCATGGATCTTATAACTATGATGAAAATTAGTAACTACAAACTGGCTTTTCAGTTTTTAAAACCAGCCATGGTGTAATTCCCCAGAAGACTTGATATAACACATGTTCTAGTAAACACTCTTTAAGTACTCCAGCCCTAGTTTTGGAAAAGAGCAAACAGTAAGAAGCTTCTGAGTTCTACACAATGGAGAAGTTAGGCATTTGTGGTCAGTGCTGAACAGTACAGTGTTCTTGGTAAATTACATGTCCATTTCAGTGCCATGGGAAAAAGGAAGTCCTAGTTCAAGCAAGCATTACAAAAGAAATTAAGTGTAGGTCATTGCTTTGGATTGTATTAGTACTGCAGATTACTCAGGCCCAAATCTTGATGAGCAGGTCTGGGGCCCAGTGCTGCAAAGGTTTGTGTTTCACTTGCAGTGTATCCCTGAGATGTCTATGAAAGAGGTGATCCAGCTCTTACTCTCATGCTTGTAGACTTGAGTTGCTTCATCTGCATTGGATAAGGCAATTGTATCTATATTCAGTGTGCTCGGTACACTGAAACACACCTAAAATTACTAGATTTCAGCTTGTGATCCCTTGGACATGATGCAAAGGTAGCAGTGGAAAACTACAGCAGGGATTTCACAGGGAAAGCTGAACCATTCCCATCTTCATTAGCCCATACGTGAGTCAGGCAGAGCTGATGCTCCACCCTTCAACACAGAGTTACACCTTACTGAAATAAATCCTATACAGTTTTTGTGAACAGACTACACGCACATACACAGCACACACACACAAAAGGGATTTACAAGATCCAGTTCTCAGCAAATTGTATATCACGTGGATAAGCAGAACGGTCACAGTAGCCTGCCTTTTTGTTCTGAGAATTCATCCCAGTCAGGTGTTGTTTTTATATGATCGCTTTATTAAAAAAAAAAAAAAAAGAAAGAAAGAAAAGTGTAGAGTATTGCTATATTTGTTCGCACTTGTTTAACATGTCAAAACATTATTTTATTGCAGAATGAAGCAAAAGTATTATTCTACATAGATAATAGCCGTAAGGTATTGTACTTCACTTACCAGATGCAAGTCCATCAAAGTCAGCATACTTCTTTTCCATCATAATTATTCCCCACTGTAACAGCAGTGTTATAAGGTAGTCCTAACCAATTCAACCAACTGTTAGACAGAGAGAATTTCTGAGAAGAAAACAGGAACAGCGAATGAAATAAATTAAAATTACATTAAATCAATTGTTATACTGCCATCTAGTGCATACTGAATGTTCGCCTATACAGAGAAATGCTATTGATTTCATAGAAGCACAGAATATCCCAAGTTGGAAGAGACTCACAAGGGTCATTGAGTCAAACTGACTCCACACAGGATTACCTACATATTACACCTTAAATCTGAGAGAGCTATCCTCCTAAGAGCTTCTTGAACTCCTGCAGGCTCAGTGCTGTGACCGCTGCCCTGGGGAGCCTGCTCCAGTGCCCGACCACCCCTCAAGTTCAATAGTTCATGGTACCTACGATTGGCCTATAGCAAAAGAAGAGTTAAACTCACCGATTTGAATGTAGTCATGCATATAGTGAGCTTACCTGAGAACAGTAATTGGGAGCAATTTGAACTGTGAAAAGTGACAGAGTACACTGAAAGAATAAATTTGAATATATACCGTTTCATATGCATATGAATAAGACTGGAGGAACGGTACCTGTGGAGGGGCATTCAGCAAATGAAAAACAGTGTAGATGGGGAAGGAGCAGGTGGGATATAGTTCACACATTGTACAAATTCTTTTGTTGTACAAAGAAACAATGAAATCAAAGGCATTGAAATGTTAAAAGATGAGCTCAGGGATTTTGCACAGACAGGTTGTTCATAGAAAGTGAAAACCGTATCATGCTGCTGTGCAGGAAATTGAGTAAACCATTGCTTCGAATAATCTTACTTTTGGTGTAAGAAAGACAAAGAGTGACTGAAAATTCATTGCAAAGATTTAAGGAAAGAGCTCAGGATCAGTACACTTAACTATGCAACATGTCTAGTAAAATTGGACTTGTATTACATTAAATAAAAAATGAAGGGGAAATTTAAGTCAAAGTATGAAAAGGTTTAGTTAAATAATTCTGGTACAAGCATATGCTCAGCCAATGAGTAGTGTTCCTGGAGCACAATTTTCAGCGGCATCAGGAAAAGTCTCTTGCCAATTTTTCTGTGCAAAAGAAGAACATTGTGATCCAGGCTAATGTACTGGAGGGAAAAATGGGTATCCTCAGAATCTAAACTATTCAAAAGACTACCTTTATCAGAATGCTAATATTTAGCCATACAGCCTAAAACTTTAGTTTATACAAGCTAGTTCCTGACAAGTTCATTTGATGATTTTCAGATAAAATATTTGGAAAGGTGGAAAAAATGTGGAAAACAAAATCTGTTTTTCCTTGAAATTTCATCTCTATCTTTATTTTAATCTTATCAGCAGTTTTCTTGAGTCAAATTATCTCAGATACTCCTTGTTTCCAGGAAAATCCTGGACTCCATATAACCTAAACCCAAATATTTTCACAAATAGCTCTGCATTTCACTTTCCCTATATAGTTCAGGTAAACGCTTGTTGCACCCTGCAAATTAGGTGTTTGCTTAAGTCCTAAATCATTTAAAACAACTCACCTTAATTTAATAAGATACATTGTTGTACTCAGTTTCGAAGTTTCATTTATACTTCTTGCATATATTTCTAAAAAAAATGTGAAATCAAAAGTTGTATACCTTCATTAACCTCAAGTTATTTCCTTCTGAATGCAGCTGGAAATTCAGTAGAATTTAAAAAAAAGGTAAGCAAGTATGTGCATTCTGTTCTTCGCAATTCTTTTATTTACTGCTACGCTATATCCTCTGTCTCATCTGCATCAAGCAGTCCAAATTCTCTTTCTACAGATTTAATAACTTTTCTCTACCTGTTTTCATCAGTCCTATCTCTGAACTCCTTCACTGACACACGGGACAATTTGCACTAATAAAATAGCAGAATTATGCAGTGGCCCCAGTAAGCCTCCAGCATTCAAATTTGTATACTAATTTATGAAAGATTAAAAGAGTTTTTATTAAAACTAGTGTTCAATAGCTTGTATTGAAAAGTCACAGAAATTTTAATAGTTTTTTTATTTATGAAGTCAAAGCTTCGTAGCAAGTGTCAATTTTTGATTAGATGATTATACCATGTATACAGTCCACAAAAAGCTTCAATGAAATACAGTTTGCATTGTATGAAAAACAGAAACTACACACTGGGGAGAAGGGTTCCTTTTATGTGTATTCAGTGGTCCATTGTTTTTTTAATCTCCGTGGGATTTTAAAAATTTACAGACACTAGAAATAAAACAAGTACCTGTGAAGTGTCTGTAATTTGAGGTTAGAATATAGACCTCACTTACTGAGTATGACTGTCAGGACTGTCACAACCAATTCATGCAAATACAATTGTCCGTACTGTTATTTTTACAATTTCACTTCCCATTTCTATTTTTATTCAATCTAGAACGTTTCACAAGCCCATATTCTCAGAGCAGAGACTTTTTTACACTGAGCTGAATGCAGTTTAAGTACTAATTGCACCTGCAATATGAATAAGAAACAGTAATAATAATTACACCTCATAGCTTCATGTGAAAAGGTTGTGAGCTTACTCCTGTTTCCATTCATGCCAAATTTCAACTAAAACTGAAAGAAAAGTAGATGTTAGACCTCTTTGTGAGGATACAATTGAAAAAGCTAATCCCCAAATATTGTAATTATTACTGATATGAAAAAGGTTATGCCTAAGTATAGGATTTAATCCTAGGTGTCTAGTCTATGCTAGCTTTCCTTAAAAGCTGTCTGCAAATAAGGTTATCATAGTATGGCATTATTGGGCCATACCACATCTTTTTCCTTACCTGTAATATAAGAATGTGGCATATCTCAATCTGTTTAGACTCCCCAACAATAGATCTGCCCTCAGGAGGGGACTTCCAAGTCAGGTGCACGAAAATGACCATGTCTGCTGCACAGATAAAAAAAATGTAGTTTCTTGAGATGGTGTTTCCGAATGATTAATCAAGTCCCTGATTCTAGCCTTCGAAAAACTGTTCTAAATCACTTCATGCTTTTGATTAATATCTTTCCCCCATACTTTTTCACCTCATATATCATCCTTGCCAAATTCAGAATCCAACCCCTCCTCCCCCCCCCAAAAAAAAAAAAAAAAAAAGAAAAAAACATATGTGCACGTAAGCAAGCAAGCAAAATGTGGGGAGATAAATGTGCCGTTGAATACTTTATTTGGTTGTAAATGAAAGCAATGGTAGCTAAGCAACACAAGATGATGTGTCACTACTTTTTATTTAAAATGAAACTCTTTTGATTTCTTCAAAAAAGTTTAATGATATTTTAATTAAAAAAAACTCTACTCTGAAGTATTTTTTTAATATAGATGTATTTATAGTCAGAAAATATTCTAGCTGTTGTCATTAACCGGCACTCGCTACCTTCTTGGCTATGTGACTCGGTACAGTATGCCCGCCAGCATTTCTGTTTATTCCAGAACAGATATGTTAACCAGAGCACTGACAATGTTGTTCCTTGCACATCAACCAAAAGGTAAACACTTCATGCTTTTCAAGCTGAGCACAAGCTTAGCAGCATTATCCAAGGAAGATATATGCAAAGAATAGGGAGGCTCTGGCAGTCACACAAACCCTTGTAAAAATTGCACCATCAAGTTTCAGACTGATCTACTGAAATATACTTAAAGTAGGTGGTCGTTAGATCTGTTTAGATGTAGACCACACTGGACAAGCTAACTTCTTCTCAAGGCAGAACACCTTTATAAAAGTAACATCAGTTACTTGAACAGCAACCAGCGAATTGTGGCTTCACTTCAGTTTCACAGAAAAGGTCCTGTGACTGCTGATCAGTAGGATTTGTTTTCTTGAGAGGAAGGAAAAAAGAGGAAGCACAATAAGGAACACAAATAAAGAACATTCGGGTAGAGCAGGTGGCACTGAGCAGACATATCACAGGACCTGGTTTCTTACTGAAACCAGGTTACAGCTTTCACAGAATCACAGAATGGCTTGGGTTGGAAGGGGCCTTACAGCTCATCCAATTCCAACACCCTGCTATGGGCAGGGACACCTTCCACCAGACCAGGTTGCCAAAAGCCCCAGCCAGCCAGGCCTTGAGCACCTCCACGGACATGGGGCATTCACACCTTCTCTGGGCAACCTGTTCTAGTGCCTCACCACTCTCAGAGTAAAGAATTTCTTCCTTATGTGTAATCTAAATCAACCCTCTTTTAGTTCAAAGCTATTCCCCCTTGTCCTATCACTACCCTGCCTGACCAAGAGTCTCTCCCCAGCTTTCCTGTAGGCCCCCTTTATGCACTGGAAAGTCTCCCCATGGCCTTTTCTTCTCCAGGCTGAACAACCCCAGCTCCCTCAGCCTGTCTTTGTCCAATGGCCTCCAATAAGCTCAAGGCTCAGGGATGGTCAAATAAAGCAAAGAGAAGGTTAAGAAACACGAGCAGATGAACAGAGCACAAGAGATAATAAACGCGCCACTTTGTAAACTCCTATCACTCACACACATGAATACTGCAGCCAGTTCTGATCCTTCGTTTCAGAAAGGATATAACTGAAAAAGGTCAGAGAAGCTAACAAAGGTTATCAAAAGCTGGGATAACCTCTGTATGAATAATAACTAAACAGTCCAGGAGTACTCAGCATACAAAAGGCTGGCACAGAGTAGTAAGACAGAGATCCATGAGATTAGTACAGATACCATGAGTGGCCATTGCCTTTCCGTGTGGAAGAACAAAGAATTATAAAATGAAATTAGCATTGGGCAGGTTTTAAAGAAAATATTTTTCTTCACAAGATTCACAACCATGCTAGAAACATCATTCACCAAGTCCTTACGCTAAAGCACAGTCTGTAGGGACAACTGGGCAAATCCACTGAAGAGAAATCCACTAGAAAAAATTAAGAGGATCCCCTCCTCGGGAAGTCCCTGTAACACAAGCATTCTGCACAGCAAGCCGTGCTGCATTTATTCCCATGCCTTCTTCTGGACACCTGCTGTTTTTCACTCTTATGGACAAGAAGGGTACAGGAACAAACTGCAGGGCTGGACTCTGCCTCTGTGGGACCACTCTCACTAACATCCCAGATTCTGTTCTCTGCAAATTCCCTTCTCATCAGCCACATCCACCCTGAGGGAAGAGGAACTGCTCCGACAGGGGAAAAGCATGTCCTGCACTTGCAGTGCCACCAGCCTTTCCCTTCCTACAGTGCCACCAGGGCACGGGGGGCACCACCTCTGGGCCTGCTCTCATTAATCATAGAACCATTAAGGCTGGAAAAGCCCTCCAAGATCATCTGGTCCAACCGTTCCCCTAGCACAACTCCCCTGGCACAACTTGAGGTCACTCCCTCTAGTCCTATGTGAGAAGAGACCGATCCCCAGCTCCCCACACCTTCCTTTCAGGTAGCTGCAGAGAGCAATAAGGTCTGCCCTCAGCCTCCTCTTCCCCAGTCTAAACAACCCCACTTCCTTCAGCCGCTCCCCATGTGACTTGTGCCCCCGTCCCTTCACCGGCTTTTAGCCCGGCATGGGACGACGGGGGCCGGGCCCGGGACACTGCGGCTCCTCCCCGGGGCGTGCCGGGGGCCGGGCCCTGCGCCCAGGCGCGGGGCGCTGCTTAAAGGCGGCGGGGCGAGGCAGGGCGGGGCGCCGAGATGGCGGCCAGGCGGCAGTCGGAGCTGGACAACGTGAGTGCGGGGCGGCTGGGGGGCACCGCTAGTGCGCAGCGGCGGCTGTCGCTGGGGGCGAGCGCTGCGCGGGTTCCCCCTTCTTCTCCCTCCCCCTATTTGTTTATTTTTGCCTTCAGCCAGCGCTTCGGGCCTCCTCTTCCTCCCCGCTTTGGTCGGGGGGCGGCAGTTGCCGGCTGGGAAGCAGGAGTCCCCCGCCGAGCAGCGGGGGCACGGAGCCGCGGCGGGGTGCGGGCGGCTGCTGGGAGTGGGGCGGCTCCTCCCAGCGCCGGGCAGCCGCCTGCAGCCTGTCCCCGCTGCCTGGGTATGCCGGGTTGGGCTTCGGCTCAGCACGGTGAGGCTGGTGCTCGCTCTAATTCGGGCGCTTCCTGGGTTTTTTGAAGGGGAGGAAATGCTCACACGCTGCTCCCGTCCTTCCCGCGCTGCCCGGAGGTCATGCTGCCGAGTGCTTCCTCATGGTGGCCCCGTTTCGGTGGGTGGGAGCTGGGACCGGCTCACACGAGCTCTGATGGAGCTCCTAAAGCTCCGCCACTGTGTTTTGGAAACGAGGAGCTCACCTGCCCCCGGCAGGCAGAGGATGTTGTCCCACCGAAGGAGGCTCCCTGCCTGCTGGGGGAGTGTGCTGTTAGCTCCCCTGGGTGCTCAGGAGGAATGAGGCTGCATGGCCTGGCCACTGGAGTGCCTGTCCTGTGGCTTGCTTTCAGGCTTTAAAATTACACGTGGAGATGCAGCCCAGAGCTTTCTTGTACTCCTACTTCTCAGTTTTATATTAGTAACAAGAAAAGAGCAATAACATTTATAAATGCTTAGGTCTGCAGTGTAAGGCCATCTTACCAGGTGGGTGTTCCAGCAAGGGTTGCTCATGGTCGAAGGCTGGGTAATCAGGAGGCTGAGATGGGTGAGGAGAAGCCTGGTTGCTCACCTTCAGTTGTGGGAGTGTGGCACGCGCTGTACTAAAATAAAACTGACTGCTGGCTGAGATAATGCTGGGTGGCTATCTCCTTTGTTGCAGGCAGCTGTCCATAGGTGAAACAACACCAGGGAGCCAGTCTGGGCTGTTGTGGTTAATGTGAAGTGTGAACCTACATAATGCAGTGAGTCAGGAATTGACTGGTAGGTTGGGCTCAGAGTTAAAGTAAATGGGGTTACATCAGGCTTGTTGCTAGTGGGGTCCCCCAAGGCTCTATTTTAGGGCCAGTTCTTGGCAATGTTTTTGTAAGTGATCTGACACAGGAGCCAAAGGCACACTGAGTTTGCAGATGACACTAAACTGGGAGGAGCTCTTAAATCCCTCAATGGTAGAGAGGCATTGCAGAGAAGTCTCTACAAATTAGAGTACTGAGAAGTCACTAGCACTGTGAAATTCAACAAGAGCAAGTGGCAGATTCCCCACCTGGTATGGGGTAATTGTGGCTACATGTACAGACTGGGGGACAAGAGGCTGGAGAGCAGCCCCACAGAAAGGGTTTGAGGGAAGGGATTGTCCCACTCTGTGCTGCTGTGGCCTCACCTTGAGTACTGTGTGCAGGTTTTGCCACCACAGTATAAGAAGGACATATATGTACTGGAGAATGTTCAAAAGAGGGCTGTGAGGATAGTGAAAGGTCTGGAGGGGAAGATATATGAGGAACAGCTGAGGTCCTTTGGTGTCTTCAGAGCAGGCTGAGGGGAAGCCTTATGGCAGCCTGCAGCTTCCTCAGGAGGGGAGCGGAGGGGCAGGCGCTGAGCTCTGCTCTCTGGGGACAGTGACAGGACCCAAGGGAATGACATGGAGCTGGGTCAGGCTGGGTGTTCGGGAAAGACTCTTCACTGAGAGGGTGGTCAGGTATGGGGACAGGCTTGTCAGGATGTGGTCATGGTACCAAGCCTGCCCAGCCCAGTTGAGGAAGTGCTTGGACAATGTTCTCAGACATATGATCTGATTTTTTTTGAGTGGTTCTTTGGGGAATTTGAGTCCATCAAGTTGGACTCTGATCTTTGTGAGTGTCTTCCAACCTGAGTTATTCTGTTTTCTGTTTTTTCTATTTTAACAACTCACCTCTCTTCTCATTCTAGTATCAAGGAGAATATGCTCATTTTTCTTGATAAACTACTGTCTATCATGGCAATGAGGACTCATCAATTTAACTGATATCCCAATGGACTCTGACATGTCTTTCTGAATACTGGGATCTCTGGAGTGGGGTGGGTAGAGGGGCTTGCAGCAGAAAGCAAGGTTCTGTAGTGTCCTCAATGACTGGATTCTGGCTGTTGATCATCTCTGAATGTCTGTGCTATAATGCCATCACAAGCAGGTGTTACTCTGTTCTGTGTACTTCATTCTGGGCTGTAGTTACTATCACTTCAGAGAAGAGTAGTCAAAACTTGATCCGGAATCTTGAGTGGTTTATCTGTTAAATCAAACAAGTTATAGCATGGGAGATGACAATGCTAAGAGGGGAAACCTGAGCAGTTTGAGTTGCTGGCAAGCTTGTCATTTGTTCAGCATGCCTGTGCACAGTCAGCTTCAGATGTACTGAGTGACTGAGTTCTAGCCTGGAATGGACAGAGATCGCACTGGGGCAAGTTTCTTGTCCATGAGAGATGACCTTCTCTCTGCTCAAGCTTAACTATAGCTTTAAAAAAAAGGTACTACAGGAAAATTACATAGCTGAGACATGTAAGCTGAATGTGGAGGAAAAGAAAGCCACAAATACGCAGCACCAATGTGACAAGTAAAGGCTGCATGTGCTATACTGAAAGCAGCATCTTGTCCAGCCCCTAGTGGCATCTTCCATCTGAATGGCTTTTTCTTTCCTGGATTCAACTTGAACTATTGCTGAGATGTACGCAGTGAGATGTACTGAGTGTCAGTGGCTGGCTGTCTTCAAATTGAGATTACATCTGTTGCTGGTACACTGCATTTGTCCTTGTTGTTCCCTCAAACTTGTCTGGACAAAGACAAGAATAACAGACTTGTGAAGTACCTGTATAAGATAAATGAAGTGGGCTTTAACTGTCATTTCTTGGACCTTCTCATGTGAATGTACTATATTTGTGGCCTCACTTGAGAATGATGCTGAAATATTTTTAATGTTTTAAAGACTAAACCCCCTCAAGACCGAGGGCAATGCTGGGAGGTATGTTGGTGTCAGATTCCTCAGGGATTGAATACCTACCACAGAAAGATGTGAAGAGTTTGCTTAGAACATAAGAGCATATCTCTTGAAATACTGATCTTGTTTGCTTTTCAAAGATGGACTTGCTAACAAGAAATTTCTGTAAATTTATAATTATTTTAGAACTTACCTGTTTTTACTTCTTCCCTCTCTCTGTTCCAGGGGTCCTTGGAAATAACACAGAGTTTAGAAGACGATCCTCTTCTGGACGCACCTCTTACTTTGTCTCATACACTGCATTCACAACTGAGGCCAAGATTTCATGCTATCCCAGCAGTTTTCCTTGCCAATTTTTTGTTGCTAATACATGTAAGTTAAATAGCCATGGCTTTCTTATGAAGACGTACTCTTTATTCTGAATTGTTACTCTTCATGTGGACAGAATTCTTCCAAGACTTTAATATGCTTTTCTTCCCAACCAAGCAAAACCTTCCAGTGAATTTTGATAATGTGTATGCTACATGATACTTGATGAATTTTAATTCCAATTTGTTTGTCAGCGCTAACATACTGCAGCATATCTTTTTAGAAAGAAAAGCCTTTTAAATAATGGCTGTTCTATGCTGTTGGAAATGTACTTTTAAAATACTATTGATTCATAAGTGCTTAAGACTAGATATAGACAGCTAAGATCAGGTTTATGCCACTGCCTTTTGGAGGATGAACTTAATTTCACAGGGAAGACTTAAGGTATTTCTTTACATGGTAACCAAACAAGTCAAGCTGGAGTTGCTCCAGGGTTTTTATGCGGTAATGAATAGAGGGATAAAGGAATCCATGTTATTTCCTGCCCTGACTGACCTTTGGAGGCTAAAGTGGAAGAGCACAAAGCAAAATCTTATACCTAATAGCATGAAGGTGATGCTGAGGCTGGTAGACAAATAGAGACTCCTGCACAGTGGTGAGTTTATCCTTCAAAAGCTGGAGATGTGTATTACTGCTTATGAGCATATAGAAACTAAATGTGAAGAAGAGCAGGTAGAGAGCTCAAGCCATAAGAGCTAACTGAAATGGTACTTGCATAGCATAATGCCACTAACGTAGACAAAAAGATGGTCCATACATAAAGCCAGGGTACTCAAGATGTGATTTTTTTTTTTCATAATTGAAAGTATGCTATGCTCAGTACTCTGCAAAATGTTCTCTGCTATAACTTCAAGTTCATCTCAGCCTCTGAGGTTTCTTTAGGCAGCTGTGTAAAGCCATTCAAACAATATGCCCTGGCCTCTTAACTTAAGATGTAAAAATCTCCTGTCTGCCAAGCAGTCTTAGGAAAGGCCACTACTGCAGTTCTGCTGAACAGACTGCAAAACCTTCCAATGGAAACTGAGTATCCAGCCATATTTACTTTGCCTACCAGGGCATCACTCTGGTATCCATCCCTCTTCACTTCTCGTTATGAAGGTAGACACTGCTACTGGTGGTAGAGCAGTAACTTTCCACTGAACCTTGGGACTGCTGATGTATACTGACATAACTGATGTAGCCAAACATCAGTCACTCTGACCCTAGAAAAATGCTGCCTCTTCTGTACCCATCACTACTTTCTCTCTCTGCAAGTAGAGAGAAGTAAAGGCAGGGTGAAGAGTCCTGTCAACATGTCATCTTCTAGATGAAGTCTTGCTGCTATTTCTGAACCTGACAAAGTAGCAAGCTGGTCCTTGGAGCAAAATGAAAATAACTTTTTCTGTTGGTGCAATACAGGAATATGAAATTGCTGTATGAAATTACACCCTTGAAATGGTGCTGTTTCTTGCTGAAAAGAAGCATGTTGATGGATGGAGAAAACAAGCTTATGGGATTTTTTTTCCTTCCCCTGTGCTTCTGTGTAAGTGTATAAACTGCGGAATATGAAGAATGTTAGGTTAGCTTCCAACAGATGGCCAACTCAAGCAGCAGGTATCCTGGAGAAGGTAACTCCAGGATATGAGTATGTATGAGGAAGAGTTGTAATGCGTCTCTAATTCATTTTTTCCTTCTCCCTTCTGTGCCAAGAAATTGACTTACGCAGCAAATGGCTCCTTCAGTGCAGTTGCTTAGTTACATTAAATTCTGGAGTATCCTTATGCTGGTGTGTGGATGGGCTGGGTGTTTGAGTGGCTTTTGCCAAGCCTTGCTTTTCTTGACTTCTGGTTCCTGTCAAGAGACTCTGCAGAACAGTGTAACACACATAGGCTAGAAATAATTCCTTTGTATTAACACCCTGTTTTTCTTCTGCTTATGTACATACATAAAGCTGAGCTTCTTGAATACTACTTTCTAAGAATATTTTTCTGTATATAAAATTTCTCTGACCTGTGGTGAAAAACCTGTTGTTGGACTACCCTGGAATGTAAGCAGGTTGTCATCAATAAATGCCACTTGTAAAGCAAGTTGTCAACTTCCTCATATGTGCATTGCCATAGTAGATTAATAAAGCTGCTAACTGTATCACTAAACTTAATATAGCCATTTGCTGTACTGACATACATCCCTGATGCTGGGAGGGAGTTGAACTAGATGTGTTGCTGTTGTAAAATGGCAAATCTAACAGTAAATGGTATGATTTAAGTGAGTTAGCTGAGTTATCCTTAGCTTTGTAAGAAAAGGGAATGGTTAAATCATACCTTAAATTTTACATTGGTAATCATCCTCCTATTTCATTTCCCAGTTGCGTTACTTATCCCATTTCCAAGGAAACTTTCTGAATTTAATGTGTTTGAAGTAATATCCTTATGGATAATATAGGCTCTTTACTTTCCTTTTCTTTCCTTTTCTTTCACCTTTACCCTACCCATCCTCTATGATATGGTGTTGCTTTTATGAACTAATGATTGTGTGCAAATTGTTCCCTCCCCTTTCTTGCCTCCTTAGCCTCTCCATCACTTACTGCATTCACCACTCAAGCAAGCTAAGGGCAATTCACATCAGTAGTGATGTAATGGTTCTAAAAGATCACTTTCTGTGAACTTCTAAAGGTGCTTGGGAAATGACAAAATAGCAAAATGAGTTCAAGGGAGTAGGAAAGGAGTGTGGGTTCTTGAATATCCATGGAGTTGAATACAGATAAACTCATGAAACAAAGAAGCTTTGAAAATAACATATTCCTTCATCTTCAGTCCTGTTCTTGATGAGGTATAGTGTACAGAACCTTGGAAGCTCATTTTAAGCTAAGAGTATTAGGGGTATTAAAGCTTTGTAGGTGTAAGTAAAGTGGTCTTTGCTGTATATAGAAGCTTTCAATTTTCTTGTGTTGATTTTTTTTTCAGTTTTAATGTACTCCTTATTGACAATGAAACAGTATGGGAAAGTGCCATATTGTTCAGTGAAAGAAAACGATGGATGTCATTTTCTATGACGAAACATTCTGCAAGGATCTAAAAAAAATCAATAAAACTGTCCCTGTGTGCTTACAGATACCTGCAGCTAATCTGCACTAAATATTGCCTTCTAGTTGGCCAAAGGATTGCATATGCTGCTCTTAAGTGCTGAAGCTGGAAGCTTGCTAAAAAGTCTAGAAGACAAGAAAAGTTGTAATGTCACTAGCCTGGTCATTCTGATATATATAAATTGAGCAAAATGGTAAAATCCGGTAGTAGTGATTCTTCAGTGTATTTACTAGCTCACAGAAGTATCTACCTGGTGTTGATGACTTGCACTGTAAGGTAGAATGTTTGTTTCACTTTAATGTTAACCTAGAGATTCTCAAATGGATTTATGCAACTTAATCTTGACTTAACAAAATGTTTAACTCCCTCTGTTTTTGGAGAAAGAAGTGTAGATGTCCAGTAAGATATGAGACAGTCCTAGAGAGCAGTAACAACTACAAATGAGCAAGGTGAAAAACTTTTGAGTACATCAATTTCCCCTTAAAGGAAAAGACCCATTAAAAAGTGTCCAGGAATCGAATTAACTTACTTTGAAAGGGTTACTTATATAGCAGTATAATCAATTTGGAGGAAATGCTGAGAACAGTTTTCAACTTCGTTCAACTCTGCTCACACTCAATCATGAGTGTTACTAGAGTGATATGTAGTCATTGTGGTAAGAGCATCTAATGTTTCTAACTTTAATAAAATCAATTCAGAAAGTCATGCACAATTACATAAGTCTCTTTTTATAGTCAGATGTTGACTAGAGTTTTTTCTTCCTTTCTCTTCCAGGTTGCTTTTGTTGTTCTAGCGTTTTTAGCAGCTATGTTTTGTTCTTACCCCAATCCAAACCAGGATAAGTGCCCTGGAAACTATACTCACCCACTTAAAGTGCAGACTGTCATAATCATTGCAAAAGTAATTCTGTGGATTCTGCATGTGTTTTTTGAGCGATATATCCACCACCACCACAGTAAAGTCAGAAGCAGAGGTTACTTCTCAATATATCGATCAACAAGAAATCTAAAAAGGCTTCCGCTTGTGATACACTCTACAGGTAAAGTCAACTTGTTTTAATGTTCTTTTGCAAAGCCTTAAGTTTTGATATGAGGAAAACGGAACAGTTATTTAATATATCTTGAGAAATTGTTAAAAACCTGTCTATGAGCATTTGTAAATGCTATTTCAGTCAGATGGGCTTTCTGAAGGACAGAACGAGGACTGTTCTGTCCTGCCAGATGCGTGTTGTAAAGAACATAAGTGCCCAAAAGTGTGAGGCTGAGTAAGCCATCTAGTGATTTGTAGTTTTCAGCCACAAAATACTCAGCCAGCAAGGTCTCTGGCTGCTAGTGATGGCAGTTTGCATACTGATTTATCTAGTTGGGTAAGTGGCAAGACTGCTAATCTGTTAATCCTTCTGAGGAGTGTACTTTGCTTTTCAAGCTGTGTTTTAAGTAGAAATGGGTGGATCACATGTTGCTCAACATCTGTCTCAAACTAGTCAAACAATTTCCTAATCTTCAACAGGGCTCTAACATTTCACTGTACTTCCTACTACTTTTTTCTGTTTGAATAGTGTGTGATGTATGGTAGTGTTTTATCTCCATATATTCCATGCTATACTGCTGGCCAGTGAAGTTGAAAGATATTTCAGCAATTAGCTGTTCTTGTGTCTCCAAAAAAAAAAAACTGCAATAAATTGAAGTGTCTGCCTAATTTGAGGGGCTTTTTCACATGTAAGTGGTAGGGGAAAAGGAAAGAATGGTCTTTCACAGTATGTTTGTCTCTTATCTGTAAATCTGAATAACTAGAGTAAACTTTTCACCTGCCTTGATAAACTGCGGTACTACTGCTCTAGCTTTCTTTCCACCCAGTCACTAAAAGATCATCTAGTCACCTTGAGTGCAAAACTTCAGGCTATGGCCACTAGGTAGAGCTCTGAAGATAAAAGATGTTTTTGGAGCACTGAAAAGATCAGGCTACAGCAGGCTTAAGGATGTTTCAAAACAGTAAAAGGACTGTTGTACCTGCTGAAATCTGGATTGTTAAATTCAAATGCCCTGCTTCCTATCCTAGGTTGAGTCTGTGTCTCTTCTGTACCAGCTGTGGGCAAGTGTAAAAGTTCAGGTGTGATCAGATCTATGTTTTGAACTTCTTATGTAAATCACTTTTAGATCAGAAGCTGTTGAGCATTATTACTGTGAACTTCCTGCTGTGCTAACTGCTGCTGCTATCACTTCCATCCTGACAGTTCAGTTACCTAATGTAGTACAAAAGAACTTGAGTTCCCTAAACACTTCAATGCTCTTAATAAATGTAATGCTTTATCCAGACTGGTTATAGCATTTCTATGGGGGAGGGAGGGGGAACCTTTTTATATTCTGCATTGTATGTATGCTGCACTGTATGAGAAGAGGGGCTTTAAAGAATTCAGAACAATTGTTAAGTCTATAGCTAAATGCTTATCATCCTTGACTAATTGTATGCAGTTCAAATTTCTTTAACCTGCCAGTGTTAAAGTAATAGCCAGACAACTGGAAGCCTGTGCAGATATCTCCTTGTATAAGGAAGGGGTTAGCAGTTGTAGTTTCTTTTTTTCGGCTTCATATTTAAATACACTGAAGGAAAACACTACTCTTTTTGAATTATGACTGGTGTTACCTTCTAGGAATTGAGGGAAAAAATATAATCTTGAAGCAATTTTGAGGATGGATAGTAGCTACAAGGTTAGGAACTGTTTAAGTGAACACATTGTCTATTAGGTGTGCCTAGTCCATTTCTTCACCATTCTTTTAACTTGGAAAAATCAATAAGAACTCATTCTATACCATTACAGTCAAATGCTGAAAGAAAACTTCATTTTGTTGCCAGCAGTTGTGACCTTGTATCAAATATAACACTTGTTTTCTAGGTAATGCAGCCCTGCTTTTGATTCTGTCAACCCAGCATTCCTTTCCTGATCACAGTAAAGTGTACCTGTATCTTATCTTGGGAGTCCTCGGTGTGGAGCTGATTAGTTCACTGACCTGCTTGGTAATTTACACAGGTGAGATGAGTTTTGCCTTATTGAGTGAGGAGTGCTATAATGGCTACTGAGCTCTTTTGTTTGCCCTCAGAGTAGTGCAGCTGGGGGTACTACAGGATGTTTAACTGCAACTATAAATACAACATGATTTTGTACCTGTAGAGGAACCAAGGCAAATTGAAAACAAATGTGTAGGTTGTCAGGCTTGGTGTGGTTTTGTGGTGGTGTTAACAAAAGCTCTGTTAGTTTAAAGCTGTTGATCCAGTTAAGTGGCAATAAAAACAATTGTTGCAAGAGAGATCTGTGAGCAGGATTGTTAGTTTGGGAGTGTGTCCTCAAATGCATTTGTTGTGAGCTGTGAAGCAGTGAGAGATGGCTTTATCAGATCTAGGATTTACAGGTGGAACTCACAGGATTGATAGTATGGTGTGCCTTCAACTACAGACTTCTAATTCTATATTACCTTCTTTTCCTCTTGATATGGTCTTACCTCAGAAGCTGCAGTTTCTCTGTCATTAAGAGTGAAGAATTCCCTCTGTTTTTAAAATATAGTGGCTCTTAAAATATTTGCTAATGCTAAAATACAACACTGCATAAAACTGATGCACTGCTTTGTGCTGTCCCTGTCTTGTAAGGCTGTCTGGTTTTAGGTTTGGTGTAAAGCTTAGCAAGACTTGATAAGCTTCCTTCTATCAAACTACAGTAGTAGTACTACGTAAAATGCTAGTTGATAAGTGTTTTAAACAAATGGTTTTCTAATCTCATTTTAAAAGCTACATGGGTTTATGGGTCATGGGAGCTTAAATAGAAATAGCTGCATTGAAAACACTGGAGAAGGTACATAACAGTGAAAATGGAGTTATCCCTTTTTTTCTTCAAAAAACAAAGTGCGTACTGCAATGTGTCTGACAGGACATTCTGGGTCTTGAGTTGAATGGTTTGTTTTCCTGCTTCTGAGGTGCTGCTTTTTACTTACAGCTACAAACCAAGGGGATGACAGTTTAGTTTAAATAGCCTCAGTAGCACTGGTTTCTCCAGTGGAAGGAAAAAAGATGAGCAAAACTTTGCTCCTGACTTTTAATCAAATAGTAGGAAGGTAGAAATACCTGGAAACACCACCTTCAGGACTGCATGCAGCTTAAAGGAAAAATATTTCTACAGTCATCAGTGTTTGTCATAATCTGACTTCTTTCTGACTTCTTTGTGGTTCTGTTATATACAGATTTAGAATAGTTTTTTTTTTTTGTAGAGAAGTTTTGATGTGTTCTTACTGATGCGGTTGATGCAAATACTGCCAAATGGCTTGGTCATCTGGGACATAAAACTAGTCTTGACTCTTCCTGGCACAATATTGAAGTCAAAACTCAGCAAGAAGTATGGTTGCAGCTCTAGACTACATATCTCTTCCATAAGAGTGGAGAGGCCTGAAGGCATGTAGTCGTGTGAGGCTTTGCCCATTTAGATGGGCAAAAGAGGAATGAAGAGAGCAGTGAGGAAACATGAGCACAGCTATCCTAGAGAGCTATTCCAAGAATGCTGGAAATCGTCCTGCCTTAGCATAAGCATACTTACTTTGCTGGGAAACTCCAAGTAGAGATAAGCTACAAAACTTCAATGGAACTTCAGGAACTCCAGTGAGAAACAGTATTTCTTACCAAGGCCTGTTGTAGTTCAGAGGTATATTATGTGTCTCTTGTGTTATTAAAATAGAGTAAGTCAAGGTCAAATTCCTTGTAAGTAGGTCTGAGACCAGAGTTTCTAAGAGCTCTCAAATGACCTGTCATGAGGTGGGTTATCTCCTCTAGCTTGTACTACCAGTGCTTGTAAAATCCATTACCAACTTATACCAGGAAGATGCAGGGTGTGATGTTGTTTTCCAGAGCGATGAGCTGAAGGAGGCTTGAACCAAGGCAAAGGAGGGACAGAGCTGCAGCACAAGCAGGGAGCGAACTGTCCCTTCTGGCAACAGCTACCTTCCTTCCTTAGCAGCCCCAGAAGAATAGTCTATGCATCATTCTCTAAAGCTTGATTGCTGTACAAAGCAAAGGTTATCTTATATAACTAGAGGTTAAGTTATATAAACAAATTTATGTAACTTGCCTCAAAATGGGGAAAACTTCTCTAATCAAACTAGATCGCCTGTTTTAGTGGGTGGTATGACTTGTTTTCCATCCCAACACATGTTGAGGTAAGCTAATGGACTGCCTGCATGTCTCTTGCAGGCTGCAATGGTTGTTATTAGTGTTTTGGCTTTAACCTTTTAGGCATCAAGCTAAAACTCTCCTAATGTACACAAAAGTATTCAGTTTTTCAAAGACTGTTGTAACTGATGCACTTCTACCTCTCAGAGCAGCCTGTGACAGGAAAAGTGAAGCCTCCTTTGTAGGATATTTAAGGACAGTCCCCTGCTGTGTTGGAGTGCCTCTCTAAGGCAAGCACTTAGCAGATACCACTTACTGTTAAGATGGTATCACTAATGTAACTCTGCAGCTCAAGGAGCAACCCTGGGGATATTAAGGTGACTCCACTATGAACTCATAATAATCAACCCTTTTTTGTGTTGGTATATTGCTGAGTTTTTTCTCTTCTGTGGATTCATTTTTTCTTTACTAGTGAGGTGTAAACAGTTACCTGTAGAATCTTATAATGACTTCATTTTGTTAAAGTATTACTATATTCAATGTCTAACAAATGAAAGTTGCATGGAATACCTGACTGTGAATTGTATAAATCACAAAAGAGCTCCAACAAGCGAGAAGTCTCTAGAATTACAATGGCCTGTGAAATATAACTGCCATTCTTAAAACATCCTCAGTCAGCAGTGTGTGCCCACATAAATGCAGGATCCAGAGGTGAGGGATCAAATCTACATGGAATTGCTAGGATTATCCTATAACAGACTTGACATACATAAGTCCTTCAAGTGAGGTAAATGTGCCTGGAATGAAGTATGATATAGATAGCTCTAAATATCAATGTAATATCTTAAGTTCCTGATAGGGCAGAGTTGAATGTTCAAAGGTTTACTAAATATGTATTTAATGACTTCCCTGCATATTTCTAATATCACTTTAATAAAAGACTAACATTCCCACAAATAAAGTATGTTGGAAATTCCTCATCTATTCCTTTGTGGTTTTATTTGTCGAGGAATACAGTCAAAGAAATAACTAACCTTTGAGCCCAACTTGTAGCTAACCTCTGGAGGGTCTTAGCATTGTTTTAGGAGGGTGGCCTATAGTAAAGCCTGTAATATTATTGATGTGTAAGGACAGCCTTTCTCTGCTGTAGCGTGGATTTCTCATGGAGACAGACTTTTTTGTTTTTTTTTTTTTAGTGCTATTAGGGGCACTTGTGAAGCTATACATCTAACTATGTAGTTGAAAATATGTAATCTGGATCTCTGTGGTACATTCCCTTCCTTAATCAGGAGCCGATACTGAATAACTTCAAATATTTCCAGCTTCCTTCCACAAATAATGCAGAGGGTTCCTGCAGCTTCTCCTGTCCCCTTTGTGCATCTGTTAAATTTAGTCTTAAATTTTATTCACAGATGCTGAGGAGTGACTTGGTTTTGATAACCTCAACATTGTGAGGCTCACAATATGAAGCTGATCAAAGAGCCACTCTGTTTCAAATACTTAATAGATTTCTGTACCAAGTCTGCCCTAGTTTTAGAGCATGCAGACAAGCTGCGGCTTCATTGCAGGTAGTCTAGTTAAAATAATATTTATGAGAGCTCAAAATAGAAGTTCTGACCCAGATATGGTATAAAAACTTTCTACTATTTTTATTGCACATTGCTTGATTTGTGGCCTGAATTTGGAGATCAAATCTGAAGTTCCCTCTCAGAGGAAGGTAGGTTTTTTTTTTTTTTTTTCCTTCCCTTAGGTGATGCACAGTACTTTACAAGCTAAGCGGCATGTTCAGGTTTACCTATTCAGGTCTTCACTTAGTCTTTTGAGTGGCAGGACTGAAAAAAAGGTGTGTGCGGGGGTGGAAGTAAAAAAAAAAAAAAAAAACACTGATTTGTAATCCCAGCTATACCAGAGAACGAGTAGAGATTAGGTTCTGCTTTTACTTCCACTTCTCCCTAATCCCATGACTGTCTAATTGGCTTTCCATCTCCTATTCTAAGGTGAGCATATGTTCATCTGTTACGGATTTGTTTTTAACTTGAAGCCTGGTGATAAAACTTTTTGGTGGTGGTAGTTTTCTAATACTTTATGAAACTTTTTTTTTTTTTGCAGTGAAAATAAGCAACTTCAATCGTGCAAAGCCAAGACCTGACATAATTGAAGAAGAAAAGATGTATGCTTACCCTAGTCACATTACTTCCGAAGTTGGATTCAGGTAAGACTTCACTGTATTAATTTTGCAATGCATTCAACTATGGTATGTAGTCAACACTGACTAGTGTAATTTTATTACTGCATGTAGAAATACTTGTATAGCTTTCAATTTGTCAACCAAAACAGATAAGTGAAGCTTCTTCAGAAACTTCTTTGAGGCAAGAAAATAAATTGTGGGCAGTTGATAGATGAAGAAGGAAACTTCGCAGTTCTGTCCTGTGTCAGCAGTTAAACATGAAATTCTAGCAAGGGATTTGGAATATATTTCTAGTTTGCAAAGTAATTATTGTGGTTGAGTCACTTGGGAGAAAGATGGTGAATGCATTAGCCACACTCACAAGTACTGAGACCGTCTTTTGTGTACTTCCTCGTGGCTTGAATGTCTTTCAGTTGCCCAAATGAGACAGATAATGACAACAAAGTCAGCAAAGTAAACTTGGATTTCTATATTTGCATTTATTTTGAAGCTTCCTAATAAAACATGACTTTTGTATGCCTCAGTGAAAAATAGAAGTGCAGAATTCTAGGGATGCTGATATTTCAACACTTCCCCAGGTGTTGCAAACAGGCTGTACATGCTCTTAAGGAACTTGGAATTAAACATCCAGGATACAGGAAGGATTTTGAGTTGTCTTGGTATTTTGATACAATGTCTGACTTGCATATTGATATCAACATCATGGTGAATGCATGGGGGACCTCATTCCTCTTTCATTCAGCTTTTCCCCTGAGAAATCCTCAAGTGCCCAGAAAACAACTTTGCAACAATGACCAGCTGAGGAAAAGACTCCGATCTCCTGATTAAAGAGTGCAAACTTCCTGTGAGAACTGATTGCAAAATAGTTATTTTAATTCAGGTCTATACAACTCTGACTCTCTTCCCCTGGAGAGTTAAGGTCTATTGAAAAGTGAATCCTGTCAGCCCTTCGGTTGACCTTGAATGCTTTTTTAATACTATGACCTCCATCACCTAAGCTACTGACCAGGAGCTGTTCTGGTGCTTTAAGTTGGTAATGCAGGTTACTAGTTAGGATTGCAAGTTTTGTCAAAGACTTTTTTTCCCAGCTTGACCACAGTAGGTTTTTAATTCAACTTAAGTCTTTTTCCACTTAAGTTGTTATTGAGTACTTCATAAGAACTATGATTAAGGGCAGTGTTACTCCATAAAGTGCTGCAAGGCTGGGGAGCAACTTCCTAAGTTCTGAGATGCTCACCTGTGTGCTAAGAGCAGACTTCCAAGTCAGTCAGCAGCAAATGGTGAGTGAGGGAAGGCAGGAGTATTTGCCAAAACTTCAGCACTTGTTCTTTCTGTTCTAAGTTTCTAATGTCAGGTTTGACAATTCTATACTTCATAAACAGAAGAGGTGGCATGGCTTTCTTAGTGAGCTAGACTACATGCTATAATTGTACTAACCTAAGTTGGTTAAAATGACTAAGCAGCCTTATTTTTCCTCTAACTGCCTTGCAGGAAATATGTTAATATTACTTATGCAAACATGTTATTAAACTTAGCCAAATCTTTTTCTCGCTTATCCAAAAACAAGGTTAGATGGATTGCTTCTTCCCTGAGAAGCAGTCAAGATTAACAGGAATAAAACTGAAGAGAGCAGCTTGTTACAGTATTGGTTAACTGGCAGTGACCTTTCACCTATCAGAAAGCTACTATCTCTTACTGAAACCTGTATTTACTATTTTGTTCTTTAAGGGAAAATTCAAGTTTAGAAGAGATAGTTGAGAAGCAAGGAGATGTAATAGAGTATCTTCAGCGACACAACGCACTACTCAGCAAGAGACTACTGGCGCTAACATCTCAGCAAATAAAAAGTTAAACATTTGGAAAACTGCTGTTGGAGCACAAGAGGGAATATGAGGCAATGCAATATCCAAACTGTTTCATACAGATGAGTCTTCAGTCATCTTTCACACTTCTATTTTGAAGTTAAACTGGAAGCATGAGCTCTGCGTATGCTGTAAGCCTGTTACAGTGGGATATTCTGGCTTTCACATCAGTTCTGAAAAAGATCTGGAGCTTAAAGGATTTTTAAATCCTAATAGGTTACAGTTGCACTTGATGTAATGGTTTAACTTCTTTCAGTTGTTGCTATTTTGCCCTGCTGTAATCTTGAAGTACTCTATTTCTAGAATACAAACTTGTTCTCAAGGAGAAGGTAACTTTGCAGAGGATGTCTACATGGTTTGGAGTACTGAAGTTGGGGACAAGACATGTTCTTTTGCTGAATTCCATTACTTCCAGTGTTAGAATTGGTATACTTCATTCTGTACAAAATAGGTATTTGCTTTCTAGATCTGCCCCCTTTTCTCCTCTGCCAAGAAAAGGCATGAATTGTTGCTCATGCCAGCAGTGAAACTTGGCATCCTGTTAAGAAAAACAAAGGCACTGAGTGCCCTAAAATGGTATATTTCACATGTGGTACAAAACAAGGTTATGATAAGCAATCTGAGCAGATGTTCAGAATGTTGGCTTTAAATCCCCCAAGAGGTGTCTTAAGGGCTGCTGACATTCTTTTTACTGAGATTCTGTGTCAGCAAAGACTAAACAGATTCTTGTTCCGTCTTCTCTGCCTACCGATCTAACACAAATACTTGAAGCAAGCTCTCAGTGACCTGGTAAGCAATTTGTGTTGAGTGGAGTCTTAAGTTAGTTCCTGTACAAGATGCTATCAGAATTGCACTTAGACTTGCTCTACATTGTGATTCTTCAAAAATGACAGCATCTTAATGAAAATGCTGCAGTGTGTATGTGGGTGGTTTAAAAAAAAAAGTCTTCTGGAAGTTGGAGAAACAAGAATCTGCAGATCTACTAGCATGGATTTATTGGGAAGGGTGGTAAAAGAACCATTCTCTTCCAGGTACTACTTTGTCTACCAATGTAGACTAAGCATTATTTTAGAAGCCAATATCTATGGGAAGACAGGGTAATCACTGGTGAAAACTCAGAAGAATGTTTTCATGGGAAGTGGTCTTGTGGTTGAATGGGAGTGGGAGGGAAGACAATCTTTCTATTTTGGTACTGGGGCACAACTTCAGAAATAATTGTTCAGTGTGTAACAAATATGGAGGTTGATGAAAAATTGGGGATTTTGCTGCTATCCAACACTAAACTGTTCCCCTTAGTTGTTGTTGGTTTTTGTTTTTGAAAATAAAACCAGGATTTTATAATAAACATGTGAGGGATACAAATGTCTTTGGTTTTAGAACTCAGGTTTTGATGTGTTTGTGTGTAATGATTTATGTAACTTCTATGAAAAGCAGTGAAATGTGAAGTTCATGCACAATAAATGCAACTAAGGAAAAGTGTGAAATCTGTCATTGTTAAAATCCTACTTTCAAGACCCTGGAATACTATTCTGAACAATTGTAAGTTGCAGAGACAAAAGCACTTTAATGTGGAGCTCTAAATGAATCAAGGCTGAGATGTCTGAACCTGATTTGTATATTACTTCCCCTCTTTCTTGAGGGCAGGGAGGCTATCAATAGGATATAAAGAGTTCTAAGAAAAGCTGAGAAACCAGTAAGCCTGATGTCTGCATGCCACTGAAGTGAATGAGAACTTGAGAAAGAATTAGGGGACACAGGTCAGCATACCTTACAGAAAAGGGAAATCCTGCTTTACAAAAAGCCATTACCTTCTATAAGGTAAATTAAGCTCAGGGAGTGGCAGTGATAATATGCTTGGAATTCTAAGAGAAACACTGGGGGGAAGGTAAGGACAAGAATAATGTTTGAAGGAAAAGAGTGAAATAAACTAGTGACTAATAAAATGATGGATGAAAATACAGACAGCTCTCTAAATTTTCCTATACATTTAGGATGACAAGTGAGCAACTGTTTTAAATTGTGCAATGACTTTGAGATCCTGATAGTTTGTTTTTATTCTTTTAAGATGCTGTGGAGCAGATCATCTTGAGAGCCATCGCACAGCACACACAGGAATATAGGACAATGAAGTGATCAAAAACCTCCATGGGCTCATGAAGGACAGGTCCTGCCCAACTAGCTTTGTCTGCTGTGACAAGATGACCTACTTAGTGGATAAGGGAGAAACTGTAGATGTTGTCTACTTGGATTTTGGTTAAGTGTTTGACACAGTCTCTTGACACCATCTCCCATGGCATTCTCCTGGAGAAGCTGGCTGCTAGACAAGGGTATGGTTGGGTGGGCTGTGAGAGTCCTAGTGAGTGGAGTTCAATCCAGTTAGTGGCTGGTCACCCATAGTGTTCCTCAGGGCTCAGTATTGGGCCCAGTTCTGTTTAGCATTTTTCTTTATCATTGATCTGGACGAGGGGATTGGTGTCCTCTGCAAGCAGCCTTAGGATGCACTCAAGTTGGTGGGATTGGTGGTCGGCCTGAGGGTAGGAAGGCTCTTGGGGAGGGATTGGGGTAGGCTGGGCTGATGGGCTGCATCCACTTGTTTGACATTCAGTAAGGTAGGTGCCAGGTCCTGGCTGGAAAGCTGCCAGCAAAACGGGACCACCAGAAAGGGGCTGGTCAACAGCCAGATGAATGTGAACCCACAGTGTGGCCAAGGCCCAGTGGTAACCTGGCCTGTATCAAAAGTATTATGGTCAGCAGGATGAGGGAAGTGATTGTTCCTCTGTACTTGGCTCTAGTGCAGCAGCTGAGGGGATGGGGGCTGCAGCGAGGAGGACATCAGTCACTTGTCAGTAGGACAGCAGGGATGTGGTGGAGTCACCATCTCAGGAGGGGTGTGGAGGTGGCACTGGCGGACGTGGTTTATTGATGGGACCTGGCAGGTCAGGGTGGTGCTGGGTGACCCTGAGGACCCTTCGCCACCCCATGGCAGCTAAGCCCCTGTCTGCAGCCAGAGACTGAGGGGCACCTCCTGCCCTGGTGCCAGGGCTGCCACGGGGCACACCGGGTGTTCTAGGCACTGCTAGGCTGCAGCGCCTGCGGGTGGCCAGGGGCCTGCGGGTGGCCAGGGGCCTGCTGGATACTGAGGTGGCAAATGCCAGCTCACTGCTGCACTGGGGCACAGGTGGTTATCCCCATGGCTTTGCAGGAAAGCCACCTGTAGGTTTGGGAGGCTTGAGAAGTATTTCCTACTGCCCAGCATAAGGTTCAGGGCTGCCCCAAAATGGTCACATCATGGGAGTTTTAAAAATCTCTGAATGGGATGCTGGTGTGGGCTAAGTACCTTGTATACGTCAAAGAGACGTGGCGAGGATCTCTTGTGAATGCGTCGTATGCAAGGTAAAGGCTCTCAGCGTTTGTGTTTTCTCAGTAGCTCATTGTGGAAATTACTCTGGGCAAACACCTCCCTGTATCTCACCTCACAAAGGAAATCACTGACTCCAAAAAACTTCGGAATTTTCATCTTTTAAGGCTCTGTTCAAATACACAGCAAGCAGGCTTACCCTATGGAAAGTCACTGTTTATCAAAAAAAGGAAAGTGGTGTCAAGGCACAAAGGCATGTGGGTAGACAACGATCTGACCTTGAGATGGCTTGAGACATAAAAAAGCATCATCAGCACTGGAATTTGTTAGGCTTTTAGGCATCATTACTAACTAAAGACAGGCTGCGATCTTTGTGCTGCTGGAGTTGTTTCCCACTTTGCATAAATATTTTGCTAGCTGATGGCTAGCAAGAAAGATAAAGGCCATCTACAGCAGTAAGAGATCAGTATGCTAATTGCACTTGTCTGATGGTATTCAGACACTTGGAACTTACTTACCATGCTAATGCTTCTCCCGATTGACATTGATACAAATCTTGCGTGACCCTTAACAAAATATGGCTTTGTGTGTCCAGATATGGAGGTATTTATAGCATATGTATGTGGCGTAAGGGAAATATTTCCAGTCTTTATTCTTCTATAATTTCCTTTTTTCCATTCTGGAAAGGGAAGAGGTGAATTGTTTATTATCCTTTGGGAACACACTAATCTGCTGTTTCTCACAACAGGCTTACATTTACCTCCATTTCCTGTTGACTTGCTGTTACATCATTTTACTTTTCATGGTAAAATAGCCAATATAATGTAAAGATTTAATGAAATTGAGTTTCAAATAAAATTCTAATTTTTCCCATGTAACTGCAAGACAAGGAATTAGTTCCAAGTTTCAGAAACTCGCATTTGGCTTTGTGAGTTTGAGGGCAAAACATAACTTCTGATCAGGTCTTTTGATCGTTAGATTACATCCATGTGAACCTCAGTTCTGACTTTCAACAGTGATTTGCACTCAAATTTCTTTTAAACATACACCCACACATGCACGCAGAGAATCCAATCAGTTCAGCTGTTGTAGCACCGTGTCTACATACTGCATGTTTATACATCTAATCACCCTGTTATGCAAAGCTGTTTTTACCAGATTAAGCTTATGTTGCACAAATCAAATGCAAAAATTTCAACAAAGTCAAGGGCAAATCCAACTCAGCTGAAAACGAGGTCCTGTGAAGCCCTGCTCCCACCGAGGTTAATGACAACACAATAATGTGCAACACAATAATGTGGCAGCACCACTTGCCACTTAATTCTACTGTGCAAGACATGTAGCATTTGGAAATTTATTTATAGTTTCTGACCTGTAAAGGAAGAAATCACTGCTACGCTTTAGACTAATTCTGGACTCTCTTTTTGTCCTGAAATAAGGTCCTTTACTTTAATTAGTGAGGTTTCAAGACCCAGCACTTTGAACTAATTAAAAATCTTGCTTATTTTAGACATAGAGACAATGCAGTCTGGATTCTACTGTAATCTCATGGTATTGTGTCACGTCATTACATTAAACAATAGTTATTTTAAATTAAGTTGTTTTTATATGGCTTTTATCAGAATTCAGTACTTCTAGAAAGATAGAAAATGTGAGAAAAATGCTTACACGAATAAGTACTATTTATCAGAAATTGAGTAAGAAAAGGTTTTTACACACTGATCCCATATGAATTTACAGTGAAACTAGACAAACTTTCAATTTTCTTTAAAAGCATCACCTTTGACATCTTAAGAATGTTGTAGTTTATTTAAAATGATACATCATTATTTGAAGTGCATATTTTTTTACAAAATATACAATTAATTATCTGGTTTATAAACATATCTATCAAATATCACCATCAATGTCTGTTTCAAAGAAAATGTTATCAGGATGTCTAAAAAGAACAGGCATTTAAGATAATTTTGTAGGGACTGACATCGAGCTTCTTAGGATACTTTGTTACTTGTTTTATTTATTTTTATATTTGTAAAGGTACATGCATATATAACCCTCTGATAGATACTTTTTTATGACTTCATCAAAGTTAATTGAATGATTATCCTTATATAAAAAATCCAGTGCCACACTATATCCATATACTCATTTTTAAGACATAACTGTTAAATAGTTACTTTCAAGATTTCTTGCTTTTCCATAGTCTTTGCCTTTATTTCTAACCAGATATAGCCGTGGATACAAATGAATGCTAAGTTAAACAGCTAATTTTGATTTTCCAAAACTCCAGAAGAGGGTGATTATAAACTTTTTTTTTTAAATATAAGAGAAATTTGAACCTCTGTCATGTTTTGCACGTTTGAATCTGATTATGGTTTCAAATTCTTAGAGATGAAGAGTTACATGTGGACACTCGTAAAGTTTCAGCTACCTGATTTTCAAGATTGCTGGAACTTTCACTTATTAGAAATTGTTTTATGAGACAGAACTCTAATACTGAATTTAAATCATTACACTGCTCATTTTCACTCATCTTTATAACAATTCCCTCTATTTACAAAACTTTTGACATTTAAAGACACAAAAAAATCTGGGTATGACTTTGTTTTGCTTTATATGTAGTTTGCAATTTCTGATTATATTAAAAGTTGTTGAGTTTATCTTTAAAAACAAAAAGAAAAATAAAAGCTAAGTGTATTCTTGACCTTCCTTACTGAAAAGAACAGCCTGTTTTTCTGCTTTAAGTTCTCATTCATTGTAGTGTTATGTTCCAAGTGTTCCATTCATTTTAATTACAGGAATAACGTACTACAGAACACTGGGGTTGACCAGACAAAGGTTTCTTTTCAATGGTCTATTTTTATGCTCTATTTATAAAACTGTCATGGGTATTTTAGGAAAACTACTACAAAGCATATAGATCTACATTAACTGAATTTTCAAATCTGTTTTAGCTCTCTGGTCTGACGGACCAGTTTAAGAAAACAAATGATAGGCTTTGCAGTAACAGCTCATTAGACAGAAGGATGGGCTTGACCTTAAGGCCTGACATGGGAGATTTGAGTTATCAGTTTTGCAGTAGGTTTTGCATGACCCCTAGCTAATCTCTTATCTCAGTGTGCCTCAATTCTCTACCTACAGAATGAGGGATAATACCCCCTTTACTTTCTAACTCTTCACTGGGGTATCGCTTGCTATACGTGAAGCTGGTAGGACCAGAAGCATGGTGCTGACTTTGATACTATTACAGTAGCACATACTACATCACTATTACGACAAATCCATAAAGATGAAAATGTAGGTGTTAAAACATATATATATTTATCATTAATATATGAAATTATTAACTGAAAATGGACTTTCACAGTTCTTTGCTTAAGTCTTGACATCACACTAAATATTGCCTTGCATGCACAGTCAACAGCATGTCTGAATTCTCTCAGTCTTAACAGCACAGACCATGAAGAACCCCCCTTGGAAAAAGCCTTCTCAACATCATGGGAAATCCATTTCAGGTATCAGATGTTTGATTTGGTCTTTAACTTCCACGGATCATTATGAGATTCAAAGAATTTGTATGAAATGTTTCAACCAGGTAGATTCCATGTACATCTTCCCATCACCATTTCTCCCTCCCCCCACTTCTGTGATGTGAGTCATGGGTCTTTGTTCCAGGTCTTGCAGAATGTGGCATACAGGACTGTTGAAAATGTTCATTTCAGATGGACTGCCTCAAAACAGGATTGTTGTGGCTGTATCAGGTCAGCTGTTGTTGAGTTGTACTTACAACTAACTTCTCTAATCAGTTTAGTTGTTGCAGCTTCCACCTTCAAAACACTGAAAAGCCCATTATGAAATTACTGGGGAAAAAAAAAAAAAGAAAGAGAAAGAAATAGCTATTTATGAGAGATTTAGTAATCCAATATCTTATTCGAAATACAATATATTATTTATGAAATACATAGCTGAAATCTGAGGAAATTCCTCTTAACTGGGAAACTTAAGCCAAAAGATTTTATTTTTTTTCCATCTGTTTCTCCTAATTTTTCTGTATGTAAATGATGAATAATCAAGTTCAATGGCTTCATCACTTCAAATGTTGTGATAAAGAGAGGCTGCTACGTTCATCCCAGTTTCCAACTACCTGTTGAAATTCAGGATTAAGGGTCCATCCTGTTTGCATCTGCAAATAGCTTTATCCATATGTACAACTCCATTGAGACCAATAAGATTACTTGAGTGAGTCGAGTTACCCAGGCATGTAAATATTTGCTGAATTAGGACTAAAACTGGAAGGGAATGTAAACGTAGATGGTAAATCCTACTTAAGATAAAGGAGCTGAGCACCCACAATGCTGACTGGAGTTAACAGAGTTAGTTCAGGTGCCTGTCACCCCCTACTCCCCAATCAAGCTTTAGGGATTTTTAAACAATTTTATAAAACAGAATTCTCTTTAACTAAATGCCTACAAAGTATATTATGTATTAATAACTACACTGTTCTGCTTCATCTTTGACTTTTGTTACAAGCAATCAGCTCCCTACGTAAAAGAAGACAACTATGAAAATAGCTTTTAGATTGATATTCTCTTGGGAAAACAAATCCAGTGTAAATGCGTATGTATCATGCAACTAATGCGGTCTCAAACAAAGTGCATTATATAACGTTTCAGAGAACATTAGAAAAAGTGTAAGTGTTCTCCAGGCAGACAATCCCCAAACTACTGACAGTTGAACTGCAAGAAGGGAGGTTAAATTACTCTTTTTAGAAACTGAAGCAAGCCATTCAGAAGTCATTCAAGAAATCCCTGAACCTAAATTCCACTGTCCCTGTCATTCAGCTCATTTAGTTTCTGCATGCCAAGTGAATTGATCTGATTATCCGTCTTTTTAGATTTATATTTAAATTGATGAGGGAATCTCATTTAATCTGCCTCTTGTTGAAATTAACAAGTGATGAGAGAGGGCATTCAGTAGTAAAGCATCCTCCTTGCACATCCCTCTCTACTTGTAGTTCTGCCATTGAGTCTGCAGCAAGACTGAGTGAGATTAAACCTAAGATAAGGTAAACTTTCCTGGGTCTCTGAAATTTGTCAGTTTAACATCCCATATGTACTTTCCATGTGTTTATAGGACAACACTATACAGTGCAATGGTATCTTTATGAATGGTTTATGAATGGGGAGGGCTACAGCCTCTTTAAGCGAGGCAGTTTCTGCATTGACAGAGATTCTTGGTGTTAGCATTGTTAAAAGTTTGACTTTGGTCTTCTTTTCACTGTTAACTGCTTAGTAAATCGAAACATCTTGGCTCCACAGAGCACAGGTTGTGCCATCATTTATGATGCTCTCGAGCCTGGGGCTACATTATTTTGATATAGAAGGAGTTTAGAAGATGCAAAACTATTGACTGCATGTTTTATTCATCCTTAAATTGCAAGAGCGCCTCGGTTTCCTTTTGATGCCTTGCCTATTTGCATATGCTACCTGTGTGCTTCTACAGGCACTTACTATTTGAATGTATATGCCCTCATCAGCTATAAAGCATTAATGTTTTGCACTTGTATAGCCTTTCAACCGAGGATCTCAAAGCCTTTCACTGACGAGAATTACAGTCCCCTTTGAAGTGGGTAAGTGCCACTACCTTCATGTTACTGACAGCACTCACTGGCTAGAAAGCCCAACCGCCTCCTGCTCCAGCCAGGGCTCTGCGCCTCCCTGGGGGCCGTTACGCCTCAGTTTACCTCACAGGCGCCAGTGCTCGCCCTGCGCCTCCCTCCGGCTCGCCCTGTGCCTCCCTGAGGGCTGTTTTGCCTCAGTTTACCTCACAGACCCGTGCTTGGTGCTGGGCGCAGGGCTTGTGAGGCCACGTCCCTGGCAGGGTTGGGCTCCCGCCAGCGGCTCTGGGCGAAGCGCACGTACCCCGCGCCTCGCCAAAGCCCTATTTTCGGCACAAATCCCTCGAGCCCGGGGACCAGACGAAACCAAGCCTGTGGTTTGGTTAGTATAAACGCGCCCTAAAGCGTCTGGAAACGTAGGTGCAATTAGCAAACGCGCTTACTCTGCCGAGCGCTGGCCGCAACCCACACGGCTTTTCCACAGAAGTGCCGCGCGGGGGCCGGTGCCTGCGCCCGGCCGTGCTAGCGACCACACACGCCTTACCTTGCCCGGGCTCGGCCGGGGGGCTCAGGGGAAGGGCACCCGGGAGTGCAGCGGCATGCAGCGCCGGTGGGAGCAGCCGTGCCGGTGGAGCTTCCTGCGCAGGGCCAGGTTGGCTGCGGGAGAAGGAGGCAGAGAGAGTCAGGGAGTCCCCGGTTGCAAAAGGGGCGTCCCGTCCCGTCCCCCCGGCCGGGACCCGCTCCCTCGCAGCCCCCTTATCGCCCCGGCTGCTTTCGGGGTGCCGGGCTCCGGGAGCGGGTTAGCGGCACCTGCCTCCCCGGCCGGCCGGCAGAAGGACGTGGGGGGACCGAGGGGAAGAGGAGCGAGAAGGCGCGCCGAGGGGCTGCTTACCTGGCCTCTGGCTGGCGGCGGGCAGGAGGCTGGCCAGCAGCAGGACGACGAGGCACAGCAGCTTCTGGAGCCTCATCCCCGCGGCCCCTGGTACCGAGGGGTGCCGGGCAGCAGAGGGCAGGGAGAGCAGCGCCCTGGGTCCGGCCGTCTCACATAGCGCGGGGCAGCCCGCTCCCCAGCCGGGTTAATGGCCACACGGGACGGCCGGTGCCTCCCTCTGCCTTGCCTTGCCTCCCTCCTCTTCTTTTTTTCCTTTTTTTTTTTTTTTTTTTTTTTCCCCTGTCACTCCCCCTTATTTTCCATAAGCAAACAATGCGGGGATGAAAAGCCCGTGTAAACAGCAGCTCCCGTCAATGCGTTCGGGGCAAGGAGCCTCCCGAACAATGCGCCCGCTCCCCTTTAAATTCAACCCAGGCACGGAAAAAAAAAAAAAAAAAAAAAAAATATGCAAAACGAGACCCGCTCTGCCCTCCCCCATTTGCAACTGTTTAAACTTCGCATTGCCCATGCTGGCCCCACATGCAGAAAGCCCGGGCGGGGGCAGGAAGCGGCCCCCGGGGCCCCCCGACCCTGACGGGCGTCCCCGGCTTGGGCAGGGCCGGGCTGAGCCCCGCCGCCCTCAAGTAGCTGCGAAGCGGCGCCTATTCTGGGTGGAATTGCTCGCAGTTAAGGCTAATGGGGGCCCTTTGTGCCAGCAAGCGTTTCTAAAGGCTCAGAATATTCTGGAATTAATTTGTGAGCTTGGGGGGGTCGGTGGGTTTTTTTTGTTTTTCACAGAGTGGGGTAAAAGGGGGGGGGGAATTGCTGCCGTGTGACAGGCACAACAAAGTGACGTTGGGGGAAGCTTAGGTAGGACTTAAGGTGTACAGAACCCCGCCTGTACCTTGCGGTATGTTTTTAGGAGATGATAGGGACAGCTAACTTAAACTTTCACAGCCTGCGCTGACAAGAGGTGCTGTGAGAAGATGCCGGTGCAGGTACGCACCCTGAGGGGATGGACGTGAGGAGATGGACAAAACCTCACAAACAGTATTACAGAAGCGACGGGTTTGAAGTCTGGTGAATTACTGGCATCAGTGACAAATTGACCGATCCCGTTCTTTTTTAGTTTGTTTCTTTTTTTTTCAACCTGAAGGTTTCCTGGGAGCGTACACCACCCAGTGATGTTACAAATGAGAATTTGTGCCTTAGGGGACCAGGATCGTGGTCTGAAATAGACAGGATAGAGTAAGCTTCTGCACATATGAACTGCTGTTGTTAGTAGAAAAGTATCATCTGAAGTGGTTTAAAGTTCTAAACCTTTACTTTTTAATTCATGTACCCCAGTATTTTGTCCCCATTACAGGTTTTCCCATTTTCTTTAAATGCCTGTTTAACTCGATAGCAAATTCTACTCCCTCCTCTTCCAGAGTTTTACATCATTACAGGGTTGCTTGATGTGTCTAGGTAAAGTATGTGAGTATGGACTAAAAGACAACTTGCAACTTTAATGCATAGAGCAAATAGTTACTAGATGTTATTTTGAACTTCTGTAATCATTTAAAATTGTATTTAAAATGATTGCTGAGGAAGGTGTATCTGACAAAAGAGTACCAAGGGAGATCCTTTTCTTATTGATCACATTGGTCTGTCATAAACAGCACGTGTTGCCCAGTGTTCATTCAAGTTGGTATGTTGTCTGTCCAATCTCTGGCTTTTATACCAAACTTCTAATTAATATTTATGCTTTGATTTCTTTGCTGAAGTCAGAGTCCTGTGGTGCCAGTGACAGATTTGTCCTAAAGTATGTTTGTGTCTCAAATACGAAGGTGATGGAGAGGGAACTGAGACAGTGGAGAAGCAGTGTGTTTGGGTCACCCAGCGAGTTTGTGACAGTCGGAGTTGCATCCTCAATATCCTAAACCTCACTCCACTGGGCTGCTGTTAGGGACACATCACCACAAATTAGGACATGCTGACCACCTCTTTCATACGGCCCCGTAAATGATGATGACTTCCAATCACCATTGAGCTATATTAGATTCAGACTCATAACCTTAAAGTGAAAGGTAGTAAAGACTTCAAAGTGATAGGGACTCTGTAAATAGTTAAAACGGTAAAAAGAATGCATAGACCATTGCCAGTCCCTCAGGCTGTCTAGGCCTCTTCTACACCTGTATTTGTCGAAGTTTACAGACATTCTGAGGAGACAGCATTTACAAGGATTTGAATAAAATATGATACTTATGTGCAATATTTATTTATTTATTTTTAACCTTAGTTTAGTATGATGTATTCATTCTGCAGCTACTCTGTGCAAAAGCTTACAGAGATTTATTTGAATAATAAAGTCCAAGTCACTATAGCATGTGCATCACAGGCTCCTTGTAATTCTGATGTAAGTTAGAAGTGGTTTTTGGATGCTTACCCACTGAAGCAATTTCTAAAATGTATTATAGCCTCACTTTAGAATTAGTTGTTCTTTTGGTTTCCTTCAGGTACTTACTTTAATATTACATACTACAACTTGAAATTAGGCAAAGGACAACCAGACAACATGTAGTAATGTATTATTTCAGCCTTTTTTGCCCTGTGTTTTTGTTGTTGTTGTTTTCTGTATCTGTGTTGTTGTTGATGGGTTTTGTTTGTTTTGTTTTGTTTAATTGGCTTAAGAGGAAAGGCAATGTAAAGTACAAAGGAAATCTGGAGGTCTGTATATAGTGCTTCATGAATTGGAACAGGTAGTTCTTCGAGCCAAAAGCTGCCCTTCTCTTCTGTAATCTGAATGAAACACGTGAAAAGGATGATGATTTAATCGGGATAGGATTAAATATAGGATTTATAAGCTATATTGCTGCTATTTTTCCAGATGGCACTGTATTCCCTCCCTGCACTTTGGTAGCATCAAAATAGTCAAACTGTCAGATTGCTTCCAGAAAGTGAAAAACACAGGCAGTACTTAACAGAAATTATTTCAAAAGTTACAACAAGATTTTGGACATGAATTTTTTTCCTTTCCTGGACATCAAATATTAATGAGAAGCAGGACATAGGGCATTGTCTTTTAGTTAAGACTGTATGACACATTTCAGTAACTCATATTCAGTGTCTTATCACTTCACAGGGTATATACATTGTTCTACATGACATTTTCCATACAGTTACAGCCTATTTATTAATTTTGGGGAAAAAATCATTTGATATCATGCACCATTTCTAAGAATAAGATTGGGAGAAATAAAAGAAAAGTTAAAGTATCTAATTATCAGGTTATCTTGTCAAATATAAAAATGTATTTGGTGATAACAAGCGAGAGCTAGTGATGTTATGTTTTGAAGTCAAATTTTGTGGTGGAAATGGAAAGCGATGGAGCATAGATACTTTTTTACAGAAAGATGCCTTCTTTTGAAGACAGATGGTGTATATGACAAAAGTTATATTGAAAGATGAAATAGTGGGCAGGAGCTGGAAAATTGATAGGCAAAGATGTATGATAACAGGAGAAAAAGATAATTGGGTACTCCCTTGTAAGGACTAAGGGAGCATTCCCTATTGGACTGGTAGTTGAACTCCATTTTTGAATCCTACCTTTCCTTTTAAGGCTGGCACATAACTACATAC
The DNA here is from genome assembly GCF_964211825.1 of Aythya ferina. Taxonomy (NCBI): domain Eukaryota; kingdom Metazoa; phylum Chordata; class Aves; order Anseriformes; family Anatidae; genus Aythya; species Aythya ferina. The sequence goes on along the minus strand of NC_140300.1, from coordinate 49,458,226 downwards.
TCCAGTGAAAGATAAGGTGTCTTGCTAATCTTTGAGAACAGCTTTTGAGTATTATCAGGATAAAATGTTAAATAAAGCTTATCAGGAATTAATTGTTATATACGGTAATGCTGGTTTCAGTCTCACTATCTCAGTTTTTCTGCTTGGAATAACATATCTTTCTATCGTAAAGATGCAATAAAAATACAACAATCATTGTAAATCTCTATTGTGCTTGCAGTGCTGCGCAAAGACATGAAGAATGCTCAGCAAATTGATGATAAAAATGAACACTCTTATTTATTTTGACTTAGAACTGTCAGATAAGATTTAATGTCAGAGTTTCTAATCAAATTTTCTACCTTTGTATTCCCCAGATTCATCTATCCTGCTGATCCTGAGGAATTATTCCACTAACAGACAAGATCAGGATAGAACACCGACTTCAGAACTACTTGGTAATCCAAATTATTAAGTCTAGTGACAAATGTCATTAGGCTAAATTCTAGAGTTTTCTTAGTTCCTTTATATTATGTTGTGAGATAGTATATGAGCTATGCAACAAATAAAAGAAAAAAAATAACAGGAGTTGCTGTTTGAGGGGAAAAAAAAAGTTGGCAAAAAAAAAAATGCTCAAAGGGATAAATTTTGAAATGTTGCTTAAGTATTTCTAATGCTTTTTTTTTTTTTTTTTTTTTTTTTTTTTTTTTTTTTTTCCCACCATGAATGTCATTGGGTTTATTATCTCATGGTTTTATTGGGTCTATGTGCCAGCCACTGATATAGAGGATAGTTGGTATGTGTTTTTTTTTTTCAGACCAGGGTGTAGAATCAGAAGCCACACATAGTGTTTGCCTCCTTCCTTGACTGTAATTGTGAAGACTACTTTTTCTAGACAAAACTCATCAGCTTGAGAATTATGATTTCATGAGAATATGATGCACTTTCTGTCATGATTTTAACCTGTGCTTGGAAACTAAATCCCACTCAAAAATTAAAACTCATTCATTCTCTTTTGCATTTTATGCTTTTTCTTGGGGGGCGGAAACAACAACAACAAACAGTTTCCCTGACTTTTTGTGCTCAGCTGCATTTCCTGCTTGAAGGATGCCAGTGCTCCGGAAGGAGATGGTGTGTGAGCTGTTCATCAAGCAGAAAGAATGCTTACCAGTTGGGGCCGTAACCCGACACTGGAGACAGATGTGCTCAAGGAAAGGAAATGGGGGATGGCTCAGATTAGGTTAAACCAGTTTCTCTTTTTTGAGAGAGGTTTTCCACATAAATTGCAGAGATGCATAATTTAGAATGTACCTTTTCTTTAATTTTAAACTGGAAAGAAAATTTGTTTTGTCCATGACCTTCTGGGTTTTCCTTCAGTACAATTAAAAGAATAGAATTAAAAGAATAATAATAAAAAAGAAGAACATCCTCTGGTAGATTTCAGTCATCCTCATTTCTATTGTGTATCGAGGATCTATTTAATTTAATACAATGAAAGTAATACCAGCCATGCACCTGAATACTCATGAAGTCCCTCCCAGACAAATAATGCTTTTATCAGTTACATATGGAGATGTATTGGTGGGTTTCCTTTTTTTTTTTTTTTTTTTTTTTTTTTTTTTTCTTTAAAAAACATGTATATATATGAGCTTGAAGTTACATTTATTTTTCAGTTGCTTTCCAGGCTTAGCAAACAAATTTGATTCTAAGATTCATCTCAGAAATATATATATATACATTTAACAGGAAAGCGAACAGGCAAACTTTCAGGAAGCAGTGCCTCTGATCCAACCTAGAGTGACCACATGTTCTGTTTCAGCCCTGAGCAGCAACTGATCAGTCAGGTTCTTTTCTGACATGAGTCATAATTTCAGATCTTTTTTTTTTTTTAACTTAAGGAGACATTTATGTTGCCTTAAATTAACGATATTCAAGAAAAAATGCAATGCTTGTACAGCACAAGTTTCTGTAATTAATTTTTATTTGCCATTTTACATTCAAATATGTAACTGCCTTACTTATTTGGACCCTTCATGCCCTAGGATTCAGCAGGGGAAGTCTTTGAAAAGCTATTTTTCATGTTATAATGAAAACTCTCATAACTGATCATGTAAATAAGCAGAACAAGGTTACCTTTCTGCTACAGCTTCTAACATATGCATTTAGGAAGGAGAGGCGCTTATTACAGTATTTAATACACGTTAGGGATTATATTTGCTATGAAAATTTCAGAAAAGAAACGTAGATATATTCTTTTCCCGAACTCGTAAGTTTTAGAGGTTCACATGCGATTGGAAAATAATGATTTTTATCAAAATGTATCCATTTACTTCTACAGATTTTGGTAAGTTTTTCAGAGAGAAAGATTTAATTTCCTGGAGATAGTTTTCTTCATAATTGATCTTCTGTTTTGAATCTGGGCAGCCAGTAGCCAGATACTTTAACGTGAATTTTTATGATGATTAGATGAGTAACTGCTTGAGAGAGAATTTCAAATGACTCTCCAGCTCTTCGCACATTTATACTTCTGACTTTGGATAGTAAATTTCCTTGCAGTTTCAGTAGAATTTTTCCGTGTTGCCTGCAATTTATCATTAGGGATATGGTGTCACATAAAGCTGCTCTGCAGGAAGAAAAAGCTCATCTTCTCATAAGGGGGTCTGCTGTGGTGTTTTACTATTCTGTATAGTTGTCTTTGTTAATCTCCTATTAACCCTCTGCAACCCTAGTCACTGCCGTGGGGAAATGTGCACTTTATGCATGAGTTTTCCCACGAGGGTTTGGACCTTTCTAGTGTAATCCTTTGAACTTTGCCTCCTGGAAAAAAGATTGCAGCTCTGTCTTGCCCTTCAGCACCAGCTAGACTGTGGTCTTTTTATAATTTTCCTGTCTGATTTGTTTCTTTATCTGCTGTGGTCAGAAAGGTTAGCCTTCCTCTTGCTCACACAACTGGTAAGAAGTGCAAAGGCAGAGAAGGTATGTATGATTTTCTGCTTTTCCAACCTTCGTGCAAGCTGAGAAGCAGGAATTCCAAGCTTATATCCAAATAAAAAACATCAACAAATGGAAAAGAACAAAGGCAAAAAAGTCAAAAGCTTTTGTTTAGGAAAATATTTAATTCCTATGTTGTTTGTCCCTTGACTGCTCTGTAGGAAATGATAATATTTTCCAGTTGCATATTACATAGCTGTATTTATTTCAGTGTTTTGCAGTACTTGGTTTTAATTAGGATACTAGCACTTATGTGGTAATTAGCCTCAGGTATTTTTTTTTTAGCTGTTATAGGTATTGTACACTTCTAATAACAGGTTTTCCAAGGGACAAGTTTTATGCTTACTTGTGAAACTTGTCCATACCAGCATTTATTTATTTTTAATTACATACACTGTATAATTCATTTAGTGTACAGTAGTAACACAGTCTGCCCAACTGAAAAGACTGCTCCAAAGAAGCTGTCAGTACTTAAACTGTTGCACTTAAACTGTTGCACTAGCCAGATGACCTCTTTGATCAGTGCTTGCCATGGATCTTGCATATTAATAATCCTACCATTTCTCCCCCTGCACTGATACGGAAGTGGGAAATTTTAAGGAAAAAGCCTACTACGAGACAGAGCATTGTAACCTGTTACCCCCTTCTAATCCCATAAAGTGATTACTGGCTGTACAACACCTATAGCTCTACCAAATAAGGTCGAGTCAGTTTTTTAATGGGTGAGTGTTATCTCTATCAATGGAAAGACCTAAGACTGAATTAGCAGGGATGATGTAGTAGAAATGTTTGTAATGCTTGGCATTAGGTTCGGGGTACAATGTAAGAATATCCCATAGAAGTTGAAGCAGATATGTTTCAACAATGTCTGGCAATAGTTTTGGAGGTTATTTTGCAAGTTTTGAAAAGTGATGATGATTTGTACAGTTTTTACTTCTGCAATATTGGTATGTATTAAATAATAATAATACTTTATGTGAATAAAAGGTGCAGAACAAAGCTGCAAGTAAATTGAGTTGATCTTAGTGTTCACTACAAGGATTCTTGCATTAAGCACTCAAAGGAGATCTTGAGATTCCAGGCTCACCAAAATTCTGTAATCAACTCTGTGTTCACTCAGAAATAGATGAATCCAGGAAACAAAACGGCAGGGAAAAAAAAAAAAAAAAAAAGAAACACAACACAAACAAAACCAAACCTCAGACAAAACATGTACTTCGTGGAAAAGAGGTTACGTTAGGTTATATGCATAACTTAGGCTACTGTCAGGAAGTGCAGTTCATGAGGTGCATTGCATCACAGCACTCAGTAAACTCAGTTGAATTTGGCAATGTTTTTATTTGCGTTTGAGTCTAGTAAATACTTTCAGCCTGCAATTTTCTACAAAATAGCCATCAAAATCTCTGTTAACAGAGACCATGAGAAACTCTTTCTTATAATATCTGTTATTCTCTAAAGCCTATTTTACAAAAGGAGATGGTGTCCTTTCCCTTTCTAACTTGTTCCTTGCTGTGCCCTTTGAATCCTTTAAAAACACAAAGGTGATGTTAGTATGGATACAGGGGTGAAGATACTAATGCATCAGATCTGCAGAATCTGCTTCTTTTTGAATAATTCTTCATTTAGGAGGTAATTGCTTCTGTGTGCTTGTGTGTCTAGTTCTTCCTAATTTGGGGACCAGTGATGGTAATATGCATATTCAGTACTTGATTGATAGTTTAGGTAGTAGCATTGGCATTACATTTCAGATTGGATATGATGAGTCGTAAGAGTATGTAGCAGGATGAATATATCCTAGCAAAGATGTTAGTTGATCAATTTCAGCTTTTTTCCTTCAAGCTGATACAAATATATATATGTATACAGGGCCAAGGAGTAATTAACAATTTCCTCAAATTTCATTACTATGTAAGCTTGTCTAAAGAATCTTTAATTTCTCTTGGCTTTGATTAGTGGACCGATTGATACTGTTGTGTTGCTCAATTGTAAGAGGTTGTGTAAGACAGTTGTATTTGTTTTTTTTTTTTTGTTTTGTTTTTTATACGCTTAGTTTCTCACAAAAAATAAACTTGATGGAAATGCTCATGAAAATAGCTATGTATTATTTAAGTGCTTTGAAGAAGAGCTGTACACTGAAAAAGTGGAAAGTAATTGTAGAAGTATGTCCCACTGAGGTTTAACTTTTAGTGCACCTTTGAAAGCTGGCCTTCACATTTGGGTGCTATTTTGCATATATATGCATATTTAAGGTACTTCTTGCCATTTTATTTTTTCTTCAGTGAACCACTAAGGTAAGGAGTGGATAGGTAGCAGTGGGCTTACAGGATATAATGTGATTTGCACCTTTATAGTTAAGATAATAAATTGGCTTAACAGTTTTCCATCATGATACATGCTGGGAGGAAAAATACCAACATGACCGTCATAGCTCAAGCACGTATTACAGCTGATAGGTAGTAAAGCACAGTTTTACTTTCTGCAGTGAGCAAATTAAATAGGGAAAGCAGTAAGACTCCTCTGGCTAGCTCAGAGCCCTTCCATGTTCAGCGGGCGTGAAGGTTGCTGCACAATGTTCTGGCTGCCACAGCTGCCTGGGGCTGCTTTAGCTCTTGCCTTACTTAGTTTTAGGTTAAACTGTCTTCAGAAGTCTCTAGGGAGCTGCCATTGCAACAGACAGGATTAATGGGATGCAGGAATCCAGGCTTGTTTCTGTCAAGGAAGTTGAGTGGGCAGGGAAGTGGCAGAGGCAGCTAGCAGTAGTTAGGCCATTTCTGCACTGTGTGCCTCTCCAGCTGCCTCACAGTGGCTTAGTAACTTTCCCTCTCCCCTGTTCCCTCTTGTGTTGTCGCACTGCTACAAGGCTGCCATGGCAAAGATTCACTGAATGTACTATTACACAACATCATCCTTACAAAGCCATCTTTTGAAGAATTTTGACCCTGGGTTCAATATGGCTGCAATCACTTGCAGTATTTGTTTCCCTTTTATAGTTTTTGTAACGAAAGAAAGAAACCCCAAGTGTTTGCACTTCTGTCTCATATTCTAGATGGAGATTGCATTCACAGACTTGTTCCTTATCTTCAGAAGATTTCAGTGATTTCCAGCGCTGACAGCCCGGGGAGCTCTCAGCACTCTGATACTGCAGAGGTTGGGAGCTGCCAGTCTGCACTTCATAGATGGAGCCTTGGAGGCGCTGGGCTTTATTTGTTTGTGCTTCACTGCCTGTGACACTGGCAAGTGCCTCTTGGTGTCCCAACTGTTTGAGAGGAGGTGGCCAGAGTTGTGGGCCACCACTGGCCAGGCCTTTCTTGCAGCCTTTTTCTAGTTGATTTCACACTCAGGAGCAGTCAAGATGGGAAATGCCAGCTGGATTAAATGTTTTTATGCCAGCAGCATCTTGGTTCTGCAGTCTTTCTGGAGGAGCCCACTGACTTCCCATCATGGAGGTGCGCTTTTCACACCATGTGGGAAGAATACTGTAGCCTGAAGATCGGGAGCAGCTGAGAACAGGTTACAAGCTCCACAGGTTGTTCTGGCAGACAGAAAACGGCCTGTAGATTGTAGCCTGGACAACCGGAAGGCTCTATTTCAACTGGAGACCACAGTTCAGAACAGATTTACAGAATGAGCTTCGGTGGTGCTCTTCACAAGACTGTGATCACTGCAGTGCTTTACCTATACCAGGTTCAGGTGTGTGAGCTCAAGTAACCGCAGCTTTGTAGCTGTCAGGAGGAAATAGCCATGCTCCTGCATATTTGCTCAAGTCCTCTGATGCGTTTATGACCTGTGCTTAGGGCCGTGCTGCCATGGTGACAGAGAAGCCCTTCCTGAGCTAGCTGATTTAAGACCATCATTGAATTGGCACTAACTTCATCCTGATTAAACAACATGAAATGCTGTGTATTTAGAGAGTTAAATAAATTATATGAGGGCTTTATACACATGTGTTAATGCAAGTACATTCTACTTGAAGATCACCAGCCACGGCTTTTATTCTTCTGAATTGTCTATTGACCATCACCAGCATGTAGCAGAATAATTAGTCCATGTCCATTCATATATGATAATTCATAGAGTTTCTATATGAATTATCTGACTAACATCAGGTTTTCATGACTTTAAACACAACACTAGATGTATCAAATCTGTTTTACAATGCAAACAGAAATCAACTGCAGTCATCTTTCAAAGGTACAAACCAAACATGCCATTCTTTGTCACAGTTTTTAAAGAATAGTGTGCATTTACTAGGACTTCCTATTTTAATCCCAACAGCCAGAAACTCATTTTATGGCTTTATTAACAAAGGTAATACTGTAGAATTTCCTCAGTATGCATCAGGTATAACTGACTTGTTAAAGTCATGTTTATACTGCAGAAATACTTCTTTCACTTCGGCTTGTCATAAAAGATCTAAGAGGAACCCAAATAGAAGGTTGAGGCTTATTAGATTCTAAAATAAGCTTCAGTGACGTAGAGTGTCAAACTTGCAGAAAAGTGACTACACTTTTATGTAGAATTTTCCTACAGGTTGTACAGATTGTGAGCAGAATTTAGCAGCTTACTGCTAGCTGGTTGAAATACATTATTTTCAGTGTTCGTTACACTTGTTACACATTAACTAACAGTGTGCTAACAGCTAAGCAAATGTTTGGCAACTGATTAAGAACTTAAAATGAGGTTGTAACATACCAAGAGGTTTTGAGGGCTTACAATTCCTGTGTGTCTCAGTGAGTATTGTAGCTACTAAGCATTCTTCACAGCTTGTAGGCTCTGATGCAGCAGTGCACTTGAATGTATGCCTATCTTTAGCCAATAATCAGATCTATCAGCTCCACTAAGGCTTAAAATCAACTCCATTTGCTTAAAATTATGTGAAGGAATGAAAACTTTGCTGGGCCAAAGTGTCATGGAATAACTAAGGAGGTGTTCAGAAAGTTTTAGTGTGACCAGCTGGAAGACTGTTGAAAACATCTGTATCCAGCATGCTAAGCTGCTGCTCTTTAGTTTAAGGGATCAGCAACAGCAACTGATTTCCTCTATGAAAAGTGTATTCTGTTTGATTGCCACTCGTGAGAAGTTCATAAATACATTTGATGTACTTGTGTTTTGTCCTTACCTAGATAAATGCATGCATCACGTCAATCACATCCTTATGGTTGAGGTAATGCGTACAGAACCAGGAAAGTGATGCTGTTAGGCCAATAGGCATATTTGTTACCATGGCAAGTTTAATTAAAAGTCACTTATTCCCCCGCCCCAGCCTGATAATTCAGGGGGGATAGTTTATATTCACCTCGCATTGTCTCTAGTAGTTTGGGTATAATTTGGATCAATGGATTGATGGCATTGCAGTAGCCACTAACTGAAGTGGCACGGTAAGTAGAAATGTGTAGAAGAAAATAATTACTTTCTTCAGTGAGATAGGGAAAATATCTTCTGATGTATTTCATTGTAAGTACGGAAGAAGATCTCAAAGTCTTTGCATTTTACTCTGAAAAATTGATGACCAATACTTAATGTTGATCAAATTGTAAAAAAAAAAATATGAAAATGTGAGTTATTTGGACATTCCTATGATGTCCCTCTCCTTGTGAGTGATAGATGCCCCTAATTAATACTGGTATAAAACCTGGAAAAGGAAAAGTATTTTCTTGAGTCTTAGCTGAAATACTGTTGGTTTATTCAGAGTTTCACTATCTCATTGGTTATCAAACAGGAAATCCTGACTTTGCTTTGCTGCCCCTGAAAGGCAGTCTTATCAACCAGCCATTCTTTACATTTGGCTCACCTAAGGTTCTTCCACTTGTAGTATCTCACAAAGCGATTAGCTCTGAAAGAAGCAGGTGGAGCCAGCCTGTGTTTAGCACTCTTAAACATGGTTGGATATTTTATTTGTGTGAAGACAGAAAAGATTAATCTCAACTCACAGGGGCTGATAAAAAAGTGGCCTGGTTTCCAGTTTGCTCAGGATTCCACTTACAGAAAATACAATCCCCGCACAGAAGGGACCTTGCCTTCAGTTATGTCAGAACAGTGTTTAGCAATGCTATCAGCTTTATCAGAATGGTAGTGATACTACTAGGCATACAAAACTCAGTTCAAGAATTAAACATCTTCAACTGCAATGACTTTGGAAACGTGCTGTTTGTTTTTATTTTTTTTTGAGTGTTTTGTTGGTTTGTTTTTGTGAAGAAAAAAAGAATTGTCTTCAGTGAAGGGTTCTTTTTTATAGATTTTGTTAGAAATCATCTTTCAGTGAAGACACAGAAGAGTAGAAAAAATTAAAATCTCCTTTGACTTAAAAATACTGCTTACCAACAAAACAGTTTAAAAGAAAACACCCAGCTACCATTTCTTATAACTAATTTCTGCCAGGTTCAACATGCCATATTGACAGCTGTGATGTACTGCAGCTTTGAAGGACCAAGATGTGGCTAAATTCTCGTAATAATTTGGTTGGGGGGTTATTAGGTGTATTTTGATATTTTTTAGTTGATTGTAGCTATGATTCATATATAAAGGCCAGCAGAAACAGAAATAAATCAAATGATCATATTGATTTGTATGATACATATGATGAAATAGATCATATAAACTTTTATTCACTGATTGCTGTACAACTATCCCCATCTTTGAAGGAAGATTTGGAAACACTTGGAGAATTGTGATTTTTAACAATAAATGCCTGTTTTATTTGATGCTTCTAAATTTAAAAGAATCTTACTTCTCTAAGATGACATAGCTGTTTACCCATTAACTGGGCAGCTAAGATCCAGTTCACGACAAATTCTCACAGCAAAATTGCTCATTTGACTTCTTTTTTTTTTCTTCTTCTTGATTTTTGCCCTATGTAGCCTTAACCTCGTGGATGTATGTGGGTTACAGAATGAATTTGCTTCTGCTTTCAGTTTATCCTGTGCATGTTTCTAGGCGATGAAAAGAGATCTTTTGAAAATTTCTTGCTCCTTTCTTTTTTGTTAAGCGATCAAATGCACACCCCAATGCTGACAGAATGCTTTTGTGTCCCTGGCGTGGACACAGAATTTATACAGCCTTATAAATCTTGGCTTTATGGGACTATGTGTCTTACAAACTAGATGAAGAGTGTTCCTTTTGCATTGGGTTTGTTAATGCTGAAGAACAATGATATTGTCTTCCTCTAATCTCTTGTCTACCCTTTGGTAAAAAAGATTTAATAGATTAATCACATGCATACCAAATATCTTCACTTTCAAAGTCAGTGCAAGCTGACACCTGTATTGTCTTGAATTAAAAATAAGACAGTGTTTCAGAGAAAAGAAATAAGGGGGAAAAGCTCGGTAGCATAACTTATAAAGAAAGTTGTATTGTGTTTAACAGTAAACTTTGAAAGGTCTTGGCAGTGTTTATGTTTGTAAATGTCAGAGGAGTTATAGACAGTTATCCTTAAGGTAAATATATATATAGACAGTTACATTTTCTAAAAACATTTAAGAGCTTTTTGGAAACATTTCTGTTTGTTTATTTTTGATTTTGTATCAAGGGGAGCCTACATTTCTAATACTTTGATTTTTTTGTCTTCCCAAAATTGGATATAGTTTTCAAATTTTGATTTTACCCAGATCAATTTAGGTCATCCTCATTGGAGAAAAAGTTTATCCAAATCAAAATATACTTGTTCTCTATTTTGGGGAAGAACTAGAAGAACTGGGGCATCCACTTGCTTTAGCTCTAGATAAAAACTTTATTCATCTAGAATTAACTTTGTCTGACAAACTGGGGGATCCCAGCATTGCATATGGAAGAGAGCAGCCCAGTTAATCAAGGACAACTCTTTTCTATTCAATACATGTCACCTTATTTGTAAAAAAAAAAATAGATTTAACGTTAGTGTTTGGCAGAAATTGACGTCTGAACACCTAACCATCAAGACACATAGTAAAAGACCTTTCTAGTATTCTTTATTGAATCATCCACAAACTGCCAGAGGTGAGCTACCTGGCACATCCCCTCAACCCCCAGCTCAAAACTTGAAAAAAAAAAAAAAAAAAAAAAAAAGTGTATGCTATTACTGTGTAAATTGAAGGTTAGGAAAAAATAAAAACATTAAACCAAACAACAAAACATGTAAAAGAAGCAAGGCTTTTATTAGAATCAAACAAACAGACAAAAATCAACAACAACAATAACAAAAATAGCCAAGGAAGTGTTGGAAGTGTTTAAGTTCAATCTGTCAATAAATCTTTCATGAATATTTATTTAAATATAGGTATTTGTTTTCATTTTTTAGTCACATTTAAAAAATAAGCTTGCTACAATACTGTTTTGGTTTTGATTGCTCTCACACCTGGAGAATGTGTTAATTTGCTGTGGTCCTCATTTATACACAGGAGTTGTGCTGACAATTCATCTACATCCTGCTGTAAATTGGCACTACTCCTTTATATAACAATAACAGATGATTTAATGTTTTCTCATAGCAGCTTAAGGCTGATTGGCTACTACTTGATGTAATTTCATATACTTTGCTTTTCATTAGGCTTTGGTTTTGTCCCATTTGCTAGCCCTTGGCTATACAAACTCAGAAATTGTCTCTTTAGGAGAGGTACCAGTTGTCACAGCAACCATGCTTACTAATATAGCAGTGGTCCATCTAGTCACGCAGTCATCAGAAGTTAATCCTAGCTCAGGAAGAAGCAGGAAAGAAGCAATCAATTTATATTAGCTGTACAGGCACCACAATGCCCGTGGATCAGTGCCTCTTGCTGTAGGCACTGTACGGAACCAAAGCTGGAGCCACCCTAAAACCCACTGTGTAAGTACAGCCTTATTGTGGCTGGGGGTGGTCTTAAGACAACATTTAGAGGGAGAGTTTCTCTCTTTATTTTTATATATATTATACGTGTGTTTATTTATTTATTTACTTATTTATTTATTATATTAACCCATTCTTTGAGAAAAATAGATGAGTTTTCAGGCACATCAGCCCTACTTCAGGTCTACAATAGAAATCAAAATGTTCAGTATTAGGAATGCAGTAGAAATATTGGTTTTATAGCACATTAAAATTTCCCCATACATTTTATGATCATCTAATGGTTTTGGATTTTGGTCTCTGTCCCACAAGAACTAATAATCTTCAACTCTCTCCTGTTACCAATAACCTTTTTTTATACTTATTCCAACTTTTTTATTCTCTGATTGTCTAATTCATTGACATGATTAATATAAGTTTAAAGGAAATTATTCCCAGTCTGACTTCTGATTCAAACATGCCATAAAGCTGTCTGTTTTTCCCATATATATATATCAGCCTAATAAAAGGTATCATTCTTGCCTAAATCCTAATCTTTTTATATGGGAAGTGTAAGAAACTGGAGACAGATGATAAAACAATATCAGGAGGTTTAAAGGACAGTGACTACTTGTCTGTTTTTTTTTTTGTTTTTTTTTTTTTTTTTTTCCCTGTCAATTTTCAACCTTCTCAATGTGTTTTGGGTGAAAAATGCAACAAAACTACAAAACTAGATTCTGTGTTTTGCCAGTGAAAGTTTGTTTTAAATAGCATGAGTTATAGCTCTCAAAGCACCAATAGTTTGTTTGGCATTTTCTAAAACAAATGTAAACAAAAACATAGACAGTGATTTCTGTATCATTAGTCCTGTTAAGTAACTACAATGCCTTAAAATGGTGCATTACAAAATAGAGCACCTGCATTCATGACTATCAGGGCACATTTGCTGTGGTGTAGCAATTATGTAAGCCCTATCAAAGACAGATGAAGAGATTTTTATTTTATAATAAAAATAATTTGGATCAAGAGCTCTTGACAAGGTCACAATTCCTGTTTTTATTAAGCAGCCCCTTTATTTATATATTTTATATAAATATAGTATATTTATATTAAAAAAAATATGTATTATTTATAGGCTTTTACTGCTGAATCTTGCAGTACAGCTCCTAGGTTTACTCGTAAGATTCACTGTTCATCTGTAAGTAAATGAGATCACACAGAGGCAGCTGTAAGGACCAGGATGGGTGGCTGCAGCCATGGCACACAGGACTGACTGCCCAGACATCTTGTCCTTCATGCTGGTCCTTCTTCAGGAGCTACTTAAGCACCTTGAGCTAGAAATGCCCTCAGGAAAAGAGGTAGGGGAATTCAAGCTTCCCTGGCTTCCAGACCACGGAATCCTCAGTTAAATAGATAAGGGCTTTTCCTAATCTACCATCACTATCTCTGTCTGATGTCTTCCATTTTACTGTTTTGTTTTGTTTTGGTACCCCCCCCCCCCCCCCCATAAGGCTTTCTCCCCTGCCTCCTTCATTGTCCTCAGGAGTTGTCTGTTTTGCTAGCTCTTTCTGAACAGCTAATGCCAGCTCAGCTTTTTACCCTGCATCATCCTGTGATGCATAGGGCATCACTCCGTGGTTCATATCCTGAAAGCAGTATAGCTTGGGTTATACTGGCTCTGCTTTCAAGTGAATAAACCTTACCACTCAGCCATGCAGACATGACCTCACTGCTTTTAGTTCAAGAGCTTGCTTGATCATACCTGGGCTGGATACTTCTGTGTGGTGCTCCACAGTGCAGGGCAAACTTACTTTTAGCTGCAGAGATCATGTTCTATCCTTCAGCCTTTTCTCAGCTGCTGTCACTTAGATTCATTCCCCCCGAATGTCATCATAAAGAACACTGTTACCCTTCTAATGTGGCTGCAGCTTTATCAGCAGAGAAATATTTTCTACTGACTTTGCTGTTTCTCTATACTGTAAGGTAGCTATTTTGATAAAAAGAGACATGATCAATCAAAATGAAATGTAGTGGTAAAGTTTGGGCTAGATGTTGGTAAATTTTAGCAGTATCTGCTGAACAACTTTCTAAGCAACTCTTGTAAGGTTATGTCTAAGTATCTGAGATAATCAAAATTATGGCAAAAACGACTGTATAAAGCAGCCTTGTAGTCATTGTCCATGCCAATAAACAAAATGCTTTCTCCAGAACTATTTTTCAAGTAGGATGTAAATTTGTGTCTGTTCCCTGAGCAGTTCTGTGTGTTTGGTTGTATATTTTAAGTTTTAGCTGGTTTTGATACCCTTTAAGCATAAGAATCTTACTTGATCATGGCTGTCTGATAGGACAAAAATTGTGAGAGCATCGTTACCATTGTCTGGACTTCAGGTTACTAAGACCGGAATGCATACAATTCCATCTCTTCTGTATTTCATGTGATTGGAGCCTAAAATGTTCTGGATGCTTTTGTTCCTAGTCCACACAACTCACATCAGTCTGTTGGTCAGTACAAAAGAGGAGTGGAAGCTTGACATCATAGGGATAGATATAAAATCCATATTTCTCCAGTCAAGTAGTTTCAAATCTTTTCATATAAGGTTGAGGAGTCCAAAGAATCCTTATCAGTGACCCAATGAAAGAAGAACAGCCCTAATGTCTGTCTGAAGTCCATTATACAGAACTAAAATGACTGAAATACTTTAAGGAGATGAAAAATATCAAAAAAATTGTCATTCGCTTTGTTGCAAGATGAGCAAAGGAAAGTAAAATATCATCTAGTAATGGTGTATTAGAAGGCCTAGAATGCTGGTGACAGTTTTTTCTTGGTGCATTAATCAGCATGCAAACAAATCAAAGTATCAAGTGAATATAAACTTCACAATAATTTGTTGTTTCTTATTACATGTGAATATGAAAGATGAAATTCACCAGAAGTGTTGACATAGGAGTAATTGCATTAAGTTAAAAGATGTGTTGGTAGCCTCATAATTTTCTCTAATTGTATTTAGTGAGGACTTCCAGCTCATTGCCTTAAAGGTGGTCTGAAAAGTAGATTTTAGGAACAACTATTGAAAATTATGGTCTGCACCAGCAGTAAAACTGAGTTAAATGAAACAGTTTTGTTTTTTATTTTTATTTTTTTTTAATTTTTCCTTTCTGCTAATTGTATTTTAAATGCACCATACATTATATATTTAAAAAGGAAGCTGTCAGATACAGGCTGCCCTAGATAGAAATGTTCATATAGAAAAGGCCTGAAAACAAATACAAACAATTATTTCATACATACTTCATTTCTATTACGCTATTCGGAATATGGTTAGGTGTAGCTCTTAGCTTCCATGTTAGAGTATCTGTAGCTGGCAGATTTTAAACATGTAGCAAGAGTGTCCTGAATGGTCCTGTGAGTAAAAAAGTCATCACAACGGTCATTACTGGTAAATTATTTGTTTTAATAAAGCAGCTGCACAGCTCAAATTACTTGTCAAATTCTTATATTTGTAATGCTGGGGACCAAAGGGAGTTAGCTACGTTTTTATGTTTTTCAAAATCCTTAGTATCAAGCTGTCCAATACTATAATTCATTTTGATTTTTGTATTCTATTCTTATAAAACACTGTGATTTCTAACCATAACTTAGAGCATGAGAAGAAGTCACTGTTGTGTGAAATTGAAAATTTCCACAAATGATGAAGTTGGCACTCAGTGCAGAGAGGAGATACAATGGACAAGGTGTTTGATATCAAAAGCATTGCAAAAGCTTTCAGTGTTGCCTGAAAGGCTGTGTAGATTCAGAACGAGAGTCTTAAATGTTCATATTAGTATAACAGGTTCTTCTGAGTGAGGCTTTAGATCCTAAGCATCCATGTGGCAAAAAAGTGAGTGAACAATTTATTGCAAATAACATATCACTAATGCTGGGATTTTTTCTGTGGTTGCTAATACTTTTGTTATTTGACCAAGGGACTTTAAAGAACATGCTTTATTTGCTTGAAAATTCTCAAGTATTTTATTTATGTATGGAAACAGGATTAAATTCAGCCGGTTATGCTATGGTTACAGGTTGGAGCAACAAATTGTGCTGGCAAGTTGTTGGACGAGCCTTACTGCTCTTGTGAAAAACCAATTGTCTGTTTGACAGTTCGTGAAGAATTTTCATCTTGACTGGGAAGCAGTTGTTTTACTCATATGAAATGAGTAAGATGACAACAGAAAAATCTAAAGCTGATCCGTATTACCCTACAGCAGTATTTTTATAAAAGATATAAAAGGGAAATTAAGTATTTTTGTCTTAGAAAGGCTTACATTTCACCTTGGAAGCTGAAGAGTCTTCTGATAGATACCTCTTGAACTTTTCTCTCACATAAGTTAAGCCTTTGTCAAGTCACCTTCACACCTGCCAGCTCCTAAAAGTTTATTTCATGAGAAGGTCATGAGTGGTCAGCTTGTCTGTTTAATTCATATTGATAAATTCCAATCTCCACTGACCGTCCCTAAGCAAAGACCTTGATATGCAGAACCTTTCAGCCATGCAATGCAATAGCTGCTGCTATCTGCATGATAAAAGAGATTGTTTTCCAGACCTCACAGGTTTCATACTGGATGACGATAACCTCATCACAACATGTGATTAGATAAAACTTCTCCTTTGAGAATGCTTTTTAGTGAATAGTGCCTAACTCCATCTCCTACTGTGCAAACTGAGTGATAAGGTTAGTAGAAATTGTCTGCCATAGCTAGGCATGTATTAAACTGTATAGTTATATACGGATAGTTTGTCTGGCACGGAAACAACTTGGCACTGAACAACCTGCACTCACACTGCCAAGTTCACCATCCAAAACAGAATGGCTGCACCGAGGCTGCAGTCTCAGACTCATGCCACTTTCCATAAAACGCCTGGATATTGTTGGGGAATAATAGCACAGGCCAGAAGTGTGACAGAGTCCATGCTAACAGGATAATGATATAGGGCAGTTCCTGTTCAATTTACTACTATCCTTGTTTGGACAGTGCTCTCAGACATGTGGCCTGGTATTTGGGTGGTCCTGTGGGGAGCCAGGAGACGGACTTCATGATGCTTGGGGGTCCCTTCCAGCTGAGGATATTCTGTGATTCTATGATGTAGCCCACTTGTTGTTGTTAAATAGCTTCCATGTTCCCCTGTTAGGGAACTTTGTGACCATAGATTATTAATATTAATAATTAATATTAAAAAACAAAAACAACCACTAGTGTTCCTAGGTTTTAATGTTTTGAATGCAACAAATGAAGTGCAGCAACAACAACAACAACAAAAAACCCCAAGCCCATAGACAACAACACACCAGAAAATTCCTATCAATCATGAACATTTAACATTAAAAGTTAAAGTTTTGAGGTCTGTTGTCACCAGCATATGCTGGCTTGTCTTGTAGACCTCTCAGTCTATGTGTCTGGCCTGCATGTAATATAATATTCTCTGAGATGTTCAGGTTTTTTTTTGTTTGTTTTGTTTTTGTTCTAAGGCAATTTCTGGTAGCTCTGAGTGAGGGGTGATAGTCTCTGTGAACTGCAATGTGGCATTTGACAAACTCAGAAAAGAAAAAATGAATTTGGGCCACCTTAGAGCTTCAGTGAGCTGTGAGTTGAATGATACTGTTATGTCTTCTTGAGTGTATTGGCATCTTGAAATGGTGGCTCAGATGCCTCTTAACATCTTCGTTTAAGCGTATGGTGTGTAATTTACCTGAAGGGAAGAATGTAAGTAGAACTGGCATTCTAGTATAAGCCATGTTCACGTGTTCTGGAATACATGGACATAAAAAGAAGTTGGAGTCTAGTAGTGGTCTTCTGTAACACAGGAAGCTCATTTTTTTCACCTTGCAGCATGCAAGCAAATGAAAAGATGTTGGGAATGCTGAAAAATGAGGGACAGAAACATTAGATGATCATACACAATATGTTCAACACAAAAGTGCAGAATTTATACCTACGTACATCATATTAACAGGACAATTTGGCCATATCCCCAGAATGAATTCCACACTCCTGTGTTCACCATTCAGGGGCTGAAGGAGAAATAAATAAATCACTGTAATCTCAAAATTCTTTATCATTATTATTATTACTATATTTTAATATTTATTAATATTCTATTTTGTAATGAAATATAAGTTTTTGTTTGTTTGTTTTTAATTTCAGCTTTTCATATGCCCCACACAGCTGTCCTATAAAGCAGAAAATTTATTAGTGCATTGGAAGAAATTGCTGAATAAAATCCAACTTCATTTGATTTCGATGATGAATAAATCCAACTTCATTGGATTTCTAGTATACAGAAGACAAATATTCATAGGACACAGGTTGACAACGAAGTCCATTAGTCTGCTAATGCAAAGGACACAAACCTAAGAAATTGTTGGTGGACTTGAACAATCCCATTATGTAGGCTGGTATTACTGAGCAGGAGCTTATTAGGTGTTTCTTCAATTCAGTAATAAAAAATACAAAGCATAAACAGAAAGTCGTGTTGCTGAAGAGTGCTTGGTATTGTCAACTCTTTTTATTTGTTAGTGAGGTTCAGAAAAGGCAAAAAAAAGTTTTAACTATTTATATAACCATCAAGGCTTTTTGCCAAAACCTTAATCAAAACAAACAAACAAACAACAACAAAGAAAAAAAAAAAACAACAAAACAACAACAACAACAACAAAACAGCTTTCCATTAAATTATGTTAGTATTGTATGAAAGTTTTATTATATCAGGATCCTAAATTTACTGCCAGTAGAAAGAGGTGAATCTGGAGAGGGTGATAATAGACAGAACAACAACAACAGATAGATGTACAAATTGTGCAATTCATTTGCATTTGCTTCTGTGCATTTGCTTTTTTCCTCAATAAGGGAAAAGATGCTTTTTAGATGCTTTTTAGCATCTTTTAGCATCTTTTTAGCATCTTTTCCTATGAACAGCCCAGGCTGGATGAAATATGTAGGTAAATGGCAGTGTGGCACTGTTCCATGCTAACATGCAGATGTAGAGGAATAAGCTCTGTAGTTTCATACCCGTACAACAACACTTTACATTCTAAAAGTTACGTCTAACCTCACTTCCTGGGCCAGATGGAGAACTTGTCTGCAGTAATCTGCAGGTCTCATCCTACCTGTTTGCTCAGGGATGTTTTGTGAAAAAACATGAAGGAATGAAGGGCAGGGCCGGTGTGTGTCTATCTTTTATATTTTTGTTGAGTCATTTCACTACGTGGACACATGATGGCTTTTGAACATCCCTAAGGTGAAAGACTCCACAACCTGCAAATCTGTCTGTGTAGCCTGTACCCTCATCATCAAAAAGCCCCAGTGAGGATCCTGGCTTAGTGAAATATTCTAATCTCTCTTTACTCCCCATATTCATATAAATTACCTGTTTCTGAGTCCCTTCTTTAGGAAATACCTTTCTTATCAACTTTCCCTCCCTCTCCTTCTCTTCCCTTCTTTTCCCTCCCCTCTACTACTTCTTCCTGTTAAAGATACTAGCTCTATTTCCATTCAGATATGCACTGATACACATCTAGACTCTTGAGTGATTCTTCTCAACTTGCCTTTAGCTTTGAAATCTTCTATTTCTGTAGAAAAGCTTGAGTTACCAAAAACTCAACTAATTCTTCCAGCTGTTCCATTAGTCCTATAAAGATCTACTTTCTACCTGTATATGTTGTCTGAAACAGTGGCAACCATTGCCTGGCACAGCTCCCAAAACAGAACTGGTACAAGTATTGTTCCGTCAAATGCACTGTCAAAAATGGAAATCCATGTTAAACACTGTAGATATCGATACTGTAATTTTGAATCTAAATCAGAAGGTGTTTCAGTAACCAGTGAAGACCAGAATATTTTCCTGGTTTTGGAGCTGTCAGAATTACTGAGTTAATATTCGACTGTGTCCTTAGCAAGAAGGGCAGTCAGACATGAACTTGCTTTAAACAAGTAAGTGAGAAGTTTTGGTAATAAACTGATGTGTGAATATCAGTATTGGTACAACTTATCTGTTTCTGATATATAAGCACTGTGAGGTGTAAGTATGCCCGTGTGATAGTATGCTATTCAGGACTGCTTCAGACCTTTGCTCTCCTACGTGCCCTCTCTCTTCTCTTGTTCCTGTTAAACTTTTCCTAGCTCCGTGTAGTTTCTCTCTAAGCTTCAGTACAACCTACTCAGTCTGTCCTGACCTGAGTAATGTTGTGAAATAATAAATAAGCCCAACATTCCTCTTCAGCCTATTGTCATTCTTGCCCTTCCCCAGCTGTCCAATTTCTGCTGAAAATAACATTTTTTCTCTGCCTTCAACACTCCTATCTCCTTGCATTATGTATTAATCATCTTTATTATCAGCTTATTTAGTGCTGTAAAAACTGTTCCCACTGAAGTTAAATGCTATTTGTTCTTTTTTCTATTTTCTATTTTATGTTTTATTTTTTATTTTATTTATTTATTTAGTTTGTGGAAAAATGCAACTTTCTGCAAGTTTAAATGAAGCTCAGTTTCCAGGTGTGTCTTACCACCCACATCACACTGCTGAGTTCTTTTGCCAGAGAGGACCACAGAACCCTGTAATAATGCATATTAAGGAGGATCTTTGCTCTGGAGCTTTCTGTGAGTTGTTTTTTTTTTTTTTTTGCTCCCTCACTACTACATGTTATAATACTAACCAGAGTGTCAAGGCAGCATATGTTGCTGACGCAGTGGCAGCAGGGCAGACCCCTTTGCTTCATTCAGTGGTGCTGGCAGGCCACCAGCATGCTCCCTCAGGAGCTGCAGGGCAGGGAAGTCAAACCTGAGCTGGATGAATGCTGGAATTCACTGAAGCACCTCAGTTCCAGGAGCTAAAAGATAGAGCTGCTTTATTAAGAAAGGGTGACTTCAAGAATACTCCATCAAATAAATCAAAAGGGTTGAAGTCGGCTTGCTACTGGAATTTGTTGGGTGCCTTGTCTTTGGGAGGTGGAAGTCTCTGCTGCCTAGCAAGAGCCTCTGAAAAGAGGAAAATCTAAGGTGAAAAGCTCTGACAAGAATTAATTAAGAAATATTTTTAGTCTAATTTTGAGCCGGGCCTGGTGGTTTTTGCTCAGTTCTGCTTTGTTATGTTCTGTTTAGGATCCTTTAGGATCCTTTGGGAAGGGGAAGGAATTTGGTAGGGCTTAGCTGTAGTGGCAGGCTGTCACAGCAGCCGGTTATGCTGGAGGTAACTGGTAACCACCGACTGGCTCTGGGGAAGGGCAGGTGAGGGGAGTAGGAGCACAGCGGGCCACAGAAGGTGTTGTAAAGGTTGGCTTACCACAGGCGGTTGCTTCAAGGTCCCTGGCCAACTAAAAACAAATGTGAGCAGTGGAGGAGTGTTATTTATAAATAAACATAGTCACATTAATCTGTGAAACTGCTCAACTTCAAGGCCATACACATCAGGATAAGCTTACAGGATCAAGGGCAGCATTGTTCTTTGTCCTGTTTTTCGGTTACTGCTTGGTTGGGAGCTATTACATTCTCATCACTGAGGCCGACAAAGACAGTTGAGGCAAAACATTACATACTTTTTTTTTTTCTTTTATTTTTTTATGGAGTACTGCAATTTTGAGACCTCTTAGATTCCTCCATATCATATTGTTAATAATTCACAGAAGCTAGGAGTGTGTTTAGTGCTTTGTGAATATATATGGAGACAATATTTTGCCCTGAAATTCTTGGTCTGTCAAAATTAAGAGTTACAGTTCAACATACTCAGAAGTTGGTTTGATGTCTTAAAAGCAAACCTTAAAATCTCATTACATCACAAATCAATGCCTGTTTGAGCTGAATGGCTGGAACTGGAGGTAGTTCAGAACAACCTTTTGTCCTTAGCCAGGAGAAGGTCAGAACTTGCCTGAAAGTAAAATGAATACATCTTCAGAAATACCTCAGCATGCCAGGAGTGCTGAATTGCTCAGGCTCTGACCTTTTTTTCACTGTAGGCAATCCACATGATACCAGTTTCTGGAAACTGCTGTTATATTATGGCTTTTTAATGTGATTGCATTTTATTTCTGTTTCACAACTCACTGAAGTTTGGGATTTTTTTAATGGCCACCAGTTCAGGCAATAGGACAGTCGCAGATGAAAGACAAGGACTCTTCAAAAAGAAGTGGGAAAAGCGTTTCACCAAAAGTTAACCACTCAGAATCGAAGACTGGTAGAAATCACCATGATTTCAGTCATGAGGATGCAGCACTGTTATCACAGCTTGGGAGCTGCCCAGCTCGAGTGGAGCTATCATTGCTCTCAGACTTCAATGCAGTTGCCATCATGGTAGGACTGGCTGCTGAAGAGAGATCAGTTCAAGCACATGCTTAACTGCTTTGCTGTGTGAGAACTTTTGGTCTGAATCTGCAGAGAACTAGTTGAGAAATGCCATTTAATTTCCACTGCCCTTCTTCTGTCCTCCCCCACTTACCAAATGTAGGAGAGATATTTTGGAGGAAGAAGAAAAGCGTAGTAAGATAAGAGAGGCTGTGAATGCAAGACATAAAAAATTAACCCTTTGATGAAATGAGATAACTAAAAGCACCTACAGATACATTTGTGCCAAAAACAGGAGGAAGCCTAATCTTCTGAAAAAAAAAAAAAAAGAGCAGAGAATTTGATGAGCACTAGAGAACAAAGGGATGTCATACCTCCTTCAAGCACCAAGCTTGCTGTGCTATGAATGAGTGCAGTGGGACTTTCCTAAGCATGCAGAATATATTCATCAATAGCTTCTTAATAAAAAAAAAAAAAGTCATATCTTTCTCAGTTTCTCTCTTTTTTTTTTTTGTAGTATTTTTTTTTTCTCACTAGAATTTCCATGTTTTTAGTGTTGCTGAACTTGTGTTCTTGAACTTGCCGAGCTTGGATTTTGTTCATATGACAAAAAGGGAAGCTATTTTGTTTGCTACTTGTGCTTTCTTCAGTGCTGATGGTGCTGGTAATAACGGCACCACTGTCAAGAAACTGTTATGCCTGGCTGAGACTAGTGAAAAGCAAACCAAAGAGGCATAACATTTTCCTATTGCATGTGTTTATGAACAACTGTTTAGCTAAAAGTGGCAGTACAAAAGCTCTCATTGAAGACTTACTTTAGAAAAAATCTAAGAACCTGGGGAGACAGCATAAGAGCCAAATTGGAAAGGAAAAGAAGGCTTAAGCATGTAAGTGTCATTTAAGTGATGTAATGAAGAGGGGTACTTCTTGTCCTAACCAATTAAAAGAAATCCATTGTAATAGGTTCCTTAGTACAAGTTAGTGATTAGTGACTGATAAAAAGGATAGACAAGTAAAAATCCTTCTGTGTCCTTGCTGTATTTCCTTTCTCTTTATTATCTTCTAAACTTTGTATCCTTTTCTTCCTTTCCTAATCCCTCTATCCATAATTATTTTTATATTTCTGTTTTATACTTCTTTTTTTTTGCCTCATGTTGTGTCTCCAGCTCTCATCCTCCTTCCAGAGTCTATTTCTCTAATCACACACTCGTTTTCTTACTGTTTGCCATAACTCAGTTTGCAAATGCCGAGGCCCCATTGGCTACGCTGATGGTAGCTTATACGATCTACTATATACTACTCTTATACTATCTCCAGTAGCTCAGCTTCAGGGTCTTGAAAAGAGAATTAGAAACAAGTATCAGAGTTTGTGCCAGTGTTGGCATTTAGCTATGCAGATATTTCAATTTAATTCAGTGTTCATTCTTCAAGGTCATGTGCTATCATTCAACAATGAGCAGTGTTATAATTATTGTGGAGGGAAGTTTGAAGAATGCTGAGGAGGAGCTAACTTTTGATGGTTTTGTTTTGAAGTTAGGTCAGTCCCTGACTTTTTGCCTTTAAATCTTCACCAAAAAGTACTCAAACTCAAAAATAAGCTTAAATGAAACAACTGCTGACTGAATGGTAGCTACTTAAATATTAGCAAATTTTGTTGAAAACCATAAATAAAACAGATGTAATTTATAACAGTTTGAGACATCTTAATAAACACAATATTGAAGGATATAACAACTGTATGGCTCATGACTTTTTCATATATAAAAATACATTATTTTACATTGTCTTGCACTATCAATCTGGATTTTTAGAAAGAAGACATAGTATTAACCTATGCTATCATTCAAGCTATACTTAATAATAAACTGATATATACTTAAACTAAACTGATAAAGCTTGCTTACAGTACTTAAAAGAACGGAAAAAAAAAAATCCATACTTCTTACTACAGTGTTCTAATAAAATACAATGACAAAAATGGAGTAGTAATGAAAGGCTGAGAAAATTATCCAAAAATTCATTAGGGTTATTCTAATGTAAGATAAATATTTTTACTAAATACATAAAACAGCAAAACCCACTCTATCAGCTCCAGAAATATTAGAAATATTACTAAATGTTAAATGCAATGCATCTTGTTGATTGCTTCCTCTATGCAGAGTAGGGAGTCAGTATGTTTTCCTCCAAAAGAATAGTATTTTTATTATCTACATTTAAACAATGGAAAACTAATGACATAGGAACTATGACTAATAATATAAAATGCCTGCTGAAGCCTCAGAAGTGCAATAAATTCATAGGAGTGTTCACCACCATGTGTGCAGTGATTGCACATTGCAGAAGATGGACTTTCAATTCAGAACATTTATTAGCTCAGGTTTTAAACATTAATCAGGCATAGTTGAGAAGGTGTTTCTGCGGATTTTTGTGTTATCATTGACATTAACACGATCATTCAATCTGAGATCTTTCTTCAGTAGTAGTCTTAATACCAAGCACAGAATGTTGGGTTTGAAAATTGCCTTTTTACTTTGCTCCTAGTCTTCAATAATAAGGCAGAAAATATGACAAAAATGGTTGCTTTGTCCTACTTCATAATATCTACTCTCATGTTTTCTTCTCTTTCCAGCTACTGCAGAACAAGTTAATTGCTAAAGTCACCATCCTATCCCCTGTGGAACTAAATTTTTGTGCTACCTTTTAGGCTGTTTTCTAAAAGCTTAATTAAACTGTCAGTTGATGCTGAATATACCAGTGGTGTTTCAAACTGAAGCCTGAGATTCTGTTGTCATCTGAGCATTACAAAGCTTTCTGTTTTTTGTTTTTTTTTTTTTTTTTTTTGCTATTCTGCTTTTTATATGTGGTATTTGAACTGCTAGTTCCATTCTTGTTGATTAATAGGGTGTAAATAGTGTCTGAAAAAAAGAGATTTCAAAACTTGTGATAAAAGCCTTTATGCTGCTTGTAACACATGCACGCAAACCTTAGGTATTTACTCTTCACACTGTAGCCTTCTCTACAAGTCCCAGGAACCCAACAAAAGGCCCAGCTGAATAAATGCAGAGGAGAAAATCAAACTTAGGTTCATATATAATGTCATAAAAAGATAATACTACATTAGACATAATGTTTTCTCTTAGATTCTGTCACAAAATAGGTTTATTGCATGTCAAACCATTCACAGTCATTCTCAAAACTTTAAAAAGCTTGCATCCATACTTTCTATGTACTATAGCTGTGGTGGTTAAACTTTGTAGGGTGCAGACAGGAGGGAGGTAGCCTGCCTGCTTTGTGGTTTATTATGAGTTCTTACATGGCTTAATAAATTGATAAAGTAAAATAATAATAGTAGTAAAAAAAAAAAAAAAAAAAAAAAAAGAATTATTGGGTACCCAAAAACATCTATTCATATCACAGCCTTTTTGTGAATACAAAAATAAGTTTGTAAATATATTTTCCTTACCTTCACAGTCCTTGAAATCAGACACCAGAATGCTGTGTTGTTAGCATTGCACTTTTTTATTTTTAGAGCTGAGGAAATAACATCATAAAATTTGTATCTGTATTATTGCCATTCAATTCTGCTAATCTGTCTTAACAGGTCTATAAATAACACCATTCTGTTTCCCTTTAAAATTGAAAAAAAAAAAAAAAAAAAAAAAAAAAAGAACAAATTGAAAAAGAGTGAGGGAAAGTGTGCAAATATCTCCTCCCTGGGCCGTGACCTCCTCCATCTATCAGACCAGAGCAGGTAGATAAGGGAGGTGCATATGAAAGCAACCATTCTAAGTGACTATATGGTAAATCAACTTGTAGATCAAGCCTTGACTGGTGCTGATATGAACAGAGATCACAGGTGAACTGTGTGCTACAGGTCCTTAATTTTCTCATCTTCCCAGGGTATCTAGAGACAGGCAAGATGAAAATCTTCCACAGCGTAGTCCTGTCTGCATGAGCAGTTATTCAGACCCCTATCACCAGCCAGTATGCAGTTGAGTTACTCTTCTGTAGTGTTCTCAAGTCATAGTATTTCACTCCAAATAATCCTTCTCTTGAGAAAAAGCACAGAGGCATAGACCCAATGGTTGAAGCACTACATTTTTATCAATTATAATTTCAGCTATTATTTTATGCAAGTGTAAATTGTTAACAGTCTATGCTATTTCCATATTTTCCATTGTAATGGATAGTTAAATGGTACATCTCATAAAAGAAAGATAAATTATTAAGATGGTAAGGACATTTCTTTGACACAAAGCTAAAAACTTTCTGTACTTTTTTTTTTTTTTTTTTTTTTTTTTGTGCAATATTATAACAGTATGACCTTTACTAAAGTCATCATCCTATTATAAAAATGAACAAACACAGATAGAAATAAAGACAATTTCTTACCAACAAACCTTTTCACCCAGAAAAAAAAGTCAGTTTTGCATGCTTTTATACAAAACAAAAACAAAAACAAAACAAACAAACAAACAAAAAAACATTTCACCCAGTTGAAGTAAGTGATCATACCTTTTAATCTAATAAATGACTTTGTATTAGAGAACTCATGAAGAAGACAATGGATAGTTGAAAAAATTAGGAAATTTGCATCAGAGAGTAGTCTTAAAATCTAAATCCACAATATTTGCCCAAAAGGAATATGCAAGTAAAGTTTTAGTCTTTCAGTGTGACTTCTTCCAGGCCTAATCTGAGTTTGATTCTGTAGTGTCAGAGTATGCAAGACAGAGTAGAACATCAAATTTTTGGGCCAAGTATTTTGGCTTAAATTTAATAAAGCATACAAGTGTATTAAACTTCAACCATTTGCATAGCTACACTAAGTATACGTTCATGAAATCACAGTGTCCAGCTGTTGAACTTGAGTTTTGTATCAGGAGTGCACTTCTGAAGCAAACATTCCAATCATTCCCATTTCTTGTGGTTTACTTCATGTCATGAGGCAGCATCAGAAATTGTAAAGTGGATTCTTTTTGGACTGATTATGAACTGAATACAGATGATGAAGTCAATGGGCATTCAACACACAGGAACTGGTAAGAGCCAGCCTTTGTAAACACTCCTGAAACACTCCAGTTGTGTGGATGCTGTGTTCTCAACACCAGCTGTTTTGCCCTACAAGAATTCTGTTGGACTGCAGTACTTGCTACTGTAGGTACATCTTGAGTTTGTCTTTTGAGTTAGAACTTAGTCTTAAGTCTTACTCTCAGCCTGGTTCTCTGTATTTCAGGAGGACATTTTCCTTTCTAGTTCAGGGCATGTCAAGAATGACCCTCAGAGAAATTTGGAAAGTAGCAAAGAGTCAAGGTACATTATAGAAAGCGATAAGCAAAACCCAACAGGAGTGAATTTTTCTTCTTCATTAACATAGTTGCATGGTAGTGTGTGTGTTATCCTGGAATGGGAAGGCATGTTGTAACAGAATCTAAAGCACAGGTTTGGAAGCAGAACCGGAAAGGTCATGGTACAGAAGTTAATATTTCTGTCAAATCCTAATATTGCTTGAGGTTTCAAAAAATAGTCTATTAAGGGATTATTTGAAACAGCTAACGAAATCTGATACTGACATGTTTTAAGAACTTTGTTAATAACTAATTTTGCCCTTATGAAAGACATTACATACCTTAAATGTTCTCCACAATAGTGCCATAAAAAGTAGGTGAGACTTGTAATATGGACCCTTTTAAGTAACTACAACATACGTTTTAGTGGATTTTCACTCCTGATTTTGATCCTTCAAAAATGAGGAATACATGGTGTTCCTTGGAAACTTCTTCTCTTAATTAAGTATTTCATTTTAAAAAAAGATATGTTTTATCACCAGTTTAAAACTTACTGATTTTCCATTGCTAATTTTGCATCTTAGATGATGTATTTATACAGAATATTTACTTTATAATATTTACTTTATAATTGGTCTGCTTTTACAACCTCAAAAAGTGCAGTGTGTAAGGTTAGAGACAATGACAGTGTCAATATAGGTGTGTGTGAGTGTGTGTGTGGACTTGGTGTTGAATGGCTTCAATATCACTGTACTTCATGAGGATTATTAGCAAATGAACGAGAATACATCCTTAATTCTTTCATTTTAAATGTAGGTGAATTTTTATGTTTTTAATATTACCTTTCTTTAGAATATATAAATATGTACTTCCATGAACTTTCATCTGCAAATTACATTTGTACTTACATAGTAAGTACAAGGTTTAGATGTAAGCCATAAGCCAAAGAACACTGTATAGCTAACCCTCCCATACCCAATAACACACTCAGACTAGTGTCTGAGTTTGTTTCTTAGCTGAATTAGAAAAATACACTATTTATGTCTAACCTTTTTCTGTTTTGTGACTTTTTCTTTCTTCTATGTTGTATTGCAGTGTCATCCTTGAAGATACTGTTGGTGGAATTAATCGCTTCTCCATATACCAGAGCACTGACATCCTGAATTTGTTACATCAAAGGATATTGACTGAGAAGACAAATAATTAAATGACCCGTAACACAGGTAAATGATACTCTTGGGATCAAAGGAATCCCCTATGAATACTGTGTGCTGCTCTGTTCTGCCAGTCCTAGAAAGCGTCATTTGGTTGCAGTGGTTGTAGCAAGGTAGCTTTTGTCAATCCTTCAAAGTGAGGCTTTTCTAAACAGGATCTTCCTGCTTGTTTTTCTTGTTTGCTAATTGATCATAAAATACAAAGATGAATCTTAAGACTTGGTCACACATTGATTCATATAACATGTCTGCTTGCAGGCTAGGCTTCTGAACCACTTTCAAATGAAAGAGAAGACTAGTAGTCTGTTTTGGAAATGGGTAGAGATGGCTGACTAAGAACTGGCGGGTGCAAGACAATACTTTGCAAAAGATATTACCTTTAAATCTTTAAATAAAGATCTTATTTTACTGCCAATGTTAGTATTTTACATTTTGTAAGCTTTGAATGAGGTTGGATATTTCATTGTTGTAAAGGTCTACAGGAGTATTAGAAAACAAATAATATCTGTACTGTGAAGCAGTCATGCTACAGCTTCTCTTATTATGATGGATAAGAGCTGCTCTCCTCCAGTAAAATAATTTGAAATATATGTATGTATGTGTGTGTGTGATATAATATTTAGAAGAACAATAAGTTAGAGGTATTCAATTTGTCTAGAAGCTGATGGCTGGATCACCAGCTAGTAAAAATTTGCATAATGTTATTGAGAATCAGAAATATTACAGAATAATTCACTACTAAGAATCAAAACCTGAATATGTTGCAAGATAAATATAAATATTTCCATTCCAAAGGAAGCAGAAGTCTATAGAAGTCTATTCACTTCACTTTAAGAATAAAAAAATAAATAAATAATAATCTCACATGGATTTGAACCTCTAGTTTACTATATACAAATCCTGTACTGCTGCAATGGTAATCCGGCATGATTAGTCCTTTATGCAGTTTTATGTAAAATAATTGTTTACACATTATTCTTCTTCTTCCTATTTTTTATTATTTCACTCAAGTTCATAGCACAGATTCAAAATTTTGGTAAGGTGCTTTCCATTACTTTTTAAAATTAACTTTCTCAACTAATGGTGCTTTGCTTACTCTGAATAACCTGCTAAAGCTTTGCAAGGAGAACAACAGTCAGCAGGAACTACAAATACCAATCAGTGCAAAAATAGGATGTTCTTTGGGTAGAACTAAGAAGCAATAGCCACTAAGTCTCAAAATAAGAAAATAATTACTTCACCTGTACAGTAGTGTCTTTACTGGAAAGGATTACTTCCCCTTTGGTGTTACCCTTCTGGGAATTTTTAATAAAAAATGAATTAACTTCAGTCCTGAGGATATAGCCATTAGACAGACTCAGCAAGTTACTCCTGAAATTACAGTTCCTCTTCCCTAACTTGTGCTGTGAGCAGGAATGGGCTATTAAGTTTAAGTTGTCCTCTAACTAACAGTATTTTTTTTTTCCTTAGTTTGATAGAACCACATTTACATTATAGGAAAGATTCATCTAATCCAAGGATCTTTACTTGTGCTCTCTACAGCTGGAAAACTTTACCATAGAAGCAATAGTACCAGGACTGGCAGGGAAGGAGAATACTCAAGAAGAACAGAAATTACATGCAGGAGATTTACAGCTATTCAGGGTGAAAGATGCTGTGTTGTCTTCTTACGGAACATCCTAAAATGTGAGTAGAACAATAACTCTGAATTGTGGATAATACTAGAACAGTGCACAGAATTTTAATCTGGTATAACTACATGTCATTAGTAAAAGGCCTTCCTCGTTACTGTGTGTGCATGGTTGCTTCCTGTCTCTTACTGGTTAGGTGAGTAATTAGGTGATGATTGTATGATACCTTCAATGCTCCAGTGGTTTTTACAACTGCAGACCATTAAAATTCGTTTTGTTGTAATTGGGCAATAATGTAAGAAGCAATTTTACCTCTGTACCTTAGTAGTTGCCAACATTTCTCTGAAAGACAGTCTTTGCCCATACAGGAAGGTTAAACTGATATGCTATGAAACATTTTCAAAGTAATACAACTCCCATGCAGATATTCTTACTTCATAGTAGTTTCTCCACAGTTCAGTTTAAACATGTTTGCAGTCAAATTCTTAATTAAGAAAGATCTGAAGTATATGATGATCAGTTCAGAGGATCTCTTTGTGTGGAAATTTCTTTGCTGTTATTTGTAGTTGGTTTTTGTGTTAAAAGAGCCCACAAGGCAAAATCGAAATTAATCTTTACGTAATAGCAGCTTCTGCTTGCTGTAGCAACTTCAGGAGTATGAAGAACAGAGTACTTTATCACACTTCTTTTTAGGGGGGAGGAGGGATTTCAGGGCAACATTTTACTCTCTATACCATGCTTA
This sequence comes from Aythya ferina, assembly GCF_964211825.1. NCBI lineage: Eukaryota > Metazoa > Chordata > Aves > Anseriformes > Anatidae > Aythya > Aythya ferina. Next base: position 49,427,297 of record NC_140300.1, on the reverse strand, counting down.
GATAATATCCAATCCTGGTGCACTCTCCCCTTTATAAATCTTTATAAAGCTGTTCCTCACTGAGCATATAAGGTACAACACAGGAATTGAAAATGAAAACAGGAATTTCTCACTTGTTGTGAATATACTTTTTTAATTATTATTATTTTTATTTTTTTATTCCATAATTTAATTACTAAGTATGACATTTTTAATACACTTTTTGTGCTGGGAGGTTGGTCTCATATATCTTGTATTAGTCAAAGGACTGGAAAACTCACTGTAGTTTAGAATGTATGTAGAAACCTGGACTGTAATTCATGACAAGAACTGAAAGTGTGTGTTTGACTTGGATCTTCTAAGACACAATTCTGAGTTCTTAAGTGCTCTTTTATGTTTGTGTCAATGCTGAATGTTTTTTCCCCAGATATATATCAATAAACACATGAGTTATTTTGAATGAGAAAACTGGGTGAGGAACAGCAGTTTCTTTTTTAATCAAAATAAGTGCTTTGCAGGTTAAATAGCTTCAAACCAATGTTTTGAATAAACAATTAAATTAATTAAAAACCAAGGAAACTCCATTTGCTGTTACTTTCAAATAAAAAGTGCCAAAATCTGGATCCGCATCAGGTTCATTCATTCCAGAATGACTTGTACACAATTCATGAAATCACAAATGTCTAATCACAAATGTCTGTTTTCTCTTAAAAAGACACACAAAGAATAAAGTGATTATTTCATATATGTTCTTTCTTTATTGTAGTAAGTTATTAAAATAGTAGACCTTTATAATGTCACTCACCTGTTTTGTGAGTGCTTTATTTACTATATTATATGTTATACAACTTCTCTGAACACATACTTAAAAAATAGTTCAATGTGTAAAAACAAGGCAGGATATCTTTTCAGCAAACACTCTATATTTTGATATTTTAAAAATTAATTTCTCCTTTTATTTTATTTCACCTGTTTGACAGTGTTTTCAATACCAGTAACATTTACTGAGCCTTTGGGACATTAATGAAGTGGGAAAAAAAAAAAAGATAAACTTGTTGTAGCAATAATGTGTGTATTGGAGGAGACAGTTTATAGTCCCCAGGCCATTTAAAATACCATGCAACATTTTTTTTTTTGCATTGAAAAGACTTCCTAGAATAAAATGAAGTGTTTTATTATTTAAACTGTTGATTAAGATACGGAGAGATTTTATAACATTCTCCTACCATTCATCTTCAGTCAAATAACTTCATATCAGGGATTTTACCATGCTTTTTCCTTCTCTTTCCTTCCGATCATCTTTTTTTTAGAGAAAAATTTTGAATCTCCTTACAGAAAGACATAAGTATCATTTAATTTATCCACATGCCCATACTAGGAGAACAGAAAACAGCAACATTCCTTTTTTTTTTTTTTTTTTTTCCTGAAAGTGATTTCACTGTAAGAAGGTAACTGGTGACAGTAATAGCAATTTCTTGTAATTCAGCTTGAGCAAGCCTGGGTATCAGTAAAGAGTGTGAAGTACTACTAATAAAAAAGTGGAATGTGTGAGTACAACCTGAGTAAGAAGAAAGATCTATGAGCCACTTCCCATGAGAGGCAGTGACTCCCAGTGAGGTCCTGCACATACCACAGACATTTCCCTGTGCAAGATCAAACTGGACTCTAACTTCTGAATTATGTTTTTCTTTACGTTCAGAGTGAAAGGGGTACCAGTGGCTGAGATGCCTTTTTCTTCCCCAGACATAACTGATCACTTTCTAACACAGTGAGAAGAGGGAACTGGGATGCAGCTTGCCATGAGACACTGCTTTCAAGTTATCTTGCCTTTGTGTATTTCTGACCAAGGCCACTAGAAATGTATTCCTGGAATTGACTACCATTACCAAAAAGCAGTTATAATTTAGGCAGTGGTTTTCATAGTGAATTGATTTGTTTGGGGAAAACCATTTTTGTGTTAGCACAAGCTGAATACTTATCCAACCTTGGGATGACAAATGAAGTTGTGACAAAACATTACATTATCCTTCCAGCAAATGGATCTAGCATTGTTTTGGTCATGGATTAATATGCAACCTGATTATTTTTTCTAAATTACTGGTTAATATCAAATGAGGGGAGGGAGGGGAAGTGTAACAGTTTCACCTATACAATTGGTCTAGAAGGAGAGAGAGAATTTAATTTTGAAAGATTAAGTAAATTGTAATTCTTGAGATTTTACCTTTCTGTCACTCCCACTGTTTCATGATCCCTGTTGGTGGAGAGGACAAGTAGGGGAGGCAGGAGACAGCAGGAAAGTAGCTAGGGATGAAGTGTGGCAGTGTCACTGGAGAAGGTAGGGAGCTCAGCATGCAGTGAGATTTGGAGCTCTCTGCCATAGGTAGGGAGAATGTTGCATACTGACTTGCATACAGACTTGCATAATTGCTAAATATCTTAGGAGGAGGCCAGGGAAAGGAATGCCTGGTATGAAAAAAACAAGAATTGTTTGGCCCTATTTCAATCCTCCATTCCATGTACTAGCAGAAGACCAAGTATATGGATTCTGGTGATTTGGGGAAACTGTTGAGAGGTTCTGAAAGGAACTTAGCCCCTTTTCTAAGGGAAAAAAAAAAAAAAGTGTGATATGGGATCAAACGAATTTGGAGTTAGTGTTAGCTATCTGACAGAATAAGGCATTCTCCTTACTACCCTGAAAAACACTGACAGTCTGAAAATGATGCATCATAATTAAGCTGCTCTACAACTGCCATGTTAAGATTTGCTGTACAACAAGGTCAATTTCTTGATACTTTTACTCATCACTGTGGTGGGAAACTAAGCAAGTTCTCCTTCCCTGTGTATATTAAAACTTACAGCCCAACCAGAGCTCCTCATGTGCTTCCCCTTGCTTCTTTTTACTTATGCACAGAAGCAGCAGTGCTGGTGTAATACTCGTGCTTGAGACCTACAGGAAATGGATGGGATCCCAAAACTGCAGAAATGTTTTGTCTCTGTGAAGAAATGGAGGACTTAGTATCAAGATTGAGTTAGGCACCTTTCAAAAGCAGCAAATCAATCAACCTAATTTTCTTAAGACATCTTGTTAGCTTTCTAAATATCTGGGGTCAAAAACAGTATATGAACATAGATGCAATTATAGTGGTTAACTTAAAAATATTTGCCTGGTACTTTTCAGTCAGCTTTAGCAGCTTATTAATGTTAATGTAAATTAAATAACTACTATAATAGTGCTATACAGTCTTGTAGAAATAGTATCTTTTGATGTTCAGTTGACTTAACAGATAGAAGAGTAAACACACTGATCTTAAATATACTTTATACATGACTGAAAATCAGGGAAGAAACCAAACATAACTTCTGAATCTAGTTTCTCCCCTTAGTATGTAGAGCAGATGTGCTTTGTTAAAAAAAAAAAGCCTTGGAAGTTTTATTAAGGCCATGAAGTGTGGTTGTAAAAAGGTGCTGAAACAGCTTCATGGGTCATGGTTCATTAACTCTAATTGTCACGTCTGGATTCCATCTGATGGGTGATCAGGTCCTTCCTTTCTCACATCCTTTTTCTCACTGTCTTCAGGTGACCAGCTTCCAAAGCTACCTCTTTTAGAGGTATGTCCAGCAGTGGACCTGGGTAATAGTTCTTTTTCTAAATCACTTCAGTCATACTTGTACGCGCCTTTTTCTTGTTGGATTTAATCTTTTTCTTGTATCCTTCCTGTGTGGAGCATTCCTCTGGAGAGAACAGGATCATCATTAATGAAAAGCATTTTAGATTTAGAGAGATAGTTAGATTGTTACCTAAAAATTTTCCTACTTGACAAGACTTGCACACATACATTAAAAATAGAAAATGTAAAAGCCTTATCAAGCACCAAGTTCCTTCAGATTTCAGGCTTGATATGAGGGAGCGAAGAAGCAATGTTTTAAATACCACCCACATAAGACAAACACATAATTTATAGTATGTGGCCATCTGTGTGCTTCCCAAGTTCCTGTTTCTTTATTAGAATTAACTGTGTGCCAGAAGCAGAACATTAACTCTACAGGCAGTGGAAAAGACATGGGACAAGTAAAGAATGTTCCTCCCTTTATTTCATGAGGTTTGTGACTGTAAGTTATGTCATGATTGCTTGGTGTCTTAAAAAATGAATTAATGCTTTCCAACCAATGTCAAATAACACCTTTATTTTTAGCAGTAAATATATTTATATGGGCATAGAATTACCTGTTTTCCCTAACAGAATTAAAATAATCCAAAAAAATTTCAGAACCTGGAATTTACTTGGCTAGTTCCAAAGCACAAATAAAACCTCATGTCATAATAAAAGAAGAAAATAAAAACTTTTATTACTATGAAAGATGTCATTTTGTTAGATTTTTAGCTATAACTTAAAGTATTATAACTGTTATAACACTTCTCCTATTACTGCTTTTAAATCTATTGAACCTATTTACCTATAGACCCTGAAATTTTGAAGAAAATTCTTAAATCACTATTTTGCCGGTAATAGCAGACATACTCTTCTAGAAGTAGTGCCAAGATTAAATACGTGTAAGTGTATTTATTTTTTTCAGATCCTTAAAATGGTATCTATAGCATTAAATGGTTCAGTTATTTCCATGTTAAAGTTGTCATGTTTTTTCCTATTGATAAAAAGGTCTGTATTCCATTTTTGTTAATGAATTTGATTTGTTTTCCTTCAAAATACCACCAGTGTGGGATATTCCTGCCAGGGTTGTCTGATACTGATTTCTCAAAATCATATCAGCATTTACGTTTCTTTTAAAATATTTCCCTTATTGTAAATGAGAAGAAATGACACAGATAATCTGAGTGTCCTACTTCTCATTTCTGTGTGCTTGTTAAAAAGACCGCTTCACTAATTGATGAATACACTTGGCATTCAGACTAAAACTAAGGCATCTGTTAACATAGGCTATCTATGTGACCTGTGAACGTACGCACAGTATTATTCTGATTGTTCAGGTTTATTATGTGAGAAGTCTTTTAATTATTTTTGTTACAGTCCTAGAAAATATAATATGCAAAAAGAAATTTAAATCAGCCAATGTTTCAAAATGTTTTTGGTATTACTATTTTATCTGATCTTGTTATTATTAGGAAAATCTTTCTATTCTCTCAAAAAATCTGGTGCACTCTATCATATGAGCTTCCTATTTCATTTTGGAGTGTGTTATGTCAGCATTAATTTAATTACTTCTATAGCCTCTTCTTTTCCTTTTGTTTATTTTAAGTCAGGACCTAACTGGTCCATATTTAGCCAAGGCATGCTAAAATCATTCATCTGTAATTCTGCAGTTTTGTCCATAGTATCCCACAGGCTGAGACCATGAAACTGAGATAAAAACTGGTGGATCCTTCAACAATATCTCTGGTCCTTAGCCTCATCACACTTCTTTTTTTTTTTTTAATTATTTTTATCATCTGCAAATAGACATTTTCCCACTTTCTATCTGTAGGTGAGGAGCTCACTGGCCTTATTTTCTGTTCTATCTTCATTTCAACCTGCTGTGTGCCTTCATAATTTTCTTTAATAACAGAAGGAAGCGAGAGGTGTTTAAATAAATGTATAAACCATTTTTATGCAAAGCTCTCACTTCTTCAATCTCCAGCGTTAATTTACTTCTGCTTCCACTTTTGTTTTCCTCTGAGAAACTCAGCTAATTTCCTTCTTGTTACAGTTTCATATGTAGCCTAGTCCACGTTTTCAGATGTTTGACCTTTATTAGCTATATAAAACAGAAAACCCCTGAAATTCATCATTAGGGAGTTACTCCATTTCCAGTTCATTTCTCTTGGGCCACCATTTTTAAACAGGCTTAGAGTCTTTGCATGAGCTGTCCACGCTAAGGCTCTGATATCTGATCTATAAAACCTGCCATCAAAGAAAATGAGGCCAACATATATTTGACATGTTGCATAAATTTTCAGCTAGGAAAAATATTACATTTCCCGAGAAGAATGCTGGTGCCTTTAGATGTTGTGAAGTCTAGTTTAATTTTTTTTTTTTTTTATTCCCTCTCCATCTGCTCCTCCATACTTTCTCCATACTTGACTGGTCCTGAAGTCCTTAGGAGTATGGTGCTCTTACCTTTGAAATATGTACTTTTGTTTTTGCAATCTTCAGAAATACAGTTATCCAATATTTAAAATATTTGTCTAACCTGTCTTCTCTTCTCCTATATTTGAACAGTTACTGGTCTCAGGTCTGTGCTCTTAGCAACATAGCAACATGCCTTTTTATTAAATTGCTCTTTCTTTGGGTGAATGATTCTTATTTGGCTATTTTAGGCTACAGCCCATATCAAACATTGCCAATTCCTGTTAGCAAGACAAGTTACAGATAAGGCTTTGTACTTTTTTGTATGAGCGTTCTTAACCTGCCCCCAGTGCACGGGAGGTGCTTTTAGTTTGTATCTCAGTGAAAGGAGTTTTCAAAACCCCTGTGTTTAAGATACTCAAGTGTAAGTTCATACGTAGAGGATCTACACTACCAAAAACCTATCTGTCCCATTACACAGCAGTTTGAGCACAGATGTATGGCATTTTTCACAAAAATCTACCCCCCCTTTCCTTGCCACTCTGCCAGACACAAAATATGTATGGAATTCAAGGCTATGTAGTGAAAAACATAGGAAACTAAAAGAAATCTGATTTTATTTTGAAATTTGTCTCCAAAATTCCATGCAGGTCATGCAAAAGCATGCTTAAGGTCATTTATCAATGCTTCTACAGCTGTCTACTCTCCACAGGTACTGGTAAGTACCAGCATGGTGAGAGTTGCCTGCGTTCTGTGGAGGCAGAGGTTGAACAAGAACCCATGGGAACAGGAAAGGTCATCAGAGCCAAGCAGAAGCATCAACTACTTTGGACACTCACATTTCAAGTGTTTCTAGCTACAAAAACATGTCAAAATGAGTCTCAGTATGTCCTCATGCAGGTGATTTTGCAGTAGGGCACAAAGCCAGAAGAGATTCCTGAGATTCGAAAGTTATTTTCTTCCCATATTCTTTCAGGTATGAATTCTCCTACTCATAGAGAACCAGGAAGCCTCTATCCTACTTGCCAAACACAGTCCTCAAAAAAAAAGACACCATTTCTAACCACCACTCACACAGATGGGGTGCAAGATATCATGTTACTAAAATTCAGAGGAAAAAGTAGAAGTGGTAGACAGAGAACAGGGTGTGATGGAGTTATCTTATTTATTGCCTACTTGCAACCCAGAATGTTGGGTTTGTAATCTGGAAAGGACTCCTTAACCTCTCTTGCACTTACTCTGCTATATATTTAACAGCAAAATATACCTCCCAAAGAGATGAAAACTCTTATTTATATCTGAGTTTAAGAAAGTCATCCAATCCACGAGTATTACCCAACAATTCAAAAGCAATTCTGTGACTCCAATATGGATTGAGTTTAGTCCTAAAATAATATATAACAGTTCTTTAGGGATTCCTGGGAAAGTCTTAATGTTCCATTCTAACTCCCACATCATTAGTTTGAAAACATAAGGCTGTTTTTTCTTTCCTTTCTATCCTCCCTTGTAGTGCTTTTCAAAGGTGGCTTATTTTCCCTGAGTTTTGCCACAAAAGGGAGTTGGTAAATTTTAAAGTCTATGTGTGGGGAGGCAAGGAGCAACATGAAAGCATCCTGGTAATGTTTTTGTGTGTGTAGGGGGGAAAGACTTGCTGTAGGCCTATTAGGTTTCTCCAGAATTTTTCTCAGAAAAAAAAAAAAAAAACACAAACAAAAGACAAAAAAAAAGACTGTCTTGCCACTAATGACCTTACCCGTTGGATTTTGTGTTTAAATTTGATGCACTTTCTTTGAACACAGACATTTCAGTCTGATCAGCACAAGGCATTCCCTGCTCCTGTTACAGTGCTAGTTCGGAGTTGAAATCCTGAATTCAGCCTTCACTTGACAGAGCAGTGACAGGTGATGCTTTGGAATGGTGTTTATGCTGAGTGAACTGGAGGTAGGAAGGAACAGCACTTGCTGCTACGGGGCTTTCCTCCTGCCAGCCTCATGGAGCAATCATCCAAGCACCTGATCTGGTTCTCTACACTGCTTCCCTAGAAACATTCTTCTCCCTGGGAGTGTGCCTCCTTCAATGCTTTCTGCCTTACTGCAGAGTTCTTTGGCATAACTCCTTAAGTGGAACAGGAGCACAGCCACTACTTACATTATAATCACTTAGCAGGTAAGACCATTCCTGTAGGAAGTGGAAAACTTTTCAGTGCCTTCCCTGCAGGAGCCTAAATACATCAAAGAAAGTGCCAACCGCCACATCATGATCTAAGCAGAAAGAAAAATCTATCCTCTTAAAAATGTGCAGAAAATCATTAAAATTGAATAGGCTTCTGCTGTGGTTTGTGCACTTGCCCAGAGGACAGTGCACAAGGATGAAGGTCTATGTTGTTCTTGTTTTAAAGCCTATTGGAAATGTTCTTCAATCAATAATATATGAATGAATAAAGCTGATGGAAAAGTGTGGATCCTGCTTGATGTTGGGGATGGGAACCAGGCTACAGAGCCATCTCTAGCTCCACAAAGCCTGCCCTGGAGTAATGCAGTGGATCACTTCAGCTGGAGCAGCAGGGCACGTTTTCACAGCATGGTGACTGGAGGAGCTGAGGAACTGAAGTTTCCCGCTTTCCAAACAAGCACCCCCTAGCTTTTATTTAGAAGGAGAAATAGCAAAACCAAACACCACTACTTGCTGTTATGCAAGAGGGGTGAATCTTCTGAAAAGTAAGGTCAGGTTGTTTACCTTGCTCTGGCAACTCTGTGTGCATGTGCAGTCACGGAGCCCTGCGTTAAGAAGGCAGGTCGTGCCTCCAGGGCAGCCCTGGTGGGTCCAGCACATGGTTGGACTTGGGACCCAATGTTGTGCACAGCACCGCATCTGCCCAGATGTAGACAGACTCCTGCTAAACACACAGGGCATGGGACGTGCTGCATCTGCCCAAAACGTACATCTCTCTTAGTATCCTCTCTGACTGACCATTAGCAAATACTGAGAAAAGGAATTAAAGAAATAAGCTCAGTGAGCCTTCCCCAGGGCATCCTCTCTCATGAGGTTTAGGAAGTCCTCAGATGTTTAGAAACTTTTTTGTTTGGCAAGCCCAGACCTGCTCACAGCAGCAGACATGTTCATCTCTGGGATCAGGAGCCTAAAAGTTAGGGGAACCAAATCCTTCCTCAGCTTTGATTCCAGAACTTTTCTGGCTTTTTTTTTTTTTTTTTCTTTCCCTTTTTCTTTTTTGTCATCTTCATCCATCTCTTCCCCTTCTGGCCTCTATACCTTTAAAGACTTTGATGCTCCTAGCTACTTCAATTGCAGATAAATTAAATTCAACCAGAGGAACCCCTATGATTATTTCAGATGAAATGCATTCTTTTACTTCATTATTCAGCAATAACCTTCACATTTTCAGCTCTAAGGCCACATCTTTATTGCTCTATTGCTCTGTTGCCGTATTTCACCATTTACTGTAGTTCAATCCCGCATAGGCTTTTCTGTTACTAAATAGCTGCAGCATGGGTGGTCCTATACAGTTTTCCTTTGAACAGAGTGTAAAATGCCCTGTTTCCCTTATGCAGTGACAGTCTGTTTTTAGCAGTTCATCTGCAAGTTCTGCTCCAAGCTATACTACTCCCAAAAAACACCGTAAGTCTTGAGATGAATATATGTATGTGCACATATTTCTAGTATAGAGGATGTTATAATCAGACATCATCAACATTAGCAAGACTAATTCCCTACCATTTTAACATGCTTTGTTTTAAATCATGAAATTAGGAGCTTAATTATAATATAGTCTCCCACCTGTCATTATCTTCAAACAGTTGAATGCCTGGGGTACTTAAATTTTGAGAATGCCCTCTTAAAGTTAATCTTCCATTAGCTGTAATAATCAGTTTTAAATAAACATTTTCTAATTTTGATTTAGAATGGAAAGTTGTCCTTCTGAGAATGAATCACATATACTTTTATGACTGATTATGGTGAAAGGAGCAGTCTTTGACAGTTAATTATTCCATCCCATGGACAAAGCAAAAAATAAAATAAAATAAAATAAAATAAAATAAAATAAAATAAAATAAAATAAAATAAAATAAAATAAAATAAAATAAAATAAAATAAAATAGACTCCCTAAAACTAACTGTTCTGCTGGTTTAGAGTTTGAAAATACTGACCTCTAGATCAGAATACATTAAGCATATGAGTTGTGACTGCTGCTGCTGGAAAGAAATAGATACTAGACTTTCAAATGAATGTAGGTCACCAAGTGTTGTTCCCAAGATGGAGAAGATGGTTTCTTTGTGATGAAGGAAAGGTTAAACATTAATTCCCCAGGTTTCCTTCTGCAGATCTAACAGTGTTGTTAAGCACTTTGATTTTCCCTAGTAAGAACAAGTGTATAGCCAAATCTTTTTATTCCTGAAATTGTACTTTGTAAGTTTTGTAGGTAACCTACAGGTAAGGATTGATGAAATTGTGGTGTTTCCGTGGAAATACGTGGAAAACTTTATTACGTTATGCAGAGTTTTCCTGTTTAAGAATTAGTTAGGAATTCCTAGTAATTGTTTAAGAGAATTCATATTACATGATGAAGTCTTTCTTTTTCCTTGGTATTTTGTTCTCCTGTGTAATCAGATTTTACTTATTTTACTTCTTATTTTACTTACTAGTACAAAACAATGCTCTCAATGTTATTCTTTTTTTTTTTTTTTTTTTTTTTTTTTTTTTTTTTTCTTCGCAGTGCTCAGGATCTGGCCCTTATCCTCTTGGTTCTCTAAAGTAGCAGCTGATGCACAACATTTATTGTTTCCTTTGGTGGACTTTGGCAGTTTTAGCTGATGTCATTTTTCTAGAAATAATCTGTTCTTTGTAAATGTGTGATCATTGAGCTTGCTTGAGCCTTTATTTTTATAAGAAAGAGAAATAGAAGGGGGTTTGTCTGCAGACTTGTGTGCTTGCAGTATTCCTTGTGGTTAATGACTTTACAAGGCTTAACAGCAGTTCTTAATCAAGAGAAATTCTTGTTAGAGAAATCATGGAAATATTAACATTTCCTAATATATAGCATATTGGAAATATTAAAAATATTCTAAACATTTCAGAGAACAACAAGTTCTAAAGTGCAATTACTATTTGCCTTTTTTACTGTCCAAGACATCAGTACTCAAATCGTTGTAGAGATTTACAGAGGAATTTTCAAAATGATCAGATCAGAAAAAATGAACATTATGGTCACTATTCTTAAATATCAAGGATAGGAAATGTATTAAAAATATGCAGTTTCATTTCCATGTAATTCTTTGTTGTTTTGTTATTATATATTTTTATAGTTCTTATGGATATAGATCCCATGCACTCCATGTGAGCAAACTGAGATTCAGTCACTTATATGTGAAGGAACTGTGTGTAGTGCTGGCATCCTCTAGTACCCTCTGGCTGTATAAAAGGTTCCCAAGATCTAGATCTGATGATCTTTACTCCAATTTCAAGCTCTGCCCTGTAGGACAGTTTTACGTGACACACTGTTCAGTGTGTGTTGAGGGGATACAGTGTTCCCCTGTCTCTTAACTTCCTAAAGAAGTATAGGCCAATGGCTCAGGCTATCCCCCAGAAAATGCTCTTAATGAAGAGCTGTAAGAAGGGTTTTACTGACCCTTAGGTATTTCAAGACCATCCTTTCCCAGCTTTAAAGGTGCATTTCTCACATGTGTAGAATCATCCCTCTGGCAGAGAAATGCTATGAAATTATGCTGTTAGCTGACACTTCTGAGACAGTGATACCTGGGTCTACGGCAAGGGCTTTATTCCCTAAGTATTTCCCATCCCAAAACAGAAAATTAGATGGTAACTCACTTCCTTGAGCAAAGACATCAAATGTACTTTAAAGTTTAGTGTTTATATGTTTTATTCATATGTTTATACATTTTATCTGATGACAGATAAATTTTATTCAAGATACCTAAGTGGTCTCCAAAGCACAGGTCAGATAAAGTTCCCTAGTCTGAGGTATTTTTCTCGGCTGATCAGGAAGGCAGGCTGCCTCTTGCTTCTTCTCTCCTTCATGCAGGGGAGCTTGCATGCCTACACAGTGATGGCCTCCTGGCAGCAGGCATCAGAGCCTGTCCAGCAGTCTATCTAACCTCACACACTCTCCTGGAAAGGACATCCTGCCATTCAAATCCTCTCAGGTTTGTGAATGTCCTTAAACTGACCCAGACTTCCTAATTCGTTGGTGACTATGGCAGAAAAAGGGCTGCTACTTTTCCATCTGCTTGCTTACAAAGGTTCGATGCTTCATTACCCAAGCAGATTGATGAGTGTCGTGCCAAGTCCAGAGAGATGCTGAAGTTCAGAGCTGTGCTTGCAACTCACCTTTCTTACTAACTTCCCAGCCAGCATCTCTCCTGTATGGATAGCTAGACATCAAGTTTAGGGTATTCTGAGTCCTCAGGCTGGAACAAGTCATTGAAAAACTGAAATATGTTTTTAACACAGTCAGTGTGTCTCCTGTACTTTTGCAGAAGGATGGCATTTACCACGAGCTTTACGTCCACCTTTTTAGTTATGTGGATCCCACAACACGCTCTTAAATACAGACAGAAACCTTCCTGAGATTTCTGTATTAGTGGCAGAGTTATGGACTTTGTGCCAGTGGGGAGGGTGAAGGCATTGGGGTGCCTGTGTAAAATAAGGCGTCTTGAAGAACTTCAGTCATTTTAATTTAAACAAGTTTTAAAAATAATAGCTTAGTATAGGCCATCCTTCATTCGTTGGTTTTATATGTATAATTGCTTTTCTTTCTGGCAATAAACAACCCAGATTTATGGATGAGGAGAAATAGATGTTAGGGGGCAAGGGGTATTTCTTGCCAGTAGCTTCCTTACTGTGTTGCCATTTGGATTATGTAGTGTAAATGGAGCAAAATGGTAACTTTATTCCACTGAAATTCAATTTGTGCATATGAAATGAAGTTTCCCTGAGGCAAAAATCAACTAAGGCTGTAGAACTCCCCTGCACACACCTGTATTTGGAACAGCTTGTCACATAAAGAGGTATGAATGGCGAGACAGGCATTTTAATCTTCAGACTTGAGATTTCAATGCTAACAGACACTGCTGAGAGCAAGGTTTCCAGGAAACCATGTGTTGCTTCTGGTCTTTGCAAGATAATTCTTCTCTAAATAGCACAGCTCGTGGTTTAGGATGACTAGAGAACTCCCTCCAGTGGGAGATTTATTGCATGAACTCTGTTTGAAACTGTGCTCTTCTAATGACTGTCTCTTTGGTGGCAAATGCATTATAAGTTATTGTGTCTTGCTCCCTTTTACTTTTGTACAATAAATCTGTAATATTTTATATTTCTTAAAACAAAACTCTGTAAAGCACACTGTGCTTTGCTTTGAGGCACTGTGGTTTGGTTCATTTGGGTTACAGGCCAAATAGTTAAGGAATTAAAGTCCAGGCTTACCTGCTACACAAAGGAAAGAACCAGAAGCCAGGCTGCTTCCTCACAGTTATTGCTTATAGAGGACAGCACTGGGGCATGAAACTGGTGTTCCATATAGGTTGTGGGTTTAGCTTCTCCTGAAAGGGCAGCTGGAAATAAGTGCTGCAAGCTCCTTTGGAATGACAGACCTGCTACAGATCTCCGAGCAGCTTATATTCTTGTCAGCCTTTGCTCTAGTCTATGCACTGTACCTCTGGTTGCACCAGATGTTAGCCTGTAGACCTCTACTTACAAAGAACAATAAGTAATGTCAGCAAAAAAAGGTTCTGTAGTCATGTAATGAATATTTTTTTGATCTTACATATAGGGTTTCTGTAGGATTTGGTTTTGAAGCTCTTCCAGAAGTGCTATTATGCATACTATAAAGATAAGGACACATGCCTTATTTTAACCGTAATTTTCTTAATTGTTTCATGCTCCTGAGGGTTATGATTTGGAGATACACATCTTTTGACAACAAAACAGGCAGAGAACAGGTTTTGACTATAGAAATTTCCTGATGGCAGTTCCAGTGAGGCACTTGGGCATTTTTTAGCAGCGTCCATTCTTCACTGTGAAGACGTAATTCCTGCACTTCTTCAGTGTCCTTCGAGTATCTCAGTTGTCATGTTAGTGGGAATTTGTCTTACTAGGGTCTCACTTGTCACTCATGTCTCACTCATTTGTCAGATACCATTTTTCTTTCTGAGCAGGGAAACCTTGTTTATTCTAAGCAATCATAGAATCAAAGTGGCTTGGGTAGGAAGGGAACGTAAAGCCTACCCAGTTCCACCCCCTGCCATGGGCAGGGACACCTCCCACCAGACCAGGTTGCCCAAAGCCCCATCCAGCCTGGCCTTGAACATTTCCAGGAATGGGGCATACACAGCTTCTCCGGGCAACCTGTTCCAGTGCCTCATCACCCTCTGAGTGAAACTTGTATGAATATGTTATGTTTACCGTCACATGGATTACTGCATGAGGATAATTTTACAGAACTCCCAACTCTGGCAAGGATGCAATGTGATCTACTTACTTACTATACAATGCCATGATTGAATACTGTAAAACAAGGCCAGATTGTTTTTTTTTTTTAGGAAAATTTCCCTTATAAATTTTTTGGGAACCTTGAGAAATTCATTATACTATTTCTACTTCTCATTTTCCTTAATCTACCTGGATAGTTGGAAGATACATGCAATGGTCTATACTGTGGGAAAACCATCATGCAAACTTCCCAGCCACAAGAGAAAATAAAACAAACAAACACATCTTCTCACAAAAGTACAATTTTCCCCACCTAAATTACTGTATCGAAATAACTGAAGTTTAGATGAAAATCCTGCTGTAGCTCTTCTTTTCTGTTCAGATAACATGCTATATGGAAGTCAAGGGAAACTGCCCCCTTTTGGCTGTTTATAGAAGATACTGACCCAGTGTCCAACTGCTGTGTAACAGTAAGCATGCCTCAAGTCCTTTGCTGACCAGCTCCTGACAAAAGCATCTAAGTGACCCAAGCATCACTTAGGTTTGAATCGAGGCAGTGTTTCTGATATGACACTCATCAGTGTTAGCACAAGGGGGATAATAGTTTTCATTCTCCTCTTGCTACTGTCTTTTAGAAAGCTGGCTATGTTTTAGATTTTCTTTCTGCCAATCACTTCTCTAAAAGTAGAGTTTAAAAAACGTGGTTGCAAGATGCTATTAGTGCAGGAAGACATTGCCTGAATTCAGGGGTTATTGTGTTGGCAGAATAAATGCAATTTGCTCTCATTGCAGTTCTAACCAAGGTCCCCGGACACAAGCTGCCCTAAGCTGGAATGACAGACCTGGCTGTGCTGAGCATACCAAGCTCTGCAGGACGTTTGGCACCCACGAGCTCTTACGTCAGGACTCTAATATAGTGCTCAGCAGAAGTTTTAGCTTTCTCTTTGCAAACTAAAAGCATGGCCATGGGGGTAAAAACTGGACAGGTGGAAAGTTCTTGTGCAGTTTTGACACAGAAAATACTGCCAGAGCTACTCATATGCAATCCCTGTAGTAAATTACTGTGGAAGCTGAGGGCAAGGAAGGAGACCTAACCTTGTCCTTGCATAGCCCACTTGCAGGCATAGAAGTTTAAAATCAATATGATTCACTTCATTTCCCTTTCTAACCTTGAATGACATATCTCAGTTACAAACAGGTGAAACAGCATCTAGTTTTCATCTGCAAGCCTGTGCAAAATTGCCCTGCAGATGTTTGCTTGTTGCCACAGGGAGCGTACACCTTGTCCGCTTCATTCCCTGGTCCCTGCTGGAGTGCAAGGAGCTGCTGTTCCTGCCATGGCTGTGCAATGGACCTCTCTCAGGAAAACCTGTTTGTGTCCATGCTGTCTGAATGAGGTCAGTTCTCATGGCAACCATACTTTGCCCTCAGAAATGTGCGTTGTTTTCTAACGCTTTCCCCTTCTGTGTAGAAATTATGTAAAATCCAAGGCAGCAGAAGGGTAAGAAAGAAAACTACTTGGGATGCGGGCTGCAGAAGCAGTGATACTTATTTACCTTCATGCGGATTGCTGTTGTTTTACAAGCAATCAAGCAGCCTGAAGTTTTATGAGACAACACACATTAAGAACAGTCCACTGGTGTTGCTCAGCAAAAAATCCATACGAGAGGTATTTAGACAGAAACCAAACTAATGTAGGTTGAGTTACGATCAGATAGGGCAGAAACCAGCAGCTGTATTGCTGGGTGCCTTATTCCAGTCACCCCTTCTTTTCCTCCCCCTTGCCTTCAGTGTAAAGTTGGGTAGGACTGGGGTGATCCCATGGGAAGAGGAGAGGCTGTGCTTTGTTGGTGGGGCTTGCCAGAGCTTCCTCTGACCAGCTCTGCTCCAGTGCCCGGCAAGGCTCCTGCCAGCAGGGGATTAGGGGGCATGGCGATGACTGTGGTAACAAGAGAATTCCCTGCTGATGTTGTAAGGTTATGTTAAATCTCCTTTGTAGATCTAGCAGGGGATTAGGTTGTTCTCCCCCCTCACATCCACAGATTTCAAAACCTTTTAAAAGGGAGACAGACACCCTCCGTGCTTTGAATGGCATTTTTTTTGCTCTTACAAAAGGGAGCAAGGACTTGGCCTCAGCCTAATAAAAATAAACATTTACCTTGATTACAAGAACATCCCCAGCCTGACTGTTTTATAGTGCCTCCGAACACGAAGCAGAACTGTTGCTAGGGAAAAAAAAAAATAAAAATAAAAAAAAAAAAAAAAAAAGCAAGCTCCCTTGCAAAGAACAAGCACTTATTCATTGGGAGGTTACTTTCAGTGCTGCTTTGAGCAGTCTGGCACAGCTCAGGCTGTGTGGGGAGATGGGGCTGGAACAGCCCTCGGTCTCATACCTTAGCGCAATTTCTGTGCTTGTGACTTTTACTGATAATGTAACTGATTGCTCTCTGCTCTCTGCATGGTACTTGTGAAACTGAAGTGTCGTGTACTACAAGTCTACCAGCAAGATCAATCGCAAAACCTATAATTAGAATACTAGTTAGTAAAAGCTGTAAACTACTGTATTTATTTTAGATTATTTCATTTACCTTCTTTGTTGTCATGGGGATCACTGTAGATAGATGCCAGGGTAAACAAGGAGAAAATGACAAAAGCCAGCAGGATGAAAGCTACTTCAAGGTTTGTGAAAGGCAGCTCCATGAACTGTTACTGCTCCACCTAGGAAAAAGTGCAAACTGTTGGCTCTGCTGGTGTTGGAGAGGGATTGCTCTCCCAGAGAAGTCAGGTCTTTAGTCAGAAGGATGCCAGATCCTGGTCTAACTGGTTAAGTAACTTCAGCAGGTAAGGGAACAATGCTGTCGCTCATGCAGGAATGCAAATTTAAGCCCTTTTACTTACTAAGTAGCACGCACGTAGAGTTTGCTCTAGGAGGCGTTTACAGCTTGCTTTTACTGTTACGAGAGCAGCTATTGAAGTAATGCTGCACTCAGCTGGATACCTATCTGTCTATATCCTATATATTTTATATATTTCTAAGCAATGTGTGAATCTTTCAGCATAGCAAAAAATCCTTATTAAAACAAAAAGTATCTGTAGGATAGCGTAGATTTTCTTAGCAGTAAAACTTGTAGTACACATCTACACTACATTCTGTGTAGAGGAAGGTTTAACGTGTATGAGAGCAAGCCCCAGCATTACCAAAGCAACGATCACATTACCAGTCAAGCCACTGTCAGCAGTTAGTGAGGAAGTTCTGAAGTCAAGGGAAATGTAAAGTGTTCAGTTGCTCACAGGATTTAGGTCTAAAAAGCAGCCTCCCAGAAGTCTGAAAACCAAGGAGCACATTTTTACAGAGAAGTTGTGTAGAATTGAAAGCAAATCACGACATTGAAGCAGCTTGTAGTAAATAAAGTGAAGCCAGCACTTACTGATTGCCAGGAATTTGTGTGTACAGTCCATTGGGGTTTCTTCATAATCATCACAGTTTCATAAAATGATTCAGGCATAAGTCAATCACTTAAAGCTGGAAGGATCTAATGCATCTTGGTTCCCTGAGGCTTTGCAGTTGCTGCCTTCCTCATGGCAGGTACAGTACACACCAGGCTAGAGACTCCCAGGGACAAGTGGTGAAAGTGCAAGGAGCAGGCACAGAGCTCAACACATTTTTTTTTTCTTGTACCTGCCTACAAGATGCAAGCAATATGCATGCAATCTGACACAAAGAAGTTATAACAATGCCATTTAGGCAGACAGGACTGGAGTGTGTACATTGTAAAGCATGTTGCATTTTAAGCCCTAGTAAAATATTAACGTAATTGTAAACAAGATAAGAGACCCAGCTCAGTGAATGGATCTGTAAGACTTTTAAAATTCAGATCCATACTGATACAAACAATAATTATTAGAATGAGACGGCTACATCAGTAAAAACCATACCTGTACTGATTCAGCTTCTATGAAAAATGGTCCTTTTGAAGAATCTTTCTGATCACTTTGGGAGTTATTCTGTATATTATTGATTTCTAAAGGACAGGTATGTTTGCTGCAAAATTTTGGTCTGAAAAACACAAATAGCATTTATATAAACTAAAGCGTCAGTCTCCTCTAATTGTATTAGCTACATGCTGAGTAAAGAGGATTTCTAAACAATCAATTTTTAATATTATTCAATTATTATTCAATTATTTTAAAATATAGGTATGTATGATGTACTAGGTACTTATCCCATTTTATTCAATAAACGTAAGAATGATCTGTTCCAATCAGACATGAACTTACACCTGTGTTTCTTTTGAAAAATATCTTATTGGCTGACTATATGCATGTTTTTTTTTTCTATACAACAGGTAACATATATGTATCTGCCTGAATCTAGATATGGATTCAAAGCTTACAGCTTTTCCTATATAGGGAGTCAAATTCTTCCATTATCCCATATGTCAATAAGGTTAATTTATCTTTCATGCACTTCTTAGCTGGAAGAAATAAATTAGTATGCAATTAAAGAAGGATCCCAATTTATGGAAGTTCTCTACAGTTGATGGCATTTTTTGATACATAACTGTCTACAAGTTCTTTCAGGAAAGTTAGAAGCCAAATGGATATATTTTGTATAGTTGTGTATATATGTATAGTATATTCATTTATTTAAATGATATTTTGACCTATACATCATTGATCAGTTAAATATAATCATAAAATCGTAGACATTAGGCACAAAGAGAAAAATCTATCTGAGCAAAGTAAAAGAAAAATGCACAGATTTTACTGATAGTTGGTAATGCTTTTGAAAGTTGTGAAGTCCCACTGAAAGTTGTTGGCGTATAAGTTCTTTAACTGTCTAGCACAATGCATTTTTTTTTCCCATCATTGGCAGTATGTCTTTACGTGGTTGTCATACCTTTAGGACAGAATACAAGCAGAGCCATCTACTGGTGCTGAGGTACAACAAACATTACAAAGAGTGAGCTGATAAATGAGAAAAAAGTCATAAACACTAAGACATGTTTAAAAAGTGTGTGCCTTCATATTTCTTAATTCTGGATTAGGACAATTTTATTAACAAATATATGCAGCTGTCAGAGTAAATGTGTCATTTGATTTAATATTACAAACCACAAAACATTATCATAAATTATTATACTGCAGTGTTAATCTATTTATACATTGTCCATTGTCCACTGAGAAAATACCTTATCTGTCTTCTTGGAGACTAGTCATTGGAGACATGGTCAATGGAAGACCAGAATATTCTGCCTGTGTCCTATGTTTGTCACGAACAGAGAAATGTGCAGTATTTGTGAAAAATAGAAGGTCTATGCCTAATTGAAGTCTTAATACTTTATGGAAGCTTTACAAGTAGACACAAATTCTGGTGAGATACCTGTAATAAAGCCAAAGAACACAGAGGGTTAACCCCTCGTATGTTTCTCTTTTGTGACTGAAAAACTGGTACCTCCTCTTTTGAATACTTAAAACAAAAGTAAAACTACCAGACAAACTGGAATCAAGTGCTAAAAGCTGTGAGTGAATAAATTCCATATGTTTAAGTTTATTTTGATCCAAGTAACATTTCGGAAAGCAACACATTCTTGTTTGACTCTTTACAATTTCCTATATAAAAAGAAGAGCTTAATAACTCTTTAGTTTTGTGACAAATACAATGCAAAGCTATTTTTTATAAGTCTCCCAGTGCTTAGGCCATCTTTAAAGTTCAAGTTTCTTTTGGTCATTAAAGTCATACTACAGAGCCATGGAACATAATCATCATGTTTTCCTAACCATGTTTATTACCTTGTTTGACCGTGGGAAACAGAAATACATGTCTCAGGGAGGAACAAGAGTTAAAAAGAAAAAAAAATGAGGAAAGAATGAACTCAAAAGCAATCACTGTGTTTGGTGTCATCATATGACAGGAATCTTCAGAACAGTTATAGGTGCTGGTGTGCAGAAGAGTCTTCTTGTTCAGTAATATTGGGAAGGTGTTCCTAAATGACCTGTCATTCCCATGTGATCTAATATGCTGCCCCTATTTATTTGGAGAACTGTAAGATCACTCTACCTTTGTAAGATGCATCTTTTGCTTCTGTCATAGGGACTATTTCATATTAAGGTTACATGGAACCTTCAGTCTTCAGTGCTATGATTTTTGAGAAATTTTCCTCAGAGGCTGACATGCCTATCATATATTTTCAATAGAGGGAGACTTGTTTTAGGACAATGCCTTTTGAATATGACTAACCTAACAAAACATGGGTTATTCACGCAGTTCATAATATCATTTTGAAAGCAGACTGTAGTGAGCTGGATAGAAATGAGTAAAAGAAATTGTGTAGGTGTAGGAAGAGATGTTGGTAGGGACAAAATAAAGACAAAGGTTGACACCCTTGTAGAGAACTTGGACCAGCCTTCACTGTTACTATGTGTTTACAGGGACACTACTAAAATACTATAAAATTATACCACTTGAGATACAACTGTTGACATTTTACTGAAGACCAGTGAAACTCCAGATCTTTGTAATGAATTCTGATGGCTTTGGAAATATGATTAACTTGGAAAAGATAGGGAAGATCGATACAATTTTTGAAAGGATTTAAAAAAATATATATAAGTTTTATCTATAAAAACACTCTAAAGATGAAACCTAAATAATGTGCCTCATGATATACCAGTTCACCGGGCAGGGAAAACAAATCAGTGCCAGAGCTGGTATTCAGTGGTTGTGTAATGTTTCTTAGCCTAGCTTTTTCAACAAAATGTGTACAGAAAGTAGTTTAATGACTGGATTCTACAGAATTTTATTTTCTAAACAAAATTCTGGCCCTACAGGAATCTTTATAAAGTGGATCCATTAAACTGGTGTGGCTTGGACTTCACTAACTTGTAGCAGGTTCCTCCACAAAAATGGTTGTTGACTTGTGTGGGAAGACTAAGAAAATAAGGAACTAATAAGGAGTAAATGTATATATCACAGCTTTAGACAGGATGGAAGAAAAATGTGAGACTGAAAATAAAACAAAAATCCTTAATTTCTCCAAACGGGGCTTTTAACTTCAGAGCTCAGACAAAGATAGAACAGAGATTAGAATAAGAACTAAGTGGGAGTTGAAAATAATGAAATCTGTAATTTTAAGTTTTACTTTTTCCTCTTCTTTTTTTTTTTTCTTTTTTCTTTTTTTTCTTTTTTAAATCTATATGCATTTTCTCTAATCTAGGTTGTTTATTGGCAGTAAAAACAGTTGATGACTTTCTAGCTTTTCTATAGGAATGAGAAAATGAAATTGTAGAGAAAGAAAAGAGTACAGAACACGTAAAAATACAAAACAGACATATATTCTACATACCAACATGCCTGTTCCTCTCGTTGGGAAGTATGCTGGCAATGAAGCGAGAACTGTCATGAAGGATATTTCCACATTTAGTGTAAGATCTTATTGCTTTTGCTGAGGCACCTCCTTACACGTTGACACTGTTGTCATAGCTGTTGTTGAACACTTCTGAAACTGAACTGTGGACTTGACCCTGTAGATAATATACTCAACTCAGTAAAGCCTTGGAAAATTAGAAACGGCAATATCCAAACTTTAAAAAAAAATAAAAAATCTGCTTTAATTAAATTCCAGCTTTGTAAGTGGCGGAAAAGATTTGATCTCATAAAAAAAAAGTTTGACTAAACCAAATAAAGTGCAAGGGTCAAAAAATGACTTATGGAAGTATAACATCTACAGTTTCAATCCAGTTATTGTTCCTATTACTGATAACGTGAGGTAACTACATCAGCCAAGTTAAGTAAATACAAGCTTTGTAAGATATTAACTTTAGGTTTTTGTGTTAATGCAGTGGAACATATATCATTGGTTTCAATTATATTCTTAGTTTTCAGCTTTTTACAGCTAGCACATAATAAAATTAAACTGCGGCACCATTTCTTGAGAAAGACTTACAAGTGAATTTTGCCTTCATTGTTTTAAAGACTATATTAATGGAAATAATATTATTAATTAATATGCTGTATTTTCCTTGCTATACACAGTTTTTATGATTAAAAAACATTAAACAAGAGTCAGGCTATGTATTTAAACAGAGTTCACACACTGGAGGGAATGGATCAGAGGAAGATTGTACTAAAATGGTTTCTAAAGCACCACTAAATTGATTCAATAATTTGACAGTTGTTTCTGGTTTTATACCCTTTGCTGCTTTTAACGTTACAAAATTCTGCTTTTTGGCAGGTCTTTCAATTGTCTGAATGATGAAAAGCTGACTCCTTTACATCATCTGCTGTATATTAGCCTTGTTTGTTAACTTCAGAATGCTGAGGATCTGAGCTATCAGTTCCTTCTGTGAATTATAACCTGCTGAATCATGTGCTGTGATGGGTTGGGCATCGTAAATAAGGAGTTCATTTATTTAAGTCAGCCTGGCAGTTTATGCAGCATAGGTATATCCATGAGCTTGAACTCATAGGCTCAAGATTGAACTGAAACAGAAAAACTGAGATAGATAGAGAAGGAAAGGTAAGAGAGGGGCTGTACAAGGAACAGCCAGAGAAATACAAGGAGAACAATTAGAAAAAAAATATTAGAGGAATAAGTAAGTGACTATACAGTGCATATACATCATCAAGGATGAGGACAGCCTTTGGACTTGCCAATCTGTAGGTTCCCTGTTATCACGGTATATCCTCCGTTCATAGTAGGTACTTTCTAGACTCTTGTTTGTTGATTCTGTTTATTTTACTTCTTTAATTTGTATTCTGTGCTTATCAAAATATGACTTAAAAGCAGGCATATTAGAAATGAAAAAAAAAAAGGGTATAATTTTATTATGATACACTGAAAAATAATGAGTTCAATATAAGGTAAGACACTCCCTTTCTAGGAATAATTAACAATTATATCAAAAATAGGATATTATAAAGATTAACTCAGACTTTCTCTGTAGGCTTTGCTGCTCCTGCAGTTAATGTTTGAGGAGTGCTCAGCTTAGACCATACACAGACTGTCAAAAACTGTCTTTGTTATCTCAGTACATGAGCCACCAATGCTAGTGAGTCAGCCAAGCACATAACATAGTTTTTGCTAAGCCAAAAAAAAGGTACTGCTCTAGCATTGTTATAAGAGTGTTGAAAGAGCTCTGAGGCTGGCTTTACTTATGTTTACACCTAAAACTGTCTAGTTCAAGGGACACCTTCTGTTCATAGAAATTGTCAGTGACACATAATTTTTCTATCCATTTTTTTTTGTTTTATTATTATTAATAATAATTATTATTATTGTTATTATTTTTATTATTTGTTCTATGTGTGTGTTCTGGATGTTGTATTCAACATCTGTAACATTAACTGTACCTATCTATCTTTAATTTTGCTGTCTACATATTGCTCCATGTTTTTACCTGTCTAAGCAATTAATATGGATTAAAATTCAAAAATCCAGCAGTACTTATTTCTATAAGATACTAATGACTTTATAACTCAACAGTAGAGTGAAATTCTGTTTCTAACAACAATTTACAGAAACAATTCTAAATATTGATTTTTTTATATCAATTTGAGATCCTCATATGTTACAATGCAGAAGAATCAAATGTCAAAACTTGATTATTTTTGTTCTGCATCATACAAGATTCAGCTATACACATGCTGAACACATGGTCATAATTTCTATCAGAATGCTTAAAGGCATTTTTTTGTGCAAGAATATAACGATAAATAATCGCTATATGTTCTCTTACAAAGGAATGACATGTCCACTATGAAATGTGAATGAGTATTTTTGAATGGGAGCAAGGCTTCCCTTTAACCAGTATAGACAAGTGCAACTCCAAAATTGTCGAGTTTTAAGCCATCTGAAAGAAAAACCTTGTCAAAATGGAGCTTCCTGTATTCTAGTGACAGTTGCATCAAAGTTTGAATGGACTTGTGGACAGAAGAACCATAAAAGATCCACTGTGCTGTTTTGTTGAGATAAAAGGCTGATGCTGAGGAATGTTTGTCAACCAAGACTGGCCTCCAGTGCTTCAAATGCTGGGGCCACTTGGCCTTCCTGTGGCAGTTGGGAGCTGAAGCTGTTGATCCACCATCCCTAAAGCGATGACAAACAAACCAGAAGCTGGGTTGCCTGTGCTGTAAGTCTCATTAAAAAGGACAGCTCTTCCATCAGGACAGTAGCATGAGGTGTACAGTTTATTTCTTGATGTTGGGCAGTTGGAAATGAGCCCTGATGAGTACCATGGAGTCTCCTTCTCTGGAGATATTCAAGGCCCTTCTAGATGCCTACCTGTTTAACTTGCTATAGGGAACCTGCTTTGGCAGGGGGGTTGGACCCGATGATCTCTCAAGGTCCCTTCCAACCCCTACAATTCTGTGATTCTATGATTTGACTTGGAGCCCAGCGGATGTCTCTGGCTGCTGGCAGTACCTCCGTGAAGAAGGCTGAGTGGGCCGTGCTGGGCATCAGCGGGCTCCTGTGGCAGGTGGGCTATTGCCAAACTACGATGGTTGGAGACATCTGCAAAAGCACATGCTAGCACCAGATAAGAGAAACATGCTGGGAAAACATATCAAAGACCCGCAAGTAAATCCTATCAGTGTAAGCCTGCACTCTGTGCACAGCAAGAACAGAATTAGCAAGCAACCCCAAAGTTATTCCTAAGAGTATGCCATCGTCCGATGCCAAGCTCTTCCCCTTAGTTGGAAGGAAGCCCTGCTCCTGGCAGTCCCCAGAGCACAAACTGGTACTGGCACATGCGAGTGGCAGATAAAGGATCAGCTTTATCTGATCCTTTTACCTCAGAACCAAAGCCCATCCCCACACAGGGGGCACCCTGTGCTGAACCAGGTCAGGGGAACCGAGGGTATTTGTCTGGGTTCAGGGCAGGAGGAATCAGCCTGCCAGGCTCTTGGCAGCAAATACCTGATGCTGGAAGAAGACAAGGGCTTCTTTGTCCTCTGTTACAAATAAAAATACATTGTAGTATCATCTTTTGTTGTTGTTGTTGTTGTTTTTTATTATTATATTTATTTTTATTTCTAAACATAGCTATAGCTATACCTGTGGCCATATCAGAAAACACATAGGTTCTATCTGTGTGATATTAAAGGACATAAAGGAGGAACTACATCATTTTCCATTCCAAGTCAGTGCTAATTGTTCTTTGACTATAAGGGATCAAATATAAAGCTATAACCTGATTTATTTATTTATTTATTTATTTATTTATTTATTTATTTTGTGGTGTATTGCAATAGACTTTGTGGGTGCTTTTAAATCATATCAATAAGAGATGCTGTTCATTGTGTTATTAGGAGCACAACGCTTTCCAGTGGGTTTCAGCAATAACTCTTTATAATACTGGAAGCTAAACAAGCAAAACTTTTTTTTTTTTTTTTTTTTTTTTTTAAGAGAAATTAGAAAATACAAAAATGTTGACATGATAAATTGTTAGGGGGAAAAAAAAAAGTATTTTTTTTTCCCAGCCTAACTCATCTGGCTATGTAATTATGGTCTGTATTTTCAAAAGTTATCTTTGCTTTTCCAAATCATCTGACTGCTCACCTATTAGCATGAGTGGGAAGGCTGTTTATTTTCACATGGCCAGACTATCTGTTTGGCACATCTTCTTGGAACAGAGGTTTCCTGTTTAAAAGCCACAGCTAGAGTGAAATTAGGGCTTGGGAACAGCAAGTTGTACTTGGGTTCCTTTTTTCACTTTTCTTTTTGCACAGATGTCAAGAACTTGATTTTTCTCACAAAGGCTTTGAAACTGAGAACATTTCACTGGAAAGCAAACTCTAAAAGTATTTAAACAATTGGAATGCAAATTTACAGGTACATTTTCCTAGTCATGTGTGTATTTATGTGCACAAATTATGTGTTGCTAGGATATAAAAAATGGTATTGGAATTAGTAAGTAGATTTATGTTGTCTTTCATGCTTACTGCATTACTAAAAAGATCAGTCAAAAAAAGATCTGGTGGAAAAAAACCAACAAGGTTAATTTGATTTTGAACTAGTGGTAAATGAGTTTTGCCAGTTGTCATTCCCCCCCTCCCCCCCTTTTTTTTTTAAGGTTTGTTTTGACTGATCTGCTTATCTCAGTGTTATGGAGAAGACATAAAGTAGCTGGAATTACACAGTGGTGAATCCTCTTGTGTTGGCAAAAGCCAGTGGAGATAAACTATCTGCTTCCTGCAGCCACCGTTCGCAACCCCAGTGACATCCCTCTGACAGACGCACAGGCAGGCAGGCAGTGGGTAATGGGGGCAATGGGGGTAATAGCACTGAGGTATGGAAAGAGGACTGAATTTTAGTTTTCTACACAGTTAAACATAAAACAGTGAAGAAAGCTCTATTTTGTGGATTTAGATTGTTCTGTCTAATATGAATTTCTTTTGTCTAGTAGGAGTTTCTGGGAATAATTTAGACTTGGATAACAAATAATGGGATATGCTTAGTGGTTTGATCTTACAGTGCACATGCATTTCTTCTGTTGAATCCCTCGTTGTACATACATTGTTGTATCCATCAGCACACCAATACCTTATGTACAGCTAACTCCAGCTCTGTGAAAGCTTAAGGGAATATATTGGAAACTCATTTTATACCTCCTATCATCCAGTCTCTAGATATCACTCATACAATATGAACATTTCAATAGTAGATACTGCTGGCCAATGAATGTGAGGGGGGCATTATGATTTTCCCTCTTCTTTGGGTGCTTAAAAATGTTACAAAATAAATGTGGGAAAATGCTTTCACATGCAGTATTATCTACACTTTCCCTTAACCACCATTATCCCAGGAGCACCAGGTGGAGTAATAGTTGGCATAAACATAAGCTTTATAACTTTTTCTGAAACCCAGAGAAATCTGCAATTACTGCTGTAACTCCAACTTCTATTCTGATAGGCTGCTATCTCAAAAGGAGGTAAGCCTGCCATTTCCCTCAACTGAGGGTTTAGAAAGTTTCTTCCCACACACTCAAAAATAAGTCTGTGGTATGCTAGGTATTTTAATGGAAACCTACAGTATTTGTCTTTATGCAGGTTGGGACAACCTATCCATTTGGGCTTCCTTGCTCTGCATGAAGCCTAACTGAGATTAATGTGCATGTAGAAGTCAGCAAAGCCATAATAGAAACAGCGCCCAATTATTCTGGTCTTTTAGTGTTTCCCTCTCTTGCCTCCTTGTGTCGCATGTGGTCTGTCTTGGCCCAAACGTTTGTCTGAGAGCACTGAAATGCTGCAGCCATTAGAAATGTGCCTGGAATCTCTGGGGCTGCAGGCTGGTGCCAGTTGTCACTGTGCTGCTAAATCTCTAATGGCAAACATGTTTAGAGACGCCTGCCTGCACTCTGAGAAGATCCTAAATACCTTATACAAAACTAAACATATAATGGTGGTGTGATATAAAATTACTACAGTAAAGTTAGAAAAATCTGTATCAGTTCATTCAAGTTTACAGATCACTTTGTGTGCAGTCAGATTTTTAGAGTTATTACTATGGAAAATGGTACTGAATAAGCCAAAATGTGAAATGGAAATAAGGTGCATAAAAGCCTTGTTGGAGAAAAAGTTGGAGAAAAAACATCTTTAGAGTTCTACTATAAGAAACAACTGTCTGGAGCTAATGAAAAAATGTTTGTTTGCTCTTTCTCCTTGAAGACTGTATTATCCTAGTAGTAACATATTTGGGGTAGACAAATGGATGATACCACAATGCAAGAATGCCTGGATTTCATGCAGCCAACTGTCTGGCTTTAGATGAAATTTTAGGAATATTCAACAGCAAAGGTCAATGACAATGGCTGTTTAATTCAAGTTACTCTAAGATATCTGTATGCATCTTCTGTCAGTTTGACATTTGCACTAGCACTTTATACCAGATGCAGTACCTGTGGAAATGGCCAGAGCAGAGTGGGTAGGGATAATAAAACTTGGTATTCCCAGCCTGCTGATGTGCTGCAGTCAGCTGAAAGGGTAGCCTGCATTCAAGTAACCTTTTGTCTGCAGTATATAATTTCCATTTTCAATTAGTTTACATTTCAGGCAGTGGATGAAGTTTGGTTTTGAAGCTGCCTATTAGAGAGCTAGTTTTGTTCCTTGGGTTTTACCTTTGAGAGGAGAAAGTAAGGAATACTAGAAAAAATGTTTATTCAGGAGTCTCAAGTTTCTGAATGCCTGCAGACCCTGTTGTTTTTGTTTTCCCTGATCTTTACTTAGGGAATGAAATTGACTTAGACAAACATGGTGTTTCTTTCTGTTTGGCTGAAATCAGACAATGGTATTTTAATTATTTTCAAAAGGGAAAGAGATGATTTGGCTTTAATGAGAGTGTGTGTTTATTGAAGATTTGATAGACGGTATTCTCATAAGTGCATTGAAAAGAGATTTGAGTCAAAAAAAGAAGCAGCTGTTGAAGAGCTCTGTCCATACCTAAGCATTTTGAAATATCTTCAAACAAAAATATTGTCATTTATAATTCTTCATAAATTCAATATTATATATTTATTAGAACATTCATAGTATTGACATCAGGTACTTTTACTTCCTGATCTCCTGGATTTCTAATCTTCTGTGAAGGTTTAGGACTGTTCTCATAACTTTTGTTTAAAGTAACAATAATAATAAAAGCATTTAAAATGTTTACATGATCAGTCATATGTCATTGCTTGTATTTTCCATCCCAACTTCCAGGTTTATTTTTTTTCCCAATATTTAGGACAAGCATACAAATCCTCAGCTTCTTAGATAGTACACAACCAACGCACAATCCTCTTGATCTTCCCTAACCTTCTCATGAAGCGTTTGCACTCTTAAACTAGCCATCCAGTCTAATATCTGAGAATGGATCTGAACTCAGTGCATTATCACAAGAGGGAGCCATTGTCAATACCATAATCTGACATCCAGTCTATGATTTTACCGGGCTACATTTATCACTCCTCGAGAAAAATGTTAAGTTTTGTGCACCCACAATGAAAGCTGCCGGGGAGGTGGTTTCTGGAAGTCTTCTTAGAGGAAAGGTAATGGGGGTCAGGACGTCACACTCACACTGTAAAATAAGAAAGAATAAAACTTTCAGCAAACTTGCAAAGCTTCCCAGCATCATCAGAACTGCAACTGTAGGGCAGAGGGAAGATGCTTAGTGATAAAAGATGTTATCACTTAAGTTCTTTTTTACTGTCTTTCAGAGCTATATTTTCATTCTACTTGCATCCTTCTTCAGAATATTGGTTGTTGATAATTACCTACAAAAAGGAAGTGGTCCTAACAGGAAATTAATTAAAGCATGTTCCTTTCTCTGAATGCACATATAAGACTATTGTATTGATTTTATACTGTAATTACAATATTTTTATATACAATACTATTAATGTAAAATAATATTGATCGGTACTTACAGGGTTGCTCAAGCTAGTGATAATCATCAGAGAAAACTTCATTTTTGTTGAAATGTACAGGATAATAATCTCAGCTAATTCTTTTCCAGTTTAAATGTAACTCTCTGGGTAGCCTTCACAACTGAAAAAAATCATAACCATAATAACCTGTTTTCTTTTTCTCATGTAGTTTGTTTCACATGTACTGCTACAACAGACCAACTAACAGTACAATTTTTATATTCTTAAACAGTATCTATCCTCATCATTTACACTCCCCCTCCCCAGCAAAGAAAGGAATATGCTATTTCATCACTTGGTTTAATGAGCTGTTTCTTTAAATATTATTTTACAGTGAAAGGGCGGGACCACTTCAAAGCTATTACTTGCCATCTTCTCTTCCTTACCATCCTCTTCAACTTAGCTTTGCTGCTTTTAAAACTCCTCTTTTATTGACTACCCTTCAAAGCTGTGTTTTTTTAGATCTGGCTTCTCCCTACCAAATTTTCTTCTTTATTCTCCACCTGTCTTGTTGAAAACAAACTTTTCTTTCTAGTATGTTGGCTTTTGTGACATTGTAAGGAATGTTTCACTGCTGTATGTTTGCGTTAAACCATTCTCTTATCACCTTTTCCATACAACACTTTTCTGCTTGCCTTTATTTTCCTGGAGGATGATGTGCTGGTGCATTGAAATTGTCAAGTGTTTCCGAGTTAGGAAACAGGAAAACAAGTCAGTTTAACATAAGGGGTGCTAAAGAGGATGGGAAGAAGCCAAAATGTGGCAGCTCTGTAGATGGGCTACTATTCAAAGGAACCTTTAAGCCCTACTGCCCTTCATACCTTATTGGAGTGCGTATAGAATTGGGTGTCTTTCCAAGGCTTGCTAAATCAGTATTTTTCTCTGATCACTCTTTTTCAAGTGATCAGTCAAATCCAGAAAAGGTACTTGCATGCTAGAAGAGTACCCTCTGAGAGAGGTTAATTGTGAACTGACTTTTAATGTAGGAAAAAGCCTAAAAAGTATGATTGAGAGTTTCAGTAGGTTTGAATTGAGATTCTTAAATTATTTCTTTTTCTAATAGTTACTCTCATATTTCTGTTGTAAGATTTTCTAGGAATGCAGGCAAAGCCTTTGTTCTGGGAAGTCGTAGTAAAAGCCTTCATAAGAGATTCATACGAGCTTTCATTGAATGGTAATTACCTGTATGTTACTGGTTACTGGTATTTATTTATTTACTTGTTTATTTATTTACAACTGTGAGACCAGAGGTTTGTGCCACATGGGTGCAAGTTGAGAATGAAAAAAATAATACTAAGCAGATCATCTCATCAGCTTGTAAGAAGTAATATTTCTTCAGCCCGCTTGTGTCTTTTATTCTTTTAACATACAAAAATATATTTTAGGAACTTCTGGATGCCATTTGGGAATCAAAGTGGAGAAAGAGCATATAGTTGTGGAAGAGCCGTAGGAACACTGCTCTATTAATACACTGTAATGAGTTATGCACATCTTGCATTTTGTCACAACTTCTGAGAAATATGAGCTCCAGAAAACCCTAAAATTACATCTGCAAGTGACATCCATAATATCTCAACATATATTAATTTCTTCAAACTCTTGAAAGTTTCTCATTCATACTTGAAGCTTTCAGTCTTGAGCAGCAGCCTGAGAGCTGGGATTATGATTTGTGACACTTCTGGCTTCCCAAATGTGGTTTGTCCACAAGGGTCCGTCTTACATCTGGAATTTACTAATTTGTAGGAGTGTTACATGAAAGAGAGAAGAGGAGAGTGATGTTTTACATATTAAACCGGTGTATTTCACCCTAGTTCAATAAATATTCTTTGGAATCAGTTTTTGTAGATTGTATACTAGGATGTAATAAAACTCTGACATTTGAGCTGTTTATAGATTAGTAAATCAAATAAGGTCTAAACTGGTGAAAGGTGACCATAGACAATTAACCCATTATGGGATGATACTTTTGAGGTTCAAAACATGTTATCCTGATCTTGCTTTGATCAGCATCTGTACTTTATAAATGACTTCAAAAAAGGAATTATCTACTGAAGAATAGAGTTTGTATCTGAAGTAGTATCCTAAAATCATAGAAGCCACAGAATTTTTTCTGTTATTTCTCAGTCCTGCTAATAAATCCAGGATGGAAACACAATCTCTCTTAATTTTACTTTTAATTCTCAGTAAATGTATGTATTTTGTAGTTCAAAGTACTATCCTCTCAGGTGCTCATTTTGCTTTTCTATGTGCTGGAAAAAAAATGTGCTTGGCCTCAACAAATTGAGATTTATGAATTATCATTGTGAAATTTTATATAGAGTTGGCTCATAATCTTAAAGTGGTAGGGGGAAAAAAGTGATGAGAAGTGCAGCATTGTGAAGTCTTTATCACTTGGCAGTGCATCATTGGCAGTAAGGAGGTTAGGTCAGAGGCACCATCCCTGACCTAACCTGCTCACTACCTGGGAGAATTAACAACAGTCCTGAAAGGTGAAGAACATTGTAGGTATAAGAAAAGGAGGAGAGGAGGAAGCAGACAGAATTCAGTTAGAGTGCTCCTGGAAACACAGGACAGGAAAGGTCTGAAGTAAGGAGAAAGAAATAGTGTTATTGGGAAGTTTTAGTGGTTTAACAATGTTCTGCAACATCAGATTTTCCCCAGTTATGACAAGCTAAAAGAACTTACTATAAGAAATAACAAAAAAGGGTGGAAGCTATAAAGAAAATATATTATTCTGCATCTTTTAAGAGAAAGAAAAATAATGAGTAGGTTTCTGACATTATCTAGCAAATTATTATTATTTTTTTAAAAGACTTCTGCTGCTGCTATTTTCCTTTTTGATCTGCTATGAATTCACTGAAGTGAGTACATAATGCATACCAACATAAAGACAGAGTTAAGTTTCCTGACTCTTAAAAGAAGGAGAAAAACAGGACTGCATGGAAGAATGTGTTGGAGAACAAACTCTCATCAATGCCACCAAAGGAATCATTCAGTTTCTGCATTGTATCATTTATGGAAATAAAAAAGTAAAATATAGCTGTAATAGCCCCTTTGCTTCTCTTGAAATTCAATTCATTATCTAGTTTTCTAGCAAAGAAGAAGAAAAGGTGATATCAAGACGTGAGATGCTTGAATATTTTACTGCATTTAAAAAAATATATATTCTTGCAGTGTTCATACCAAAAGTTATCTGTGATTTGCTAGTGAAAATTAGCCACTTTGGAGCAGGAAAAAATAGAAAAATAACTTTACACTTAAAGACTGCACCCATGTTCAGTCATACATGAATCTTCTGACTGTATTTTGTGCAAGACAGTGGTTGTTGCCCCAAGTGACAAAAGTTTGGATAACTATGTGTACCCCCCATGCATTCTGTCTGTTCAAAGGCCAATTTTGCCATCATTACTGATGGAAATCTCTTATGTCAAGAATGGTTGAATCAGACCATGTCACTATTTGTTTCTGCATGGAGTCAGGTATCTGCCAAACCTCATGAGGCTCTTATGTTGTCTAGCATTTCCACTTGTCAGGAAGCCTTTCAATGCAAGTATATTTCTCCTTAATAGTACCAGAGTAGTTAATGCAGTTCCTAACTAAAACTAAATCAATCAAATTGCCGCAGAAATTACCAGCTACTTTACTTTGTGCACCTTGGCCATTTTTAAAATTATTTTTTTAGATTTACTGTGGAGTATTCCCCATCAGAGGCAGCCTTAAAGATATTTTCATATTTCAAATTGGACCATGCTATTTTTGGTAATGGTATGACTTAGCTGGTGGTCGCCAACAAGAGGTGTCCCTTAACAGAAAAAGAGATATAGCTTCAGGACATTATAACTTTGTAAGTTGATTCAGTAACTGTCTGCTCCTAGGAGGAGACTGTCTGCAATGGCCATCTCAGTATCAGTCTGAAACTTAGTATTTCTAGTTTTTTACAAGAACAGACTTTATTCTAAAATGTTACTTAGAAGCATTGGAACTGTTTTGAATGGAAATATGTAGTAAGTCAGTGGTTCACAGGACTGCACAATACAACTTAAAATTGTATATATTTCTTTATTGAAATATCTGTGTGAGGACTCAATCAGTCAGGGATTAGTAATGACCTGTAACGCTGTTCAGATGTAGCTCAAGTCATTGCAGAGAGCTTCCCTGTGTTGGTAGCTTCGCGTTACATACCATCTGGGATCGGCTTCAGCTGGTCTGTCAATAGGAGTGTCTAGTTAGGTGTATAATACGAGTTTTAACGATGTCAGTCAAAATTACTATGCACTTTTATATGAGAAATCTAAAAGTATAGTGTGCCAAGCAGCATGTGCTGGGAAATAGAATAAAATCACAGAATCATCTAGGTCAGGAAAGACCGTGAGGATCCCCAGGTCCAACCACCACCCTGACCTACAGGTCCCATCACTAAACCATGTCCCTTAGTGCCACAGCCACGATGGTGACTCCACCACTTCCCTGGGCAGCCTGCTCAGACACTTGGCCACCCTCTCCATGAATAAATTCTTCCTCATGTCCAATCTAAACCTCCCTGGGAGCAACTTGAGGCCATTTCCTTGTGCCTTATCACCTCAAAAAGGAGACCAGTGCAGCCTCCTTTCAGGTAGCTGAGGAGAGCAATGAGGCCTACCCTCAGCGCCCTCTTCTCATGAGTTCAGTTACCTTTTATATATGTTATGTAAAAATGGTGCTTTTTATGTTTGAATATTTTACTGTAATGCCAATGTGAAACTGAACACAAAGAAAGAAAAAAGAAAATGTTTTACTCCAAAAATACGTATTTTTTCTGTTTTCTTATCTCTCACTTAAGGTATCTGAGGAAATGATTTGCTCACTGAGGCAAACTTTAAAAACTACCCAGACACTTCTGAATTGAGTGAAATGCTGGTGCAAAAGTCATCAATAACAGAGCATGCTGACACAGCCCGATGCTGATCCATCACTGCAGTTCCCGAGGAGACATTATGATGCATTTCATCTCCATGTGAGGAAAATGTTAGGATGTTAATATGGGTATAACTGACAACATACATTTCAGTAAGTTATGGAATTCTTACTCTCTCCATATAATTGAGAATTTAGTTTTAAAACATTAATTACAAAGCAACTTCATTTTTCTTTTCACACTGTCACAACTTATAAGCAAACTGAGAGCATTGACTTTATTGTTAAATATTCATTTTGAGGCAAGGAGATTTAGTGGTACAATTGCTGTTACTATTTATGGGAACTGATGTGATTAGCCCCTGTTCAGGTGTCACAATGAATTTACTTCTGTATTTCCAAAATTAACAGGTATAGTATAGAAAGGCTAAAGACTAGAATTAGTTGAATTTAAAAGAAAAATAATTACAAATGCCTTCATTTAGAGATAAAAACCTTTGGAGAAAAAAATGTTTTGACATTCCCAAGGAGGTGCTGAAAACAGGTTAATAGTAAATTTAGCTTGCGTATGATTTTATATTTTCTATTTCTTTTCATAGAAAATACATACCATCTCCCTACCAGTTTTTATAAGTTAGGAGTCTTTCAGTGTAAAATCTGATCTTTTTAGGTGATAGTTTGAGGTTGAATTACAAAATCAACATCCTCTCACATAATTTTATGAGTTATCCTCAGTGGCAAACCTTTCGCAAATATCTAGAGCAGGGACATGGAATAGATAGCTATGCAACTGTTAAATCTCCTGTTCCTTTTTCTTTTCCCTTGGTGTTGGACCTTAAAATGTGTATAACTATTACAATGAGGATTTACATGTTTTGAACCCAAACATTTCCTATGTGTCTATATTCAGGAGTGTGTAGGATGGCTTTTAACTGTATTTCACCTCTTTTGACCAGGGACAGGGAGCTACCTAACTTCACCCGAGTGCTATATCCATTAAACTTGCTTCATTCGTAGCATGGACCACACTGAATGAATGCAGTGGCAAGTCCACCTTTCCTCAGTGCTGTGCCTCTGGAAGAGGAAGAAGAGCCAAGTAGTGGCTGGAGTCCTCATCCATGGAATGGCTTTCAGCCTTCCTAAATAAGTTTAGTTCCTGCTTAGAAGCAAGACTGGGACACAACTTTCTCCTCGTGCCCCAGGAAGTTTATGATTAAGGAATTCAGAACCAGAAGGAATGAATTCTGGGGAATCTGTCTCTTCAGCCTCAAGATAAGCTTGTTATCTCAGAAGCTGGTCTGTGTCCCAGCCCATTTTGTGCAAGGGGAGAGCTGTTTGCCTCAGATCTCTGAACTTTGATCTGAACCAAACAGAAGAGGCCTGCTGCATTGGTCCCTAAGGTCCAGAGCAGGGATGTTTGCTGGAGTTTGCGATGGCTCTCATCTTCTGGATTCCTCCCAGAACACAGAGTTAGCATGTCGTTTACACTTAAGTTTTTCTTTGTAAATTAATCGTGCACTGACAGCTGCTCTTTCAAAGTGTAGGGAGCTTAAGTGCTTTGAAATTTGAAAAAGTGAGGAGACCTGAGCCTGCTTCTGCTGCTATTGCAGTGTTTATCGTCGGTACTTAAAATGGCCAATGTCAATACAATCCATAACAAAAGGAAAAAAAATAAAATAAAAAAAAAAAGCTTTAAACTAAGAATTATACATATATTTACTCACCTCTGTTTAGCATTTCTTTATGGCCTGCCTAGCCTTTCTTATTGAATAAAAGTCTTTTATATTGATTTAGCAGTGAAATAGATGAGGAGTGCTCACACAATCTATTCCATTGACTGAACTCCACTGGAGAAATGCACACTTGAGCAGTGGTAATGAATAGGTTGAACTGATAACTTCTAAGTTTCCTAAGCTATGATTATCTGCTTATCATGTGAGTTAACTCCTTAGATCCACATAGTGTGATAGTATTTAACAGAACAAAGGTCTATATTGTGTTCTTGAAAAATATCAATATTTTTTCAGGAACTTTGCCATTTTCTGGAAGAATGAAACCATAGTATGTTATCCCTCCTATGCCCCCCACCCTCCCCCCCCAAAAAAAAAAAAAAAAAAAAAAAAAAGAGGGAAAAACGATCAGGTTACTAATAGAAATATTTTATATCTGTGCCTATGTGGAGGGGTTTTGAATGTGTGGGAGATGACAAACATAATACAGATGTTCAGCTGAAGGGCCATGACAAAAGAAAGGAAGATCACAGAAATATAATACAAAGATTAATAGTAGTGTAAAGATGGAAAGGTCTAACTATTGTTATTATAGTCAAACATAAAACATTTTTCTTTCAGGTTTCTCCTTTTCTGAAAACAGGGATGGTAAGTCATTCCCTAGCCACTGCCACAGTGGATAAAAAGTTCCTTTTATCAACTTCAGATCCAGCTGATATATCCTTTGCAAACTTACTTCTTGTTTGTGTTCTCAAATGACAGCACTACAGTGCACAAAATTATTTTCCAAAAGAATGACTTCTGGAGAGATCAAGTAGGAGATGCTTTTTGCAAGCTGAGATCAATTCAGCTTTTTGTAAGCTAGCTCAAAATCAAGGGGTATTTTTCTCTGACTAAAATAAAATGAAAATATCACATTGTGAAAAGGCCTCCCTTGGAAAATTTATTTTTTGTTCAGATTATGAATTATTTAAAATTTTAAATGAGGTGGCTTGATCAAGTTTGAGAAAGTACTTGTCAGGCAAAAGGAAAAATTATCTAGAATGTCAACCAGATCTTCTGTTTGATTTGCTTTGGGAATTCCATTATGTATATTTACCCCAAGTGAGGGGGTAATTTGGATTTGCCCTGAAAGCTGTTGTTCGTAATTCTTAAAAATATATGCACATGGTGGATGATGTAAGCTTTTTTTTTTCTTTTTTTTTTTTTTTTTCTTAAAACTGTATCCAGTTCTGTGAACACATAAAAATCCTAGTATATAAGCTCCTAGTAAAAAAGCCTGGAAAACAACACAGTATTCCTATGTAAATCAGATGGCTATGCCTTTAAATTCTATCATTTGGTTTGCTTATGACTGCAAGTATAGTAACCTGAGATGTTGAATTAAGTTTTTACTTTTACTTTTCTTAAATGTGTTCTTGGTCTTACTGTCTTCCTCTCTCCATTACACAAAGGCAGGAGAGTTCTCTTCTGGTGACAATGCATTTAATTGGGGGAGTACAATTGCATTAGGTATAGGAAAGGTAAGATGTCAATTTCTTAAACTGTGTAAAAGTCCGGTCCTATTTGTTTTTATGGTTTGTACCCCTGCAGTACCATACCAATCACATATTACTATAGCTCCACTCACCTGAGTAATTACAACTGGCAAAAGGGAGATTTTAATGGTTGTGGCTGAGTCTCTGAACTTTCTGACTAGGAAGCTGAACACAAAATTCCCCACACCACCATGTGGAGTTGTATTTTCACTGTAATTTCCAAATGCTGTGAAGAGGGCAATTTTCATCATGGTAAAGAGAATGGCAGCTGTTCATGTACAGCATGAATGTGTTACTGGATTTACCAGACACACACTGTAGAATAGGGCTAAGTTGTTAAAAGAAAATAACAGCATATCATTTATTTCTTTGGCTTCTCCCAAAATCACAACTGGTGGCAAAAGCCAGACAACCACACAGCAAGCATGCTCAAAATGCTTCCAGTTTCTCAAGCATTGTTTTAAAAGTAAGCAATAGAAAAGGGAATGAAGATCTACTGGTTAAAGCATTAAAAACAAATAGTTGAGAATAAATCTCCCCCTGCCTACTGAGTCCTTGTGGTTTGGTACCTGCCTCAGTCTTGTTTGGTACCTTCCTCTGTCTAGCAGGTTTTCAGCGTCTCTGTGAGCTGCACAGCCCATACATAGCTCTCTTTGGGTCCTACAAAAATCTCTTTTTCTCTGAGACCAGTTGGTGAGTCTTTTCCATGTAATTGCTCTTAGGGCCTTTTTGCTTCCAGCAGTATCCCATGATCCACCCATTCTTTTCTTCTCTGCATACTGGAAGCGTCTCCAAGTTGTGTGTGATTTTTTTGGTTAATTTTCTAACGCATAAAGCACAACAAAGAAATAAGTTTAATTATTTTATATCAGGATTTATTCTGGCGATCCTGAAGTAAGATTTGGACAGGGCATTTAGAAAACTCTAACTTGAATTATTCCTCGTACTGCAGTTACTTGGAAAGGAAAATAACTGGGCAGGTTATGTTCAAATGAATGATGAACATATTAAATCTCTTATCTGAGATGATCTCTTAGCTGCTGTCTTAGGTGTACAAGGAAGGACTGACAAATATAACTCTTTACTCAGTTGAAAGGGAGTTGAACAGCTCTTCAACAGGCAAATCGTGGAGGAAAAAATGCTTTTCAGTTAGCTGACAAAAAGCTCCAGAGAGACAAATATAGAACACAGCCCTAATTTCTTCCAACCATTTAAGAAAGGGAAATTTGAAGAGTCTGTGTAACTTTCACTATTATATTCTCTTTCATACCTGGGGGTATGTATGATCATCTTCTTAAGAGGGGTTGTTAAAATACACACACACACAAACACACAAAATCTTTCAGAAGGAAAACCATTTGAAAGACTGTCTTGCGATGCTAATTTTCCTTTATTTACTTGTCCCATCTGCCTCTAAAGAGTTGAGATAATGATTCTGGCATGTAACATGTCAACTTTGGGTATATTTCTAACTCTCATGCACATGGATGCTTATCGTTACCATGGAAGCAAATAAAACCACTGGCTGAGAATATCAACAGTTACCAGTGCATCTACCAGCCCAACAACAATATGTTATCATACAAGTGAACAGCAGTACTAGAAGATTCTGCAGTAAATGGTATCTGATTTGCTCTCAGTCATGGCTGCTGTTACAGATTTCAGGCAGTCATTTCAAAATGAAATTATCTTTTGCAAGGTCACTGCTTGTATGTGATGGACATTTGCTTGTGAAGAAATTCACTTCTGTCCTTGACAGTAACACCTAAGTTTGTAGTGGTGTTCTGGTTTAAATAATCTGAAGTCAGAATAAAAGAACAGTGAATCTGCTGCTATTGATTCATATAGACACCACCACTATGTCTTGTGGGCTACAGAAAAAACACACCCTGCACTCTTGTAAAGATTGAAGTACTAGACAAAACAGATGTTTAGGATATCAAGTGTAAGACATGTGAGGATAGGTGTATATGTGTGTGCGTGTGTATAGTAATAAAATAGTTTGAGTATATTTTATGTATGTACAGACAAACATGACACAATGCAAGCAGACACCACAGTTAACACATTGCCTAGCCTTGAGAAGTGAGGATATTTGGTTAGGATTAGTGGTGGTTTTCAGGACTTTGTGCTGTTTTGACTTGGTTCGTCAGTGCTTTGTCTGGAACACCAGCTCATGTAAGCTTGGAGCACAGCAGGGATCAAGGAAGCCACACCTGGTCTTCTGCAAAAGTCGTTAAGTGAGGACAGAGACAGAAAGTCATTAGCGTGCCATAACATAGGTATTAGTACTACTTTCTGTCTTAAGTGGTGAACTCAAAAAACATCAGTTTAAAAATGCAAAAAAACTCCATGGGAAAAACCAAAGGGAAGAGGAAATTGAACAAAACAGGAGAGAAGGAGTTTGAGATGAAGAAAGAACCCCATACTTTGTCCCTCTCAGCTTGTGATTTTTCTTGTTTGTAAGATAATGAAGATGTGAGAACTTTTGCCCAAAGATTTTTTTTTTTTCCATTGAAGATTTAAAACACCAAGAAAAATCAGAAACTGATGAGAGACCATAATATAGGACCACTTTAAACTCCTTCTGACACATTTATGGAGGGGAATTGTTTATTTAAAATATTTATTTTGGCTCTGACAGCCCAATTTTTACTCCACAAGTAACTCTATAGCTATTTTTGGATGATCCCTGACATAACATCAAATAGTAGTGTTCACAAAAGCAGCAACCTTTTATCAATGGGCAGCTTTTGGAAATGGGAATTCAGTGCTTGGAGAGCTTGGTATCTCATACCATGACAGGCTACATGATAACGGAGCAGAATAAAATGAGATTTCTCCCCTAGCTGTAGAATGAACCTGTAAATTATGCTGTAACAGATACGAATCTGTTGCTGTTAAATGAGGTAGCTGATGCTTCAACTCTTCTGTTTCTCTTTAGGCTAAATTTTATTAATGGTGTCTCGATGTATGTGGGAGAGGGTCTCCTCTTTGAGATCACTTTTACCTGCCATTATGTACGCTGTGTAAGTGGCACATCAGTGACATCCAGTGGCAGCACATATTGATCACAGGCATGTTATGCTTGGGTGCACCTTGAGGGGTGAATCCCATCAGTTTCCCTCCATTTTCTCATGACCTAGCTTAAGGCTGCAGCTGGGGAACGCAGCTACACATGTGTACTGGGTTCCTTGCTCCCATGCCTGCAAAACCCTCGGAGAGTGGTACAGCAGGGAGAGGGATCCCACATTTCTCTGTAAGGAATGGAGAAAGTCTTGTGACAGATTTTCAGCTGTGGCATCATCGTAAGTAGAAGTGTTCTCAGACACAGGGCCTGATTTTTGGGTGGTCCTGTGTGGAGCCAGGAGCTGGACTTGATCCTTGTGGGTACCCTGTGGGTCGGCTCCGTATATACAGTAGCGTTGTGTCATCCTATATGATTTTTTTTAACAAATACTTGAGCAGAAGAATTTACCAGAACTGCCAAGCAAGAGAGAACAGGTTTTACACAAGTAAGAAAAGTGATGAACTGTTAGAGCTAGCAAGAAATTTAGTGATATCTCTGGCAGATTTTTTTTGTTGTTGTTAAGGTGACAGGTTTTCTTAAAGTGACTGAATTTACAGACTTGAATGTTCATCATTTTAAAATGTGCTATTATTTTTAATATATAAAATGTTAAGGGTTTCCTTTATCAGCCAGGGAGTGCTGTTCTAAACACAAGATACAGCTGTATTTCTGTCAAACTTTCTTCATCGTATTACAGCAAGTTTTTTACTGAAGGTTATTCTGAATTCATTATTTCTTGCTGAGAGTAAATGAATAGTAGAACTACAAAAAGTCAAACTAAGTTACAGCATTTGAAACAATCATTCTCAGTTGGCACTAATTGAAAGCAGAAGCAGGCCATTTTTCAGTACACAGAAAATGTATGTAATACAAAATATACATTTTAACATTTTATTGGAAGGGTTTTCTCCTAGATACAGTTCTTATTCAATGTAAGCTCATTCCAATCTTACAAAATAAATTGTGTGAAAAAATATCTCAGTGTACTAAATTTCCAGTGTAAAATGTTGCTTTAAATAAGTCAGCATATTTCAAGAAAACAAACTCAAAGAAATTATTGCCACTTTCTAGATTTTAAAATTTAAAACATGGATTTTTGATAGAATATTTTCACTTCAGTAGAATTTTTTGATTTCTTTTAAATAAAGTTGAATATTTTCAGTATTAAAAAAAAGCCAGTTTCAACATTCTTAGAATTTATTGTTCAGAAATTTGTTTTGAATAACTGTATAGTTTACTCTGGTTTGGAAAACAGAAGGAAATAACTTGATGAAACAAAAACCTTATGTTTTACCAGCTCTCTTATCTGGTGCATATGAATTACAGGACTTAATTTTAACTCTTTGCCATTTTACTGATTTTCACTGGTAATACTGAATAACTAATTTAATATTATTCATTTAAATGATCTTCCAAATCAAAGAAGTCACAAAAATATGACAACACATATTGTTATATACATTCCTCCATTCTGTCTGCTTTTGAAGATTTGATGATCATCTACCATGTGATCAAAATGCAGACATGAGACCTTATTTTCATTAGGTTGGAATTCTAATACAAGTCCTGAAATTGCATGCATAATTCTTCAGCTTACAGTAAAGTCATTAAAAAATACATATATAAATATTCTCAAAAGGGAAGTCTGTGCAAGAACAAAACATCACACTTTTATTCATTCTGTTGCATATATTGCAAAAGGATGCAGAAAGTCCTTCTAAGGAAATAGATGTATTTTGCTGGATGCATTCACGTTAATACAAAGGTTGGCTGCAATATGGAAGAGAAGATGAAAGAATGAGAACGCAAAAACAGACAGGACAGTTTTACCATATTTCAACTGTTAGCCCAGCCAATACCAGAAAGGAAATAAGCCCATGAACGTTAAGAAACTTTCTGATTTCTCAAGAGAATCCGTGGTCAGATTTGTTCCATTCTTGTACTATGAAGATGGATTCTCCTATTCTTCTGTGACAAATGACTATTTCTGCCTGTTTATTGGGAAGGCAGATGAAGTCAGAAGAAAAATTCCATGTTGTAGCTGCATTTGACAGGCTCTTTGTTTTACTCAGATTTGTTTGGAACAGTGAGGAAATAATGCCTGATACATCCATATGAATATGAAGTTATTCGAGGATCCAGAAGGAAAGAGAAAAATAGAAAAAAAGAATCAAGTTTGATGGATAGGGCTGTATCCCTTCTTACAGAAGTGCGTTTTTTTTATTATTGTTGTTTTGTTTTGTTTTGCTTTGTTTTTTCAGGGAGTGGGAAGCTCATTAAAATACTTATAAATGTCTCTATCCACCTGTGCTTATTGCACTAAACCAAGAAACTCACCTGTCCCAGTGACTCTCCTGACTAATTCACAGGTTTTACTTCAGATGCTTAGAATCTGCCATTGTAACATTTTATAGACTGTCATTGTGGTGTCCCCACTTTTTTCCCTATGCTTTACTGAATCAATCTATCTATCTAAGGGAATTTAATTTTGAAGGGTTCATTATTAGGGGATCTTAGTTGTAAATGCTCGATCTATAGGAATTCAGCTTCTAGAATTTGCATTTCCTTTTTTTTTTCTCTTTTCAGATTTTCACAATTTTTCAGGCTCAGACCATGACCTACAAAGTCCTGTTTTAAGCATTTTAAAATATTTTTCTATAAAATTAAGCTCCTCTGGACTTGACCTGATATTGGTCATTTCTTCATAAAAAAACTTTCACCACCCTCACTTATGCATCACAGCTGAATTTCTTGTGTTTTCACAAGTGAAAACACAAATTTTTAGCTAAATCTTTTCAGCTGCTCTTAATAAGAGTGTTTGGCCACAGTGCTTCAAGAACAAGTAGGAACCACATGTGAAATCCTTTCTGCTTTTTTTTTTTTTCTTCATTTTTTTCTGATTAATGCATTCAACCATTTTCTCTGGTCATAACCATACAGTTATGGTTATGACAGATAAGCCTGTCCTTTTTCACAGCACTATAAAAGCTGTGATAGCATAACCCTTTTGCTGAAAGCCTGAGATAGCCAGGTTTAATCTGGATCTGCAGTCTTGTTTACCTTCTAAAGATTATATAAATGGCTGAA
This sequence comes from Aythya ferina, assembly GCF_964211825.1. Classification (NCBI taxonomy): domain Eukaryota; kingdom Metazoa; phylum Chordata; class Aves; order Anseriformes; family Anatidae; genus Aythya; species Aythya ferina. The sequence goes on along the minus strand of NC_140300.1, from coordinate 49,383,066 downwards.
TCGTGAAATTTGGACTCATTAAATACACCTGTCATGTAATTAGCTGAAAGTAGAAAAAAATTATAAAATCACATTTGGATTTACTTCTCTTCTTTCTTTAGTGGTCAAAGACAATACACAGTACCTTGAGTAAGAGAAGACTATTTTGCTTTTTGAGTGAGTTCCTCGGGTAAGAAATGAGCAAACTCTTGATACTTAATTGTGGTTGTTATTTATTTATTTATTTTTGCATTCTTTAGGTCTTTTTCTGATATTTAGGTGTAGGCTGTAGAAGGTGTTTCCTAAACTTGAGCTACAGTACAAATAAGTACATGTATTCTGTAGAAATGATTATGAAAAAAAAAATTCTTGTTATGAGAATAGGTAGATTGTTTACTTATGTATATGTAGGATCTAATTTCAGGGAAATTCTAAACTGTTTCTTTTGATTTAAAATGTTACTAGATAAATCCTTCCTGTTACCAAAAGGAAATATTTCTGTTAGTAAATAGTGAAATGTGTATCTGAAAAACAGAAGCTGGAAAGAACTGGAAATCAAACATACTCCATTTAGGGAGTCTCTTCATTTCTATTTAGTTACGGCTCCTTTCTTTCTAAGATTTAAGTAAAGAATGGCTTTGAGAACTAATTTGCATTTTAATTTGTCTAATTTCCATCTCTCTGCCCATGTTTGTGGTGAAAGGTCACTTCATTGCCTGAATTTGTAAAACTACTGTTCTGTTATACTTCATAAGCCTGACATTTAACAGATTATTTTGCAATTTACTTCTTCTCTTCTAATGTTCAGTTTTTCAAAAATAATGCTTGGTCTAAAAATAATACTTCTTAGCATATTCTCTAGAGATGTATTTAAAGTTACCTGAATCTTCATCCCTAGTGAACAAGCTCTTGTTTGTAAATGCAGGTGCTCAGCAGGGTCTGTGAGGAAGTCCTGAGTGCTGTAGTACGCCCTGCTGCATGGCACCAGGGCTGGGAACAGGCAGGTGTCTTTTCTGCTTGTAGTACTCGCCTTAAGGTTTACTGGAGGAAAGGCCCTCTTGTTGTACTGCCAAATGAGGAAAAAACAAAAACAGGGGGGAAAGGAAGGCTCAAATAGACAAAGTACTTGAATGCATTAGTGTAAAAACAAAACCCGTCAACATGCAGGGCTAAGAAGGGAAGAGCTGTTATACTGAATGAGTGCTTAGGTTAGATGGCAGAAAAAGGAAGGGCTGAATGCTATGGCTCAGAGATGGAAACAGGAGTGAAATGGAGTAAGAAATCAGAAGAAGGGAATAATATTTGGAAAGGCTGAAGCTTGGGTTAGAAGCAACAAAAATGCTTATTGTTGTACATGACCACCACAGACTGTAACTTGAATTTCCAGACTCACCATTCCTCTGTTCTGAGAGTATTTGTGCTACATGGGAAAGTAATTTCTTACCTCCTGGCTTACAGTAACCATTTTACTACTTTAATAACATTTAACTTTACTACATTTTTTTTGTTTTGTCTGGTCAAATAGAAGAGATTTCTGCAGTGATCTTAAAAGTTGCAAATCTAGTAACAAACCATATAGCTGCCACTAGGGTGCCTGACAAAAGTTTCAGCATAGTGTTTTATAAAATATTGTAGACAAACTTCATTTAAAACCACATCAATACTGCAAAGTCAAACACAAGATAGCTGTGAAATGCCAACATTCAGTATACATATTTAATATTTTCCCCCTCCTCTTTAATTGTAGTCACGCACCTCTTCCCCAGGGCTGCTTCCCTTATTTGCTGTGTAGGGAGTCTTGGTCTGATTATAATTCATAACTACTTCTATGAAAACCAAACGTGCATTGGATCACTACGCTGTTGCAGAAGTGGACAGTCAATGGTACTAGGTTAATGCTTAAGTTTCTAATGTAGTTAGGACGGAGTCTGAACGATTTTTCCTTAGTAATAGAATTGGATTGATGACCCAGATCCATCATGTCTTGAGATGGCCATATCTATGAACCTGAGCTAGCTATCTTAGAATAAGGTGTCTGGATGCCTTTGATTTAGACCAAGATGATTAATCAGAAATCGAGTGCGTGCTTTGAGGGTCAACCTGATGCCTGTGTTATCCATATTAACACCCTTCCTTATTTACCTTGTCTTTCTGTAAGACAGGCTTCAGTAGGTAAAAGCTTCTTATAAAAAGGGTGGAGAGGGACTCTTTACTCATGTAGATAATGATAGAACAGGGGGGAGAATGGTTTTAAACTGAGAGGGGAGATTTAGATTGGATGTTAGGAAGAAATTCTTCTCTCAGAAGGTGGTGAAGCACTGGTACAGGTTGCCCAGAGAAGCTGTGGATGACCCATCTCTGGAGATGTTCAAGGCCAGGCTGGATGTGGCCTTGGGCAGCCTGGTCTGGTGGAAGGTGTCCCTGCCCATGGCAGGGGTTGGAACTGGGTGGGCTTTAAGGTCTGTTCTAACCTGAGATGTTCTCTGATAAAGGCAGAGAGATCTCAGAGTTCAGTGTTTCAGGGTATGATGTACATGGGCTTCCTTATAGTTAGAATGGTTCTTTGCCATGAGATACCAGAATTTAAATTTAAAATAACTGTTAAACATTTAAAATGATTTTCTTCCCTGCTCACTATGAGCCCTATTCTAGTCCTATCAAAGGATGGCAAAAGCCCATTGACTTCAATGGGATCAAGAGTAAGCCCGGCATGTGCTTTAAAAAAAACATTAGTACTATCTTACATTTATATGGCGTCTTTCATTCCTCAATTCCCACAGAGCTTTTCTGAACAAAGCTGTTCTTTTCAAAAAGCACGAACAGAGCAACACGATGATACGTAACCTGCAGAGCTGGAAAGAATTAAGCTCCACACGGTCATGCCAGCATAATAGCACTCACAGCTTGCAGCATGCAGGAGATTGTGCTGCTGCTACTCTAATAAGGAAATGACGGTCTCTTCTGAGCACACAGTGCCCGAGTGGAGCAGCACGGTCCTTCTGTGCGATGCAGGGAGACCACCGCTGAATTAAACAGGCAGCCCTGGGTGCCTCGCTAATCGTGCTGTGGACGGGGCATCGTCTCCCAGCCGGTGTTATGTACTTATACCAGTCTGCAATCTCCAAAAGCACCTTAAGAACTGGAGCTTATTTGAAGACTTAGGAGCTGCTGGGGAAATATTTTCAAAAGGGATGAAAGTGCCTAATGCTCTGCAAAGAATATCAGTGTGGGAACTTGCACTGAGAGAGAGGTTTAATAGCTCAGGTAAAAATAAATCTTAATTGTTGAAAAAATAACAGAAAAATCTCCTAGAGAATAAGTTTCCTGAAGTTTAATTATTTTTTCAGTATAATTGGAACTTTTTTGGGTTGCAGAAGAGAGGTGTAAATTGCTTAAACCTTCCAATATTTTGACATTCCATTTTTTTTTAATGTGAATCCATCACATGAAATACAGCAAGCAAAACCAATCCCTTTATAAGTGTAATTTGTCAGTAGAAGGTTAATTAACAATTACTCAATGCCTACTACTGTAATAAGTCCCATTGATAGATCATCAGTGCATTTCACAGACCAAGTATCAAGTTCAGTGTGTGTGCATCAATTGAGGCACAGAATGGAAGGGCCAGATGTCCATTTGGTAACTTGAGTTGCTTCTATCACACACAAACAGTGTGCAGGGGTAAAATTCTTCCAGCTGGGTTGGAAGCCCTGCATGAGTGTGCCTTTGCCCTTTTTTTCTGTTTGGTAGCATCCTTTCCAAATCTAGTGTTTGAAAACAGATGTGGATGATTCTCTGTGCTGGTCACTTGGACTGATCAATCTGTGGGTCACAGTGAACTTGGGATAATTTCAGCAAATAAAACTTGTTTTATCTGCCACCACTGGCTTTATTCAGGAGCTGATAGCTGCTGTGAAACACTCTGGATAGTGTTTCCAAGCCAAAGCATCAGTTATTGAATACTTGTATCTAGGAGTGTAAGAAGCATAGAGTCATACAATATCCCTGGTTGGAAGGGACCCACAAGGATTGTTGAGTCCATCTCCTGGCTCCACACAGGATTATGTAAAAAAATAAACTATGAAAGGATTTTTTGTTTTTTAAAGTATGCACTGTCTTTAGATTAGCAATTCTTTGATCAAATGAGTATTTTTAAGTTGTCAATAGTGGTACCTGGATTTTTTTCATGTTGCTGCTCATTCTCCTCAAGACTGAGTTCCTGGTTTGGACTAGAGTTTAAGTCCATCTCTGATTTTCTTTTCTTCATCTTGAGGCCTGTGGCAGAAGGTCTTTTGATATTCTGATAAGGAATCTTGGTCAGTCTGGTTTGCATAATTCCAGAAGGGATGTAAAAATCTTTTCACCGTGAATCTCCTTTTTGACAATGTGGATACCGAACAGTTTAATCTGTCATTGCTGGGTTTCTGAATAATCTGTTAGGTTGTAATTGTGGAGTTTAACCTTTAGACTTGCAGATCTAGCTGAACAGAGAAATTGATAACACTAGATTAAATTTGAGCTGTATTATAGGAAAAAAAAATATGACATTTATTCACTCACACCTTGTGGTGTTCCTCGTTGGTTAAGTGAGACACAGCCCTGTAAAAAATAAATCTACATCCTTTTCTAGTTCCAAGGTCCAGATGTGAGCTGGGCCATGACAGACACGTGGCCTATACTCTGCCTCTTCATCTTCCCATCCTGCCATCTTGTGTGCTCTGTGCCAGCCCTGCTCCAGCCTATGACCACTAAGATGGAACAAACCTTGCCACTCTTTGATAGATATGGGACAGAGTAATATCACAGAACATCTCATACATCTCATGATACTCTTGAAAATTGCAAGCAGTGCTTGCCATTATCCTCTACTAGATTGCCTGCGGGAAGGTAGATAGCTAGCTCTGGGTGTGCTGGAAGTGCTCGCTGTAAACTGCTCTCTGAGCATGTAGCCCAATTTAAGGGGTCTTACCAATAATGGTGCTTTCATCTTTTTTATATAGAAAACTTTAGTGCTCTAAGGTTGAGAGGCCTTCAACGGATGCATCTGGGGAAGATGTGCTGGTGGGTGCTTCAGGCTCTCCTCAAATAAGCCAGCATGGCATCAGACGGTCTAATGGCACAGCAGTCTGGCTTTGCAAGCTGCTGCTTTTCCTTAGGAACATGGGGGCAACATCCCACTGTATCAGCATATTTCAGAGCCTGAAAACGAGAGAGATACTTAATCGGCAAATTAAGTAGCATTCTGTCCATAAATTGCCTTAAGATACAATGTTATTGTCCATGATACAATAACAGTGTGTTTTCATATGCATTGTTTCTCGTGAGATAATCCCTGCTACACAGAAGCCACAACCATGAACAAAGCAGTAAAGCATCTGTTATATTTTCCTTACAAAAAGCTGCCAGAAGCTTACCCCAAACCCAGATATTGCTCTTGGCGTGAACTAGTCTCAGAGGGGCTTGGGTTAAAATAGCAGAGCTTTTTAATTATTCTGAAATTGATTTATACACAGATTTATGCAGCTGGGAATTTTGCAGGTCTCTACACCATGACAAGGAGTTGAATTCTAAGTAATTACTTCTTTTTAACTAGCTTTCTGAATGAATTGGGCTAATTTTTCCTCAGTCTGAAGTGGGTGTTTATGAAAGTGTTTAACATGTGAGACAGAATTCCCATTTTTAAAATGAAAGAGTAGGAAAACAAATTATCTCCAAAATTCACATGGTAGAAAAAGTCACTTTTCTGAGCAGCATGAGTGAGCCTTGGATAAATTAATTGCAATTTGTCAATGCAATACATGTTAAGAATACTGCACCTTGTAAATAAAAATTGGTATTATACTGACATACAGCTTGGGAAAGGTTCTAAGAGAAAGGAAGGACTTGATACTTGTCTACAAGTGGCAATTTGACATATATTTTGGCCTGTTTAAAACCTGAAGTCAGAATAGAGCTCAGTGCAGCATCTCCCAAGAGATGAAGCAAGTGTATATACTTGTCACTCAGGAAGAAAGTCATCTTCTAATTGGTAGGTAATCATATAAGAATCTGATGCTGACTTTGAGTGACATTTCAGCTAGATTCATGTTTGCTGATGCAATACAAATGTCCTGAATATCCCTAAGTTTTATTTTCTAGACTTCATTTGGCATATTGATTCATCCTGTATGAGTAGGATGGTTAGGAGAACAAAGCTCTTCACCAGCTGCTACAAATGAGACAGCATGCTTCATTAACCTAGGAGTGTTTTTAAGCATGTTGTACCTTATGACCTTAGGTTAGAGGTTGGACCAGATGATCTTAGATGTCTTTTCCAACCTCAGTGATTCTGTGGATGTTGAGAATGGTGCTTAGTGGAACAGGAGCAGAGGGGGAAAAATACCCCAGCGAGTTCATTGAGCTGAGGCCTTTATAGAAATTTTTGATGCTTGAAAACAAATCAGAGCTATACTGGCAAATCTATTTCTGGCTTGTCCTCCCTGTTGAGTGTGGAGTTTCTTTTGATGATAATATTCTCTCATATATTTGTGGCATTTAATAGCCCTCCTTGTATAGATATCCATTAAAACTGAATCAAAGTTGAGGAATGGCTGTCCAGTGGTCTTACTGTATTATTGTATTGAATGAAGTCTTCAGCCCTAAAGTTAAATCAGCAATATGCTTTTGCCATATTAAGCATGAATAAGGATGAAATATTCTTGGCATATGTAACGTAAGGCCTGCCTGTCATATTTAACATAGCAGTAAATTGCTATCAAATTCCATAAAAATCCTTTTACAATGTAGTAGATTTGATTCCATGAGGTGCTTAATTCTAAGTGTGTGCACAGATTAACCCCTCTTCAGCAAAGCTCTTCTACATGCCTGCCCAGCCCAAATACCTAATAGTTAAACATGTGAAGTTGAACACTTCAGCATTTTGGTTGGAAACACATAGCCTGAAGAATGACCAATGAAGGTTAAACAAACCCAAGCACTCCAGTGAGGAGTTGAGGACAATAAATAGATGTTAGGCTGGCAAATATGGTAACTATGAATTGGTGCAGAGAAGGAAGGGTGGTGTGGGGGAAGACAAGAGTATTCTGAAGGGCACCCTGAGCATGCTGCTCTTATGACAGCACCTAACTCATTTTCACATTAAGCTTCCTAGTAAATGGACAATAAGAGGCCACTTATAAACTATTACAATGTATTAAATCAATTGTACCATGCTGAAAGCCTCATGGTTTTGCATCTGAAAATGTGAACTATAATGACAGAGCAATTAAGTAATATAAGCACACCAGGCACATCTTGGAACGCAAATCAAAAGAGATGAGTTATTAGAAATCCTATCAGCAAAACCATGCTAAATCAATTGCAGGGACAAAGTTTTAATTAAAAGTGAAGGCAACATATAGGCTATATTGAGAAATGAATAAACTTATGGTTTGACCTGTCTGATTGTAGCCACTTGTTTTAACATCTCATAATTCCTCTACAGGGGACATTTTTTTTAATGCTTCTAAATTTTAATAGATGAAGATGTGGTCATTCTCCTGGAGGGGTATTATTCCTAAATTTTATTTGCAATTTTCCCAAGTAGCTTCCAAATTCAACAGATACAGTGCTTTGAATATGCAGCTTTGGTGGTGAATTCTGGTTGTGTGCAAGTTACAAAATGTGAGTTTGGTTTAAATGCTGACTATGTTGGGTGGATAACCTCAGTAGACATTAACAGGCTATTTAATGGAAGTGTGACTTCGGTGACCAATGCAGAATTTGTCTTGACTCTTTTCTTTGCTTCTGAATGTAGAGAACAGCCTGTTCTTGTTTGAGTTGAAATACTTAAATCTTTTAACACTGCTAGAAAGAAAGGAATTGGTGTGCATTTGCTAGTAGCCCTCCTTTTAGCTGTCATGTAAAGCACCTTATTTCCATTCAGATATAGCCTGACCAATGTGCTTGTATCTGCAACTGCTAAACTGGGAAAAGTGTGTCTATTTGTTTTTTTTTTTTTTTTTGGGGGGGGGGAGCAATAGTGCAGAAGTCTAAACCAAAATCTGAGATCAAGTTTAGGACCACTCAGACAGCTGTCACCACTATCTTTTTAGTAGTCTTCTCCACACTTCTCCTCTTCTCTTTTTCTTTGACTTCTTGCTAAGTATCTACTGCCCTTCTTCGTATATCTAGCCTGCCTTCTGTATCTAGTTCAGTTCTTGTGCCTCTTCACTTCATACTGATAGCACGCTTCCCCTCCTCACTCCTTCCTTCTCACTGCTTTTTCACCCCATTCATTCTGTGCCTTTTCTCTCCTCCTCCTGTCATTTTCCAGTTGCTTATTTGTTTCCTCTTTTCATTTTCCTTTCTCCAGACTCTCTTCACCCTCTGCCTCACTCTTCCTTTCTCTGTTGTTTTATAGTGGATCTCAGTGCTCGTCCAATTTCTTCACCAGGCTTCTTTTTGTATCTTCCACTTACCTCCCTTCTTTCTTTACCAGCCCTATGTATGTTTTTATTCCCTGTGCTCTACAGTTCTCTGCCACGAGAACTGCTTGTTCTTCTGCTCTTTGCTGTATCTCTGTTCTTCAGTAGGAAATGTCACTGAAATATGGGACAGTTTTTATCAGCACAGTGATGTTGCAGACCTGATCCACTCTGTTTAAATAGTCATTTCTGTTTCAGTGTGCGCAGCTTTTTACTACTGATTCCTTTGAAGTGTGAAATCTATTGTTCTGCTAAAATACTAGAGTAATGCATTGTGGGGGAAAAAGCTGATCTGTAATGGAATTTTAACTTGCTAAATCAAAATCACAATGTCAGACAGATATGTAAATAATGAGTTATTTATACTAGCTGTCACTCTACCTTATCTAGAAAATAATTCAGTAGTTCTTAAACACAATTGTACCTGGCATCTATTTTGATGTGTGATAACTGTAAAACATTATCAGTGTCAGGAACTGTACATGCTCACGTCATTTTTCATTTTAATGGAGCTGAAAGTGCTGGGAACAAAGGCTCACAACTGATGCCAATCTTTGTCTGATTAACACTGAGTATGAAGTATGTTGTGCACAAGAGAAAATGCACTTCCTTCTTTCACAGAGCATATGCAGAGGAATTTGTAGCTGAAAGTGAAAAGGAAAAAACGTATATTTCTGGTGTTTTGGAATTGATTAGGCTTGTACCCAATGGATTGCAGGCGTTCTTTGTCTGCTTTAAAACTGAGCATTCAGAGAATCTTAAGTGTATTGCAGCAGTTTGCTAAATATTTGTTGTAACAACATTTTCCTTCTATTAAATAAAAAAAAAAAAGAAAACCAATGCTAATCTAGGCATTCTGACTCATTTTTATCTGTTTGCAGAGACTAAAAGGTTGCTGCATTCTAGGAACATATGCTGTGACAATTTTGATCATCTGCTCCTGGTTTTCCTTTTCATACGTCCACTTATTCTACACATCCTTTGATCCATATGAAGTGACAGGAAACCTCTGTTAAACATGCTGTGGAAAAATCATAATATTCACTTCCCAACTGTGGTTACTGCCAAATGAATACATGGGAAGAGATCTGCCTGTGGAAAGAGTATGGGGCACTTGGGCATGTTATAGCTTTGCACGTGGGATGTGCTGATAAGGTCTGTGCTGTGGGGAATGTGCCTTGGTAAGTTCTGTGTCCATTTCCTTGTGTGAGCAGGGAAGCCTGCTTCACATTTCCCTTGTGCCCTATCAGGGCCTGTTATGGGTATTCTTGCCCTAACAGCACCAACAAGAAAGGCTGATTAGGACAGGAAGAGACAATGTGAGGGCCTCTTATTCACTTTTCTGTTAAATGTAACAAATGTTGAGTGGAATGGTGTGGGACAGAACACGGAGAGGGACTCTTTCCCCAGTGCCCATTGCAGCTGTGGCAATATCCAAATGTCATACAGTAGGCATAGTCTTGAGAAAGTCATGTGTTACAAGGAACTGTAAATGAGATCAAGATTGATCAATTCCAAAACCCTAAAGGACTTTTGGGAAAAAAAATAAAATTGCTTAAGTTCTTTCTCACACTTAAGGAAATAAACACCTGTCACACAATGTTCTTCTGTCTTCTCTGATATTTTGTGCTCTGAGGTGGAGAAGTACATCCTTTCCTCCTTTCATCTATTACAAAAATGCAAAGCATCCTGAGATTTAAGTTGTTTTCAGACATTCTCATAGGAATGAGGGCTTAAATCTATAAGGACACTTGCAAGCTCAGAAATGGTTGTGTGTGAATAAACATAAAAGGCTTGTGTGTGCATGTATGTGCATCCTGTGAGAAACAAATCTTAAGAAAACTTTAATCTGGGGATACCTGCATTAGCATCTCCTCTGCACAGAGGGGCAGGCTAATGCACAATTTCTTGTTTTATGCAGAGCATCTTTGTAAGAGTTCCCGTGATTCCTATGGAACAAGGTCATGACTTTGGTCAGTTCCTTGTCATTAAAAACTCAGTACCTTTTGGGCATCGCTTCACACTTCTACCTCCTTTTGAAATACCCTTCTGGTATTTTTCCAAGTGCCTTCTGCTGTGTACTAGATAAGACAGCTTTAAAGGTGATCCCTGTGAACTTAATGACTTCCTCCTACCCTCCTGTTCTGCTAGAGATAGGAGACAGACTATTTTCTTATTTTCTGACTTATGATCAGTTGATTTTTTTTTAGGGGAAGTTGCAGTTATAGGCGCCTCAGTAAATGTTAAAAATAAATAAAATCATTGCTTCATTCCCTTTGAACTAAGCAAGTACTAAAACAGATATGCTGGGAGCAGTGTTTTTGTTACTCTAAATATAGAATGGTGAAGAATTGGGATAGTTGGTTTAAGAAATGCTTATTAGACAATGTGTGTGAAGTACTTGTTGAAAGCTAAAGCCTGCTGTTTTCTTCATCTCTGCAGAATAGACTCTTCGGCTCTCCATAATGAATCATTATGGTGCTTTGCAGTTGTTTCTGCATACCTTACAAGATCCCACGCAAGCTTGGAAAAGTCATGGTGAAGGGAAGGGGGGAAAGAGCCAATGAAATAACATACCCAGGGCTCCATTTGCTGTGAAATCCCAGCAAAAAAACTGAGTATGAGGAGTTGCCTGTAAATCTCGTGCTAAATAACTGTTAAGCAAGAGAAGGAAAATCCAAAGGATGAGAACGTGTAAATACCCAAAAGAAAACACTTCTCTGAGAGGCAGCCACTTGAACTTTTTATGAGGTTCAAGGAATCTTTCAAAAGTTACAAAGTACCTACAGACAGTTTTCTTGGAGCATCCAGACGGCTGCTAGGCAGCAGATCATAAATTAAGGAATGCATAGATTTTCAGTCCTTGCACCATTTTAATGTCTGGCAGAGTAACTCTATCTGTTATATCTTGCTGCCACCCAAGAAGATTTATTAAGGTGAAAAGCACTGCATCTTTATTGAAAGAACAGCAGAGTATGCTTACTATATATATGCCCAATCTATAGCAGTTGATATTTGTGCAGGAGGCTTATATGGTGTATTTTTTTCCTGACTCGAGTGATAAATTTTGGAAGCCCTCAGGAATAATGATATGGAAAATGTATTTTCCCCATGGGGCTGTAATATTTTTTTGATAATGGCTCCAGGATCCCATAAACAGTACACATTTTTAGCAGGTATAAGGAAGGCATTTTTTTGAGACTGACTGCTAATGGCAAGTTAATCCATTGCTCCATCTTGTGTGCTTTTTTTTCCCTGAAGTTTTAGGGGTTGGACGTGGTATTTTACTGGAGGCTCTGAAAATAGAGCACAGCAGGAGCACAATCCTTTGAAAAAAGGTGTTACTGGGGCAGCACCTAAGTCACAGTTTTGATGTTATTCTGCACCAACAAGGTTAGTTTCTAGGAAAAAAAAGATTATTCCTCTTCTGCATTACAATATGTAGTGAATACAGTTATTGGCCACAGCTGCACCCGTTCTTGCCCTTTTCCTGTCTTGATAATGGCTTCTGAAATAATGAATTTTTGAAAAGGAAGGATACCTGTGACTGTTACTTATGGCCATGTAAAACATTACTAGTACCGTTTGCATGGGTTAAAATGAGGTGATTAATAAGGCTAAATGACTTGAGTAAGTCAGGATTTCTTGATTTTTTTAACGTCCTTTATTTGACAAGGAGAGCATCATGAAGATGAAAAATAAATAAATTTCCCCATGTTTTACAACTACACCTATCTTTTCAAAGAAAATTAGTGTTTGTTTGTTTGGTTTTTTTTGCTTAGGAGCTGATCCTGTTGTGTAGCGGTTCCTGAGCATGAACTAAAGAAATTGAGAGAAGTCACTACCAAAAAAAAAAACAACACAACATCCAACTTTTAGCTCTAACACTAATTTTAACTACTACTGTTAGATTCTGCTCCTCTTATTCCTGAAATTGTTTGCCCTCTGCATGCACACACATCAAATATAACTCTGTTGTTGTGTACCACTTTTGGTTTTGTCTTCAGTGCCTGCTTGTCTCATTATTACAGAATCACAGAATTTCTAGGTTGGAAGAGACCTCAAGATCATCGAGTCCAACCTCTGACCTAACGCTAACAGTCCCCACTAAACCATATCCCTAAGCTCTACATATTACCATACATATTTTGGCATACAAAGCACAGTTGTACTGAAAAAAAAAAAATCAAATACCAAAAAGGTCTTGAGGGAATGACACTTCTGTGACTAGACAAATGTGCTTTCCGTATTTTTTCAATCTACCTCTGCTGTGAAAAATTGTGAATGTTAACCAGCAACAACAAAGAGGCGATATGGAATAGTTGTCTCCAGAATTGTTTGAATGGTTTTGACCTAGTGAGGTATTGCTATAATACATCAGCAAAATGCAAGTTCTATGAGGTAGCTGCTACCTGCCAAATTCTGCAATCTAGGAAATAATCTTTGCTTGTTTTCGGCTGAATGATTTTAGGAGTAGAATTAGAGTAGGTAGATGGCAGAACTCTCCAGAATTCTTACTTCTAAATGTAGTTGATCAGAATGGCAACTCTATGTTCTAGACATATTCCAAGAAAAAACATATACAAATTTAGCTTAGTGAGCTCTTACATTTTTCATATTTGCTAAGCTGCACTCCATACTTCTCCAACATATGTTATAGTGAGAGAAAGTCAAAGATAGGCCTTTACATGGAAGTGAGTGCTTGAAAAAATGTTTCCGTGTGAAATTTTCCCTAGAAACAAGTCATACCTGGCCTTTTTAACACGTTATATTCATAACATGAGAACTTACACTTCATGCAGATCTGAAGATGAATTTCACATGGCATGTTTTGCTGGGCCCAAAATAGGTTCTGGATGACTGAAAATTAATAGAGTCTTGCTCAAGGGAACCTGATGTATTGTTGATTTCTGTCTTTAATTTACAGCACAACACAGAAGAATTGGTCTTGCATCTTTATTTACATATAATTCTTTTTGATTGCTCATGCTTTCATCTGCATTCATTCCTTTCCTCTTACTATGTTACTGCCTGTTGCCTATTCTGCAGATTCAGTGTTGATCAGATCAGCCTGCTTCAGCAATCACCTCTTCAGCTCCCACTACTTCAGAGGATGGTTCCTCTTCCATTTCTCTAAATCTGGCTCTATCTCAATGTGGTTACAGCAAGGACTAAAAGAAGCAGAAGATGCAAATTTATTACCTTTTATGGGGACCTTAGTTTTCTTATGACTGGGTGTTGTTTCCCTTTAGTTTACTGAACATGGAAAACATTACAGCATTATATGCTTCAGTTTTAGATCAGTATCTCAAAACATGCAGTATCAGCATGATTCATGTTGCATTAATCTTTCGGGTGGTCTCTTGATTTAGTAACAGGGTCAATTTTTATCTGTACTTGTAATGACTAAAATTCACTTGTGCAATTTAATGTTTCCTTACAGTCACAGTATGCTGTTTGATAGAACACTTATTTAGAACGCAACACAATGTGATAATTTATCAAGTAACAGAGGCCTGGAAAGCAAAATTAGCTATTTTATCCAGCTACAGGTCAAATATGCAAGGGCACCAAGGAAAAAATAAAGTTAGAAGAATGCTGAGATTAAAGCAGAACTCTAGCTGTGTGCATGATTTATGTATATTTCTATTTTGTTCAATTTTTAATACCAAGTCCTTATTTAAATTCCCAAGGAAATCTTTAAAATGAAAAGTTCAATCTTTGGGTCACTGAATTCTGCAACTTAACATTTTTCATAATGTAGCTGTTTTACCTCTTTTTTACCCCCCCCCCCAAAAAAAAAAATAAAAAAATAAATAAATAATGCTCAACAAAGCAAAAAAAAAACAACCAACACAAACTTCTGCAGTAGTGTTTTTATTTGGCATAGTCATACAGTATAACAACCTAGTCTGTGTAATCTATTACTTTAAAGACTGCTTGTGATGATTTTCTATTGCAAATACTAGAGGGACTAGCGTGGGTAATGGGTTATTTTAGCAGGTGCTTATATGCAGGGAAAAAAAATCAATGTTGAGTTTAGTCCTGATGTCAGGTTTGGCTGTTGTAATGCAAGATAAGAAAGTTCCTGATCCAAACAGTGGCTGCGGGAGATAAGCATTGGATTTGGGCCTCTGTAATTTTGGAACATGGATTTTGGATTGATTAGGGAACTCTTGCTGGAGTCCTCTGAGACTACAACAGAAAGAACTCTTTTGAATCACTGAGGATTTTACTTTGCAGAAACAACAGGGCCAGCAGGATGAGAGAACTTTATCATCTCTTCCTTAGAATGGGTGAGGCTGAAATACTACACAGCCAGTTCTTGAGCCCCAACTTCAAGAATGAGGTGGAGCTCCTGCAGAGGATTCTCACAATGGTCAGAGGCTGAAGAGCCTGTGATCAACAAGGAAAGGCAGAGGAAGTCTGGTGAGCAGCAGGCTGTGGGGGTGAGCTAATAGCAGCTGACATGGAGGGAAGTCATGAAGAAGGAAGTCAAACTTTTCAGTGGTGTGAGATGGCAAAGTAAAGAGAAGCAGCCACAGGTGGGCTTTTGGGAGATTCAGGCTGAAGATAAAGATGTTTCTGTAATAGCAATGTAGCAGCAATGTAATAGCAATGTAGCCCTAGACCAAGTTTTGTGAAGTTGTGGAGTTTCCATAATACCCATGGACATCCTTGAAGGTTTCCAAGACCAACCAGTGGCCCCAGGAACTTGATCTAGTGCTAACCATAGCCCAGCTCTGACAGGGGTTTGGACTAGATAATCCCAAAGGTCCTGTTCAACAGACCTGTCTGTAAGGTTTCTGAATCTGCTACACCACTGTAGTTCCAGACTTCACCTTGTATGAGAACACACATCCTTATGGAGTTCCTAGCACCCTTTAGCAGCAAGCCAGCAATATGTATTCTGCAGATCAAAGCAGGGGCAAAACCCAGGCAAAGAGAATTCCAGCAAGGCATCTCAGCCTGCTAACAGCTGCAACTTATTCATAACCCATTTTTTCACATAACTGGGCTTATAAGGCTCTAGCACTTATGCAAGTGGTATTAATAGAAATCAGTCTATATTTTCCTTGAATCTTATATCTCAGCTAAAAAAAAAAAAAAAAACAACAATTTCTTCATGTCCTGTAGTATAACAGGATTTGTGCTTCTTAGAACAGCAAATAGCTAGCAGGCTGATCAGTCTCAGATATGAGCTAACCTTTCCTGACCACTGATGATCAGTTCATGGAAATGTTCCAAAAAGGGCACTTACTTGCACTATAAACTGCAGTGATAAATTAATTTATGGATAAACTTAATGCAGCTGCATAACATACTCTCCTGGTCTTCATGAGACCAACCAATCTATGAAAGTCATCCACCTCCTTAGAAACCTTGAGGGAGCTCACTAGGTTTTGAAAAAGGCTCTTGATGTGAATATGCAACAGCATATTTTTATGCTTTATTATTCTGTTTTTTCTTAGTACAGTCTTCAGGTTCACCACTTTTGTATCCATCCCATGTTAATGATCAGAAAACTTGACTAGTTTGTATATTTTTTGGCAAATACTGAAATGTGAGAGGAATGTTGCCAGATGTCAGGGAGCAGTGGGGCCCGGCTGAAAGGAAGCAGGAGCCAGCAGAGTCACCTTCTGTGACCATGGTCAGACAGCACAGTGATTGCTGTGCAGCCCAAGGTCCCCAAAGAAAGGGGACAGCCCTTGGATGTGTTGTTTCTGAGCTGGCCCTGAATGCAGGCAGCTGGACCTCCTGGAGATGGGATGCTGTCAGGGCCCTGACACCAAGACTGGTCTGCATGAAACTTAATTTTGTGCCAGCCTAGCAGTGATAAGTGTCATCTGTATGCCATCCACTTGTAGCAGTTCCACCTTCCCATAGGCAGAAATGATTCCCACATGATATCACACCAAGTACTTAATTCAAGAACAGTTACAATAGATGTGTACTCTCTTAGGTTAGCAAATCAGTTTATCAGAGAAAGATGCCAGTAAGTTTGTCATGATATAGCAATGAAAAAAGCAGGGTAATATTTAATCTCTTTCCATTTACTTCTATACCTGTAATTAAGGCTTCTGCACAAAATGTACATAGGACTTGTCTATTACTAAGCTCAGATTACAAGACACAGCTGCATGGATCACATTTTTTAGATATTACTATTATGCTTGTGACTTAGCTCTGTGCCTTGCTCCTGATTTGATAGATTTATTAATTGCCTTAATATGTGGCTTTAAATTATATTCACTTCTTTTAGTGCCCTGGGATAGAGATTATGTGATGTAGTCAGGAGATGTAGCATCCTCTGAGTTTTGATCTCACTGTTGATGCAATTTCAGTTTTTATTTGCTCTCGCACCTTTGACACTGCATTGGACACCATAATCCTTATGAAAAAGTGAGGCAGTCTTCATTTAAATTCAAGTCATAAACCTCAATTAGCTTTAGGCTCCAGGCTGTCTTTGCTGATAAAAAATACCGTGGTTCTTTTTTCTTATTCTCTTTTTACTAAATTGGTTAAATATTTTCTTTTAACTTCTTCTACACGGTCTAAGTGAACTTGTTTTATAGTTACTCTTTTCTTCCTCCCAGTTCTAGTACACACCTTTTTTGTAATCAGTCATTTTTTTCGATTCCAATATATTTCCCGATCTGTTTCTTGAGTTTTTAATTCTCCATTTAATCAGTTCATTTTTCAAATACATTCTTGCTAAACCTAAAACCTAATTTACTTGTAGCGTAAGTTTTCTTTTACTTGCTAATAGTGTTCATGATCATATACACCTTTTGAATACAATGCAAAGTACTCTTTGAATACCTTTATTGATTATACTTATTCTGTCTCTTCCCACATGTACATATGTTAACTTAAAAATGGAAAAGGAAGATGTCTGTATAAGGGTAATAAAACTATACATTCATTTGTTAGGAACTTAAAACAAAAACGTAACTGAAGAATGTGCTTTTTCCAGGAGCATAAAGACTGTCAATATGAAACAAAATATAGGAAATGAAAATTGTAAATGACAAACTAAGACCAAAGTTTCAGATACAAAAAATGTTTTCTCCTTTTTTTGGCAACTGCTTTTTTCCATAAGTCATGTATTGATGATACATGATACCATCATGGGAGAGAAAATTCAAATGCTACAAAATCCACTCTATTCTGCAACAAAAACTGAACAAAAAATACTACAGTGTAGTAGGAATCTTTTACCACCACCAGGTCGAAGTTAATTATACAGTGTAATGAGATTAGATAATCATCAATGAAATAAAGATGAAGTCACATTTAGAAACTTATGTATTAGTGTGGTGCCTGGGCTTGGGTCAGAAGTGTGATTTGGCAACAACTTTCTTGCTAATTCCCTGCTCCTAGGCCTTTGTTCATATCACAGAATCACAGAATTGTCTAGGTTGGAAGAGACCTCAAGATCATCGAGTCCAACCTCTGACCTAACGCTAACAAGTCCTCCATTAGTTCAAATGTCTCTTAAAGACCTCCAGGGATGGGGACTCCACCACTTCGCTGGGCAGCCCATTCCAATGTCTAACAACCCTTTCAGTAAAGAAGTTCTTCCTAATATCCAACCTAAAACACCCCTGGCACAACTTTAGGACGTTACCCCTGGTCCTGTCACCAGGCACGTGGGAGAACAGACCAACCCCCACCTCTCTACAGCCTCCTTTAATGTTCTTTTAAAGAGTGATAAGGTCGCCCCTGAGCCTCCTTTTCTCCAGGCTGAACAAACCCAGCTCCCTCAGCTGCTCCTCATAGGACTTCCTCTCCAGACCCCTCACCAGCTTCATCGCCCTTCTCTGGACTCGCTCCAACACCTCCATGTTCTTCTTGTAGCAAGGGGCCCAAAACTGAACACAGTACTCGAGGTGCAGCCTCACCAGAGCCAAGTACAGGGGGTCGATCACTTCCCTAGCCCTGCTGGCCACACTGCTTCTTATACAAGCCAGGATGCTGTTGGCCTCCTTGGCCACCTGAGCACACTGCTGGCTCACCTTCAGCCAACTATCCACCGATACTCCCAGGTCCTTCTCTGCCTGGCAGCTTTCCAACCACTCATCTTCCAGCCTGTAGCTCTGCTTGGGGTTGTTGCACCCCAGGTGCATGACCCAGCACTTGGCCTTGTTGAACTTCATACCCTACCCTCGAGCAGATTGACACACGCACCTAACTTGGTGTCATCTGCGAACTTACTGAGGGTGCACTCAATTCCCTCATTCAGGTCATCGATAAAGATATTAAAGAGGACCGGCCCCAGTAGAGAGCCCTGGGGAACGCCACTAGTGGCCGGCCTCCAGCTGGATTTGACTCCATTTACCATGACTCTTTGGGCCTGGCTATCCAGCCAGTTTTTAACCAACGAAGCGTAGGCCGGTCCAAGCCACGAGCAGACAGTTTTTTGAGGAGAATGCTGTGGGAAACAGTGTCAAAAGCCTTGTTGAAGTCGAGGTAGACCACATTCACAGCCTTTCCCTCATCCACCAAGCACGTCACTTTCTGAGAGAAGGAGATCAGGTTCGTCAAGCAGGACCTGCCTTTCATAAACCCATGCTGACTGGGCCTGATCACCTGCTTGCCCTGCAAGTGCTGTGTGATGACACTCAAGATAATCTGCTCCATGATTTTCCCTGGCACTGAGATCAAACTGACAGGCCTATAGTTTCCCGGGTCTGCCCTCTGGCCCTTCTTGTAAAGGGGCATCACAGTTAGTCAACTGGTGGCTAGCAAACATAAATGACGTCAAGCGGCTTGGCCAGCTGCTCTGCCAGTTCTCTCAGTATCCTTGGATGGATCCCATCTGGCCCCATCGACTTGCATACATCCAAGTGCCGTAGCAGGTCGCCAAACATTTCTTCGTGGATAGTGAGGGCCACGTTCTGCTCCCCATCCCCTTTTACCAGTTCAGGGTATTGGGTATCCAGGGAGCAACTGGTTTTGCCACTAAAGACTGAGGCAAAGAAGGCATTAGCACTTTTCCTCATCTTTTGTAACAAGGATTCCCCCCGCATCCAGTAAAGGCTGGAGATTCTCTTTGGTCCTCCGTTTTGTATTAATGTATTTGTAAAAACATTTTTTGTTGTCTTTGATGGCAGTAGCCAGATTGAGCTCCAGATGAGCTTTGACCTTTCTAATTTTGTCCCTGCACAGCCTCGCAACATCCTTATAGTCCTCCTGAGTGGCCCGCCCTCTTTTCCAAAGATTGTAAACCCTCTTTTTCCTGCTAAGCTCAAGCCACAATTCTCTGTTCAGCCAGGCCGATCTTCTTCCCCACTGGCTCATCTTTGGGCACATGGGGACAGACCGCTCCTGCACCATTAAGATTTCCTTCTTCAAGAGTGCCCAGTCTTCCTGGACTCCTCTGCCCTTCAGAGCCACCTCCCAAAGGACTCTACCAACCAGTGTCCTGAACAGTTCAAAGTCGGCCCTCCGGAAGTCCAAGACAGCAGTTTTACTGGTCCCCTTCCTGGCTTCTCCAAGAATGGAGAACTCCACCATTTTGTGGTCACTCTGCCCAAGACAGTTTCCAACCACCACATCTCCCACCAGTCCTTCTCTGCTTGTGAAGAGAAGGTCTAGCGGGGCACCTCCCCTGGTAGGCTCACTAACCAGCTGCGTCAGGAAGCTATCTTCCTGACTAGACTGCTTTCTCTGGGTTGTGTTGTGCTTCCAGGATATATCTGGGAAGTTGAAGTCCCCCACTAGAACAAGCGCTGATGATTTCGCAACTTCTGTCAGCTGCCTGTAGAACTCCTCATCAGTCTCCTCATCCTGGTTTGGCGGTCTATAACAGACCCCCACCAGGATGCTTGCCTTGTTGGCCTTCTTGCTGATCCTAACCCATAGGGACTCAACATTATCATTCCCAGCCTCAAGTTCCATGACATCAAAGCTCTCTCTGATAGAGAGAGCCACACCACCACCCCTTCCATGCTGCCTGTCCCTTCTGAAGAGCCTATAGCCAGACACTGCAGCACTCCAGTCATGAGAGTGGTCCCACCATGTCTCCGTGATGGCAACCAAGTCGTAGCCTGCCTGCCGCACGATGGCTTCCAGCTCCTCCTGTTTGTTACCCATGCTGTGTGTATTAGTATAGATGCACTTCAGTTGGGCCATTGCCTTCTCTCCCAGCCTTGCCATTGTTCCCCCTGGCACAGCTCTAGAAAGCCTTGTTTCAGCCCCGTCCCTCTTCATACCTAGTTTAAAGCCCTCTCAATGAGCCCTGCCAGCTCCTGGCCCAGGATCCGTTTTCCCCTTAGAGATAGGGACCCGTGTGTGGCCATCAGGCCAGGTGCTGAGTAAAGCGCCCCACGGTCAGAAAATCCAACATTTCTGTGTTGGCACCAGCCTCTGAGCCACGTGTTAATCAGGTGGGCTTTCCGTGTCCTCTCTGTACCCCTCCCTGCCACTGTAGGGATGGATGAAAACACCACCTGTACTCCCGCTCCATCCACTAAAGTCCTATTTGATGGTCATTCCAGTCCCCTAAAGTCCCATTTGATGGTCTTCAGGCTTCTCTCTTCAGTGTCATCACTGCCAGCCTGGACTATTAAAAGAGGATAATAGTCAGAGGGGCGAACCAGGTTGGGAAGCTTTCTGGCAATGTCCCTGACCCTGGCCCCAGGGAGGCAGCAGACTTCCCTACGGGTAGGGTCAGGCCGACAAATAGGTCCCTTTGTTCCCCTGAGAAGGGAGTCGCCCACAACAATCACCCTTCTTTCTGTCCTGCTGGAGGCAGTCCTCCTCCTTGAGTTCTTCCACGAGGCAGACCAGGTTGTCCACCTGCTCACACCACACGCACACAGTCTCTTTAAACCCCCACAGGTGGTAGCAACAGGCTCAGGCACTCCCTGCACCCGGAGACCTGAACTGCTGCAGTTTTGAGCGGGCAGTTGGTGTGGGTGTGTACAGACTTCCTGGAGAGCACACTGTGCCTGGTGTACACCATTGCGGCTGAGCTAGCAGTAGACCGCCATTAGAGGAGGCGTTCGTATGGGTGGGGAGGAGCACTCTGCCCTCCTTGCTCGCACTGCCTGCGCAAACTGCCTGCACAGACTGCGGTGCTAACTGCCACGCCACGCCCTAACTGCCAGTCCTGTTAACTGCCGCGCCTCTGCCTTCTGCCGCGCCACACCCTGTTTGTCCTATCCTGTTCTCTGCGCTCCTGGTCACTCGCGCTCCCTAGGGGCAGCTTATGAACTGCCGGGGAGGGGGCACTGCTGATCACCTTGGCCTCATGTTGCATAGCAATCTAGCAATCTTGGACCACATGCACTTGACCTCTTTGGGATAAAGTTAGACTGGAAGATGTGATATGGGAGCCCATATAACACATTCCAGCTACAGCTGGACATGCAGTCCAGTGCGTGATGTAAAGACAGTCCAATAAAACCCCCAAACCTTAGCTCTGGTATGTAGTGTACAGGCCTCGGCGTCACTGGTATTATCTTATTGTTCTACATTACGTGCTAAGGCAGGTACCACTACTGATTTCTTTGTAACTCATAAGTATGTTACTTATTTTTAAAAATTCAGTAAGAGAACACTTCATATGATATGCTATAATACACTCTAAGTTAATTGCATGACTGTGCTTTCACTGTATGCGTATTAAATCATGTCATTATCCCACTTGTTGAAACCATTTCTTAAAATACAAAAACGAGTTTCCTTGTGCTCCCTTTTACTTGATGAAAATCTCCAGTCACTGGAGAGTCATATGATTAATACCACTAACTTCATAAGTGCTCAAAGTTAAATTCATATCAGAGTCCTACAGGTATAGAACATGGGCTTTACATTTTCAGAAGGAAAAAGCAACTGAACTTTCCAAGTAAGCTTCAGTTTTATTATAACTTCCATAATAGTTACTATATTTAAAAACAAACATCTGTCTAAGGAGTCTGAGTGCACATCCCTTGCCTCCAGGTTGATCCCTTGAACAAGTAAAGGTAGTTATTTTTGCAGAAAGAAATGGTCTTTCTGCAAGATATTTGAAGCCTCAGCATTGACGAACATCCAGTTATTTGTAGCTTTGTATGAGCTGACATTTGAAAAAAGTACAACCAAATATGAAAAGAAAAAAATGGAGCAGAAAGGATGTCTTAGATTAGCATTTCTTTTTTTTTTTTCTACTGAAGGCTAGTAGCTACTGCATATCATCAGAACTTAAGATGTTCTTTCATGGTCTTGTTACAAGCATGGCTATGTTGCTATTTCATATACGTTGCTATCCCATATATGTGCCATTTGGGTAACTCATGACATAGAGAAAAAACAATTCAACAGATGTCTCCACAGATCAGACTTGTCATCAAAAACAAGGAGATCATGTTTGCTGGATACAGATTGCTTTCTGAACACTTTAAAATGTAATATTTTGGAAAAAAATCTATCTAATTTTTGACTGACCTTCTGTAGGACTACTAGGAAATGCACTGCATGCTCAAAATGATTTTATTGATCAAAGTCTTTAATTCTTCAGAATGTATCTTCCTTCAATTGTGAGTTATGCTTTTCCTTCTCTCATGTGTTTTGTAAATATTACAGTTAAGGTTTACTAGTGGCAGTTGCAAAAAATGTACAGAAAACCTTTAAAAAGCTTGAGTAATTATTTACAGCATATTCAGTTATTCAGGTGTAGCACTTAATGTATTATTTACTATTTCTGTTGCTCCTCCAAGGGATTGATGGTCTTACTTGCTGACCACCATTTATCACTTCTGCATGTGCAACTTCATTCTGTACTTTATAAACTTTGAGATAATGAAAACCTTTTTAAAAACCTCCTGACAGGAACACAGTGCCCCTTCAATCAGGCTTTCCTGACATCAGTATTTTGTTTTGTTTCTGTTGGTGTAGCGGTGACTGCCTATGCAGCTGTGCTGAAGTTACTCCATAAATAGCTCCAGCCAATTTCGGAAAGGGGCTTTGAGCACCTCATGCTAAATGATGGCATGGAAGGAGGATGAGGAGGGGGCTGTGGTCAGTTTGGGTTTGTGTGTGTGTGTGTGGAGGGGTCCCATTATGGAGAAGAGTGGGAGCCATGGACTTCTGGCAATATAGGCAGCTGCTTGTCCCCCCCCAGGCTGCAGAGCAGGCCCAGTGGCCTGTAGATCCAGTTAACAGCAAGGGGAGAGAAGGTGTAGGGAAGCATCAAGGCTGCTCCAGCCTGAACCATGCTCTAGCAGTGCGGAGAAGCAGCAGGGAATTGTTGGGGGGAGACCTCTGCTGACCTGACCTGACCTGGCCATTTTTGGGGGTTGGTTGCTGGCCAGGGCCTCTGCAGGCCTTGTGCCACCCTCAGGTGGTTAACCCTGCTCCTTATCCATGTTGCACACCCATGATGCTGCCCCAGGAGAGCTGGAGCTTGTTGAGAGGGATGCAAACCACTGGGAAGGGAGGAGAGGTGAAGGGAATCAATTTTGTTCAGCCTGGAGGAGACCCTGGGGAGAGGGGGAGCACTTAATAGCAGCTGCCTCTACAAGGAGGTCGGCAAAATGAAGCACAGTGGTAGGAGGATGGGAGCCAAGTGTAAGCTAAAACACAAGGTTCTGGCTGAATATACGGGAAAACTTTTTCTATGTGATGAGAGTCAAACATTGGGGAATAGGTTGCCCCCAGAAATTATGCAGTCTCTGTTCTGGGAAGCTTTCAAGACCTCTCTGTGAAAAGCCCTGAGCAGCCTCATCTGGCCCTGAAGTTCACCCTCTTTTGAGTAGGAGGTTAGACTAGGAAGCTTCTGAGGTCCCTTCCAACCTCAGAATGATAGGATGAAATTATGTTCCTATGTACTGTGTAGGAGTAAAAACTAAAATAAAATCTTTGGATTGCAGCAGGGTAGAGGTGATCTGGCATGTCAAGTTCTGTTAGCTTCATTTGTCATGTGTTGTCATATCACAATGAGCCATAACATGATATGACTAAAGCAAACCAGTGCAGTAGCTACAATTCACCTTACAATGTGACACATTTGATGAAAAGTATGAAATCTGACTGTTTTTCTGAAAAGCAAGAAGCATGTTTAAAACAGCTCCTAACGTCCTATAAAACAGATTTACTGTAATAAAGTGAGAACCACCTAAGCCTTTGTATTTGTTGCAGAATTAATGTTGCAACCACCCCCAATGTAACAGGTTTTCAATCCTGGTTTAGCTGTCAGGGACATTCTGTCAACATTTCTGTAAGCTATTAAGAATATTTCTATTAGAAAGTTTTGTTCTGGCAGGAAAAAGACATGTCTCACAAAGTATAAGATTTCTTTGAAGTCTGTGAGTGAAGTGTTAAGAAGGTTAATGCTTGGCCTCCTCTAGAGGAAAAAAATTACAACCAGCTTCATTGGTTTCACAGAAATAAATTTTTGCATTTAATGTTGGTCCTGCTGAATCAGCATTGCTTTGCTGTCAAAGTTGTAAAGGTGAGACCCAGTACTCTTCCTGAAAGTGACCATAAATGGGCAGTATTGAATACCTTTATTAATATACTCAATAACAATGTCAAGAGAGCAAGAGTTCAGGTTCCACATTAAATGTAAATTTGCTTTGTTTTGAGAAACTAAAATCCTGAGCAACGCTGTGTAGCCTGTGTGTCATTGTTTTATCTGTGCGGAGAAGCCATGGTGCTAAGGCATGAAATCTTGATTTATGGCTGATTTCATCAGGTCTACAGACTTGAGTGCAGATGCCTTCCTGCATGAGAAGCTGGCCAGCTGATATTTGCATACCACCTGGCTAGTCATGCTGTACTACCCACAGCATACCCACACTCTCCTTCTTTACGTTAAGTGGCTGACAAACTTTGGCATGTAAAAGAGGCAAAGACCCTTTGTGCCTGACCCCTTTCTGGAATGGAAATTGAATTTCTGTGCATACATGAAAGACTAGAGGGCTAGTCAAAGTACTGTTAGGCAGATCATACATATTTCTAAACTGTAATACAAAATAGCTTGAGTTCCATGAGTTGTTATCATACAGAATGTCCCTAATCTGTTTTGCTTCTTAGTGTGATGATGTACAGACATGTTACACTCTAATATCACACTATGTATATATGTAGTACTGGAATTTTCTAGACAGGAGTATGCATGCAGTAGTCAGAATTATCTGTTGCTTCAATAAACAGTTTTGATGATTGCAAGAAACAGTGACCCCTATATAGGCACATTATTAACCAGGCATGTCAGAAAGAAATTTTGTCTTTAATTTTAGCTAAAACAAATCAGAATGTGCACAGGTATTCTTGCATGGACAGCCAGAAGATGGAAGAACAGTCTTGGAAGAATTCAAAGCTACTTGTGTTCAGAATTGCCCTATTCATTCCTTCCTGACTCCAATATAGAGATTTTAGATGTACAAAAAGGGAGTTTGTAGCAATGTAGCTTTCTCTGATAACTGGTTTTATAGTGTGTTGCTCAGAAATTTTGATGGAGCTTTTACCAAAAGCAAAGGATGGCATATCATACATTGTGTCGGAATGATGTGTGTGTGAGAAATGTATGTTTTTTTTTTTTATATTTATTACAGTTCTACCCATGTCGAGCAATTCTTTGACTATCTCAGAGCACCCACTCACCCTTTGACAACACCGTATTGATACAAAACATGATTACTCAGTAGTTGCTTAGTGTAATCACCAGGAATGCTAATGCTTACTTCTTTCCTACAAGACTGTGGTGTGCTAGGAAGACCAGCTATTATTATGTCTTGAATGATTTAGCTGACTGGATCATTAATAAAATATCAGGTGACTATAGGTTCTACTTGCATGTTTCTCCCTCATTTTGACATGCACTCACTTTTTTCAGGGGGGTTGAGAAGCAAAGTACGCTTATTGATTTAGCAGACTCTTCATTCTCATATAAATATGTGGATAGTGACACTACATTGTTAAGACAAATGGATCCTCTGGCATTTGTTTTACATTTTAGTCGATTGAACAAGTTTGTTACAGAATTGGTTAAACTTTTTTCTTTATCCCCCACAGGACTTTAAGTGATGGGTTAAAAATATTTCCTTAATGCTGTGCCTGCATGAGAACACTAGAAACAGAGTATCTGACAAAATGTGAATGCACATTGCTATGGCATATGGGATTCCTTTTGCCAGTACTTATTGTCATGATCTGAAATTGTGTTGGCAAAAGACTCTGCACCCAGTATTTAGAAGCTCCTTGGGCTACTGTCTAGCATTTTGATATGACATTTTTGTGTGCAATGGCAGCAGAGTACTCAAAGAAATAAGACAAAATGGGATTTGATCCCCCACAATATCTTTTCCCTCTGTTCTGTAAGTGTCCCTCCCATCACCCCATGTGAAT
The DNA here is from genome assembly GCF_964211825.1 of Aythya ferina. NCBI lineage: Eukaryota > Metazoa > Chordata > Aves > Anseriformes > Anatidae > Aythya > Aythya ferina. The sequence continues at coordinate 49,356,286 of NC_140300.1, read as the reverse complement.
TCCAAGAAAACAGCTATCCCCTTGGCCAGTGTATGCTTTGATCAAGTTGAAACCAGGAGTATAGCATGCTGATAGGGCATCCAGTGATTCATTTACTGAACAGCTCCACCTATGGAGAAATGGTGTTTATACTTAACAGTCCTACGTTGATTAACAGCTGGAAAATCAGAATGTGATGCAGTTTTGAGTTGACAAGTGAGCCTGATGAAAAGAAAAGGCCACATTTCTGGATTTTCAGCTGAAGTAACCCAGCCGTTTACAGAAGCAGCAGCGGAATGGCAGTTTCCATGACAGCTGGTAAGCAGATCACTGTGGTGCTTTGGAAGCTTAAAACCTTACTAACTGTTAGTCAGTGGCCAACCTGTTCAGGCAGTCCAAGGCAGAAACACTTGTCCTACAGTTGTCTTCCACTTTGGTGCAGAGAAACATGGGCCTGAAGAGTGTGCAAGGCTGCAGGGATATGAAAAAATAAAACTCACACAGGACAAGCAATGAATATTTGCTTCCATGCCTGTTCTATCTTTCAGTACTTGCCAGAATAGGATATTTTTCAGGCACTATGTTAATTCTTACAAATACTGAAGTTGGTCTGCTGCTGTTAACATTGAGTAGGAAAGTGTTTGATGCTTGCAACTTCATGAATACTAGATTTTTGAGAATATATAATTATGAAAGATTTTTCTAGATAGTGCATTCACATTAGTGAGCTTTAAGTGTCAACAAGGCTTGTGGTAATCTAGTGCATCATTCATGAAACTGTGAATCATGCTTGTTCTCATGTAAGGCAACTCCTCTCCTCCCTATATTTTTCCCATTACAGCCAGCAAGACTGGAAAAATGTTTTCATGGAATCTCAGATAAAATGAGTAATAAATGAAAGCATTTCAGAGATGCTGTTATGACAATGGAAGGGAAAAGATTTCTCCCAAATCCCTATTTTTTTCTCATAAAACTTTCTGAATGCATACAAAGCTTAATTCAGAGCTGTACAGTTGTTAACAGCGTAAAGACTTATGGTCATTGTTATAAGTTGGTTTTTTCAAAGTGTTTGGGGAGGAGACTGCTGCATATTCTCAAGTCTAGGTAAGGGGTTTGTTCAGTAAATGTTATATTTATTCTGAAAGATTGAGATTCCAGTCAAAGATCCCTGGGCAATATAGTTGAAATCTGTGAAGAGGTCATCAGGAAGGACAAGCATATTTTGGACATTTGTAGGAGATTAGTGTTTGAAATATTTGCTGTAACCCTTGAGCACTAAAAATAAAGAGTTTCATCTCTTCCTCTCCTTATGCCCCTCCTTCACCAAAGCACCATACCAACTTCAAGTTGATGAAATGCTTTTCTTTCTGTTTTAATTATGATCTCTTAAGTCATTATGACTTCTAAAATTTAGTTTACTGAAAACTTACATTGCTTTTTGATTACTTTACATGATAGAAAGAAATGAGTTTCTGGCCTCAATTTAGCTGCAAAAAAATCTGAAAGTGTGTGGCAAATACACTGCTAGAATGAATTATGAGTATCTGTCCATTTTTTTGATAGAAAACACTCAAAACTGAAATATGTAGTAGTAAAACACTAAAACATGCTAACACTCAAAATTGAATATTGTGGATATTTAATTGGAGGGTTTTTCAAGACTTACCTTTAAGTAAAAACAAAAAGGGATCTTCAGAATAGCCAGTAATTGCTGGTATATGTACATAAGTATTGCCAGAGTTAAGTCCTTTTTCTGCTTGGTTCCAAGTAAACAACTTAAGAGTGACTTTCAAATTTTTCAAGGAAATGCACTTATCCTATTTAATAATCTCTTTTTTAGTGAAGGAGTTTTTGAAAGGACATCCAGTGCTTAAGTTGTCCTTGTGCACCCTGTTACCTTTTCAGTGTCTTTACTCAAATGTTTTCAGCTGTTGTCTTTTCTCATTCAGCCCATACCCAAGATGCTGGGGGTTCCCCTACTATGTTTTCTGCTGTTACATGGGAGACGTGTGCTGATGAATCCTGGACTCTGGCTGCTGGAAATGGGCCCAGGCAGCAGCTGCTGACTCTGTGCATGTGTGTTGACTGCCCAGCTGGCTGCAGCACGCCCCAGTGCCAGGCATTAGACTGTGCCCCTTGCAGGTGAACTGCTGCGAGTTCGATTTGGCTACCAGATACTGTCACATTTATGGGAAAAAGGTCTCTGTAAGACTTCTAACCTCTGACAGAACTTGATTGAAATTGGCCAGTTGATTCTTGCAGGTTCCTGGATTTTTATGCAAAATGGTTCTGTAACAGCCCAAATCCAGTCAGATGTCTTTGCTTACCCTTTTTTCCCTCCCTGCATTAGATCTAGGCATTAGGTCTCTTCCCTGGGTGGTGGCAATGTGAGGGAAATGTTGGAGGATTGTATTCTTAATCCTAACTCCTCTTCTTGTTAACGATAGAGGTGACATGGTCGCTGATGGAAGGGCAGGCATGGCTCTCTGAACATGTGTGTGTGCTGAATTCTGGATCAAAGGTGGGAGGAAAGAGGAAATAGCAGGGGGGGATTTTCCAACATGTAGGCTTGAAGCATCTGAAAAGCAATAGAGTTTCTTGTAATAGATGATCCAACAGACCTTCTGTGGAGCAGTAGTCATGGCAACTCATGTGCACTGGACCGGTAGCTCTAAAAGCAGAGAGCTGAATGAATTTATGCAAGACATTTGTACACATTTGTTAAAGATACAAAGGGAAATCTTATTGTGTGTTTCAAAATCATGTTTCTAGTAATTTAAACACCATGTAAGACAAATATAAGGAGAAGCTATGTATTTTTAATCTGGTAAATGTAGCTCTAACTGTACTTAAGAATTTTCCTGGTAATGTATATACTGACATTTGTCTAGTCACGCTGCTATTAATTGAAGCTGCATTTAGATCTGTCAAGCAATGGAAAAATGAATCAAACTTCCAAGCTCCTTGACCCACTTCTCTGTACATGTATGTCTTGCTGTGACACTGTCCCAGGATGCCACTTACAGGCAGCCACCATTCAGTATCGCCCAGAACTTTGGTGATGTCACCCTTCTGCAATTATTTGTCCTTGCACAATGTCCTACCATATGAGCAGAAAATGACCTTAGTCTTGGCACATGCAACTGACGTGAATAAAAAGATTGTCTCATTGCTGATTACAGTAGCTGTCATTAAAAAGGAGCTCAGAGGTGAAGACACAATGTAGTTTTATGTCTCCTTGGTATTGTAAACTTATGTAGTGTGAACAAGGGCTCAAGCTGCATGAGTTCTGTAGTTCTGATAATTTCCTTTATGTTATCTGTCTAATGTCTTCAGTTATATGCCGGGGATAATCAGGAGAAGCCCTTCTGTATTTCATTTAACACCGACAATTCCCATTGATAAAAACAAAATTGCAGTTTACTGAACAGCATCTGCATTTCTCTGCAAAGACAGTCAAATCCTTGAGGGAGGACTGTATTTCTGAGACATTTTTCAAATCTTTGATTCTCTTAGGGTCAAAGAATCATCATGCCTTCAGCACATAATTATCTTTATAATCTGAAAGTAATTTACATTTAACAAGAATATTTAATCATTTCATTGCTTGAAAAAGCAAATGAAATGCAGTTTTATGCCTTGTCTGACTGAAAATTTTGCTTGCAGTTTTTCCCTGTTATGTGCCAAAGAACAACCACTGTTTGAAATCTCTAGTTTCTGTTTTATTTTTGTTTTCCTAGTACATTTCAAAGTGTTTCTAATGTAATGATGAAATGGAAAACAGAAAATAACTTATTGGTGAAAACCCTCAAGTAACAAGCACATGTGTGGAACTTCTAGAAGTCCATCTTGCATCTGAGGTAAATATAAAATAAAGACGATTATCTTCAGATCTGTTTTCTGCACTTACCAAATATCTGTTTCAATTCTTCTTTAGTAGAAGCTTGTCTTCAGAAGGTAGATGCCTTGCTTATGTATTCAGTCGGTAGCTGCATGAAGTAGCTGTATTGAAAATGTAAGATCTCAGTTGTCTGCAGAAATAAAAGGCCATCCTTCACTCTGGTAAGCAGGGTTTCAAGGGCTAAAAGTGGCTTTGGTCACTGTAAGGTTGTGTTTTCTTGTTTGTTAGAGTGGATGTAATATTAGGTCACTTACTTTGACTATTTCTTACCTGTTTTGTACAATGGTGACGCTAAGATTCCAGTCAAGTTATTCTGGGCAGGGCTTGGTATGCAGCAGAAGTTGACAAGTGGCTTCTTTAGTTAATATTTCTATAGTAATAGAGAAAACTCCCTTATAGCAGCTACTAAGATATATTAAAACAGAATTCCTGTCCCCAAAGCTTTACAAAGTACTGTACCATCTGAATTAGACCTTCAGCATGGAAAGCTTAGTGCTGTTAAAATAGTGTTCCCGTGCAGATGAAATGACAGGGTCCAAGTCTCTGAATGTGATTAAAAAACAAACTAACAAAACAACAACAACAAAAAACACCACAAATCTATCTTTTGTATGTCACATCTGAATATTGGGGCACAACAGAAGGCACTTCTCATGGGACTGACACTGTGATATACAGACATGGAGGTTGTCCTTTGACCATTTACTTCAAATCTGGGGCTGTAATCACTGCTGTGACCATGGTAGGTACTTTCCCTTATTTTGAGTCTTTGTTGCAGGAAGCTGCAATACATTTTAGCCTGTGTTGTGGTAATGCAAGTCACATCTTAGCACTGAAAATGTTTACAGATTCTTTTCTAACCTCACCTATTTTTTGATCAGTTGTGAATGAAACATTTCAATTTTATATGAAGCATGGTAATGCACTGTTGAGGCTATGCCCAACAAAGTACTTTACATGGAGTTAAATCCCAGCGGGGTTAAAGCTTTTGTTAGTTTGGTTTTGATATAAAATAAAATACAACTATGTATGTCTTCCTTGATTTCAATATCTCAATGAAGAATTTAGATCGTGAATTTGCTAGCTGGACCCTTTACTCAGACTGTGTCAAGGACTTTATTTACTGCTGTGATTGAAAGCTCCTTCCTTTCTGCCTTAGGGCTTCTATGCATAATTTCAACAACTTGCTCTTTATCAAACAAATTGTGTCAGTCTTTAAAACTCCTGCTTTCCTTATTTACTTGCAAGTTTGAATATCAAACTCCAAGAGGAAAAGAAAAGTGACATGAAAAAAATTCAGGGAAATGTAAAACCAAAGGGAGGAGGTGTATATTTTTTCAAGTCTTTATTAGCTTTGTGCTGCACTGCTGTTTTGCCTTCCAGTTATAATTCTTTAAGTTTCATTTGGGCTGTGCTGATGCAGTCTTCTCAGCACTGTTCTTTCCACCAAAGAAAGGGAATTATTATGCTTCATATGTATGTTGCCTTAAATCCATCAGATATTTAATCTGTCGCTAATTTAGCGAGGCTTCTCACTAGTCTTCTTGCTCATTACTCCTTGAGTCCCTCATTACAAAGCAACTAGTAAAGCTAGAAGAAGCTTTGATCCACCAAAATCTTGCTAGGTCTGGAACCCACAGTGGTGTGATTAATGGGCAGTGAAGAGGAACAGAAGCTGGCCGGGTAGTCTGTGGTCACAGCTTAGGAAAAATAATGTTTAGGGGTTCTGAGTTTGAGATCTCTTGAACACATCGATTTAGGCAGTGAGCTGTCACAGATTTTATTGGAGCATTTCCTTCTCAAACAAGCATGTATTCATGAATCAGCGTGGCTCATGTTCTCACTCACATAGCTTGGCTACTGCAAATATTCTCAATCACAACAGCACAGTGGTTTGTATGAATTAATTTACTGTATCTTGCAGAGCATGAGCACTGCAGAGTAAATTAGCTCCTAGAGAGTTTCCATCTGTCATTGACTTGAGACCCAAACTTGTGGTTTAGGTATTTTCCTCATAAGCTCTTGACCTTCAAAAGTGTGCTTCAAAAACAACTTAATGGTGAGGGCATTTGTGGAAGAGGGCTAAAGTAGGTGTTAAGAACTGTTCTTTAAAGAAACTCTTGTAATACTAATATTTTTTTTCAGTGTGCTTGTCTTGTAAAAGATCTGAAATGATGTTGCATGGTTATTGTTTCGGATTTTGTAGTTATGAATGGATTTTAACAGATGTTAGATCACCGTTTGCCTGGAATCTTAAAAAGTTAAATCTAAACATGAGTAAAGCTTAAATCAGTTTAAGGGCAGACTGACAGTTATATGGTAGTAACAACTTTTCTTCATTTATTGTAGTAGCTGTGAAGAGCTTATCATGACTATGATATCCATCCAGAAATACTAAGATACTTCTGTGTATGTAACAATATATTCCTTGTGAAAATGCATTAGTAAAAAATGTAACAATACATTCCTTGTGAAAATGCATTAGTAAAAAGCACAAAGTGCAGAAGGCAGCTGCAGAAATGGGACAACTATCTTGCCCTTTGCCATGTAACAATTTCAAACTTGTCCCTTTTCTTTATGCATGTGCCTGTCAAACCCTTAACCTACTGAGGAATTTCTTATAATAACAAATACCTGTAACTTCCTTTACTTTTTGCAGTTTTTCCTTAACACAGAGGTCTGCATGTGTTTAAGTTGAAGGAGTAGGGATGGCAAGGAGACAAGGTATCAGTCTTAACAGATGCAATCTTAGGAAAGAATCTCAGGGGTGACCTTATCGCTCTTTTTAGGTACCTCAAGGGAGGCTGTAGCGAGGTGGGGGTTGGCCTGTTCTCCCACATGCCTGGTGACAGGACGAGGGGGAATGGGCTTAAGTTGAGCCAGGGGAGTTTTAGGTTAGATGTTAGGAAGAACTTCTTCACTGAAAGGGTTGTGAGGCACTGGAACAGGCTGCCCAGGGAAGTGGTGGAGTCACCATCCCTGGAAGTCTTCAAAAGATGTTTAGATGTAGAGCTTAGGGATATGGTTTAGTGGAGGGCTGTTAGCGTTAGGTTGGAGGTTGGACTCGATGACCTTGAGGTCTCTTCCAACCTAGAAATTCTGTGATTCTGTGATTCTGTGATTCTGTGAAAGTTTACTCTACCTATAACATAGCACCAAGTAGGCTACATATCCTGATCTTATCTCTCCCTTACATGCAGCTCTGACAACTCTTTTTTACTTACTATTCTCCCAACCATATTGGAAGTTGCAATTATGGTAACATTAAGCTGTTTAATTTCCTTCTATGCTGATAGATACCGTAATATAAAACATCTTTGCATCATCAGAAGTGTATCAGGAAACTGTAGAGCTATCCGTAACCTGACTGCTCATGCAGATATGTTCAGATAGGTTCCTTACTTCTTCTGTAAGTACATGTACACACAGTTTCATGTACTGTACACAGCATGTACAGTTCTTAGTTTCTAATGCCAGTGTTAGCTCAGAGCAAACTTTAAGAGCCTAGCATCTGCTTTCCTGGCAGAGGCTTTTTTCTAGTTCAGCTGAAGAACTCAAATCAATAATGGAAATCAACATCTGAAACAGGTTCCTTTATTTTGTTCTTCTCATAGTCTTTTTTTCATATCCCGCTGCATGCAATGAATTTTCTTCTTAATATTAAACATAATTTCTGACTTATTAGAAGGATTTCAGGGTTAGTTATTAGCAAATGCTCTTTTTTTTTTTTTTTCTTTTTTTTTTTTCTTTTTTTTTTTTTTTTCTTATGCAGTGTGTAGTTTTTAGCAGTGGGAGGAAAATCCCCTGATAGAATCACCTGCTCTTTGAATGCCTCCTATGGTGGGACAAGAGGGAGAGAGAAATTCTTTGCACAAAAGCAGCAAATCTGCTGTGACAGCTGTCACTGTAGCAGTGCAGGCCACACCACTTCAAAGCTGAGATGCTATTTCCCATCAGCATCACTATCTGTGCTGCTGGGCTTTCTCTGGTCACTCTGCAGGGAGAGGATAAGTACCTGAATTCTTAAATATCTTCTATTATTCAAGCTTCGTCCTGGCTCAAGTGAAGACATGGTGCGGAGCTGTTATCTGTAGTCTTCTCTCAATGACATAGCAGGTAAATTTGCAAGGTTAGTCTGTTAGCTAGTGATAAAGGCTTTCTCTGGACAGGCAAATAAGTGACAGGTCCAGGACATAAACATTAACAATAACATTTTAAACCAAATAGATGTCTATGGTAACTTACATTCAGCACCTAATCCAAAATACTCCTACTATGACACAATTATGATTTCTATATTTCCCTTTTCTTTCCTCTTGGAGAAAAAAAAATATATTGACTGGCAATTAATTCTTTCAGTGATTCTCCCTGTCTTCATAATTGTGTAAATACAGCACCTACAATGCAAACTGCCAAAATTGTGCAGTGAGCCATGTCTGTTGGCTCTTTAAGTCCTTTTGTGTAGAGAAGTTATCAAAGGAGAAGTGAAGAAGGGCCTAACATCTTCTGAATTGCAAACAGTGCAATGAGAACATTTCATATCACTTCACTTCTACGCTCTTCATCCACAACCTTTATTTCCTTATGAAACATTAGAGAAAGACTGAGCACCTATCTCTTTTATCAGCCATCTCAGAGCTCTTAACGTTGCTGGTGGTATGAAAATAGGTAAATTATGAAAAAATGGAGAAGTGTGATTGAATCTTAACTAGCTGTGTGGCTGAGCATATTCCTGACCTTTGTCAGGCCTGGATATTTTACAGTACAATTTTTTCAGCATTTTCAATTCTATTGTGGGTAGAATAGGCATTCCAGGAAACTGGAGATAGACATGGAGGGTCAGAAGTAAGGGAGGGAAAATCTCTGAATCAGAGTTCATTATTACTAAAATACAGAAATGTAGAAGTAGGATAAGTTTAACATAATGCTTAGACTGCAGAGGGTGAAAATGACCCTTCCTTCAATAGCAGTATCTGTGGAAACCTAAAGTGATCTGAATTACCTTCCGTAATATATGCTATTAAGTAGAACAAATATTTGAAAAACACATTTCTGCATGCAGTAAAAATGACTATGTATAACGTGGGCATCCTGAAGTTGCCAGGTCCTAGTGCCATTCCACTGCAGTGAATGGCTGCATGGCTTGTCTGTGCTGCCTGGCTCCTGGGACCCTCGGGCTGTCAAAGGTTGTGGTTACATGTCTCCATGTATTAGTCTGCACTGCATCCATCCCTGGGTCAAGGAGCAGTATATCCTTGGCCTGAGTATTTCTACACCCTGTTTCTCCTTGCATTTCTAGTGGAAGCACAGAGAACACCTCGTGTCTCTATGTACTAAATCAATACGTGTCTGAACCTCAGAGTCTGACAAGAAAACACAGCTACCCTTGATAGAGCCTCTCTATGCTCTGCTGCTCGGAGATGCTACTTAGAGTATGGGTCATAGTTAATTATGTTTTGCTTCGGATTAATGATGACTGAAATCACTCACCAGATATAATCTATTATAAATAAAAATGTATTTTCTAGTATCAACTAAGAACACATTTTCTAGATCATTAACACAGGAAAAAGAAGGTTTCTCAGGGATTGAGTGATTTTCTATGTGAAAACTTAATGGCTAAGGCCAAGCTTTTTCTTAACTGTGACCACTGAGTACGGTCCTGTTTGTTTCCATATAAAATTACTTTTTGTTTGCCTGTATTGTGGTTTAAATGTATTTTGAACCATAGCTACCATATGACATTTAGCTCAGAGCTGTGCTGTTTGCAATAGCAAAGTGACCTGTCTTTGTGCAATGATATTACCTGCTTGTCCTAACACATCTGGCATTCCTAAGGCTTATGAAACATTTTGTGTTCCTGAATGTATTCTTTCGAGAGAGCTAGCACTTCTCTGCACTGTGCCTGCTCAGAATGTGTGAAATGGAAAACCAACATCAGCGTGTAACGCAAGTAACGTTTGTCATTAGTAGGTGTTATGACCGCATGGTACTGAGCACAGTGGGAACAGAAAAAGGCAGCTTGGTGCTTCAGTTTCTGCCAAGGGATTCAGGAGATAGATGTAGGTGAGTTGTTAATTTTAAAGATTACCCATGTGCCCAAACACTGCTTTTTAATCTAGAGTTTATTTTAACACCACTAAGATAAATGAAAATGTTCATGTTGTCTGGTCTTTGTGCTTAAGCTTTTTATCTGTAAAATGAAGATGTTTAATACTGGCTTGCTGTGTGGGTATTGTAAGCACAAACTCTGTAGTGTATTTGTGAATTACAAGTATATGGAAAAATTCAGGCTCTTAGTTGCAAAGACATTTTTTGATTATGTACACTTAATTTTTTTAAATGGGGAAAAATAATTAAGGACAATGATAATCTTCACCTATATCACCCTTTTATTTAAATGCAGAGGATTCTGCAGTTATCAAGTGTTGTATGTTCATTGGATTATATGCTGTGATCAAAACTGTGTTTATGACATGGGACAATCCATACAAGGTCAGATTGCAGGGTGTAAGAGTAACAACTGGGATGGGGAGAACAAACTGTTCGGTAACAACTCACTTTCATGTATTAAACATATCTGTGTATGATACATCTTGATTTTTCCTGCAAATGCAAAGGTACAATGGATTGTTTTAGCTTTAGCAAATGTCATGCAAAACTCACTGATATTTTACATTTGGTGTATGTAAAGTCAGTTTGTATATTCTGATTGCTGCTAACTTTGAATCAAAAGCTTCTCCTGCCTAGTGGATGAAGGAAGTTCATCACAGGAAAGGGACTGCGTCCCACACTACAGCAAGGAGCAAGCCCTCCCTTTGCCCTGTTACAGGTACAATTCCTACCAGTGTGTCCAGGGAGAAAAGTTCTCCTGCTGCCCAGTCTGATAACTGTTTTAATTTTGAACACAAATTTGATCTCTAAAAACTTTATACAAAGAAACAGTACAACCTAGCTTGTTTTTCTAGCTTTTTTACTGGAACTATTCCAGAAGATGAAATTGATCCAGAAAAGAAAATATAGGTCTATTTTGTGAGGAAAATAAAACATGATCTTTTTTCTAGATCATAAAACAGCAGAAGATTCAAATCACAATCATGTTTTCCTGTATGTTTTTTTTTTTTTTTTTTTGTTTTTTTTTTTTGTTTAAGGCTAGTATTCTTGGTATTTAGGTTACTTTATAGAGTGACAGTGTTATTGTTAATTAACTCAGAGTTCTAATTATGACGGTAGTACAATTAATCAGTAGCTGGTGATAAAATTAATTGCATTTTTCTGACTTTCTAGATTTATCAGGGCAGTTTTGCCAGTGGTTATTGTTAGCTGAGCAAGAACTATGTTCTCAAAAATGATTCAGTGGGGTATTTTCCAGGTAGAAAAATGAGGTTTGGGTCACCTGAACTGCATGCTAAAATGAAGTGAGGGAAGCATATAAAAGCTACTGCTGGAAAACAAACTTCTTGAACTAGTGTTAATGTGATGTTAAGAAGCAAGCTTTTTAAGAAGTCTAACGTCAAACGTTACTTTCCCCTGGATCAGTCACTCACTGTTTTCATGATATATCACGAGCTATTTTCTGACAATTATTTAGTAAAGAGAATTATTTCACAGAAGGATTGTAAACAAAGACATAATGCTGAAGTTAATTTTATAAGGTTGAGATACCGCTGTTTTCTGAATTGGTAAATTTATTGCACAACACTGCAATTGAAATTACATGAATCATTTCATTAAGTAATCAGCTAAGGTGTGAAAAACCTCTCATTTCTATAACAATTCCTATTAATCATCAGTAAGTTTTTGCTGTGACTCTGGTGCTATATAATAGATCTTTATATCAAAACATGGGAAGCCTCTCCAAAGTATCAATGAACTTTCCTCTCCAAAGGCTTTGTAAGGTTGACAAAGCAGGCAGTTTTGTTTCCTGGATCCTCATTTGAAATATGCAGAATATGTCAGAGCTAGGTTTACTTCATAACTTCTAGATATAGTCAAGACACTTTGTCATTTTAAGACAAACACTCTAAAAATCTTTCCTTTCAAGAATATGGCAACAGGAGGACTTAAAAACCATGGTAAGCATATCTTAAACTTGTATAAAGGATTCTGAATGCTTGTTTACAAAAGGAGCACGCTCTTAGGAAACAAGAGCTACATTTGTACTTCTTCCACTTCAAAATCTATTCTAATAATTTTAACTTCTTGTGAGCTGCCTTTTTTTGGCAACATCTTCATCCTGTTATGCAGTAAGAAAATAATTCCCTGTAATTGAATGTCATCTTTTAATACTGTGCAAGCTCCCACCTTCTATTGAAGCTGTGCAAAAAAATCATACATTGTGTGGTTCCATTAGGTTTTAATCTTTGTCTCTTGCTTATGGCTTCTGAAGTAACTGCAGTTCATGTCAAGCCTCCCATGCCATTCAGTGGAGTCCATGAGGTCTGTAATTTCTTTCCCCACCTTGCACAGGTATATTCTGAATAGATGTTAGTGTAAGTATTGCAATCTAGGTATGCTAATTAATGTACCTTCTTTTTCTATAGAAGTTGTCTGCAACTTCTCCAAGTCGTTTGAAAGTGCCTGAACATGGTCTGACACTGGCTGAAGTAAGGCAAATTTGTTACCACTTCTGAAGCATCCAAGTTCTTTATTTGGAGCACTGAAGTGATGTTCTTGTTGGGGAAGTAGATGTTTTCTTCAGTGAAATCTGATTTCAATCTCATAATCCTGAAGGAAGTATGTAGGATCTTGTGATTCTCCAAGTCTCTCCCTCTCTTGTTGAGGAAACAAATGAGGAAACAAGGCAATGCAGTTTGTACATACAGACTTGCAGGGGAAATACTGAATGACCCATTAAAAATATTTGAAAAGTCCTAGTGCAGACATTACAATCTGAAGGATTGTAACTTGGATTGCTTACATGACTGCTCTTATTCTAAAATATGCAGTGTTTCTGCTGCAGTTTGTGGATCAGCATAGCTTGCAGATCTATCCTAACTTGCTCTGAGACTGTGCCAAAAAAAAAAAAGTTTCTACAATATGAATATTTTGATGTAATTCTCCTTAGTTTTAAAAAATACATAAATTATACAGGCTTTAGTTCCTGGGTCTTAACTGTGATATGAATACATGATAAAAATAAGATGTTCAGCATAGTATCCTTTCTTGTTTCAGGTCCTAAGGGTTCATAGACGAAGGGTATTAAATCTACCAACCTTTTGTGGTTTTGTATGTGCTGTTTTTCCCTAGGTCTTATTGAGCTGATCAAGATAACAGTTGGATCCTAAAAAGGAATGAGATTTTCTCTGGTGTAACGAATGAGATAGAAATGAAGGAGTGGGGACAGGCTAACAAGCTTGGAAACATTTCTTCTTGGCAGGAGTTGGGGTGTCTGGAGCCATCAGTCAAGCAGAGGGCTTTTGCCCTGAAGGTTCTGGTGATCAGTGTGACTTGGGAATTCAGAGGGTAGCATTTCCTCTGTTCTCCTAGATAAGAAGCTTTTCATGTGTGTGTATGGATTTGTCTCCTGTATATTTCCTACGTGGGAGATGTGATCTGAATGTATGTACGATAAGTAGATATCCACATGCACTGAAATCACAAGAAGAATTGAACCAAATTTTTAAAGAAATCTGAGTCAGTCTGTGGTTGTTATTGTAGGTGGTTTGTTAACAAAGCCTTTTAGAGCTAATTGTAGCTGTTCTGATTTTGTTTGTATTTGTTGTTTGACATCAATATCTGGATTATAGCATCCAGGGCATATGCACAACAAAACTTTTTTTTTTTTTTTTTGCTATGCAGGTGTAACTCTTCAATTCTCATTTTCTGTTTTTACTAGTTCATCTTTAGAGGATGATCTTGTCTTGTGCTGCTTCTATTATCTCAACACCCATGGGTGTGATTGTGAGGAATGAATTTGATTTCTTCTGATAATCGTTTCTTTCTCAACCTATCTTTGGTAGGAAAATCATAGAAAGAACCCAGAGCAATGAACTATCATTTAGTAACAAAACCAGAAAATTCAGTGGTTAAAATCAGAGGTGTATGACCCCAAAATCTTCTGGAAATTCACAGTAAAACCTCAGTTAAGAACTTGGCCCTTTAGTATGCTGAAAACTAACATCATAGTCTGAATGCCTTTCAGAAGAAACATAGTTTATTTATTGGGACTTTAATGGTCCTAAGGCACCAAATCAGGTCCATCTTCTCTCTTGGACTCTTAAAGTATATATAGATTACAGATAAGGAGAGTCATTCCTTTGGTGTGTAGATTTACAGTTAGGGAAATATATAAAAGATACATTGCATAGCTAGTATTTTTGAAGCATTTTCTTTTGTTTCTTTTCAGAAGTACCTATTATCTTTAGCATTTCTGATTTTTCAGCACCCTTATAGGTTAGCGTTGTTTAGAACAACCGGAGTCAGACTGCTGGCATCTTTGCCATACAATCCCATGTAGCATAGATGAACAATTTTCATCTATTGCTTAGTTTTTTTTACTTGCCAAATGCTCCTGCTTTCATTTTAGTTACTTTTTGGCAGGCAGAGCTTATCAGCTATCAACCTACCATCATCACTTTTGGCAGTAATAAAAGGCTTGCTAGTGCTTTGATACCAATGATTCCTTATTTCAGCATTTACTGGGTGGCAGCTGTCCTACAGGATGTTCCAGAAACCTGCAAGTGAATTATTTTGATTTACTGTCTTGGCCCAGTGCAGTTGATGCCGATTATGTCAGAACTGGCAGATGTGTCAGAGAAGGTGGTAACTGAGCTTGCCAGAGAGTTTAGAGCTCTCTACTGGGTAGAGATACAACATGTCCATTTTTTTTACACGCAGGGCAGGAGCCCAACAGAAAGCTAATACCCGTAGTAACAGTGTAAGACACAAACGGGTTTCTTTTTAATAAACCTATTGTAGACCCCAATGGTAGTAGTGAATTTTCATTATCAATTTTCATCCTGGTTTAAATGGGATCATCAGATTTTTCTAGTTGTTTTTAATTTAGGATGGGACAAACTTTACAACTCAAAGAGGAGATAAACATTGCTCTGCGAGTATGCCAAGAAAAAAAAATGTTTTCAGAATGTGATGTTATCAAATTAATTTCCAGATTGTTTAGCGCTCCTGGGCTAAAACTTTTTTCATATTATGTACAATTCCATCTTGCAGTCCCCTCTGGCAAAGTACTTACAAGTAGTTCATATTAAGTACATGCTCTCCAGCATATATAGGAACTTCTGAAGTTGGTGAGCTAGTGGGAGCAAAACAGGGGGCCTTCCTTGTGTACAAATGTCTAGTAATACTGTGAACTTCATTACCATGTGAAATTATTTTTGCTGCAATGAGCCTACTTGCAACAATCTCATTAGACAGCCTTTTTGCTCCGATGTCTGTGATAGCTAAGGCAATTCTGTACAGCTTTGATCCTAGCTAGAACTCAGAAAATTCTAGGCTGGATCTGGTGCTTGGTTACCATCTGCATGGCTTGGGCAGAAGTAAGGGAAGGGAGCTCAACAGTAGTGTTACCTACTACCAAATTCTAGTGTATAGATCTGCATTATCCTCTGGGCTTCACCTACCTGGATACATGTTCAACTTTGGCAGATAGAAGTTGAAGCATTTGCAACTCTGCAGCAGATCCTTATTATAGGAATTTCATCAAGGAACAAACATTGGCCAAAAACAGTGTAGAGAAAATCAAGAGATCCTAGATCAAAAAATTCCCATGATTTTGGTAATGGGGATTTTTAAAAAACAAACAAACAAACAAACATATATTACTAGAAAGTGTAACATTTATAAGCAAATATATGCTCATGGTTTTACAGCAGCCATGGGTGCTAGTGCTGTATTTCAATACTAATGTCACTTAAGCTTAAGCCTCAAGTTGCTAAGCAAAAATAAAAACTATTGAGTTATTCAGATTCACATGAAGTCATTTATGCAAATACACTTTCTATTACTTTTTTAAGAGCTACCATGGCAGAAAAGCTGTAACTCCCAACATCCCCTACTTCTGGAAGCTTTCATACAGCTGAAGCAAAAAGTCCTTCACTACTTCTCGTAAGGGAATACAAAACTCAGGTCACTGAAATGTCCCCAAAGATCTGAAATGTAGAAACAGCAGAGTTATTGGTATAAATTCATTACTACTTTTAAATGAAATAAGATTTATACAGGAATGACCTCAACTTAATCATTACCTATTACATCACTTTTGCTGCTGCATTCATGGAGGGAGAGGGGGGAGATGCTGTGAAACTGCAGCATGGAATTAAAAAGTGTGTTTGTGAGTATATAAAATCCCCAATTCTTCTGAGATCAGACAGAGTAGCTGCCTCAGGACAGTTTAATTTGTTTTTGTGTTCTACACTAATAGAAAGCAGTTACAAGTGGTTGAAAATCAAAGTGATCGCTGAGCTAGTTGTAAACAGCTCTAATGTCAAAACAGCTTGAGGATATCTCACTTGATTTAAGAATTAAGCTCAAGTGTTGATTTACAGTTTAGCCCATAGTGGTTCATGAGACATGAAATAAAGTACAAAGGCCAAAAGTTTATCTTTTGGGAACCTAGCAATTTGTCATCTGGGGAAGGTTTGAAGTGTTGGAGGAAGGGAATAATCTATATCCTCAGGTCGTAAAGTGCTCTTCTTCCTTTTGAGTATATAAGAGTAATTTGGCATCTAATGCAACTACCATCAGGATCCTAGCCTACAAATTTTCTGTCAACAGGCATAAGAGAACCCCATGGAAAAGTTCATAAAATTCCCTATTTCCCCAGCTGCAATGTGAGTTGGGTTCAGAATTTCTCTTCTCATTAAAAATAAATGACAGTGGCTATAAAAACTTAGTAACTTTGTTACTGCAGGAAGACCATGGCCTTTAACAGATACTCAGGACATAAGAAATCAAATACCATGACAACTGAATTTCAACAACTGGGTTTTCCATTTGTTTGCTGCCACGTATTAGTAATGGTTTCTGTTGGCCACGGTGGTCTGTATCTTCAGATCACAGGATCCCAACTACTGCTATCTATCTTTATTCAAAAAAATCACCTGAAAAATGTCATCAGAATGATGTGTATGCTGACTAATTTGGCTATCTATATAGACACACCTATTTCTCAAGAATGCCTCATGAGAAAAAGATTTTGTCATCTGTGGTTACTCAGTGAAATTGTCAGAAAATTGCCTAAAATTGGTCACAAGTTATGCCAAAATAATTGATACAAAAGTTGCAGATTCCAATCAGTAAATGTCAAAACCTGGATCAGTTTGAAATGAGCTAAATAAAGTTAATTACCAGCCTCATTAATTCAGGTGATTTTGGGAGGGTTGTCTCCTTGGCAATGCAGCTTGTGGATAATTGGTGTGATAAATAGAGCTGATAGAAATGCACTGTTCTGACTACTTTGTGTTGGCTACTGTGGTAGGGGCTGATGCCACTTCGTGTGGTTTCAGATGGATCTGTGGTCTAACAATCGAATGATTAATAATTCCGTGTTAGGTATTTGTTACTTTTATTTGACTGAAGACCATTAAATAAAAACAGATACACAGCAGTTTTGATGGAAACGAAGCTAGTACAAAGTTATTTTGCAATGGCACGTTAATTTTTCAAAGCAGTGGCAGCACCATGGCAGGAGGAACAGAGCTGTCTATTGACAAGGAGTGGTGGAGTTGTGGTTGACATGAAATAATAGCTGAAAAGCTGGCATGTAGTTCATGAGTCTTACTTGTTGATTTAGGATTTTCTACTTACTTGGGTAGCCATGGGGTCTCTTTATTCCTTGGTTGCTGCCTGAGCTTACGCTTCTGCACATGTTCAAAGCATGGCACCCTAAGCTCCTACACTCGTGATTTGGGGATAGAGCTTGCTATGCTCTAATAAGAAATCCATCTTTGACAGTCTGTCTGTGGAGACAGACAGTGTCTGTCAGTCATTCCAGGATCTTCTGTCTTTCACCTGAATGACAACCTGTTATTCATATTCTTTGCTAGATTTATTTATACAAGGAAAACCCTGCCACTCGTGTCTCCTGGAGCAAAAGCAACAGGAAAGAATGGGGACAGTGGTAGATTGGAGAGTCTTGTCCCATCACTTGATTATGTCACAAAACAAAAAATCTTAAATGTGATTCCATGGCCAAAACGATACTTCTCCTCCTCCATACCATCTGCAACATCTCAGATTCAGGCTGTTTCAAGTTCCAGAAATCTGAGTTAACCATCTCATCTAGTACTTTGTTTTGAGCCCTCCATGTTGTGACAATGTATCTCACTTGTGTAGATTAAAATGGTAAAAAGAACCACTTTGTCTTTCAAGGTAGAGGAAGGAAAAAATATTCTGATGGAAATTCAGTTGTTGAATAGAATAGTAAATTCACTGCAGTAGTAAATGTTTTTGTAGGAATTTGGTCTTAGAGCCTACGTATTTAACTCATTTAATTCTGACTTGAGAAAGTGAACAGGAGGATGCTAAGCCCTCTGCTGAGATCTAGGAGAATATCTAATGTAATCTATGGTGTGAACTTTCAGCAGTAGGTTCTTGTATGTATGCATTTTTGTTTTAGGAAAAATTGTAATAATCATAATGTACCTTGCATCCATTAAGGGCTAGATCTTGCATTTAATTGTAAAGCAAGACCATTCTGTTGCAGTCTCATCTGCTCTTTAAAGCTACATACTTTAAAGCAGTACCAAACTGACTGTGCTGTTATAGTGACAAGTCACTGCACCATGCACCTGAAGCACAGCATGGAGGACAGGCAAAGATGCCATAACTATTTACAAAATAGATCATGTTTGATTGTAAATGTGTAATAGTAAATATGTATTGCACAGACACTGCAAGCACAGCACTTTTTCAGTAGTATGTGTTGCACTCAGTGCTTAAAATACCCACTTTCTGATCCAGCTGAATCAGAATACATCAGTAAATGTATCCTTGCCAATGAAAGAATTGGACCCTGATGGTCAGTTCTATTTCTCTGCCTCTGTTTTCATGAAGACTTTCATGCTTCAGGGCTTTTGGCATTAATCACTGATAATCATTCTTTTCAGCAGGCTTGATGCTTCACTTGTTCATACCACTCAACTGTAAATTTGATGTTTTCTTCAGAGAGCTGAAATAAACATTTCAGATGCTCGTGATGAAGAACTGGTGTTTGTGGATAAACTGCTGGACAGTGTTGGGCAGCGGCACCATGCAAAAATACTGATGCGGAGAAGTGAAGCACCTGCTTCCTCCCTAGTATTTTTACCCTTATTATCAGTTTATACTTCTACTTTTCTCTCACTCCCAGTTGCTGTTCTCTAGTTATTTCCCATTCACTATAGGCGTAGTTGGCACAGGCCTTGTGACTACTGGCTGCACTCAGATCAGCAGGCGCAGGCTTTGGCATCGCTATCCTTGTTCGCTGTTGCATAATTTCAGTCTGCAGGACTTCTCCATGGGATTACATAAATTGAGTATTACACACAGAGCTCCTTGATAAAACAGAAAGTGCCAATCCAGACTTGCACTGGTGTTTGGGATTGAGTTACCATACTGACCCACAATATGGAAATATTGGCCGACTTAGTAGAAGCAGCTAAGTAGAAAACTTGAAAGACTATTTTAACATTCATATCTCCCATGCCACACCTTCAAAATGTTGGGTAGGAAGCCAAAATGTTGGAAATAATAATCTTTACAGCAGCTAAGATTACAAACCTTTGAATTTAGCAAACTTGCAGTCCAACATTCTGACCTGTACTGAAATAAAGAATTCTTTGCACAAGGATACATATTTGGCAGGTTGCACAATGTATGTAATACCAAAAAGAAAATAAAAAATAAAATCTATAATATTGAATTCTTAAGGACAAGCTGACCTGATGATATCAGATCATACATAGTAAGCAAAAATTATCTGTCTGCAGTATCAGTAACACAGACCTTGTGTAAGAGGAAACCCAGAAATGAATATTTTAATTAACTCTATTAATAAATTATACACAAATAAGATATATTTAGAAACATTAGATTATTAGAGTAATATGATGTCATTAATACATAATAGTGAAATAGCATTAATATCAATAATTACATTTTAGTATAAAACCTATCCTTATATTAATATATAATACAGGAAAAAAAAATCTGGAAATGGGAAAAAAAAAAGCTTTTGTGGAATTTAGAAATATCCAAGGAAACCGGAGTATATTGACCTCACAAGGATGCTGTTTTCCACTTTCCAGCTACTGTTCTCCATGACTATTATCAGCTCTTACAATATTCCGGAGTCCATAAGCTAGACTAAGACTGGATTCCTCTTCTATTTTTTTGGTTTGTTAGATTTTTGTATTTTGTAGCAGCCAATTGGGAAGCATGGGGAACTCTTCCACTAGTTATTCTGGTGCTTAATTAGTTTTAAGGATATTTTTCTGCCTCCTGTTTATTTTTGTAAAAACAAACAAACAAAAGTCTGGAGTAATGAAAGAAAACTCCTATCATCTTTACATGTTTGTCTTTCCATCTAATAGCATGTTCTTTTCTTGTCTGGAAGGCACAGAAAACGGTGGCTGCCTGGAATCCCACAGCCACTTGCTGAGGCGATCGGCTCCGGGGCAGACGCGTTCTGCAGCGGAGCGGGGGATCACAGAATCACAGAATCACAGAATTTTCTAGGTTGGAAGAGACCTCAAGGTCATCGAGTCCAACCTCCAACCTAACGCTAACAGCCCTCCACTAAACCATATCCCTAAGCTCTACATCTAAACGTCTTTTGAAGACTTCCAAGGATGGTGACTCCACCACTTCCCTGGGCAGCCTGTTCCAGTGCCTCACAACCCTTTCAGTGAAGAAGTTCTTCCTAACATCTAGCCTAAAACTCCCCTGGCTCAACTTAAACCCATTCCCCCTCGTCCTGTCACCAGGCACGTGGGAGAACAGGCCAACCCCCACCTCGCTACAGCCTCCCTTGAGGTACCTAAAAAGAGCGATAAGGTCGCCCCTGAGCCTCCTCTTCTCCAGGCTGAACAAGCCCAGCTCCCTCAGCCGCTCCTCGTAGGACTTGTTCTCCAGGCCCCTCACCAGCTTCGTCGCCCTTCTCTGCACCCGCTCAAGCACCTCGATGTCCTTCTTGTAGCGAGGGGCCCAAAACTGAACACAGTACTCGAGGTGCGGCCTCACCAGAGCTGAGTACAGGGGGACGATCACCTCCCTAGCCCTGCTGGTCACGCTGTTCCTAATACAAGCCAGGATGCCGTTGGCCTTCTTGGCCACCTGAGCACACTGCTGTCTCATATTCAGCCGACTGTCCACCATCACTCCCAGGTCCTTCTCTGCCTGGCAGCTTTCCAACCATTCCTCTCCCAGCCTGTAGCTCTGCTTGGGGTTATTGCGCCCCAGGTGCAGGACCCGGCACTTGGCCTTGTTAAACTTCATGCAGTTGACCTCAGCCCATCGGTGCAGCCTATCCAGATCCTCCTGCAGAGCTTTCCTACCCTCAAGCAGATCGACACACGCACCTAACTTGGTGTCATCTGCGAACTTACTGAGGGTGCACTCGATGCCCTCGTCCAGATCATCAATGAAGATATTAAAGAGGACCGGCCCCAGCACCGAGCCCTGGGGGACGCCACTAGTGACTGACCTCCAACTGGACTTGGCTCCATTCACCACGACTCTTTGGGCCCGGCTATCCAGCCAGTTTCTAACCCAACGAAGCGTGCGCCAGTCCAAGCCAAGAGCAGCCAGTTTCTTGAGGAGAATGCTGTGGGAGACGGTGTCAAAAGCCTTGCTGAAGTCAAGGTAGACCACATCCACAGCCTTTCCCTCATCCACCCAGCGCGTCACTCTGTCATAGAAGGAGATCAGGTTCGTCAGGCATGACCTGCCTTTCATAAAGCCATGCTGACTGGGCCTGATCGCCTGCTTCCCCTTCAAGTGCTGCATGATGACTCTCAGGAGGATCTGCTCCATGAGCTTTCCTGGCACTGAGGTCAAACTGACAGGCCTGTAGTTTCCTGGGTCTGCCCTCCGGCCCTTCTTGTAGATGGGCGTCACGTTTGCTAGCCGCCAGTCGATTGGGACCTCCCCCGATAGCCAGGACTGTTGATAAATGATGGACAGTGGCTTGGCCAGCTCCTCTGCCAGTTCCCTCAGTACCCTTGGGTGGATCCCATCCGGCCCCATCGACTTGTGCACATCTAAGTGCCGTAGTAGGTCACCAACCAGTTCTTCATGGATAATGAGGGCCACATCCTGCTCCCCATCCCCTTCCACCAGCTCAGGGTACTGGGTATCCAGAGAACATCCAGTATTGCCGCTAAAGACTGAGGCAAAGAAGGCATTGAGCACCTCCGCCTTTTCCTCATCTCTTGTAACTAAGTTTCCCCCCGCATCCAGTAAAGGATGGAGATTCTCCTTAGTCCTCCTTTTTGTGTTGATGTATTTATAGAAACGTTTTTTGTTATCTTTAACGGCAGTAGCCAGATTGAGCTCCAGATGAGCTTTGGCCTTCCTAATTTTGTCCCTGCACAGCCTCGCTACTTCTTTAAAGTCCTCCTTAGTGGCCTGCCCACTTTTCCAAAGCTTATAAGCCCTCTTTTTCCTCCTAAGATCAAGCCACAATTCTCTGTTGAGCCAGGCCGGTCTTCTTCCCCGCCAGCTCGTCTTTGGGCACGTGGGAACAGACCGTTCCTGCGCCATTAAGACTTCCCTCTTGAAGAGCGCCCAGCCTTCCTGGACCCCTCTGCCCTTCAGAACTGCCTCCCAAGGGACTCCACCAACCAGTGTCCTGAGCAGCTCAAAGTCAGCCCTCCGAAAGTCCAATACAGCGGTTTTACTGGTCCCCTTCCTGGCCTCGCCAAGAATAGTGAACTCCACCATTGCGTGGTCACTCTGCCCTAGACAGCTCCCGACGATCACGTCCTCCACCAGTCCTTCTCTGTTTGTGAAGAGAAGGTCTAGCGGGGCACCTCCCCTGGTAGGCTCACTAACCAGCTGCGTCAGGAAGCTATCTTCCACGCTCTCCAGAAACCTCCTAGACTGCTTTCTCAGGGCTGTGTTGTGCTTCCAGGATATGTCAGGGAAGTTGAAGTCCCCCACGAGTACAAGAGCTGATGATTTTGCAACCTCTGTCAGCTGCCTGTAGAATTCCTCATCCGTCTCCTCATCCTGGTTCGGCGGTCTATAGCAGACCCCGACCAGGACACTAGCCTTGTTGTCCCTGCCGATCCTAACCCAAAGGGACTCGACCTTGTCATTCCCAACCTCGAGTTCTACAACCTCGAAAGACTCTCTAATATAGAGAGACACACCACCACCCCTTCCATGCTGCCTGTCCCTTCTATAGAGCTTATAGCCAGGCATTGCAGCACTCCAGTCATGAGACTGGTCCCACCACGTCTCCGTGATGGCAACCAAGTCGTAGCCTGCCTGCCGCACGATGGCTTCCAGCTCCTCCTGTTTGTTACCCATGCTGCGTGCATTGGTGTAGATGCACTTCAGCTGGGCCATTGCCTTATCCTCCGGCCTTGCCATTGTTCCCCCTGGCACAGCCCCAACAATCCTAGCCTCAGCCCCATCCCCCTTCCTACCTAGTTTAAAGCCCTCTCAATGAGCCCTGCCAGTTCCTGGCCCAGGATCCTTTTTCCCCTAAAAGATAGGGACCCGTCTGCGGCCATCAGGCCAGGTGCTGAGTAAAGTGCCCCATGATCAAAAAACCCAAGATTTCTGCGTTGGCACCAGCCCCGGAGCCACGTGTTTAACAGGTGGGCTTTCCGTGTCCTCTCTGAACTCCTCCCTGCCACCATAGGGATGGACGAAAACACCACCTGCACTCCCGCTCCATCCACTAACCGACCCAGCCCCCTAAAGTCCCTTTTGATAGCCTTGAGGCTTCTCTCTTTGATGTTATCACTGCCCGCCTGGACTATCAAAAGGGGGTAATAGTCAGAGGGGCGTACCAGGTTAGGAAGCTTCCTGGCAACGTCCCTGACCCTGGCCCCAGGGAGACAGCAGACTTCCCTACGGGTAGGGTCCGGCCGACAAATAGGGCCCTCTGTTCCCCTAAGAATCGAGTCACCAACAACAATAACCCTCCTGTCTTTTTTGGTGGAGGCAGTCCTGAGGCGCGGAGTCGACCTCCTCGCTCCAGGCATCCTCCTGGGAACATTTGCTACCTCTTCCTCACACACCGGCCTCTCAATCTCTAGGGCCTCAAACCTGTTGTGTAAGGGCACCTGGGAAGGTGGGGCCGGAAGGGGAGAGCATCGCCTGCGATGTCGAGCAGGGACCTGTTTCCATTCCTCCTCAGCTCCCAGATCCCCTCCCTCTGCCCGACGGGGACAGGGCAGGGGGTCCGCCCCCATTTGGGGAGTCTCACCTCGGCACCTCCCCTTGAGGCCCTGCAGGGATCAGACAGGCAGGGCTGATTTTTCCGGCACCGAGCCCACTCGAGGGAGCCGCCAGGACCGGGCAGCCCTCGAGTGAACGAGGCGTAAGCGGAACCAGCAGCGCCCCCTGCCCGGCCGTTCAAAAGCTGCCCCTACGGAGCGCGGCGACCAGGACGGGCAAACAGGGCGTGGCGCGGCAGAAGGGAGAGGCGCGGCAGTTCGCGCAGGCAGGGCGAGCAGGAAGGGCAGAGCGCTCCCCCCCGCCCATACGAACACCTCCTCTAACGGCGGTCTACCGCTAGCTCAGCTGCAATGGTGTACACCAGGCACAGTGTGCTCTCCAGGAAGTCTGTACACACCCAGACCGACTGCCCGCTCAAAACTGCGGCAGTTCAGGTCTCCGGGTGCAGGGAGTGCCTGAGCCTGTTGCTACCACCTGTGGGGGTTTAAAGAGACTGTGTGCGTGTGGTGCGAGCAGGTGGATGACCTGGTCCGCCTCATGGCAGAACTCAAGGAGGAGGTCGAGAGGTTGAGGGATATCAGAGAGTGTGAGCGGGAGATAGACTTGTGCAGCAACTCCCTGCGCGGCCTGAAGGACAGGCACCAGGGTGAGACACCCCAAATGGCGGTGGACCCCCTGCCCTGTTGCTGTCAGGCAGAGGCAGGGGACCTAGGAGTTGAGGAGGAATGTCCCTGCTCGACATCACGGTGGCTGAGGGAGCTGGGTTTGTTCAGCCTGGAGAAAAGGAGGCTCGGGGGCGACCTTATTGCTCTTTATAAGTACATAAAAAGGAGGCTGTAGAGAGGTGGGGGTTGGTCTGTTCTCCCACGTGCCTGGTGACAGGACCAGGGGTAACGTCCTAAAGTTGTGCCGGGGGTGTTTTAGGTTGGATATTAGGAAGAACTTCTTTACTGAAAGGGTTGTTAGACATTGGAATGGGCTGCCCAGCGAAGTGGTGGAGTCACCATCCCTGGAGGTCTTTAAAAGATGTTTAGATGTTGAACTTAGGGATATGGTTTAGTGGAGGACTTGTTAGTGTTAGGTCAGAGGTTGGACTCAATGATCTTGAGGTCTCTTCCAACCTAGACAGTTCTGTGATTCTGTGAGGTCTAGGTTGTGTCCTTAAATGTAATGGGCATTTATTTATTTATTTATCTGATTGACAAGTTATTATGGAACTGTCCAAGACAAACTTATATCCAGAAACACTGGTGGCTCTAGAAGAAACATAAAATTTACTATTCTTGAAACACAAATAATAATATTGCAATTTATTGAGGAAAACATTCTCATTTGAGAGAATGAATGGCTCTTCCTTTGCAGGCCGGCACCTTAAATGTCATGTCCTGTAGCTGTCTGTTGATGGCTAAAAATAGTGTGCAGTCAGGTGTACATCACAAAATGAAATAGCTATATGCAGTGGCTGATCATATTTTCATACATCTCATAGGTTTTACAGTCAGGATACAATACAGCTAATTTTGTCTGTTCATGTGTTGGTTTTTCTTGTGAACTAGTTTGCATGGTTGTCATGCCCACTTTTTCAGTGGCTTTGTTCAATGGCATTTTATATACAGTGGCAGAGTAAGTTCTTGATGAATGAAAAGTGCTGGAATGGAATATACATGTATAAGTGTAACTTCATTATAGCAATGACTTTTAGAAACTGGAAAAGTAGTTTTTTGTAGAGTAGAAGAGCCAGGTCATTTTCTGTACGTAGACAAAAAATCAAATTTGGATTGTGTTGATTAACACCCTACTTTTTGAGACTGTGCTGGACATTCCTGATTACTATCTCATTCTGTGAGCATTTTTTCCAGATGTTGGTAGATAATAATTTTTTCTGTAAATGCACAGTCCTTTTTGGTGAATGACATTTAAAATATTGTACAGATACATAGTTACATAGATACAGATATATTGTTACATAGCCTTATAAACAAGAATTGCCAGTTTTGTAACATGTTCAACATCTGTGAAGGTTAGGCTCCTCCCAAGATACTTTTGCTCACATACTTGTTCAATAATATAGTCAATATAGTCTATGTTGAATAGATCATGCAGGTTTTCCCCAGCTTGTTTCTTCAGAAAATAATTTAAAGTAATATATAGTTCAAAGTGAATACAAGGTGTCTTTGTTTTTCTCTTTCTTCCTTGCAAATAGTGTGAGAAAGCTTTTTATATTGAAGTAAAAAATTAGGAATGTAAATTTGACTCTGTGCTGCATATAGAACAGCAAAGTAACACTTGCTAATTTCTCACATGTTGGGAGGTTTTGTACAGTTTCCCTCTACTCTTAAGTTGCAAGTCATTTGCATTACAGATAATGGATTGAAACCACACTGAGCAAGAGTTACTTAGAATAGAGGACCTGCCAAATCTTGTGGTGTGAATGAAATGATTTCTTGTCCCTCCTGTGTTCCACGCTATATCAAGATACAGTAGAAGATTGGACTGTAATGGGGAAGGGAAGTTTCCTTCACAGGAAAAGCATTGTGATCCTTTGACCAGCAACAAAGCTTTCTGTATTGATAAGATTAAATTCAGATATTTAAGTAGTGGGAGTTTTTCTTTAATGTAACATGGGATATTTTAAGTCATTTCCCAGAAAACAATCATAGTATGGTAATTGCATGGATGAGTGAAAAGGCAGTAGCTATCTCTGTAATTGAGTTAATATAATCTTTATCAATTTCCATGCTTCTTATCTGTCTTGTTTTTAAAGGTCCAAGAGAGGATCACCTTTTTCAAGATGTGGCCTTGAGTTATGTATATTTTAATTTACAGATCAAGTATCTTAAGTTCTTCCCTTTGCTCTCGTCTATTTGTGCAAATACACTCAAGGAACAAGGAGTTGGCTCCTGTAGGATTTATTTTTTATACTCACAACAAAGGATGTGACAAAAAAGCTTCAAACTAACAAAAGAGCAAATATTTTTTGGAAGATTATTGTTCAGAAGCAATTACATCGTACTCCATTTTGAAAAACTGGCTTTAATGTGATGGTAATTTTAATTGTTGATTATTTTTGAGCCTATTTAATGGATGGTGTATGCTCCACTTGAAAAATATAGAAAGATGCCTATTTAGAGTAGATTAGCAGATTTCTTTCTTGTTTTTCTTCAATGGAAGAAAAACAGCATAATATCCATGGTTAATGAATGATTGTCCTACTTATTTTCAAAATAGGAAATTCATGTGGAGTATTTAAAACACTGGTCTTTTTACTCAATGCATGGCATGACTTTTTGGCATCCAAGTTGACTTCTTGTTTTAGACTTGCCACCTAGCTTTTTGTAACCATGGTGTGTAAAGCTCTGGTTTAGTCAGGCCCAGCTACGAGGTAGCATTTGGAAAAGTGAACAGTGTCTGCAGCACATAAGGTATGTCAGTGAGTACAGCTCTGTTTTCTAGAGCTTCTTCAGCTGAACTTTAGCAGGTCTGTGACTGAGGCTGTGCTGGGCTATTTGAGCTGCTGTGCTCCACTGTTCACAATGGGACTGCTGCATATCCCATCACCCAAACCTCATGTTTTCAAGGTGAATGGCTTCAATGTTAAATAATAATAATAATAATGATAAATAAATCTGGCTAATTTCAAAAAGGATCCTTTATTGTAAATGAAGAAATCTGGTCGAAAAACAATGGGTAGTACAACCAGAAATTAAAAGAGTTCAAGATTCAGGAAACAGATTCACCAGCTCAGACACTCCATAGCCTGAAATACCCTTGATAATTTTGTACTTAAGTACTTAATGAATGTCTGCTGTTTCTTTTTAATATTACTGCTTATTACTGTATCACAATTTTGTTTTTGACAAAATGTAGGCACAGCAGATTTTTAATATTGTAGGTTATTAACAATTCAGTTAGAAAGTAGAGGAAGAAATTAGCAACAATAAGATAGTTAACATTAGTAGTTCAAAATTAAAATGTAGAATAAGAAACGACAAACAGTTCAGTCTGGGATTGGAATCTGATTTTGACCAGTTATTATATTTTTAAAAACAACTGTTTTCCATTCACTGGTTTTGTACAAAAGAAAAAAGATGTTTTGTGATGAAACAGAAAATCTCCCATACTATTAACAGAATTTCTAGTATGTTAAAGGGAAGACATTCTAATGAAAATCATCCATTTGCTTTGAAGCTAGTGTTCAAACTGATGCTAGAAATGGATGGTAATAAACAGAGAAAACTTATCACTTTATCACTTCACTCATGAAAGAATTAATTTATCTTAGCAATTAGTCATCTCAGGGGGCTGCTCTAGCTCATATTTCTTAAGGTCGTTTTATTTAAATATAAATTGGTTGGAAGAAGATAAGTTCCCCCCTAATCCATAAGCAAATATACATAACAAACATAGGAATTTGTCTTCTTTCTTTCTGAGTTTTCTTTCTTTCTGAGCAGACTTGGGAATTGGCCATGATTTTGACATTAAAATTCCTAATTTCTGGCAAAAATGCATTTAAAACTGTTGTGGGTTGACCCCGACCAGCAGTTAACCCACCCACACAGCTGCTCACTCAGTCCCCCCACCCCAGCAGAATGGGAGGAGAGAATTGGAAGAGCAAACCCAAGAAATCCTGTGGGTTGAAATAAAGACAGTTTAATAAGTGAAGGGAAGAGGGGGAAAAACAACATAAGTGATGCAAAGGCAATCATTCACTGCCTCCCACAAGCACACTGCTTCCCAGACAGGCTCTGAGCAACAGCCCCCTTGGAAGCCCAACCCTGTGCCCCCTTCTCCCTCCATTCCAGTTTTTATTGTAGAGCACGATGTTGTCAGTTCAAGTCAGCCATCCCAGCTGTGTCCCCTTCCAACCTCAGCCTACTTGCTTGCTGGAGAGCAGGGTGGGAAAAAATCTTCTTGCTGTGCACTGCTCTGGTTAGCAGTAGCCAAGAGTTAGGTGTGTTACCAACACTGTTTTAGCCATCAATCACTGCACTGCGTGGGCTGCGATGAAGGAAGTTAGCTCCATCCCAGTCTGATCAAGTGCACAACCAAACACTGATTTTCAGAATAAGAAGGTACTTGAAATGTGTCACTAGCCTTTGAAATAGCTGCAGACTATTAGCACTAGTTGATTTAAATAGTGGAGGATCCAGTCCTGGGCATGTTATGTGTTAGTTGAAGATCAAAAGTCAACCCTTGGTCAGATATAAATAGCAACAGCATATGATTGTATAGCAGAAGTAGGCTTTACGTATGTAACAAGAATATGTGTACTTTGGTAGTCTGTAATAAGACCAATTGCTAATTCATGATAATCACGAGGGGTAGGGAGTAAATCTTTAAAGACAGATTATTCTGTAGCCATTTAGAGAAGTTTTTTATAATTTCCTAACAAGAATTTGGTTGAAGATCACTCGCTGAGCTTAAAAGGACCATGCTCCAAAGTGTTACTGTAGCTGCTGCATTACAGTACATCATGAACTTTTTAAAACTTAAAAAGTGTTATAAGTGAATGAACATCTCTTAAATTTAGGTGTAAACTAGTGATAAATCATTTATTTTGATACTTTATTCCATAATGGGACAAGGCACAGTTTCTACCATGCCCACAAAGCAATATACTAATTGAGGACTGGATATAGACTGCTGTGTAATGCTTGTATGCTAAGAAATCAGCCGTATATTTTTCAAATGAAACATGAAATTAACTGCCACTGCTGACATTAATCTTTTTTCTTTATTGTGCAGCTTGAAGGCAACTTGAAGCATAGAGGAATGTAAATGAATTAATAGCAAAGTTTGGTAAAAAGGACACAGTAAAATATAGATTGAACTCTGGAACTACTCTTCTCTTGTTCTCATGCCACTTAAACCCTGATGTGTCCGACTCCTTAAATGCTTGCCTTTTTAAGTTCTAAGGTCTTAGGGTATCAAGAAATCACCCCACTCAAAATGCTTTGTCCTGCCCCTACCATCTAGACAGCAAGTGACTCTCATGCCTGAGTGCTGATACTGGTCACCTCTTTAAACAGAAATAATGAGTGGGGAAATAACCTAAATGCAAAAGATTGCCTGCAGTTTGTGCCTTGCCCCTGATTACAGCAATTCTATATTGTGTGTGTGTGTATATATAATAACATATAACGTATATTGTATATATTGTAGTAAATTTTAAAATGGATAAAATCAGTTGTTGCATGAAAAGTAAATGAATGCTGTACTAATTTAGAAATAGGTAAATGCTGTTTCACTTGACTTTGGTTTTGATTGATGCTGACATAGGGAAAAATTAGCTTAATCTTTTAACAGTTTAGAATCTTTAACAGTTTATCTTCAGGCTTCTAGTCAGATAAGGAGAAAGCAGGACCTATATTTTCTTTTGCTATGGACTTTTCCACTTAGACTTTTCCACTGAGACATCTATTAAGATTTTGTACAATTTCAAAATTTTACTTTCATAAGTTCGAAGTTATAATGGCAACTTTTCAAATGGAAGTCCTGGCTTTGACAGCTGAGCTTGCCATACTCTGAAAGAATGCCTAAAATTTTGGCTTGATTTATACAATCTCAAAATGGAATGAGTTTGAATTAAGAGCATGAGTCACTTGTCCGCCCTGTATTCTAAGTAAACTATAACCTTTTCTAGTGAAGGACTTAATGTACTAGTTTTAAAGAGACAGAATCTGAAGCCCAGAAGGGCTCAATGCTGCAGAATCAAAGTGTAAGACCTTGGAACAAGTGATGGAGCCTGATTGCTTTGTTGGTTCCAGATCAAACGCTAAAACTCTGTTCCATTTTTGATAGGCCTGTGAAATCAGGAAGCATTTCATTATTGGCAGTCTGGTTTTCTCTTTTCTTCCTTTTTTAACCATGTTTTGTCTTTTTTTCTGATGTGGAATGTTTTTTCCCCTGTAATGGCAAGGAAAAAATTAGTCTTAAGGTTTTGTTTTCTATTATGTCCATACAGGAAGGAGGAAAGACACAAGAATGCTACTTGCAAATGTTTGCAAATTTCTATCATTATGAAAATATATGGCAGCCATTGCTGGGTTCTTTGTTCTTACCCCACAACAGTGTAAATAATGAGCAGTGTTTGTCCAACAAAGACAGGAGTCCTGTTTATGTTCTTTGCTGGACCAGGAGTCCACTAGAGCTTTCTCTTATTCTGGCCTTGATTGCTGTCATCTACTTGTCATATCCCTGTAAAAGGAAGCCAAAAAGAATCAACAAGTAAGGTCAAAGGCACTTTAAAAACTGGGCAAGCAGAGGGGTTATCCTGCAAGAGAAGACCTTGCATGGTGCAAAAGGGTTCCATCTACTTTCTTCTCTTCAAATACAGTTCCTAGATATAGTACTCCCAGAAGGCTCATCCTTTCTAAGTGTAGTCTATTGATACAGAACTGAAAATTTCAAGACCTCATGTACTTATTTAGAGAGTACTTACCAGGTACTTACTTTTTTCTACATTTGCATTCAGTAAATGGAGAGGAAAAAAAAAATCAAGTTTGATCTTTACATCTTAAGTTTTTTCTCTGCATAGTATCTGGACAAGAAACTGTCATTTTCTAGAGCTATTATGTGCTGTGTTGTTGTGCTTGGAAATGTATTCTTATCTGCCTTTACTGGATACATGTCGCACAGTTTTATGTTTGTCTTTAATTGTAATGAAATCTGAGACAAGGCAAATGGGGTGACTAAAAATAATATGTACATAATTCTTGGCGTTTTTTTTTTTCTTAATGCCTGTGTGCATTGTTTTTGATATTTGTTGAGTTTTCTACAAAAGGACTACTGTGGCATAAGATGCAAGGTAAATATATACAAGAAAATGCTTTAATATTGGAATTTCATTCAACTGAAAAGTTCCTGCACAGTTTACAACAGTTTTTAATTAATGTAGGAGCCTCCCACTCTTTCAAATTGTAATATTAATAAGGGGTCTGTTAGAAGACTAATTTCCTCCATAAAAGCTGGTAGGAGGTGATGGGTTCAGTGAGCATGGGAGTGGTACGATGTGAAAAGCACACTAAAATCTCCAGCTGGAAACAGGGGCTGTTAGTTATTTACAATAAAAGTGAGCTTTGTTGCTTTGTAGATTTACATCTGTTGTCTTTCCACCTTTCAGGTACTTCCATTGTTGGAAAAGAAATATAAGACTTCCAGGAGATGAGAACTGTATGGTATGTCTATTAGCATGTGAAGTGCCTCTTTCAAGTGCTAACCATATTGTCAAACATGCTGGCAATCAAAACAAAATAAATGCAGCTGGCAACATGAGACGGTTTTTCAAAATCTGTATCTGTGCATATCAGTTGCCACACAAACTAATACAATTGTACTTTAACAAAATCAACAAGAATTTAAGTAATTAATGTTTGTTTCTCAAGATGCATTAAGCAAGTGGATAGGCAGAAAAGTGGCTGCAAATACTTAAAACAGCATGTGCTTTGACATACAAAACAAACCTTGAAAGATCTGCTAGCCCAGTGGAAGAAGAATGCTTTAATTTATTACATTATTATAACATTTTCAGGGTTGGATCCATGTGGTCTTTTTCTACAGAAAAATGTACTTCAGCCATTAGCTGTCTATCTGTTGTGCCATGATGGTATTGGTGATGTTATTTTCTCCACGTAATTTCAGTAGCACCTTCTTGATATTCCAAGATGGAGCTTTGCTTTATGTATCAAAAAAAGTGCAGTATTGTCAAGAAGTTTCTCCTTCAGAGAAAACTTAAATTATTGCCTCTCAGGCAGTGGGGTGGTGGATCTGGAACCCTACTGCTTAGCTCTGAGGAAAATAAAAGGGTTCTGCTTAATGAAATTCAATTTATGAAGCAACTCCTGAAGATCTTGCATTGACTTGCATTGTGCAGTTTGGCCTATGTATGCTGTTAAATGCCATTAACATACTTGGAAAAAGGTTTTCTAATTGGATCAGGTTGAGTCATGTAATGCTTCCAGTAAATGTTATCAAAGATCCTGAGAACAAAAATATTAGCCTTTCTTTCAAGGGAAGGTACTACAGACTTGCACAGTGGATAAAGCTGGTAGCTGTGTCTTTTCTCTAAAACTGAGGCAGTGAACACTGTTGTTACTTCTTTGTGAGGCAAATATATCTTGATGTGAGAGAAATAGGAAAGGCTGAGTAATGCTTGTACATGATACTGGATGGGAGGTGTGTGTGTGTGTATATATATTTTACAGGTAGAGCTAACATGGCACATTAGTAGTCCTTATGGAAAGTAGATGGAGCAATGGGCATAAGCAATTTCTACTGTATTTTGAATCAAAAGAAATCATTGGGGTATACACCTCAGCAACTATAATTAAATTTGATTTCCCATTAAGATAATTACATCTGCTTGATCAGGATGGACAGCATTACCTACATGGAAGTAACTTGATGGCAGAGAACAACTAAATTTCTGTTCCCCTGTACATTTGCATGAAACAAGATAGGAAATCACCCTACACACATGGTGGGTGGTGGCTTGGCAGCTCTGAAGTTTAATGTTATGTTAAGCCCAGGTTTAGTGTAGCATGTTTGAGTATATGTAAACAATCCCTACTGAAATTACAAATGTATAATTGTAGTCACTGTAAACTCTTTAGGAAGAAGTTTTTTTTTTTGTGTCAAGTTTTAGCTTCATACTGGGCAGCAGTGTCATCTGAACTGGATCTCCACATACTGCAACATTAAGAAAAAACAAACAATGTGTGCTAGTTGCTAGTTCCTTTGAATCAACTTGAAAAACAAGAATTTCTATTTCCAAGAAGCTAGCATAAATTATGTATCTGTGTCTTTTGAGTTCTGACTTTGATTGCTGTTACTTCCTAAAATGTGTCTTTTAATGACTTTCTGAAGTATCATTAGTGCATTAAGAAAAACTGTTAAACTTAAAATTGAGTACAACTTTGGATCCCATTAAAAACCACTTCTTTCTGTCTGGGCCCTAATTCCTAGAAAATGTGAAAGTTAGGGCTCTTTCCTCAAGATTGCATAATAGGAAACAGCTTTGCTGTTACATCACCCTTTCTGCCACCTGCTGTGAATGATACTTGCCATGTTATTTATCTCAACAGCTCTTTGGGATGCGGATTCCATAGGAAGTCATCTGTCCCATGGCAAGTAAATAAATTAAAAGATCTCAGTTTATTCCAATAATTTGTTTATTTGGAGAAGGAAGGGAAAAGTAGAAGAGAATGTTTAACCAAAAGCAATAAAACACATCCCTTAGTCACTTCTGGTTATTAGAATAAATTATATTCAGTGAGTAATTTCTGGTGTTCTTTGCACAAATTACTAAACTGAAATGGTATTCCCAAGTATACTGTAAACATTACAACAATCACAGTAAAAATGCCTTAGTGAACAAGCTACAGAATCAGATACTGAAACATCTGGCTGAGGATATGCTTTCAAAAACCTGAATGTAACCTGATTCAAGTATCTGACAAACTCAACATCCTCTCAGTGGTCCTCAATACAATTCAGACATTGTAGACCAAAGAAGTGAAGAATGGGAGACTGTGCCCACATTATCTTCATTTCATTGAACACTGCCTGCTGTTGTCCTTAACCATGACAGTCTCCCAATCTTTGATCTATAAATACTAGAAACACCTCTGAAAGAGTAAAACACAGTACCCATGGCTCTGTTCATCCTTTCCAGCTACAAACTTTTGCCTACCCGTCAAGCACTAAATATGTTCACCACTGCCAGAATACCATGTGCCATGGGATAACTTCTGTCTGCTAATGAGGCTGCCTGTTTTGCATGGGGAGTTGTGAAGAGAAAATGGTGTGACGACTGGTATGTTCTATTTCAAAATAATAATAATAAAAAAATAAATGTGGTTGTTATGAGCTGTATAAGTTTGCAAAGCTAGATACTGAGTACTATTTTCTTCTAAGTGTTTTGACTTCTTTGATTGGACTGTTATTATGTATTGAAGTAATATGAATTTGTAGTGGCCAACTGGGGGTGAGGCAGAACACTCACTGCTTTTTTTTAAAACCTGGAATCTCATTAGGTGATGTTTACCTAGAAGAGATGTGTGTATGCATATAATTAAATCTGAAACCAGGGATGGGCTTTTTTGTCTGATCACTTAACTAAATCTTAATAATTCACTAAGTATTTGGGGGACATCAAAAACAAAGGATTCTCCTGGATACACAACCATTCCAAGGTTTTGCTTTGTTCTCGGGACAATGGGGAGAAGGAAGGCTACAAGGGATCAGGAAAGTGTGTTAACTAATTCAAATGACACTGATTAATTACTAACTCAGTCCTGAAAATTTACAATACAGGACAGTAACAAGTATAGAGACATTAGGAGTGTTAGAAGCAACCCCTAAATAAGCAATTTTTAATCTGTACTCCAGTAAAATTGAGCAGTAAAAGCTGCTCTGTATTTAACTAGGTAATGTATTTTAGAAGATAATTATGCCTGTGAGGAAAGTGTGATACCCAAAGCCACAGATGTCTTCTTTGGGCTTTGTGAAATAGCTATTGGTTCATTCTGTGAAAAAGACAAACACATTTCTTCTGTTTTAATAACTAGCTTGACACACTTAGGGCTTTTGCTTTGATGTACGAGGCAAGATCATTGTGTTTGTTCTTTAGCACGTGCGCATGCAGTCTCCTAGACTTACTTGTGAGCGATGCTGCTGCCATCAAGCAATACATGTGTGTTGGGCTGACTCTTCAGGTAAATTGTTAGTATAGACTTGTTCTGTTGTATTTTGAAAATGATTGTCTCCCACTTCCTGAACAGTGGATGAGTTTTGTTGAGTCAGGTGTGGGAGGAAAACTGATCTTTAGACGTTAATGGAAAGGAAGATACACATTGTAACATATCTAAATGAGTTATTGACTGACCTTTCCTTTCTCTTTGTATCCTGCAAGCTTCAGCAGGGCTTTCCACTTTATATAGCTTTGTGTTGTCAGGCTTGACTAAATTTTCATCAGAAGGTAAAGATGGATGCTGT
Source organism: Aythya ferina (assembly GCF_964211825.1). Classification (NCBI taxonomy): domain Eukaryota; kingdom Metazoa; phylum Chordata; class Aves; order Anseriformes; family Anatidae; genus Aythya; species Aythya ferina. The sequence goes on along the minus strand of NC_140300.1, from coordinate 49,320,060 downwards.
ACATTTTTAATTAAGCATTGAATCTTAGTTATTTTTAATAATTTTGTTGTGCTTGGAAAAGAGCCTGTGCACTTTGTACACGTGTGCACATATGTGCACACTCATGCTCACACATACTCCTGGAATTACAAGCTACCTTAAACTTGATTTCTGTTAACAGTTGTGTATTCAGAACCATCACTGATTAATGCAATATTTTAATAATTTTATTTAAATGGCTGCAGTAGTGTGGAACAAGAAGTGATTCCTGTTCTCTCTCTCAATTTTGGAGATATTAGCAAGCCAGATATATGAATTCTGGATTATAGTTTTTAAGTTTCAATTATTACTTTCTTAGAAAGAACAAGGCATAAGGGGACGTATTAAGGAAATCATGTCATCAACAACAGATGTATATACAAGAAAGACTGGAGGGGTTTCTGTTGCTGGAAAGACCCCTGTTAGTTAAGGAAACAAATCTAACAAGAATCCAGCAATTCCAATTTATCATAATGAAAAGCAGGACAAGAGACCAGCCAGTTCATGTGGCTCTTCAAGTATGCAAACCAGGAGAGAAAATGCAAGAAGATGCCAGAAACTGGAAATGCAATAGCAGCACTTAACAGTTTAAACAAGAACGGCCTGCTGCCAGTGTAGTTAAAATGGCCACTTCAGGGGATATGCACTTCAACTTAAGTGGAAATGTGAAAACTAGAAACCAGCTAAGTGAACTGTACCAGAAATGGTTTGCTGGTCTGTGCACAGGGCAGTAATTCCAAATCAAATAAAGTTCAGTGGGCCAGACTTAGATGTTGGAGTTCTGTGCATGAGTGAATGGGAAGCTGGAGTACCCCAACAGAATTAATCCTGACAATGTGAGTGCTTGAAAGAACAGTGTAGCTGTAGCAATTGCAGATGTAATTTGGGTATGCAAGCGTTCAGCATCTCTAGCATAATGCCAGCCTATAAAGAGCTATGAAGGGTCCCGTAGAGCCATTAATTTATTGTTTTAAGAGAAAAAGCACACGTGCACACAAAAACCAACCAACCAAAAAACCCAACTGTTGATGAGATTTTTAATAGAATATGGTTGTAAAAATGCATTATTTTATTGTGACCAAAAATGCTTGTTCTACTTCAATAATATGAATTGATCTAATACAGCTGCTGTGGTAGGCTACTGTTAAGCAGCTAGAGAATATGTACAACAGACCACACCTTTGACACTCTGTGGTACTCAGGAACAGGATATTAATTCTGGATTATCGTAACTATTTCTTTCAGTTTTGCAAAATCTGTTAATTTTCTTTCCATGTTTGAATTAGGAATGTCTTTGAGAAGGAAATACAGCACAGGAGCTGTAGGTAACTTGGAGTAAAAGATCACAAGATAAAAAATAATGCAGGTACCAAAATGGCCTCTAAATGAAAATGTTTTTATCTCATAGTGGTGTTTTGCCCAATCTCTTATTTTTACTCTGTTGCTTTGTTTTGGTGCTTTTGGTAGGCAGACAGCTTTTTAGTGTCTTTCTGCCCTGATGTTCACTGTTTTTATTTTGTTAAAACACTGCTTTGTTCATGGTTACCTTGAACAGGCATACTGACTACCAAAACACTATTACATATGCAATCCCATAGTAAAATTTCAGAGTAGAAAATGCTTAGTGAAACATTTGTAATGCTAGTTCTGTTATGAGCAGAGAGCAAACTGAGACCTGGAAAAGCCTGAAGGATGAGGAGGTACCATGCTCTCTTAAATGTGAGTAATAACTATTCACATGCTCTCTTAAATGGGAGTAATAACTATTTAAAACACTTGCTACTGGGAGCCAGTGTAACATTGTCTCATCATCATGTGTAGAACATGAAGATATGTAGGTCTGAATTAAAACTGTATGAGAGGTAACTTGAAGCACAGCACTTGTAGACATGATATTATAAGGATGAAAGAGGAGGAGGGTTGGCAGAAGAGGTAATATTTCCTGCTTGTGGTTCTAAATTACCGGCACTGAGTTTTGCTGCTACAGATCCTCATGTGTTCAGATTTGTGTGCTGTCTCTTGGTGGTACATTAATCCTCATACTGTATCTGTGTATCTTTTTATTGAAATGCTCTTCTAATTATTAAGGATACTTCAGCAAGCCAAATATGACACAGATTTGGTAGTAGTGTAAAAAAGTGACCCACTTCTCTTTAGAATAGAACTTGCACTGCAGCACATGGCAAGTATTTCCTTAAAGCCAGATATCGCCTAGTCCTCAGTTTGAAGTGCTTTAATTTACAGCAAAACAAAGTTTTTGCATTTTGGCTCTCAGCAGACAATTGCAGAATGAGGAAAACTGAATGTCTGGGTTATAAAAAGTTAATAAAACCAGGTGCTATTAACAACCCAGTGTATCAGTATTGCGTGCATCAACATCCTGCTGTTCTAAGATGAAGAAAGGAGTTAATGTTAGGATGAAATGGCAAAAGGGTGCAATTGGATATAAAATACAGAGGGTTAATTTAAGAGAAGGATGATAAATGAATACTTCACCTTAAAAATACTTTGTGCAGAGATCACTATTTCAAGGAACATGGTGAAGAGACAGAAATCATTCAGGTGCATGGTGCTATGGTGGTGGTCATGTACATGAGGAGGTCACTTGCATAATTTGTCAAAGTAAAACCGTCTCATTAATGACGAGTATCAAGGTCAAAGTGAGAAACAAGTTATGATGCTGCTTTTTAGCTCATTTAGTTCAGGCAATGGGAAGTATGAATTGCTGTTGTTGAATATATAGCACAAATGTATAGCATGACAGGACATCTCTTAATTCGGTTGATTCTTTTTTTTTTTTTTTTTTTACACAGAGGAGGGAGAAGAACAAGGCAAGCAATTTCTGTCATTTTCCTGTTGTATCTGGACACTCACCTTTGTGGTCTGAAAAGTTCTACTTTTCTGCCTTCTATTACTTGCTTCTTATTCTGAATACGCATGAAATCGTGTTTTAAAGATCTTGCAGCAGGGCAAACAGACTAGGGAAGCAGTTCAGTAAAGCAGAAATAAGTGGCTGGCTTCTGTGTTTTATTTATTTATTATTCTAATGAAAACCTTTTATGCAGTCTTGGAGATACTTATTTCTAGCATTGTTGCACCGTGGTTACTTTTTACTCAGATTCTAATGTTGATTTTAACATGAACAAATGAAACATCTTCTATTTTATCCTGAAAGGAAGAAATCATCAGTGCAAAAGTAATTACAATGGAAATGTAATTATCACATTTTAACAATTGCTATAACACAATTAACACATCACAGCCAAGCAGCGATCAGCTTCAAGGAAGAACTGACTTGCTCCTCCTTGTTTTGAGCTGTTCCACTGCAAAGTACAGGTACAGTACACCAAGACAGCTGGTTTTGACTTAGTGAATGAAGATCTGTCAGCAGAAGGAAAGGAAAGCACTGCACTCAATAATATCAGTCTTTGGCCATGGCTTAATGGCTTCCACTTGTGTGTTTCACAGCTGGCTTGAGCTAGCGTGACCACATTTCTGCTGAAGACTTTCCTTCTGTTTTCTCTTCTCCCAACCCATGTGCTGAGCTACTGCTTGCGGGTGAGCTCCTCCTGCTTTGGTCTGAGCGCCAAGGACTGGTGACAGCTCGAAGGGGAGCGAAGAGGGATGGGATTTTTTCAGATATGCAGATCTCTGGACAGCCTGGTGGATAAGCTGGTCTTGCTTACCGCATCGTCTGTCTATTCATTAATGCTGACGCCCGGAGGCTTGAAAGTAACTGAAGGAAAGGAAGAGTCCCCTCTTTTGGTGGCAGCCTCTTACATAGGCTTGAACTGGCAGTGTAACCACATCCTAAGGGCTTGGCAAAGGCTCAAATCATTAAGTTACTTATAATTGAACAGGAGAGTGGTGCTGTTGCTGTCTTTCATTTCATGGATCAAGCCTGCAGATCCTGACTTAAAATTGGTAATTGCTTTGCAAACTGATGTTGCACTTGTAAGTCAATTTGAATCTCATTACAAACATTAAAACAAAGTACCCATTGTAACACTTCCTCCCTTCATTCCCTTTGTTATTCTGCCTTAAATATAGCTTGATTCTTTGTTCCCTCCCTTTTTCTTGGCCATGTTCTCCATGTTAAATGTGTTGTGTTTTTTCTTTAAACCTAGAATTTGGCATATGTTTTCACATAGATTTTGTGATATGTAGCTGTACAAATGCCATGTCATTCATGGATTTATGAAAGCTTTGTAAATGCGATATTCATTTTTGATGGTTGGAAGGATCAACTCATGAAATTATAGCTGTGTGTTTAAATGATATGTTCCTGAACCTCTTGAGGTACTGTTCAGGACCTTGCTCATCACAAACTGTTGTGTAAGTTTCATGTCCCTTTAAAAGCCCAGCTGTACTAGTTTGCAGGAACATGGAATCTGGATGAAAGAAAAAAGTTCAGGTATGGTAAGTGGCAAACTCAGATACCTTTTTTTGTCATAGTAAGTTGCTCTGTTGTGTAGTTCTCAGCCTTTCTTGTAAGGAAGCAAAGGTATGGCTCCAGCTCACTTGATCTAATTCACAGGAATGTAAAAAAGTTTGCAGTCTCTTTAAACTAGTATTACCCTCAGTGCTAACTGGTGCAGTGGTAGAGATTACAATGAGCCTTTTCCACTGACAGACTGCTCTGCTGAGAAATTCACTATGAGGAAATCATTCTGTGATGTTAAACTGAGCTTGTCTTTTTATACGAACTTATTTCAATGAATTGTCTGGCTCACATCTTCTGTCGAGTACACATCTTTTCTCAGCTAACCGTTACTGTCCAAATGTCACCCGCTCCCTTGTCTTGTGCTGATAGTTGCCTCGTTATTCTCCTAATAGCAGTTGTCTTTGTGGATTCAGAGGGTATTTTTTCCTTTAAAACTTTGTGTTCCATTTAATGAAATCATTGAAGTGTCTCGCTGAAATGACATAGCACTGGATTCATGAGATCGGTCGCCTCTACTAGACCTCAGCGCCAAGTCCACTCACCTCATGCAGCAGACAGAAGCTTCACGTGGCTGCCCCTGCCTGGAGGGAGAGGATCAGGATCCCCAAGGGGACAAAGGTTTATTTTATTTTATTACCGATTCAGCATTTGAAAAAGCATCCTGTGGATAACAGGAAGCTACACCCCAGTGCTGCCTTTCCGAGAGAGGAGATAATGTATTTTGATGTTGTATGTTACGATAGTAAGGCAGAGAAGCACTAATTATGGCTGTTTTCAGTTTTATTTGTCATGATATAAGAACCGCTGTTACAAACCCAGTTAGGTGAAATCACAAATGAAGATACTCAGACTTTGCATCTTATTTATCATTGTATCACTGAAAGTCTGACTACAGCTGAGGGCTGCAACTAGTGCTGGGAGGCGGCGAGAGGAGAAATGCGAACACTTTTATCGCCTTTTCACTCTTTAGGATGGTAACAGAGCCGCTGTCAACACAGGACGGGCGTGCCGGGAGGCAGCGGGGCCACCTGCTGGGCCCAGCCCCGCCACGAGGCCGTGATGGCGGCGCCTCCCTCCCCTGCCCTCCCCTCACGGCGCGGGGTGGGCGCCACCTCCCACCCCTGGCGGCCGCTTTATCGGGGGGGGGCGGGCGGGCTGGGCGGGGTGACGTCATGTCGGGGGCGTGTCGTGGCGTGTCGCGGCAGCGGGCCGGCGGGGCCGTGCGGCGGCATGGGGCGGGATGGGGCGGGCGGCGGCGGCTGGGAGGCAGCGGCCGGGAGGCAGCGGCCGCCCCGCCGCCGGGCTCCTTGAGGCTCCTCGGGCCGCCGCTGGTGAGTGGGCGGGCGGCGCAGGCAGGAGCCGGCGGAGCGCTAATTATTGTTAATTTTTTAATTGCTGGTTTTTTTTTTCTTTTTTTTTTTTTTTTTTTTCCGGGGGGGAGGTTGCAAGCCGGTGTCTGGTGGTTTGGGGGTGTCGGCTGCCCGCTGAAGGGGCGGGGAATCGCCCCCTTCGAGATGCTGCGGGGTCGGGGTTGGGGATGGTTTTGGGGTGGGAGACCCGCGGCCCCAGGGGGGTTGCCTGAAGGCCCGGGACGGTTTTGGGGGAAATTCGGGGGGGATTGGGGCAGGCAGCTGCTGCGCTGCCCAGCAGAGCTCGCCTGTCTCCCCTTTAATCCCCAGCAGCCGGAGAGGATGCTGCCGCGGCGCCTCATTAAAAAGTTGGGAGCTAATTAGCCGTTGCTTACAGCTGGAGGTCCAGGTTTTAATTAGAGTTCCCGTCTTTGGGTTTAAACTGATTAAAGCCGAGCCAGAGCCGCTCTGGTTGCTCCGGGTGTTTGTTCAAAAAGGGACTGAAAACCAGGGAGCCGCGCTGAGCGCCTGGCTGCGCCCGCTGCGAAGCCAGCCCCCGGCTGGGGCAGGGAAGGAAACCGGGTGCGGAGGTGTGCGGCTCCCAGGGCTCAGGGTCTGCTGGAGAACCCTCATTTGGGAAGGGGAACGGGGATGGATTAGCTAACAAAGGGAGCTCTGGATGCTCTGGGATCCTTCAGGTGTGTTTCCCAGGGTCCAAGCCTTGTACAGAGTGTTCCTGGAGGTACGGTGCCGATGCTTCTGGTAATACTACAAACTGTGTGACCATCTGATTCCTGACTAAAAGGCTCGCCCAAATGTCAAGCTGCTTAGAGTTGTCCTCCATTACCTCTCCTGTTCATCTCATTTGCATGCTTCTGCCTTTGTTCAGCTGACAAACTGTTACTTGCTCTAGACTTTAAAAAGAAAATTCAGTGCATGGCTCATTCACAAATACTCTCCTATATTTTTAACAACTTTCTTACCCTTTTTAGGTGTTCGAGAGACTTGCAAATTGATAATTCCTTAGGGAGTTAGCACGCTGATTAGACTTGCATAGTTGGTTTATTCTGAATATTTTACAGCACTCCTGATACTCTTTATAGGAAGAGTTTAATTTTTTTCCCCTTTTTTTTTCTTGCTGCTATTTGTTGTGGCAGCACTTGGTGATGGATGCTTTAAAACATGGGGAAAAAAGGGGTGGGTGGGGAGTTATAGAAAATGACTGAAATGAGCGATACCCTTCTTAGGTGTGCAGATGGGTCAGGCTGGTGGTGCTTGCCCATGTGGGACGGGGCTGAGCGTAACTGTGAGCTGGTTCCCCTTTGCTGTTGTTCTAACAGGAATTTCATCTGTTCCGGCAGTTAAGTGAATTACTATTAGGATTATTTATTAGTGACTAAATCCCATGCAAAAAAGGCTTCTGTGCAAAACCTTGTGTGTTAATTTGACATAGCAAGGTATTTACATTTGAGGCACTCAAATGCTCTGGTGTCAGGCATGCTGCCTATGAAACCTGTGTGATTACGTTTCGAAGTAAACATGACTAATTTTTCACTGCTATGATTATTCCTTGTGTTAACTACAATACACATCACCTAATATTATGTCACTGTGGATAATGAGACAAACTGTCATCTTGGTTTCTGTATTTGATGTGGGGTTTGTGTACGTGACTGCTGTAATTACCTGCTTCTAATATCCTCAGAGTAACTGTCTTGCTTTAGACAATTGTCCTTCCTATTGTGAAAGGAGCAAGTTCATGTACAAGGAACACCCGTGCTTGAAAATTAAAGTGCTTATTAGATTTTAGAAGACTTCTTAAGCTGGTCAGTCCTGAGAAACCTTATGTACATTCTCCAGATGTGCTATACTGCACTTGCACTGTGAATAGCAAGGGAGCTGGAAGTTTGCCTACAGCATGCAAAGTCTTATTGGGTTGGTCAAACTTGGAGTTGGTACACAGGTTTTTCTTTCCCCAAGCCATGTATATCCCCTTCTGATCTTGGTCCTTCTTTCCTTTGACAGTTGTTGCTGGCTTCTGCTGCCACAGCCATGTTGCCATCAGATGCCTGTTTTCCATTTGTGCTGCCTTTTGTATTGCTGCCTCATACCTTCTAGATTTGAGTTGAATTTTGTTTGGTTTCTGTATGTATGTTATCTGTTCCTTATCCAGTAGGTTCACTGTCATGTAACATATATGTCAATGAGAATTATGTGCCTTATTAAAAAAAATCTTTAAAGAGAAACATCTTATTATGTGAAATTAAATCCAGAATAACCTCATCATCTAATAGCAGTGCAAATTCAAATAATGACTTAATAGAGAAACTTAAGCCTTTTATGTGATGAGAATAACCTTGTTAATTATCAGGGTTAATGAGGTGTGTTCCTTTGAAGTGAGCAGAGTGATCAGAGGCCAAAAAAAGAAAGAAAAATCTCTTGAACTGAATATTATTTTTCCAAATGGTTGGTAATTGAAATGTGGATTTTCTTCCAGGCAGCTGTGTGTTGTTACAGTAGCTTTTAGGAGACTCTTTGGGAAGGAGGCATAAGCACCTGTTAAAAAGTAGGCTGCATGATGCAAACAATCAAACTTATTTTACCATTTCATGCGATAAGCCATATTGGTTGGACGTGTTTGGTGTGGCCATTCCAGTGGTTCATTGCCTTTTCTTCCAAATCCATTGGCAACCAGGCATGCACCAAAAGGTGAATCTCATTAATTGGAGTGCTTTTGTTTGAAGTAAGAGGGAGTTGGTTAGGAGTGCGTGTTCGGTGTAGTTTTGTACCTCCCCAGAGTCCTTCCGTCTACTCATGACCTCATATAGGTTGTTCTACCCAACGGTTCTTAGGGTTCAGGGGTGTGCTTGGACAAGTCGTACTTGCACAAAAGTGCTTTGGCAGTCGTACTGCACCAGTGATACCACGCTGGTCCTCAGAGAGGTGTATGGGTTAGATCCCGGGCTGTCAGCATGTGGCTGATGGTTTTGGCGGTGCTGGAAGGCCATAAAGTTAACTTCAGACAAGGTGACTATTGAAAAACAAGGATTCTGTTTCCACAGTGAAGATGGTACTATATTTATAGCTCCTTTACGATCTTACGAGATGATTTTTTTTTTTTTTTTTTTTGCACAAGGATGTTCAAGGTGTTGAAATTGTCTCTGGTATCTTGTGTGTAGGGAGAGTTGGGCTGTTCCTGCCTGAATGTTGTCCCATGAGCTTTGCTTATCTGCTGGGGGGTCCTTCAAAGGAATGTGCCCCAGAGCAGATCCACAGATTGTCCCAGGGACCTGTGAGCAGGCCAGCCCTGGTGTGGTCACAGGGCACAGTGTGCAGCCTTGCCTCACCGCGTGCAGCATGTGGAAGGAGGCAGCTCTTTCTGAACATGCAAACGGGGAAAAGCATTCTGTCAGTGAGCACCTGTCTGCCCCCTACATGCAACAAAAGAAAAAAAGGAGGAAAGCAACTGGACCTGAGGTGTCCCCTTGCAGTTGGAGCTGTTACTGGAAATTAAAGCAAAGCAGAAAGGATGCTTTTGTAATATGTAAACTTCTCTTGAAGTACAGTGCATGGAGTGGGAGGAAGAGTGGCATGTTATTACTGGCTAGCTGCGTGCAATCAATTGCAACTTGAAAATTCTCTAACTTAGGCAGTTTTTGGTTTGTAAAACTTAAATCCATTCTGTGTATTCCTTTAAAAAAGCAAGGAATAGCTTAGTATTTTTGTAAAATCAGAAAGAATTATTGAACTTCATTTTAAGCAGAAGTGCATGCTTTTTTGCAAAGCCAACCCTTACGATATTAAGCTGACTATGTAGCAATGTCAGTGTTCTTCATACAGGAAAAAAAAATGCAGTTTGATTACTCGGACCTTGGTAGAATAAAATAATATAAAACTTAAGTTGGGCAGATGAAAGAGGGTTGGATATACTGGGAATGTTTCATTGATTGCCTCCCAGCAACTGGAATCCAAGTAGAGACATTGCCGACCTGCAAACAGACTTTTAGGTAGGCACCCAGATGTCTAACATGATTTCTGTAGAAGGGGTATGTAATATTTGATTGTATTAACGTACTGGACAATGTGGGACAGTGGGAAATACAAGGTATGAGTTACTTCAGATCATTAAACAGTATAAGAGCTTTGTTCAGCAGCTCACTTTGAGAGTCTGAGGACCAGAAGCTTGTTGCATTTCTGATTTGGGATAACACTGTTCTTCGTCTACTTACCTGTGCTCCAAAGTTAAGCTTTTTAAATAAGAGAGGGGTTTCTGACTGACAGCTATTCCTCAGATGAACGTTTTCCCTTTCAGATGTCTGTAAAAGTATTACAAACTGCTTGCTTGTGTTGTTACTGTCCGTATTTTCACTTCTGGGCACTTTAGGCAGATATGGAGTGGAGAAGCTGAGGCAGGGAAGCAGCTCAAGAACTTGTGGAAACATCATCATCATGTCATCATGTAGCTAGGGCTCCCAGGAGGGATGTGTAGGGGACAGCTTTTGTACCCACCAGGGTTCTGGTCACCTTGGGTCACTGAGTGGAAATAGGCTTGTGGCTTGATGGCTGTGTGTTTCCATGGGGGAGAAGGAGGTGGTGGCAAGGCAGGAGGGTTGTTCTGCAGGTGTCCGTGCGTGTGGCAGGGGAGGTGCAGGTGCAAGCTGGTGAAGCTGCACAGGGCATCCTGGCCACTATGGTGTGGCTGGCTGCATTGTGTGACATCTCCTACGTGGCATTGGTATGGCCTGAGTGCAGCCAAAGGATTAGTTGAATACAAGGGTTTCTTCGTACATAATATGCTAATAGGTTGGCTTTCTACAGAAGTCAGTCGTATGAGATGATGTTATAGAAGTGAGGGACTTCTTGAGCATGAAAGGAGGAAAGAGGAAAGTAAAAGTTCAGGAAATAAGTTCAAAAGAAGTTCAAAGAGGAAATAATGATTAATACATGGAATCAACTATAAAATTGATGTAGTAAGAGCTGAGCTAGGTAGTTGCCTAACCTAAGGGAGAAAATACTGGCATGAGATCAAGTAGCAGTAAAGTAAGGGCTAGGGCATATTTCTAGCCAACAGAGAAGTGTGCTTTTGGGGCTGTCTTCTGACAAGATAAGGGTGTACATACGTTGCACGGTCAGAGTTTAGGGCAGAGTGCAAGCCCAGGGTAAGGCACGGCAGGACTCGATAACTACAATAAAAGGAGGCTTGGAAAACAGTCTTGGTCATGGAGGGTGGCATTAATCCTGGTGCGTTGCTGGAAATGGGCAGCTAGAACCCTTTGCATAGCAGATGAATGTGAGGTGAACTCCAGCTCTCTGGTTATCGGGGTCAGCTGTGTGCAGAGGCACTTGCAGTGAGCTCTGCTGTGTAAGGACCTTGATGCTATCAACCAGAGTAAGAAAAAATTGTGCTCAGAGGTAGGCTGTGGAGTGAGAGCCCCACGTGCTAGCAGAAAGCGGTGTGTAGCAGAACTGGCTCTAATTGTGTTTTCCTGATTTTGGGCCTCCTTGGTAGAGGAATGATTGTGGTTCCCAAAGGAAGACATGTCATGCTTCTGCAATTTCAACATGTGGAACTCACGTCAGTCTGCATGGCTGGATGTCTGTCCTTGCCATGTAATCTACAAACACAGGCAGAACCCTGTTCTGGCAGGGTCAGAGAGTCTTGCTGCCCATTTATTTGGGAGAGAAACCCAAAGCATAGTTCTTGGGTGCCAAACCCTCTGAAAGATATATACTTTCACCCTCGCAGTGTTGTGGTCTCTTTTTCTTTAAAGCCCTTCTGTCAGATGCAGCCAAACACAGGTCAGGTAATGTGGCTACGTTGTTTCTCTGAGGAGTGGTAATAATTTCTATGAAGTACAGAAAATTCCTCTACATAATCATAGTATCAAATTGTCCCTCTCTGTCCTTCCATGTAGCTCTACGTGTGGCTAAACAGTCATTAAAGAGTCAGGGATATGAGCTTTCATGAAAACAGGTGCTTTACTATAAGGCTGGTAACTCTACAGGATTGAAAGTATTTGTCTTCCTTGTTTGTGTAATACTGTTTTAAAATCTACCAGTAAAATCAGTATCTTAGGCTAGTGAAAGTCCTAATAAAATGTGCTACTGGATGGAGGATAGCATATCTGTAAACCCAAACTAACTCCAAATACCTCTCAAATGCTGGTCTTCCCATCCAGCTGGGTGCAGTACTCGATGGAGCTGAAAGAAAGGGGCTCTCTGTCCGATTGAGGCAAAATGCTTCAAAAAGACGAAGGCTCTTTGATAAGCTCTTGCTAGAGCAAAGAACTTAATTCAGCTTTGCAATCACATGGAGTATTGCTGAGTAAGGAGTAACAGGGTAGGAAGAAACGTGTGTGAACGTGGTCTCCTTTCTGCAGCCACACACAGGGAAGGAGGGGAAAAGAAATAGTTAAACCTCAAGTATTTCCTTGGTGGGTTTGTTACACGATGAGGCTCCAGTAATTTGTGAGAAACTCGGTTTTCTGAATTTTCTGGTTCTTTTGAATTACATTTGTAGTAATAGTCTGTGGATTTTAGTCTGTCCTCCTATGAAAAAAATGAATACAGACGCTGTTCACTCAGTAAGTGTTTGAAAATAGCCATGTTTTATTTCAGTAGGAAGAAGAGTGCCTCAATTGCATGTGTTTCTCTTTGAAGAAGAGCGAAAGGCGATGTTACAAAGAATGAGTTTTGGCAAGCAGGAAGAAAGCTGAAGAGAAATGACAGACTGTATAAGGGGCAGTCTTTATCCTTACTGAAAGGGTGGTTGAAGAATTTTGAGGAAATGATATAAAAAGAATTTCATGAAGATGAATGTAAGATTATAGCAAATGGAGAAAGACCTAAGTAAGCTAAAGGAAAACAATCGGGTGAAAACTGAGTTAGGGGTAGGGTGGGTGGAAGTGCAAAGGAGGGGAGGAAATATCTATGATAGGGGAAGATTGATATGAAGTGGGTGAAATGATCTGAGTGGAAAATAGTGGAAAAAGAACCGAATCGAGATACAGAATGAAAGATGATGATCACTGTATGTGGATGGGAGAAGGAAATCTCATTTGAACTATATGCTATGTTTAACTTTTCAAAAGCCTTTTATTCCCTGGTGCCAGGTGAAAATACCGGGTCTGGTCCAGGATCCTGATGTGGTGAGGCTGCCACAGCTCCATGCCCTGGGTTCAGCGAGTAGCCAAATGGATTCCCAGCTGGCACATGGACACAGAGTGCACCCACGTCACACACACGTACATGCATGGCTGGCCCCAGGGATAACACGGGCAGACACGCAGGGTGCCCGCATGAACAGACGGCACCGGGGTTTCCTCCTGCTCCTCTCCCTTGCTGAGCGGTGTGGAGGCCTGCCAGTGGGAAATGCAGAGACAATGCAGCCCGCTCGGCTGGCTCACCTGCCTTGGTCTTGGGTAGTGCTTGCACACCTACCTATACCTGCTCTGGGTGCTGTGCTGCAGGCACATGCTGGGGCTGTCCTGCGAGGGACCAGGCAGGATGTCCCCTCTGAGCCCTTCCTTGGGGTTCCTGCCCCTCAGCGTGCCCCCATGCTTCTCCAGCCATATGGTGATGGGCCTTTGGTGGGCTGAAGGGAGGAGCTGGGCATGGTTGTATTTGGGTTGTCCAGCCTCCCAGCACCTCTCTCTGGTCCTTTGTGAGGCTGCAGATGGGCTTTTATGAGCATCACATAATGATATACATCCATTTTCATCTTCATTTTCTGTGGGTATTTTAAACAACAAGCTTGTGATGAGAATACTTCGTTAAATATGAAGAAGTGAAATTTTCAAGTGTTGCAGAGGAGGTGTCTGCTGCCTCTTGTGGCTTAATGCTGTGGCGTACGATTAACATTGTGTCACGTGTTGAGTCTAATCAAATTAGATCTACTTTTTAAAACTTGAAACGGGGTCATTCTTTAGCTAAAAGCCTAGTGAGTAGCAATAGGCTATAATGCATGTTATGATGCTTAAACATCTGTTAGGAGTCCAGGTAATGATAATAGAGAGGAAGCAAAAAGTTAGGGGGGTGCTTGTGATTGCCTGAGACATAGTTGGAGCTAATGGAATGACGTTAATTTTTTTCCACCAGAATTGTTATCAACATTTCTTTATGGATCTTTAAGACGTTAGACTACTTTTTAAGGGCTGTAACTGTTAGAATCACTTCTTTCTAAACAGTGTTTAAACATACACGTGCCCTGCAAAGCTGTCATTAAGATACACTTGAACTCATGAAATAATGAACATGTTCTTCATCACAACTGGATTTTTCAGTGCCCTAGGACTGAAGCATTGGAAGTGTAGGTTTGTCTTAAAAGTTGCATGCCATATTTTTCACCAGGTGATTATAGTTCCAACAGGAAAAGGCCCAAAGGTATGGAAATGGAGTCAAGGTGGAATCTGAGTGCAGATCTGCTGAGAAGTAGAGGGGATAGTTAATTAGCAATTAACAGAGGAGTGTATGTTTTTAAGAAAGGGGGAAATGAATCCAGGCAACTGCAGGATTATGTGTTTGACCTCAATGTTATTCAAATTCTTAAACTGCTTTCAGGGGAAAAGGGTAGATCTGTACATAATGGTAGAGGGAAATTAGAAAAAGGTACTATGAATTTACCAAAGAGAAGCTGTGCTGTGCTAAGGTGTGACAGATCAAAGTCTCTTCTGCTTCAGCTGTGATTATATAGCTGTATAGCTCAACTGTAAATAAGATCAATGGTGATTTAAAAAACCATCAAAATAAGTGTCAAAAAGGTTGAGAGTACATCATGTCATTAGCTTGGCTTCTTTGGATTGAAAGGAAATGTGAGAGGGAGTACAAGCACTCTATAAATGTGCGGAGATAAACACAAGGAAAGAATTACTTAGAATAGGACAACACTGATGTGAGAACAAACAACAGTTCTGGCTGTAAATAAATTTACTCTAGAAATTAGAATTGGGTTTCTAACCAATAGAACAGCCTTCTAGTTGAAGGTAGTGGATATCAAACCGTATCTTACTGCATTTAAGTACCTTACTGCATCCAAGAAATTTGTGAATAATCCTTCATAAAGATGATGAAATGTCTGCCAGAGCAAGGAGCTAATGCTTCTGTGTTATTTTTCTAAAATAAAATTCACATGAGGTGAATATATCAATATAAAGAAATCAAAATAGAAGACTATGACCCAAAGTTAAGTATATTTGACATCACATGTGGCCCTTTTTTGCTGAAATAGTACAGAGAGAGGTTTTGTAAACAGAAGTTACCAGTTCAAACAATCACCACAGAGTGAAAACAATTTGGAGATAACAGAATTTTCCACAGAAAGGCAATGGAGATTCAACATCGGGAAATACAAAACAAACATATATATATATATATATATATATATATATATATATATATATATATATATATATATATATATAAGAAGAAGCTAGAATGAAGTTGTATTGGTAAAAGTGCTGAAATAGTTGGAATGCCTTGAATATGATCACTGGTGAATACTCTTTTACCCTAATAATCTATTTATGGTTAGGTTTCCTTGACATAGGACACTGGTCATTGTTACCTATGCCTTTTGCTAGGCTTGAAACTTCTGTTGTGATGTGTCATTTGAGAAGAAATTTTCAGCGGTTTCAGTAAACTTACAGACCTGAGCTGAGGGAAAAGGATAAACATCGAATGTTGTTGGAAAGTTACACATGCTGATGCTGTAAGAACGGGGCCTTGAAACAAAATGAATTGGTTCTTGTGCAAGGAATGTGCTTCTCCCCTTCCATTTAGAAGATTTATCCACTTGTGGGAAATAGCAGACCTTGAAAACACCTGGTCTTGTGCTGTAAGTCTTAGAATTTAATAGCTAACACCTCCCTAAAATTGAATGGCTGAGACAAGGCAGGACTCCTCTGAAATCATGAACACAAGTCACTTGGGCTGTAGGAGATCAGGGTGCACACAGCCCTGCTGAAACATGCAGTCTTGTGCCCAGGAGCTCTGAAAAGGGAGACTGCTTGGGAGGAAGGGTCTGCAAACCTGACATGAGGAGTTAAAAATGGTAGGGACAAAGAGTGAGCCTGGGCCTTTGCACAAAAAGAAAAAAGGAATTGATCTGTCTGGGCCAAGAAGGTAGATATGCAGAGCATCAGCTTGGCACTGCCTGTACCCTATGAGAGGCTGAAGGAGGACAGGTTGCAGGTGTGCCCAGGTGGAGCCTCAGCACCATTACCTGCTTTGGGTGGTACAGCAGACTCCAGTTGCTCTGCAGGTCTCCTGTGTGCATTTGAGTATGTCTTAGAACTGCACCATGCTTTTTTTCTCCCCTCTCCCCAGAACTGTTACACAAAATTTGGACGTGCTGGGGATAAATCAGAGTTGTGGAGCGAATGACATTTTTATCTGTAGAGCTCTAGCCTTAGTTTATTGTGCATTCTGAATGAGGCAGGGATTACTAGGGGAGAAATGTAGTTCACGGGCGGCTGAATGTTACTCTGGAGATACAGCTCATATCCCCTTCTACCCATGTAGGTCCTGTCTGATGCTGGTCGGAGTGTTTGCAGCTGTTTTTTCACTGTATATTTTTCTCCTTTTCTGGATGCCCAATGTGAAAGTCAGGCTCTAATCAGCAGAAGATGAAAAATCAGATGCCTGCATGTGAAGGTGAGGGAATTCTAGTGCTTGTTTGCTGTAGAGAGTACCAGCTCTAGGGATCTTTCTGAGCCAGGTATCATGTCTATATATTAAGTGACCCTCAGTATTATTCAGAAGATAAAATTACATTATGATGGATGCCTTTTGGTTCAGTAAAGGTAACATGAAGAAGAATTCTGCTCTCACTTTTGATGATTTAGCTTCAGACCTAGCTTTAAACTAATTACTTAAAACATTAAACTAATGTGTAAGTGTGACTCTTAGTCCAGTTCCCCTTCTGCTTTGCTCTGTATTGCTGTGGCCTTTGTAGGTTCTTTGCAGCTCCATACTTTAATGCTATATTGGATATGAAGTTCCAATAATGGTACTTCAAACATGTTGTCATCTAATTTCTTGTACAACCATTGCAGGTCCTGCCGCGTTACTTAACAGTGCAGATGGAGAATTCAGATGCCTGACTGGATGTATGCAGCAGAGTAATCTTATCTCTTTGAAATACATTATTTTTCCATTCCACCTTGAGTTGAATAAGAATTGAAGCTTATTTTTGGATCTCTAAATTGTGATTTTATGCCTCACAGTCTCTACAACAATCCTCCTGAAGTGTCAAAAACTTTGTTACTGCAAGGCCAATAAATTGTGCTCTTGTATGTGAACAAACTGGTGAGAATTGCAACAGGCAATTTTGCTTTTTGTTCTAATAATAGGAGTTTCTTCATTTCACTGAACAATATAGCAGACATCCCAGAACATGATAATTAAAATTCTCAGAGGGAGAGATTTCTTTTCTTCAATGTTACAAACAAAAAGAAAAAATAGTAATAAAAATGCTGTTTAAAGTAAAATGAATATCCTGTATGTTACTTACACCACAGAACCATTTAAGTTGCTTGCAAAAGGGGGAAAATGCCAAGAAATGAAACAGAAAATGGCTTGCAACTTTGACAGAGAAACTAGGTAGCGTTTAATTGACTGGAAGAGCAACTATCAACCGGAATGGTCCCTCAGCTTTATAGGAATATAGATTGAGTGATTAAACTGTTTATAATGTAGGTCTTTAATCAAATAAATAAATAAATGGATGAGATTAAAAGAACGAGAACAAAAAGATAATGCATGCCTATTTGCGTAGGCTGTAAACTGATAAGATTAAAGAAGATGCTGCTTCTCCATACAAGCACATTGAACTTGGAATTCACAATCTTTTTTTCCCTTTCATATTAAAATAAACAAATAAATAACAGTGGTTATCCGCTTCGCGTTCATCCTTTTGTTTTTCCTTGGTAGAATAATTTCTGTAGCCGGTGTTGCATAAAATAGTGCTAAGCAATGCTTATTGTAAGCTGGGAAGCTTAATAAAATATTTACACCAATACTTAACCACCAGACATAACTTGTAAGATTTAACAGACCACCTGCTCAGCAACTGAAATAGAATAATTCTGTTTTTAAAAACCAGCGTTGTTATTCATGGACAAGGAAAGTTCCTGTGTAGAGCTCCCATAAAACTGTTTTCTCATCCCATTAATTCCTCTCGTTAGGAAGTGTTAACAAGAAGCATCTCAGCTTGGCATCCCATTATGTTCACTCCTAACATAGGCGACTCAAGGTCAAATCTCTGACATCTCCACCTTATTCTAATCACCAGCCAGTCTAGCACAAGATGTCTCTCCCTGTTTTCAGAGCTGTCTCTGCTCTGCCTGTTGCTCAAAAGTAGCGCGGTGCCCAGTTGGTGTGACAGGCCAGCTTACTGGCCCAGTTTCACAAGCCTTGTTAGTAAGAACCCAGCATGTGCTGGGCCTGGAGCAGCTTGCTTGTACCCCTCTCCATAAATGCCTTTTGAACACTGGAGTGGTATGTGCTAAACTGAAGGAGGGAAACAGGGAAAAGTAGTGGTCCTGCTTCACCAGCCCACGTAATTCCATCTGTGGAGATGGCCAGGATGAGGTCCCTTGCTGTTAGGGGGATGTGCAGACACTTAAACATAGAGGCTCCTTTGTCTCAGCCTTCCACCTTCCATAATCAAAAATACATAACTATTGTTCAGACGTTGTGGGTATTGTATTGCTGGGTACCAGGATCATACACTTGGTTTATAGAAGTTAGGGCATGCTACTGAGGTTTAAATTACACGTATTTAATTCATCCTGGAACTCTTTAGCCCGTGCTACTCTGCATTTATTGAGGAGTGGTTAGAGTTAAAACAGAGAACTGCTTTCTCCAATTCTCTCCAGAACCTTCAGCAAAGTTTTTGCAGAAAAGCCCCTCTTTTTTCCACTAAGATTGGCTTCTTGCCCACATGCTGTGGGAAATAACTTAAAAGATTTGTAGAAATATAATTTATTGACATCTGTCAGTTCCTGCACAGGTGTACATTTGTGTATATAATTGGAACCTTTCCACTGGAGAGTGACATAACGTGGCAAAGAGGGGTAGGCAATCAGGGAAGCTTAAGTGGCACGCTGTCAGTAGTGTTTTTTTTGTTTGTTTTGTTTGTTTTTAATTGTCCCAACTGTTTTTTTTTGTTTGTTTGTTTTTTTTTTAGGGCTTCTCAAGATGCTTTCTGTGACAGGTAGCTTTCATTTATACCTGATGTAATGTCAGGTTTTCCATCTCTCTGTGGTAGCAAAAAAAAAAAAAATCAAAAAAAAATCTGCACAGCAGATTCTGGAGATGATTTTTGAGGTTGTTTTTGTTCCTTACAGTAGGCAGTCAATATTCTGTAGGGAAACAAATTTCAGGAAAAGTGGTTCTTTTCAAAAAGATTTATAGTTAGCCACCCTGCCTCTGATGTTTTTACTCACACTTTGTGTCCACAGACAAAGAAAACATGGCTGACTCTTACTGGTATATACTGAAAGTTTCCTTTTTCTTCCATTGCCTTAAAATGCCTATGAATTCCAGGAGTGTTTTAGCCCTGCTGCTTTGCAAACCTGTTAGAATATTCCGATTGCTTCATTTTTTGTGGCGTAGCATTCCTTGAAATCTTGTATTTGTGGTCGTGGTTATAGATTCTGTTAGGTCTCATAGCTGAGGGCATTGCTAAATGCACTGGGCAGCTGTTCTTCACTTCCAGGCTGTTGGAGCTGGCAGGACTCTTCTTGCAGTCCATTAGGAGTATGTGAAATAAACGTCAGCTGTTGTTATGACGAGAAACATCACTGGCTTAACTGCTGGGATTTTTCTTCCGACTGTAGAAATCCAGGAGCAGACAGGCATATCCAAATAATTTTTACTTTATCTGTTGCCGGTACTGGCTCGGTCTCAAAGTAATAGATACATCTTTCAAATATAGCATCAGATGGCGATTAAATGCAACGTTGTGTTTTGCAGAGGTTTGAGTTTTTTGTTAGACACAGTTGTTGCTTTTCCATTTTTGCATTTTAAGTGTTTTCATTTTGTGGCATTGTGGCATGACCTGTCCTTCCTTACTGTGTTTCGAATCAGATGAGATCCCCCAAGTTATCACCTAGTGCTGTTCCAGTGGCACTTTGACACAGTGCATACCTCTTTCTTCACAGGTTAATCTGCTCAGACAGGCAATGACTTTAGAGGAGCTTCAAAATCTGAATAGTCAACGTGAGCTGGAAAGAGTCCAAAGAATTAAATTTCCAAATATACTCTTGATAAATCAATTGTGTAAATCAAAAGTGGTACATGTAAGATCAGGAGCTTGCAAATTCTTATTTTTACTACTTGCCACTTCTGTTGTGAACATGGCAAAAAAAACAAACACATTTTTTCCTGTAAAGTGAAAGGAATTGTTCTTCTCAAATGGGTCTTTGAATGCTGATCTTTTTCACAGATACTGAATATAAAGTCACACACCTTATAGATGAATATTTTGTAGGCTGAAGCAACAAAGAACATGACTTTCCCTTTTTGAATATGCTGACAGTTGCTACTATATAATGTGCTGTCGTGTAGCTGTTGCAATAGTACTACATACAATAGTAATGGCATGGTAGTAATTCCCACTGGGGAAAGACGCTGTCATACTCTGCAGGAGCGTGCAAGTCTTGGTCAACATTATAAATTGCTACTCATCATGGACAATTGCAGCATCCTCACTAGACGGACACACCAAGTTTTACTCAGCTTTGAGGCTGGAGAAGCAGGCATAAGCTCCACATACCTTGTGGGACATGAATTGAATATTCACTGCCGTGAACTTCTTGATGCTGAAAAAGTGAATATTTTGCCACAGCTCTCGTTACTCCAATGTCAAGTAAGATTTCAAGTTGAACTAAATTAATGCTCATTTTTGGGATAGCATTTTAGATGTTATAAGTCAAACCATTTTCTCCAGATTTCAGTCAGCATTTTAAGCTTAGACTTGGTGTTTTCCCTGTAACAAATGTTGCAGGGATTATAGAGTTGGCAGGTACTGCAAGTACTCTGGAATTACAAATCGAGGCCTTTTCAGCTAGTCAGACATTTGACAATTGCACGATTTCCTGCCAGGAAGCATCGCTGGCATCCAATTAAGGAATTTTCTGTAACAAGAGTGCCATGAATAGTTTCGTATCAGGGTTGGAAATCACTTCATTGACACCATACCTTGTAAAGAAAGAAATAACTAATGGTTAATTTAGAGCTTTTTCAGGAAGTGTAATTGGAACTGCTGGTCTAGACACCTCTTTGGACATCCATACTTGCTTATTTAGTGGGGCATTTGAGAATGGATTTGGTGTTCAGTATGTCTTGCCTCTGCTGTTACCTCAATTCTCTATTTTGAGAATTTTTGTGATTAGTAAGAAAAAGAATTAGTAATTTTGGCTCAGAAGACATCCTCTTCCTTCCATCATAAGTAATCTTTTCTAATTTTCTTAGCTTATATACAATATTATCACTGTTTTTTTTTTTTTTTTGAGAACTCGTTTTCAGAGAAGAGTGTTAAATGTGAGGTTTGTTAAGTTGGAATTATATGTAGCTGAGAAACACTTGATGAACAGATGCAAGGATTACCTCCAAAACATGAGTATTTGTATTGTGGAAAGTCCCAGGCACATACCTCTCTTTATGGTTCACAGCCCAAATGAAGATGGAGGAGGACTATGTTTCAAAGGCAGGATGTAAAAGTGCTCTTTGTGGGGAAAACTGTCAACTGTTATCACTGTTATCCATAAAGATAGTGTGTGTTGGTATTTAATTATCCCTTGGAAACATACCTTTATGGTACATCATAGTAAAGAGAGACTTAAGACATAAGGTTAATGGAACAACAGAGAACTATATTAGCAGATTAACACGAAGGAAGCAGAATTAAAATAAACCTAGGTGATATCCAGCTGTCGGTCCACCAGGTTGGCTCTAGGTCAGGCTTTCAAGTTAGGGATAAAAGGCAGCACTGCCAAAACAGAGCCGTGTGTGTGGCTGCATGGGACCTTGGAGGCAGAAAGGGCCCAGGCACCAGGACATGGAAAGTTGGGGCGAGCGTGTGAAATTGCCTCTACAGCAGGCCTCTTCTCATTCTTCACACATTTCAGCTGGCAAACAGTGTTTTTTAGCAAGTTTGGCTGTAAAGTTCCTTTCCTTTTTTTTTAAGCCAAATGTTGGGTAGGCTTTGTTGTGCTACTTCTACATTTAAAGTAAAATGCTTTGATTCAATAGTTTTGCTACAGTGAAATTCTGAAACGTGTCTTCAAATAGTATTTATTGATAACACATTTCTGTACAAAGAAAAGTGCTTTATGGAATTTTTAAGTCCTCTTGCCAATTTCCATCGGATATTGCATTTTTACAGTTTATGCAAAGTATGACAATTTCTGTTGTCAGTTGATTCAACCCACGCTTAATTTTAAAAACTAATTTCAATCCTTGTGGAAGGGACCAGATAGTCAGAGCTAGAAACCAGGCTCTTTAATTACCTGCAGAACATAGCAATGCAGCTACAAGCTCCTTCAGGGTCCATCTAGCACATCAGTTCTTTTGGATTTGAGCTGCATGGGTTGAGATTAATTTTGGTGGTCAACAGATTTTGGCTTCTTTAACAAGACTTGCAGGAAATACAAGTCTTTGCTATTTGTGAGGCCAGACCTAGCCTTTACTAAACCCTGTGTAGAGCTTTTTAACAGTGTAGAAATGAATGATGTTGGAATAGAAAATTTTGTTTAAATGCCAGAAATTACTGAGTATCTTGTATTAATTAGGCATCTTCTATTTTCTAAAATTACCAACATAATATTTTTCAAATTTGATAATGACATTAATAGATTAATAAAATATAAGCATTGTTTATTACATTTTATTATTTGTTTTTAATATAGGTGTTTTTAAATGGCTGTACAGGATCCCTAAAGGCAACAGCATCCTTAGATGCGATGAAGAAACCTTGTGAGTGCTCGAGGCTGTTTTGCCTTTGTCCTTGCCCATTTCTGTGCCAAAATTTGGCCTTATCACTATCAGGCTCTGTCTGCTCTCAAGAGGTGTGTTATCACTGATGTTAACTTCAGCCTAGGTAGCAATCAGGAAATACAGAGAACAAATAGTGAACAGCAAGAAGAAATTGTCTCTGTGGAGTTGAGACAGTAATGGCAGGAGGAAGCCTGGTGAGCAGGAAGCATTTTGTAAGCCAGAAGAATAGCCATGTGGTAACACCCTGTGTTTTGTGAGTGGTCTGTTCAGACTGAAAACAAGCATCAAGGTAAACATTTATACTCCTGCACTTGAACATGCATTATGTTTGATACATGTTCAAATGTGTGCAACAAACAAGTGAGAAAATGCATAAGAGGCAAATAGATTTACTGTCTAGGAGGAATTTCAGTTTTTTTATAGTAGTTAAAACAGTTTGTTCTTGTAGTGTTTGTTTTATATGCTCCTTTAATGTTTAGTGGAACATAACATAGTAGTTCTTGAGCCTGGAAGCTGTTGTTTTCTAGGGCCTTGTACAAAACATAGTTAGCAGAGTGGAGAGGGGACATTACGGGGCTGAGCTTCTTTAAAGAGCTGTGCAGAACTGCAGTAAGAGTAGAAGGAGAACTGGCTATGTATAGGTTGCTTCTTTGAGTCCCTACAGTTGGGCCTGAAAAGAGCATGAGTGGTTGAATTTTGTAGCACTTTTACAACAAAAGCAAGATCTTTTTTTTTTTTTTGTAGTTTTTCTAATTTGTTTTAGCTTAAAAAGGAGTATTTCATTAAACTTACTGAATAATGATTCTGGGTTTCAGACACTGAATTTCTTCTGACATCTCTTCCTATTTGTTTAAGTAGCAAACCTATGTTTTGTCCTGCTGCATGCTCTTTCTGAAGTTACATGTCGGGATGACAGTGCGGTGATGTATCTGTGTTAGTACTTTATTTGGATTTTCTTTTGTACAGAGTATAGTGATGCTCTGAAGTTCTTAATTACTGAGAAAGAGTGCAACCAAATCAGTGTGCTGGCCGTAACAAGAAAGTAATGCCTTATTTCACACTGGCAAGAGCAGTGCCTCAATGAAACGGTCGTCTTTGACTTGCCTGTTGAGCTGAGTGCTGTTAGAAACATTGACCTTTGACTTCAACCTAGAACTAAAAGCTGGCTAATGAAAAAGCTGTCAGAACTGAAAGGTCATGCAGAATGCAGTGAACCTTTTCGATTCAAGAAGGATTTCTCAACGTATTCTAATTCCCTGTTGATTTGCGTAATCACAGCAACGTTTCTGTCACCAGTCTCTGAACAGTTTTACTTCCAGTCATTGTTGCCACATAAATATAACTCTTCTAAGCAGAATGTGGCTTATGGAAACAATGAAAGCTAAGCAAAAGGTGGGTTTGATCCCTTATGAAATAGGTCAAATTGGGTCAAAAATGTTGTCATCCTGAATCAATTCAGCACTAGGTGATCTTGGAACCATTATTTTCCTTCCTGTTTCTTAGCAACAGGAAAGTTTTCTGCATGATGACTATTTAATATCCTGATCTGTTTTAGAAGCTTTTATACCTAAAGGGGAACAGATGGTCTAAGGAAATCTTGTTTGTAGCAGCAGAAACAGGGAATATCTATAGTTTTTTTTTCACCCTGATTTTATACCCTATTGTCCTGCACTTACCATTATACAGTATCTTGTTGATGGTAGCTAAGAACTTCTGCTAGGAACAGAGAATAAAAATAGCACTCTTCAGATGCTGCAAGTTTATTTTTTTCAGTTATAATGCAAGAAAATGGTTATATGTGTGCTCTTACAGTTGTTGTAATTGCATTCTTTATACAAAGTGCGAGAATACGTGTAATTGTGTTCTGTAAGTGTTGAGCTGTATCTGAGTAAATGAAGAAAGCATTATCTACAATGTAATATCAGTGAGTGTTTATTTGGCATCTCTTATTTTTAGTCATGTGAAGTGGTTTTCTTTCTCCTTTATTATGGATTCCAAAGGTTCTTCATGTTTCAGCAACAATAATCATTTTGAAAGGTTATTTTTATGTGTTTTGGTGTTCATGGAATAGTTAAGTTATTAAGGATACTGAAATGTGGAGCTCTGAAACACCATGTTGTGACTATTTTTATTATGGGCCTAATGAAGAACTAATCTAACTAAGTTCTTCGTACAAAAAAGTTACATCCATGCTGACACTTCAGTGCAGTCTTAAGAGTTATCCTGTAATGATGCTCATAAATACCTGACAAGGAAGTAATTTTCTGTGATAGTTGATTTATGGTGGAGAGGGTTCTTTCCATGTAAGACCTGATTAGCAGGTGAAGACATGACATCAATTTGGTGAAAAACCCTGACGTAAGGTAGGTGTGTATGTATAAACAAGTGATCTCCAACAATACTGCACAGGTCTTTTCAGCGAGTCATCTGATATATATATTTTTTTCTGTGTATGGGCCTATATCATGCTTTGTTTACTATCAGTGATTACCCAACTTTGAAGAACTGAAGGAGATTGGTTTTGATACCATAAGAGCCCTGTTGCCTGGCCTGCTTTTCAAGTTCCATTGTTTATCCAAAGTGAAATATTCTCAGTAGCCTTTGCTAGAGCTCTTTTAGCTGTATACCATGATATGAAGCTGTGTCCCACCATGAAGACTCCTTACCAGTTTTTGTCCCTATTGTTGTATTTGTGTGTTGTTTGCAGCCTTACTTTAGGAGCTGGCATAGAAATACTTGTAACTTTAATTTGGTGCTAGAAAAGATGTCATCTTTGCTTAGATCCATTGAAATAAAATCCTTCTGACTTGTCAGGTTTTTACATGATGTATTTTCAAATGAAACTGAGTGGTGGAACTTTATCTTTTTTTCACCTGCAGAGAGGATGCTCTTCCATTTTGTCGTGCCATTCTTTATTGAGTTCTAATTAATTTGTGCGGCTGAGTGAAGTCTCAGATTAGGCATAGGAATGTCATATGTCTCCCAGTGAATCTTTCCAAGCATTGAGTCTGCTATAAGGGATGGAGTGTCTGATGCGAGAAAAAGGAGATATATTCTGAGAAACTGTTAAGGTAACTACAGAACTACTCCTGAGAGAAGCAGGAAAGAAGATGAGAAAAGGTGAAAGTAGGAAACATTTTGTTTTCATTTTCTTCTTTCTGTCACCTTTCCTGCTAGCTTTAAAGAGGAATGACAGGACAAGACAAGAGAGCGTGGCTTTTAATAGGTGCTTAATCTAATGTTAAAAACGGAACATAAGTTTTGGCCCTTGAAATGCTTGATGGGAAGGGACCATATGTAGCTGCCTGAATACATAAATTGATTAGTATGTAATCATGCTTTTCTGCATTTTTGTCATTCTGGGAGATGGCTGAGTAATGAAAGGAAAGGTAGTGAATCTCTAGATTATGTTATTAAATATGGTTCTTTAATACAGAAGTTATAAATTTTCATTAACTATTTTTTTTTCTTTTGTATGACTGGGAAGAGCAGTCTAAGAAGGAAAAACTCTTCAGTATTAAAGGAGTACCGTCACAAAGCACTTCTGTGAACTTGAAGGGGCTAGAAGGGCTTAGGGACAAGAAAGGACTAGCATTTTTGTTGAGTTACAGGTCTCATGAATGCTTTAATGGGTGGTACTCAGGAGGTCTGGATAGCACAAATGGCAGAGCGTGTCTGCTACTCTGTTACGTTGCCATTCACTAATATATGTCAGCATTGTTTAACTGGACTGTAGTTGTTGAAGGAGTTCAGCATTCGGAGTGGTTCAGCACCCATATTAGGTGAGAATTTACTATGATCTTTGTGAACATTGTTAGAACTTACTAATATTGAAATCAAGTCTATAATGATATTTTTCAAAATCTGACTTGTTGCTGGGCCAAGTGGCGCCTTTTAGAGTAAGGCCACAAGTTTGAACTATTTTTGAAAAACAATACACTTCGCAAAAGGTGCGAGTGCTGAGAGGGTACTTAAGCTGTAGAGTGTATAGAACAAACCCTGATCACTTAACCATTCTCAACAGACTAGTACTTGCAGTTGTATCAGGTAGTAATCATGTGTCTCTTCATAAGGCACAGGGTCCTCCTTTCACCATGCCAAGTGATGTATGTGTTTTCATCTACTGGCTCACTAAACTTCAGTTCCTCTTTTCCTTTCTGTTCCTACTCTTTCTGGTCTGGATGAGTAAAAACAAAAATAAGACCAAAAAAAAAGCTTATTTTAAGTTTTGTTTTGGAGTATTGTGATAAAATCAACATAAAGAGTTACTGGGTGCATTGGTTTGACAGTTTAATCTAGACCAACATATAATCTCAAACTACCATTATCAAAATGATAAAGGGAGAGCGTGGGTTGACAACACTGTAGTGTCTAGAGTAGACTTGTTTTCTTGTGCATTATATAGCTCTTAATTTTAATTTGTTAGGTGGCCCTTTCTTTGCTTATTTTAGATTTCTTAATCAGGAATATAACCTACTCCCACTGTCCGCTATAAAAATAGCCCGATGGCGTCACAGTTTGCTTCTTAATTTGAAAAGCTGAATGCTGTTTGTAATTCACTGTAATGTAACTCATCTATCATATTCTTTTACTAACAAACCTTGGCATCTGTTAATTGGTTCTCAGTAGATATCATTGCAATGGAATTTAGGTTTCTTAGTTCGTGGTTCATCTGTCTGCGTCAAGGCTTGTCTTGGTGAACATTTTGTCCAGGAAGAGAAACATATATAGTAATATAATACTAGGGATTAACAACAATAATGAAAAAAAGATGTATTTCATTGATGCATGTGTATTTTTGGTGAATTCATGTTGGAGACATATTTGGGTGTGTTCCAGAATATTTGAACTCAGTATATGTAAATGTTATTTTACAAAACTGTTTGTTATATCAGTTACTTCACAATTTGGTCATAAATCTGCCTCCAGATTTATTTTTGTTCTTACATAGCTACATTATGTGAAAATGGTAGAGAAATAAGTTAATTTAGCCTTTTCTCTTATAAACATTTAGGATTTTCTTTTTGATTTCAAATTTAGCAAATCATGAATTCTTTGCATGGCTTGTGCCTTATGGTCTTGCATGGTTATTTAGGTAATACAAAACTAATTTCCAGGAAAATGAGAGTACTTGTAGTTCATCTATAAAGTTAGATATGGCAACATAAATGTGCAAGCAGGTGGTCTGTTGGAAAGTAGTTTTATAATCCAAAATCCCCAAAAAGCATGTCTAGAGAAGTATGTGTCTCTGTGCTGTCCGTTGTTTACCTATACTTTCAAATCTACTGTATCTCACAAATGTAAATGCAACATGCCTGTGAGGCTTCATAAAATGAAGATGATTTTTTTAAAGTTTTTCATAGTCTTCACACATCCCATTCTAGGTTTGAGAAAATTGTCTGAGGCATTTGCAGCAGCTCATTAGAGTTTTCAGAACCAGTGCAAAAGCCCTTACTCCCAGCCTCGTTTTCTTCCCTGCATCAGATAAAATAGGTTATCACTTATAAGAAAATGTATTCTCTTAATAAGAACAAGGAAAAACAATAGCAAAAAAATACACACCGAAACCACAAAAAAACACCACCCCAAATTCCCAACCCTGAATAATCAAACCTTCTGATTTGTCTTAGTGTCTTAGTATTTAATTATTTGACTTCATTTTTTTTTCCCCTCCTTGGGAAGAGGGCAAATCCAGTGTATCTGGCAGCTTTTTTTTTGTTTGGCTGTCATATTACAACAGTTGCTCAGCTATCTTCTGTGAACACCCACAACAATTTAAAAATTTTAAATATGTCAGAATTCACACAGGCCCACACAGAAACTTAGGGTATGGTGTGTCATCTAATCAGTTTTGCTCCAGCTTCCTTGAGATTGTTCCCCTCTCTTTGACTTTTCATTGAAAATTGATGGCAGGGATAATAAGATAAACGTGTAGATTCTTGGCTTGTGATAGCAGTTGATTTCTGGCCCTCCTGGGATAGTGGCCAATGCAGAATTTGTCATATTTTTCACATCAATTCTTGAGAAAGTTTGGGACAGTCAAAATTTTTATAACTGCTGCCTTCTTCCTCACAGCATTATGACGTGCTTTTTGAAGCCTATGGAGGATGTGAGAAATGCACTAAGAAATATCCTTGAATAATTCCAGTGGAAGGGCGCCTGTGGCAGGCTGACCTCAGCCAACAGCCGAGTCAGAACCCAGCATCTTGCTCACTCCCCTCTCCTGTGGGATGAAGAGAAAAAAGAAGGAATGAGAGAACACTTGTGGATTGAGACCAGGACAGCTTAAAAGGGAAAACAAAAGCCTCGTGCTCAAGCAAAGCAAAAAGAGATACTTGTACACTACTTCCCAAAGGCAGATGAATGTCCAACTGTTTCTGGAAAGCAGGGTCTCAGGGTGTGAGGTGGCTGCCTGGGAGGAGGAATGCCACAACCCTGAATGCCCCCCCCTGCCTTCCTCCTCCTTCCACTCAGCTTTCATTGCTGAGCATGACTTGGTGTGGTCTGTAGGGCCCAGATGTCCTGGTTGTGCCCCCCCCCCTTTGCCCACCTCCAAAACATAGTAGTGCTCTCAGTGGTTTTTAGGCCACAGCAACATGAGGCCTGCTATGAAGAAAGGGGGGACAAAAAATGTAATATGCTGTGGTGTGGCCTGGTATGCCCTTGCATTTAGTTCTGCAGGGGTGCGTTTTTTAACTCATGTTCAAATTGTCCTTCGGACCCTGCGTGTTCTTTCTTGCAGAGCTGATTTGTGCTCAGCCCACACACTGGACTGTTGCATGAGGCTGTTCTTTTCCATTTACAGTATCTTGCATGCATCTTTTGCTCATTTCCATGAGATATGTCAGCTCATTTCCCCTGCCAGTTGAGATCCCTCAGAAGCAGAGACATATCCTCTAGGGTGTGAATCCCTCCCATCAATCACCAGCAAACTGGCTTGGTACATTCATCCCATCATCATTAATAAAAATATTAAATACAAGTGTTTTAATGATACTACTTGGCCTGTGCTCTGATGGACAACGAGTTGAAGGGGGGTTGGGGAAGGTGACAGAAGTTTGCAGCCTGTAATTTGTATTGCTGCTTGGATGCAATCTGTTACAAAATAAATGGCGACTTAAAGGTTTAGATGTCATTTGGGTTTCATTTGTAATCAAATGGTTAAAATAAATCTGCAGTACTCATTCTTTTGGGAGGTATTCAATGCCTGGGGAAAGGGCAATGTAATTGTGGTATGGGTACTATTGAGAGCTGGAAGGAGCCTGAGAAAACCTGGCAGTGATGGAACATTGCCCTGGGACAAGCGAGTGTTCTGCCTGAGGATGTGCTCCTCACTTGTTACCTGAGCCGCAGCAAATCTCTGATTATAATATTTCTGATGCCTTTATTTCACTTATTTTGCTCAACTTCAACAGAGATAAAAATTTAGGTAAAATACTCCACCTGAACAAATTCAGTTTAGAGCTAGATTGGTTAGCCAGAGATAACAGAAGGTTGAATAATGACTGAAGGTGGAATGAATTAAGGAGAGGGTTAAAATTATGTTTCTTCATAGGTTTGTGTTTCCTATGTCCAATTTCTCTACGGTCACCTTGTTTAATAGCCTTAGATAGTTACTTGTTCATATTACAATGTGCTGGATAACCTAAAGAAAGACGGAGCTTAATAAATACTGAGTTGTAAAGCTTAATATTCTTAAAGTAATTTATGTCCTGGTTGTGTTCAGAATTGTCTTCCTGAAAATCGGATAGCTCTTAGAGGATTTCAGATTGGGGTACTCAAAATCATCTACCGACTGTGAAAGATACATTATAAGTCACAGATCATCTTTCAAATATGAACTTACTGATGTCAGAGATTACTTTTTTAAACACATGGAACATCAAAATAGGTGCTGTTTTCTACCTGTACTTGGCACAGTTTAGCTTGTGGCTAAGGCAGTTTGTTTAGGGTTCAAAGCTATTGTTAGATATGAAATCGGAGGTGTAACTACTCTGATTACTGTAAGCATTTAATACAGAGAAAAATACTGGGAACTAATTCCTGAATTTATTAAAACCAGCAAGAGATGGATCAGGATGAAACTAACAAAATCACAAGGAAAAAAAAAAGTTATTTAACACTTAGAATTTTGAAAAAAGTTACTCAAGTGAGCACAGTAACTAAGATGTGATCTTTTCAAAGAGATGCGCCTGGTAGGAGGCTTCTTTTCTCCCAGTGAGGTAACTGCAGAGTTGCTGTAAGGCTGAATGAGAAAGTTTGGTAAGAAGTAAACCTGGTCATGCCCTAAAGACTGCTTGGTTACATCTGTATTGGTGTGTTTTCATAAGTACTGTTTATGCTGTATTTACAGTACAAGAGTGTAGTTTTATCTCCAGGGTAAGAAAGATCAGCAGAAGTAGTCCTTCAGTGAATTAATTTATGACAATTACACTGACAGGTCTACGTAGTTATTCATTTTCCTTGTCCAATTGTTTTGATACTCTACCACACTTCCTAACTTTTTAAGGGCTTTGATATCTTTTCAAATGTCTTTATTGAATCAAAGGATCTGTGTATTGAAAGTAGCGAAGTTTTCCCTATTCCCAGTAGAATGTGACAGTAGAGTAGGATAAAACAGTTAAAATAAAACATCTGCAAAATTTAATTTCCTCAGTGTTGCATCAAATTAAATTTAATTGCTGGCAAAATCAGCTAAGCTTTGATTATGCCCTTTTAAGCAGTGTTGTTTTTGTTTGTCTTATATGCTTTTTTTTTTTTTTTTTTTTTTTTTTTTTGCTTATCTTTGTATCTAGAACAAAGAAAAATTTTTGCAATGTTGTTATTTTTTTGGCATTCTTATTAAGCCCTGTGTGTATTAACACTTTCCCTTCCATAAGCACTATGTGGTTTATCAAAGGCTTTGCAGTAGTTTTGGATGAGTTTGTTGACTTTGATGGTCTTTGAAAGAACAATTTTAACAAATGATTGAATGGGCAGAGAGGTGCCATTTCTTTATGCAGAGGATTTTATTTGTATCTTTCAGCACTTCATCATTTATATATTTCTTTTGTAATTACAGTTCAGAAAGTAGAGAAATCTTTCAGTAGTTCAAAAAGAGTTTTTCAGTGTTTTTGCTATGCTCTCAGCTGCTTGCAGCATCTAAATAAAGGCACTGAGAGAATTTTTCTGAAGTTCCAAAGTCACTTAAAAGCATGCAGCCAGCTGAAAATTGACAGGCTTTATTTTCCTAAAGCAAAATAATTTAGACATTTGAATTGTATGCCTAAGATAAAGCTGAAATTCTGCAATGACTTGGTTAGTATAGCTACTACATAATGAGTGGAATTCATGAGCAGAATATTTAACTGGTAGAATATTTAACAAAGTTCACAAGTATTTGTGCAGGAAAGGCTGTACTAATCATAAAGCATTGGAAAGGTTGTTTGTTGACCGTTTGGTCTGTCAATATCTCAGTGTTTCACTATTTGCTTTTATGTGTACTTTATTAGGAATCTGAGAAATACAGCAATGTGATTTTCAATTAACTTGTGTGTTTGCACTGTGAAGCACAATGTTTATTTCAATTTTGAGTTACACAGCTGTGATACATAAGATTGTCTGTCCCCTGGTATACTTTGTTTTTCTTCCTAATGGTTTCATCTCTGAACATGGTCATAATTGGCCTAATGAGTTGTTTCATGGCTCTTGTGGCCCAGATGGGTGGGAAGAGCATATGCCAGCTTTGACATCACCCCACTTGTGCACAGGCTTCGGAAACACTGCAGCTATGGCTGCCAATTACCATGATGCTGCTGAAAGTCTAAAAACCTTTTTTCCTCACCTTATTTCTAAACTATAGATAACGAAGATAATGTTTCTTGTTGAGCCACAGCAATCATATTAAAATGCCATACATGTAGGCAGTTCATTTAAGTTATCATATGATATCTTGTTGGGCAGTGAATGTAACCTTGTTTTGGAAGCGACCAAGTGGTGTGAAACTTTCACACTTCTCTTGCAGATGCTTACTCAGTTGCAGAGTAAATCTCTTCTTGGTCCGTCTGATTGCTGAGGCACTGCTGAATCTGTGAATCTAGAATTTACTGGAAACCCAGGTAACAAAGAAGGATAATGTAATTTGTTTATGTATGTACAGGTTTCTATGTGACTGGCTCAAAACACTAGCAGTTTTTCCAAAATCTTTTGGAGAGTGAAGAAAATCTTGATTTCTAGAAGCTTGCCATGTATGTCTTCAGCTGCTGCTCTGAATTGCCTTTGTTCTTCCTTTACACAGAATTGGCGGGGGGGAGCCCCAAACCCCACGCAAACAAAAACAAAGAACCAAAACCTCCAAAAGAAGCTTGTCAGGTCCAATTTGTTTTTTCTCTACCCTTTTCTACTCTTCTTGTTTCTTTTATGCCATGTTTTCAGCAGTGAAAACTGTACTTGATGTTTTTTTTTTCCATTGCATCTGCACTGTCTTCCTTGCAGTCTGTAGAGCGACACAGCCCAAGCCTGTTTCCCTGCAGTGTTAACTCCTTGCCTGGACAATTTACTGCATTTCCACAAACGGTTTTAGACATTTTTACTTTTCCCTGTGTTTGTTCCTCAGAATTAATTTTGAGTGGTCTTCTTCATTTAAGAGTTAGTTGGTGTCTTTATTTACCAGTCACAAATCTTCTGCCCTGTAGATCTACCAAAATGTTTTTCTTGTGTGGAGATTGTTTTTCTGTGATTAATATTTGGAGGAATTTTCCACAAAGAATTTTTCTCATTTTTTCTTTGTCTGTTGAGCAACATTGTAGTGACTCCCTTTGCACTTCCCAGCTCTCCAAGCACGTGTGCCAATGCCTGCTGTAATTTTCTGTGAATATTACAATTTGAATATACAGAGTTGTCAAACATATGACTAATCTTCCTTCCCCTGCAACATTTCTGTTGTGTTTTGGCATTCAGATAGACTTTTTCATCTGCGTGTAATGGGATACAATTAAGTCCACAGAATTGCTGATTTACAGCAGCCTAGTTTGGGAGGATAGTGGGGATTTTTTGATTCTACAACTCATAACAGTTGTCTGATGGGAGGATGTGAAGGTTTACCTTGGAAGCTTAGGCAGGCCTTCAGAGGAAATGCTTTGCCCCTGTGTGCATTGACCTTTAAGTAGAGAGATCTTCAGTACATGCGCTTGAAACTGAAAAAACAAATTACACTTATTGTTAGCGCACAATTGAAGTTGGGTGAAGTGGAAAATTTTTGATCTGGCATTTCTGGAACTAGTGTATTTACTTCTGGGGAGGAAGAATGAAAATTGAGCTGTGCCTCAGATTAAAATGTGAGTTCATTTGGAATCCATGCACATGGTTGGACTCGATGATTTTGAAGCTCTCCCAGCCCAGACAATTCTGTGATTTCATTGTTTTTCTCTGTGCCTATGTTTTTATTGGGTTCTAGGAGTCAATTGTGTTTTTAAGTGTAGTTTCCAATTAGGTAACAGACTGCCTTCTGGCTTTGGTTAAAAGGTGTTTAAGGTACCAGTCTGGGCTATATACTTGTAAGGCGTGTAACAGCCAACTAATCTGGTGTACGTCTCTTCCCCTGTCTTCGCTGAATGTGTTCTTCCCTTTTAACATTTCTTTTTAGTCACAGTCAACTTTAACTTGCTCATGTGATTTCAGAATAATATTGGGAAAGTGGTCTTTAATGCAACTCTAAGCTGTTCAGAACCAGGTGATAGTGGTATTATGGTGAGAGTTAAATGATAGTCTTCTGCCTTCCTTCACTTAGTGACATGAAGCAGAAAAAAAGTTAGAAAGCTGCATTCTGGAGAAAAGGAGAATTCACATTTGACTCTACTATGCTATATGATTGTAGCCCTTTAGGCCCTGTTTCTGTAAAGTG
Source organism: Aythya ferina (assembly GCF_964211825.1). NCBI lineage: Eukaryota > Metazoa > Chordata > Aves > Anseriformes > Anatidae > Aythya > Aythya ferina. The sequence goes on along the minus strand of NC_140300.1, from coordinate 49,285,370 downwards.
TTTTTGTAAATATGATGGTGTCTTTACCTTATGGGGACAAAATGTCTCTGCACAAACAGCTGTAGAACGCTTCAGTTGTGCATCATCTGATCAACTCTTCTGGAATTTGTGAAGTACAACCTGTTGTAAAATATTTCAGTTATGGTTGATACTTTGTGTACTGTCTGAGGAAAACGTCTAAACCTCTTTAAGCATCTTCTTTTTGATGCTGCTGAAAGTTGACTTAAGTTCATTAAAAAACACAAGTCTTTTTTTGTTTTGTTACCTTTTTCATTTTTCCTCCCTCTTTTCATTGCCTCTCCCAGCTTCACTATCAACTTTTCAGTCCACAAAGATGAAGATGGCAATGTTTGGCAATGGACAGTGGGGAAGAAGAGTCGTCAGCTCATTACGAGGATGCGCCAGTAACAGCACGTTATATGTCCTTTTCTAAAGTTTCCTAAGTATTGAACGTGAGGTGTATTTGTCTATTTCTGCCAGCTTGAAAACTGTACTTCTAAGTTACTGAGTCTCAAATTTATGTGGAAATAGTCCTGTAGGTTGTGTACTTGGAGACACATTGCCTGAATCTTAGTCATGTTTAACTAAAAAACACTGCTAATCTTTTTGATTACTTTGTCATTGAAAGGAGGCTTACAGCTGAAGAAGATGAAGTAGGCAATGCTTTCTGCCAACGAGTAATTTTATGTTTTCTCTTATAGCCAGTGATTCCCCTAGAGTTTAGACAGGCTCTTTAAGACTGTTCTGTGGATAGAGCAAACTGAGGAGATGAAATAAAGAATTCTTACCCTTTGATATAATCTAAAAAGAAAGTCTCTGCTGGCAATATATTTCATACAAAAATCGATGCATAGAGTTGTGGAAGAATAAATTGATGTCTGATTACCTAATGCTACAGATGGAGAACACAAAGAGCCTGTTCTGTTAATTCAGTGTGTGCTTCACTACTAGAAAGCTGCAGTGCTTGTTGTCAATACGTGCTAGCTGAGAACAGAAAAATATTCTCATGGCATATTGACTTCTTGTTAACTATTAGTTACTTCAAGCTCTGAAACTTTCAAAGGTTGGTGAAGTATGAGACCGGGAAAAACATTGCTTTTTAAGGCTTTCATAAGGCTGACTAATTACCATTTGTCAATAACCCATGTTTATTGTATTGTTACTGTTCCAATTTTTTTGTTTGTTTAGTTGTATAGTTTTCTGCAAAGAAACTTCTAGTTACCTGTCGTGGTTCCGCTCGAGTGGGCAGCCGAGCTCCACCACAGCCGCTCTCTCACTCCCCCTCCTCAAAGAGGAATGGGGAGAAAATATGTGAAAAGGGCTCAAGGATTGAGATAAGGACGAGAAAATCACGCAATAATTATTGTAACGGGCAAAACAGACTCGGCATAAGGAGATAGTAAGATTTATTGCCTATAACTAACAAGCGAGAGAAGTGAGAAAACAAAGGAAAAAAACCAAAAGCACCTTCCCCCCCCCATCCACCCTCTTCCACCTCCTCCCCCCGAGCGGCGCAGGGGAACGGGGAATGGGGGTTATGGTCAGTCTACAGCACTTCTTCTCTGCCGCTCCTTCTCGGTCACTCTCATCCCCTGTGCTGTGGGGTCCCACCCACGGGATACAGTCCTTGATGAACTGATCCAGCGTGGGCTTCCCACAGGCAGCAGCTCTTCCAGAACTGCTCCAGATATGGGTCCGTACCACGGGGTCCATCCCTCGGGAGAAAACTGCTCCAACCTGGCTCCCCTACGGGCAGCAGCTCCTGCCAGGTCACCTGCTCCTGCGTGGGCTCCTCTCCACGGGCTACAGGTCCGGCCCAGAATCTGCTCCGGCAGGGGTCTTCCACAGGCGGCAGCCTCCGTCGGTGCAGGGCCACCTGCTCCACCGTGGTCTCCTCCACGGGCTGCAGCGTGGAACCCTGCTCCACCGTGGTACTCCATGGGCTGCAGGGGGACATCCTGCTTCACCATGGTCCTCACCACAGGCCGCAGGGGACTTCTGCTCCGGCGCCTGGAGCACCTCTCCCCCTCCTTCCACACTGACCTTGGTGCAAGGCTGTTCTCCCACTCCCTTGACTCTCCCGGCTGCTGTGTGGCGCAGCGTTTTTTCCCTGTCTTAAATATGCTCTCACAGAGGCGCAAAACAACATCGCTTATTGGCTCGGATCTGGAAAACAATGGGGCCCTTCCCAAACATGGGGCAGCTTCTAGATCTTTCTCACAGAAACCACCCCTATGGCTCCCTGCTACCAAAACCTTGCCACGTAAACCCACTACATTCCACCCCTCGCCTCTGTTAAAAGCATATTTAAGACTACTCACAACATACTCTCACTTTACAATTATCACAACAACCTTCACAAAATTCACTTAAATCAAAACGAAAAAGAATTCACCACACCAAAATAAACATAACATCATCACAGCACCGACAATGTGGACATTTTACACACACACCACCCCTCGTCCCTTCACCACACTAACATCTCACAGTTACTGCTTTCTTAAATTCTTCACAACTTGTACATTCCTAACAATCATCCTGCACATATTTTTGCCCGTTACTTCTACTAACTATCATCCTTATCTCAAATTCCTTGAGCCCCACGTTGGGCGCCAAAAAAGACTGTCGTGGTTCCGCTCGAGTGGGCAGCCGAGCTCCACCACAGCCGCTCTCTCACTCCCCCTCCTCAAAGAGGAATGGGGAGAAAATATGTGAAAAGGGCTCAAGGATTGAGATAAGGACGAGAAAATCACGCAATAATTATTGTAACGGGCAAAACAGACTCGGCATAAGGAGATAGTAAGATTTATTGCCTATAACTAACAAGCGAGAGAAGTGAGAAAACAAAGGAAAAAAACCAAAAGCACCTTCCCCCCCCCATCCACCCTCTTCCACCTCCTCCCCCCGAGCGGCGCAGGGGAACGGGGAATGGGGGTTATGGTCAGTCTACAGCACTTCTTCTCTGCCGCTCCTTCTCGGTCACTCTCATCCCCTGTGCTGTGGGGTCCCACCCACAGGATACAGTCCTTGATGAACTGATCCGGCGTGGGCTTCCCACAGGCAGCAGCTCTTCCAGAACTGCTCCAGATATGGGTCCGTACCACGGGGTCCATCCCTCGGGAGAAAACTGCTCCAACCTGGCTCCCCTACGGGCAGCAGCTCCTGCCAGGTCACCTGCTCCTGCGTGGGCTCCTCTCCACGGGCTACAGGTCCGGCCCAGAATCTGCTCCGGCAGGGGTCTTCCACAGGCGGCAGCCTCCGTCGGTGCAGGGCCACCTGCTCCACCGTGGTCTCCTCCACGGGCTGCAGCGTGGAACCCTGCTCCACCGTGGTACTCCATGGGCTGCAGGGGGACATCCTGCTTCACCATGGTCCTCACCACAGGCCGCAGGGGACTTCTGCTCCGGCGCCTGGAGCACCTCTCCCCCTCCTTCCACACTGACCTTGGTGCAAGGCTGTTCTCCCACTCCCTTGACTCTCCCGGCTGCTGTGTGGCGCAGCGTTTTTTCCCTGTCTTAAATATGCTCTCACAGAGGCGCAAAACAACATCGCTTATTGGCTCGGATCTGGAAAACAATGGGGCCCTTCCCAAACATGGGGCAGCTTCTAGATCTTTCTCACAGAAACCACCCCTATGGCTCCCTGCTACCAAAACCTTGCCACGTAAACCCACTACATTACCATGTGAAGGAGTGGATATATAGAGACAATTTTTGAAGCTCTAGAAGCTGCTGAAGAGGTGTACAGAGCAGAAGTCAAAAACTGTAGCCTAGGAGTTTATCCACTGTGGAAGTGGCTGAGAGAGTTTGAATTCTCCCCGTGCCTCCCCAGTGGTGACCATGACTTGGTATTTCTGAAATGCTGTTGTAAGTCAGAGAGATTAATGATTGATTTCTAAAAATATTTGAAAAAATGAAGATTAGAGCCTTTAGGAGTGTTTGTAAGTTAAATTGTAGTATGATTAATATTTTTCAAGATAATGGGTAAAGCAGTACTTGTTTTTAAAAGTATTGGTGGGTTAGGAGAACATTCAGATCTCTGAATACATACCTTAGGCATGTAATTCAGGAGGTGTCTTTCTTAAGGCTTTTCGTGTTACTGGGCAGTCTAATTCAAAAACTGATTTGGGACAGGAAATTAAGCCTAAAGCATTTGTTGGAGAGCCTGTCCTTCGCCCCTTGTACTACGTGGGCAAGCTATTTCTGGCTTGGTTCTGCATCGGTTTGAGCCAGGTCTTGTATCTGCTTCCCCTTGAGCAGAGGGAAGAGAGGCCAAAGCCCTGCAAACACCTGGTATGTCGGTGGTGAGAGGGGCGGTACAGAGCACTGCAGATGAATTCCCTGGCTAGCATAAAGTTGGGGGGGGGGCCTCCAGAGGCAGCTGCCTTCCCTGGGCAGCTTCTCCATGGGACTCTGTGCTCTGGCTGGTAATAGTCAGCTCTGCGAGTAACAACGGCGTGATTTGCTTCATTGTTTTCAGCCTTGAAAGTCTGCTCAAATTAAAGTTGTTTTATTTCCATTCTGGTGATCTATCATACAAGTTTTCTGGAGCAAGACCTAGCAATTACATGGAACAGTAACATTATCACTGAGGTTTCTGTGAACAATGAACTACCTGTAATGCTTTGTTGCTTTCTTTTTTTTTGTGTGTGTTTTCTGCTCCTCTTTCTGGTCAGCATTTGTAGCCCAGACTGACATTGCTTTTCCAATTCCCAATTATTTTCAGTAGTTAAACTACTGACTGGAAAGATTCCTGTCTCCGTACAGTTGCCTTATTCTGCCTTAATCGATTCACATGCGCTCAGGTATTAAGCTCAGTCATGGTTAGTGCGTTGATTACTCCCAACTGCTTGGCATGATAAATAAAATAGATTAGGACTTGCTTTCAGGCAGCCTCTGTTATGCAACGGGTCTGAAAATGCTCTGATAAAGAAAGTTACTGAGCACAGAGCTGCGCTGTGCACATGGCAAGCCACTGTTCTTGCGGCGTTCGGCAGTGAAGGAGCAGAAGTTGTCTTCACATCTTTGCAGAGAGCACCTAAAGCACAGCTGTGGAGAGAGAAAACTTCATGCAACGTGCCAGCCAGCTGTGGAGCGCTTCAGAGGCCCGACAGCTTTAAGTGGGATGGAGAGACCAGGGTGATGCTTAATTCAGTTCAGATCTTTTAAACTGACTTATATAGTGTTTCTGTTCATTGGAGAGAGATTAGTGTCTGCTTCTGTTTATCTGAAGGGTAATAAATTCTCTAGGACAGCAAATCACAAGTGTTTCAAGATGCTGTGTAATGGTAACAGAGGCAAAAAGTTTTGTTTTATTGTACATGGAGAACTCTTGGAATCGTTGATCTACATCTCTTACTGCAATTTTTGTCTGATTTCCTGGCATCTGTCATAGACATTTTCAGATGTGTGAGAGTTAATCAGCTCTCAATGGGATTCTCATAGTCTAATTGTGAGATGTTTTCTTCTAATAAACTGGTTTGTTGGGGCAGTGTAATCAGCTGGTCTGTGCTAGACAAACTAGCTGAAGTGTTCTCAGAAATTGGTCGAGTTGTTTTCATTTACTTCGTGTTTGGCTTTCCTGTTAAAAAAAAAAAAATTAAGGAGGGGATTGTACTCAAAGTTACAGCTCTCTGGGTACCCATTAGCTATCTCTATGTAAGTAACATTTCTTTTAAAATAAGAATAAAAACTACTGTACGGAAGGATTAAGAGTCCTTTATGTTTTAGTTCCTGGATGGCTGTATGTAAAATACTATTAAAAAATAAAATAAAAGCATCCATCACTCCATCTTCCAATTTTGTGTTGCTTTTTAGCAATGGAAAGGTTTCATGTCTCATGGAAAGACAAATACTAGAGGTCTGTCTTTTCAGTAGCATCTTATTTGTCTTAGGTTTCAATTTCCTTTCTTCTCCATTGATCAAGTTTCTTCAAAGGATTTGTTCATTCTCAGCCAACAAAGGTTCTGTCAAATAGGTGCTTGTAGTCTTGACTACTCTGTCGTCCCTGTTATTTATCTCTGAAACATTTCTTAGGTGAGATGGATTCTGTTGCTACTTCCATATTCAGCTGCCAAAACTCTTTCCTGCCCTGTCTCCCCCTCTGTTCTTCACAGGCATTGTTATCACCACAAAATGTCACAAATCCTCTGTAGTAGTCAGTGGGGGAAAGAGAGGTTTTATGGCAAATTCCAGGGGCTTCTCAGAGGCTTCAGATGTTCTTGTGTTCTTACAGTCAGGGTTTGGTGATATTCCTTGGAATTGTGAATGCTCATTTTTGGTGCTCTGATGTTAATCAAACACAAAGCCTTGGTGTTGGGGAATTTTGACTTTTGTGATTTGGATTAATTGCCCAATGAAACACATGAAAGTTACAGTAATGCACGGCTCTTTACAAAAAGTACATCATAATCCAGTTTGCCATTAAATTAGGAATGTTACAAATATGGAGAATCCCCTCACGATTTAAAATTAATTAAAAATGGGAATGACTTTTTTCACTCAAAACATTCCAATAAGTTGATAGTGCTTTAATGCAAATGACAGTACTTGCTGTGAAAGCACAGGAGAAGCAGATTCTGGGAAGTGTGGCTGTTAGAGAGGCAGGTTGTGAGGTGTGTAAATGAGGCCAGCCTGCTGTGGAGAGAGAATTTGTAGTACAATTAATTATACCACAAAAATGTGAGTGTTAGCTGCTTGGGCTGGCTATGGCAAGTGGATACAAGGCAAGGCAAATAAATTTGGGCGTATAGATGCTGCAGCAGCTAAAGGGAAGAGGTTTCACAGTTCTGGTCTAACTAGATAAAGAAAAGCAGGAGGAAAATGTAGTTTTCGAGACAAGCTGACAAAGGGATGAGTGTTTTAGTAGCAAGAGTGGCAGAGGTTAGACTTAAAAGAAAGAAGTGGTAGGGTTTAGTGAAAGACTAAATGCAGAGGAAGGAAGAAAGGTGATAAAAGCTGAGACAAAACCTGAGAATCCGGGGAGTGCTGTCAGGGAAGATGCCGGGGTTGTCTACTGAAAATGTATGGATGGAGATATTTAAGAGCTCAAATACTACATGGTTAGACAGCTGAGAGAAATCCCTGCTTTTTATTTTCGGCATTATTACCTGTGGGGAAAACTGCTGAAAAGTTCATGTTGTGCATTCTCAAGCTGGTAAAAGTTGCTGTAGCTTCTGATTCCGTGGAATATAGTTGAGCGTAGATGTTATTCTGAACTTTTATTCAGAGCATTCAGTCAGTGGGGGAATTGGTTTTACTACCATTTAACTGCATGTGCTAAAAAGATTGCTAGTTCAGTAGCTAATATCCAAATAATAATGATGTTGGACTGCAGTCCAAGGTAAGTATGGTTTGAGTACAGAACAAAAAGCAGTGGAGTGACGTGAAGCTGCAGAGCTATCTGGTTCTGGTCTGCTTGCCAGATGAAGTTGCCTATATACAATAATACTTCCAGTCCTTGTAAATGGCTTTTCTTTGTACCTTGTTTCACTTGGCTGTCTTATGTGAATATTTCAGGTCTGTGTTGCTCTTTCTGGAGTTAAATGGAAACTTAGTTTGAAAGCAGAGAATGCATTAATCACCTTGCAGTCAGTTTTGTTCCCCCTCTTTTTATTAAAATCAGATATGAAACCCAGTTAGTGTTTCTAAGTGTTATGAGTATTTCTAAATGAAGTAGTTGATAGTGCTTTTAAAATTCTGAGACTAAACTGCCACCTATTTAAAAACAGATACAGAAACTGGAGAGGTCTACATATCAGGAAAATGGCAAGCAAATAAAGCTACAACAAAATTCAATCAGGTAAAATGTTTTATGGATGTTATGAAAAGGAAAAATGCTAGTTTTCAAGGAAAACTACATCCTTCTAAATGTAAGGATGATAGGCTCGCAGTAAAAGAACACATGAAATGGATGTGAATAACTTTGTGATACATCATCTTTATGATGTATGATATTTATTTTCATAGGGGTAACTTCCAAATTTTTACGATTTTGTGTAGGTGTCACATATTCTACATATTGTTTTTGGTGTGCTAAGCTAATGAAAATTTCTACACTGTCATCCCAAACACTGTTGATAAAGGCCCTTGAGAAAATGACTAATTAATAACAGACAGGCAATAGACTAGTTAGAAATAATAATTGAATCAGAGCATACATACTGCAAGTTAATTAGTTAATGCCATTAATAAAAATAGGGGCCAGGACCTGCATCCCAATCCTGGATTTTGCTGTTTTCTGAAGATCCTGCTATTTTCAATTTGTGTCAAAATGTGGTATTTGAATGTCTGGCACCGGATAACTTTTTTTTGGTGTGTATATATTTTCTATTAGGTGAGGATATACTCATCTAGTAAAGACTGTATCAGTTTAAAATTTCATAATATTAGTATTTGGAGGTTATATTAAAGATTAAGAAAGTAGATGCATATAATACTGATTTTTAACTCTATAATGCATGTAACTCAGATCAATTTAATATCAGTCTAATTCAAATTGTTTAATGAATGTCGCATTACATAAGAATGCCTAGGAAATTACTGAAGCTACAAATCAGAGGTGTAGGCCTTTATTTACCTACTGTCTGGTTCATGGACTGAACTTTAAATACACGTTGAAAATCATAGCTCCTTACTTAAAAAACACATCTGTAAACCCATTTGCAAAACCCATCCTGAAAACAGTAATTCTCCAATATGATTGTTGTTTCTTTTCCAATTATGCAATTTATAATCTTATTTTTTCTACTTTGTGGCACTTTTTATAATTGCTTCTTTAAAAAAAAAAAAAAAAGTTTTTTGCAGTGAATCTTGTACATCACATTCTATTAGAAGAAAACCTGTTTTTTTTTACCTGGCTTTATTTAAATTGCTCAAGTGGAGAAAGATGATCAACAGCAGTGGTGATAAAATACAATATTGATGCAAACAGAAGGCTGAAGTTTATTTCATGTAGCAAAAATAATATTATTCTGCGTATCATAAAGATCTTAAAGATTTTGGGGGCAAAGCATTGCAGTGCAACCTGGAAGGATATTATTTGTCATGTTGTCTTTTTTTTTTAGCTAAAACGTTAAATGTGTATACTGTGCAATGGTGGGCTTGGAAAATGCTTGATTTTTTTTTTCTAAATTGCATACAGAGGAACCTTTATACAGAAAAAAATGTTTTTTTTTTTTTTTTTTTTAATAAAGATATTGAATACGTAAGCTATGAATTCTGCACAATGTTGGATGTATTCTGCATAATACATTAATCTCTTTTCTGAAATTGCCATTCTAAAATAAGTCACGCACACAAATCTAGTTGGCCTTTGGGGTAAAGGTCAAACAGATGATCATTTCCACAGATGGTTACAGTTTTTGTTTTCATCTCTATATGAAGCCATTAGTTAAATGGAAATTTTCACTTGGCAGAATTGCGGCAACAGATCTAGCGCAGAGATGCTCATTCCAAAAAACACTGAATCTGTCTTTTAAAGCATGAGTTGAACATTGCTTACATGCTATAAATGTATTTGAAGAAGTACATTCAAAACCATTCAATTTCCAAGTAAAGCTTCACACAAAAAAGTAGCAACTTCTACTTTTCCAAGCAAAAGTCCATTTTTTGAAGTGTTCAGTGAGCATGCGCTCTGTTGATTGTTTGGTTTCTTAGGAACACCTCAAATTTGCTGTAGTTAGTAATGAGTAATGACTCAATTGCTGCTACATCTTCCTGGTGTGTGTGTCTGCACGTGCGCACATAAATCTCTAAAATCTCAGTGATATAAATGGCCTGATATGGATGCTATTTATGGCTTCTTTGGGAATAAATTGTACTTCTCCTTAAGTTGATGGGAGTCTAAATGCTAGTGTACTTGTAGATTAATCAAAATAAATGTTTGGCTGTTTTTTCAATACTGAATTTGATTGTTCTGTTATTTGTTTGACCAGTTGTCTCAAGAATGCAGTAATGAAAACTAATCACGATAAGCTTTGGTACATGTAAGACCCGAAATTTACACTGAAAACTAGAGCTGGATTATCCAGGTGTTTTGAAGGTAATGAAGTTAGTTGACAGTCTCATTCATATTAATATGATAATGACAAGCCATATGCACAGAAGGAAACATTATGCTAATGTTACATTAGTATAGATTTTTACAGCTGCACTATCACTTTGAATTTTAGTTTTCCAGTTAGCAATTTTGACCTGTTTCCACCAAAGGAAATGGAGCTCAAGTTCTGATTTGTAACTGTTCTATTTAAGTTATATGTAATGTATAAGTGAAAGGACACAAGAACATATCTTAGCATATGGGACTAAATATTTTGATTTTAGTAACTACTAAAACCATTGGTTACTTGCAGCCTCTGGAGGAGCAAACATGTTATATGAAAAGAAATATCTTAGGATGTAAACAATTTTTTGATGGTACAGATTTTGTACAGTAATACTTCTTAGAGTAGCTTAAAACCTGTTCATGTGCATTTATGAGGGAGATAGACATCTTTATGATAATCTTGGAGATAACCTACATTGTATAGGGCTGTTTCGTATCCCTTTTCAAGGGCTGAATATCATCCAGAGGAAATAGCCCTTATTTGTGCTGGAATTAAAGGCAGCCTGAGCAAGATGCTGAAAGCTTAGCAGAAAAAAATCTCAGTGTTTTCTCTTGCTGTCATGCCTCCTTTTATATGCATTACATATACCTGAACTTTTTGTATATTTATAATTTTTTTATATTTATGCCTATCATATGTATCCTCACACACAACCTTACAGAAATAGAGTACATAGGGTCATTTATTTGTTAAATTCAAAGGTTGTTGTCAATATCTTTGATATTAAGAAATAAGGATACACCACAGGGGGATGTACCTCAGCAGTACTGGGTGTGCTGGCAACATTGCTGGCCCAATTCACACCTTAGTAAAGTTCATCAAAGGTTATTGGTCCAGCATACTTTTGACCGTGATTCCCAGGGTAGGAATGATTACTGCCTTACAATTTGTCTTCTTACAATAAAAAAGCTTTAAAGAAAAATCACTTAATCAGAATACAGAAGATCTGTAGTACGATTTCAGGGTAGTTAGGATTCTTTGAATGAGTTTCTTGAAGGGCTTGAAAATGACTCTACTTACTCATTGAACTCAATTCTTCTGGGCAATTGATGAAGGATGACTACGCTGTAGCTATTTTAGGTAGTACTTAGAGAAATGAGTGTCAGGTGTGTAACCACCTAGTATACCAGAAGGGAAGAAATTCTGGCCTCTGATGAGAAACCATCATGTCAAACTAGAGTATGGTGATTCTTTTCAAATACATGCATGTATGTGTATTTTGAATGGACTTCTGTACGCACATAATTCTATGACAAATTTTGTTTCAAGACTCATCATGTAGCTGATTAATTGCTTTAAGTGTGTTGAAGATATGTAAAAATCCATAACTTCCCATATTTGAGAAGCGGGATGACTTGGAGGAGGAAAACAGGGGAGAAGGCAGGTAGCAGAAGGCTAATTCTTGCAGTGTAACTTTAAATGTCAAGTATTTCATCTAGCTGTCAGAAAGATTTTCTTCAGTGTAGAGTCAATATTAAGTTTTGACAAGTTGTTAGATTGGGGATTGAGAAGAAGACAAAAAGGATGAATCAGAAACTTACAATGTTCAAGAAATCATCTGTGTTAGCATCACCAGTAGTCTACTTTAAGATGCTGCTTACCTCCATTCCCCCAAATCGTTATGGGCATATGAAACAGCTAAGCCTCCGCTAATGAGTTTGATGATTTGTCAAAGTAGTTGTTCCATGGTAGAATTGTTGGCACTTCCCCCATATGTGCATAGCTTCTGTTGCTCAACTAGTTCAGTGTGAATGGGTTTAAAATCCTTACCAAGGAGATGAAAGGAGGAGGCATCACAAACACTTGCATATCATTGATAGATAGATCCTCTGTTTTTAATCTTTTACTACAAAATCATATTTTACTGATCCCGTAGAGCAGTTCTGAATGAAATATATTGTGTATGAAGTCTATGTGCTGGCTTAATTTGTATAATAATATAAAGATTATTCATTACAGAAGTACCTTCTAACTTGTCAAATACCTGTTCCCTGAAGATTAGAGGTTAGGTTAATTAGCACATCTGGAATTGATTTACATTTGCAATACTAACCTGATTCAATTTGCTTGACTTAATAGAAATGAGTGATAGAGGTTCAGGATCCTGTTGTAGGAATGAGTAGTAATTTTAAAGAGGTGCTGTAAGGATTAGCAAGCTATTTTTATTTTAAATGGCTGAAGGTAAAACTGTTGACTCTAATTACATAATGGGAGTTTTTCATTCTAATGTTTCTATGCATAAAACAGATTTCTTCCTCTTCTAACACATAGGTTTAGAGTTGCTATTCCCGAAGAATCCCAAAAGGCAGCAAATGGCAGAACGTTTCTGTTGCTGGTGACTGACTTCATTTGTCACTCAGTCCCAGGAGACCTGCAGTACAGTGTTCGCAGGAAGATGATGAATGAAAGGTTCTGACCACCCGCTCTCCACAGTTCTTATGTCTGAATGGTTCCCAGGCTGTGTGCTGAAGCAGGACTCTAGCCAAGAAGAAAGATAAGCTTTTGGGCTACAGAGTCTTTCCAAAGACCTTCTTAACTGTAACAATTTATGGAATGTGTTAAAAGCTGGAAAGCCTCACAAAGTTTAATTATTCACTTTAATTCAAGCATTCCAACTGTATTTATATGCATATATGACATTGTGTATCCAATAAGCAATACATTTAAAAATGATGGAAATTCTGCCATGACTAACCTACATATAAAGGTTTGCTAAAATGTGAAATTTGCTTTCCAAAGGAAACTAATATTAAAAAAAAAAAATAAAAAGTTTATATAAATCAGTTATAAAATGAGTTTATATAAACTTATTTTCCAGCAAATTGATTCAAAACATCTTTCTAATATTATATGTTATTAATAAATGAATGGATATATTCTAAGGTTAGAACATCAGGATTTTTGTGCTATAATTTTTTTTGTGATCTCTGCTTATAGTGTAGAGAACCATTGTTCTATCCTTAAGAGCAGCTCCATTATGTTATAAATGCATTCATTCTGGTATATCAGGAACTGGGTAACAGATCTGTGGAAATGTATGTGTGTGAAGCTTCAGGTGTTTCATGTTAGATAGTATTTATAAAATGAGGTCATTCACTTTGGGTGTCAAGTGTTCCAGTTTCATTTAGAAATCATAACAGGCATTTTTTTTTCTGGGTCTCCAATATCCCAAATGAGTGCCTGATCTGTAGAATTTTGTCTAGTATGTCAAGCTGTGGTTTTGAACAAAATTCTGTCTTGGCTATGAAAAATTTCCTGATTAAAGCCTTATCACAGTTGATATGTTGGCTTAGAATGGCTGTGCTGTGGTGCAGCTCTGGCAGACAGCTCAGCAGGCCCAAGTCACTTGTCCACCCTCCCCAGGTGGGATGGGGAGAGAAAGGGAGAGGTAACAGTGCGAGAGCTCAGGGGCTGAGGCAAGGACAGCTTGGTGGGGAAGGCAGAAGCTGTGCAAAGCAAAGCCCGACCGGGCCCCACTGACTGCTTCCCCCCGGCAGGCAGGTGCCAGCCGCTGCAAACCAGCAGAGCTCCTCACATGGGGCAGCTTCTCGGGGAGACAAATAGCATTGTTCCCAATGTCCCCCTTCCTCCTCCTTTGCCCCAGCTGCTATCGCTGAGTGTGACGCCGGGGTGGTGTGGGACAGCCCCCTGGGGCCCCTCGCTGGCAGGGCAGCGTGAGGAGCTGGAAAGGCCTTGCCTCTGGGCCAGTGCAGCTCTGCAACAGCTGAAAACATTGGGGTGTGATCAGTACTTTCACTGTAAGCCCAAAACACAGAACCATACCAGTTATGATTAAGGAAATTAATTCTGTCCCAGCTAAAAGCAGCAGGACAAGCTGGTGTTTTCCAGTAAGATATAAATGCAGGGGGAATTCTCACTTGACTGTCTGGGAATTTAAATTATAATTAAGATGGATGACTGGATGATTAGAATTGGTATGGAGTGCACACATGTATGATCGACCCATAAATGTGAATTTTAAAGCAGGAAAAGATCTTTTTCCCATACACTTGATTTTTTTTTTTTTTTGTATTATCTCATCTCAAAATAGAATCCTAAAGAGCGTTTGGATTTGAGCAAGTCAGTACTTTTTAAAATACGAAATTCTGATTAAATTTTAATTCAAGAACTGCTCTTAGACAAACAATCCATCTTATCCAGCTTCAACCAGTGACTAGTATGGATGCTTAACGGGGAGAATGTGAGGAGCAAGTGAAATGCAACCCTTCCTCATATAGTTCGTCAGTAAGTTTTTAGCATCTTTTTAGTATACAGACCTCATTGAGAGGCTTACATCCAAGTCACTGTATCTAGTAATGATAACTAACTTATCCTTCATGTATTTGATTCATCTACTCATGAATTCTTTCAGATATTTGTTCTGTTCTTCTATGGTGATAAGTTATATGGCGTGATTGTCATCTATGAAATGAAAGAATTGTTTTAGTTCTTACCCTGCTGTGCAGTTATTCCACCAGAAGTTCACTGGCTCTTACGCTGTGAAAGGTGGTTTGGGTATGGACCAAAGGGGCAGTTGAGTTTAAGCAAAGCTCCTGAGCCAAGCAGAGATGCTGCTGCAAAACCTTATCACAGCTCTTCCACAGCTTCAGAGCTTACCAACCCAAGGTATGTACCTGTCTCATAGCAAAGCCGGCCCTGAACAAGGGCATCCCAGTGGGGGTGAAGGGGAGGATGCAGAACAGAATTAGGGAGAAGGATGGCTAGAGGCTTGTCAAGGCATTGGGAGCTTGGGAGTGTGCTCTGGGTCCTGCCAATGTGACAGAGACCAGGAGCAGCCACAGCAGGACGAAGATGGACCTAGGGAACAGCTTTTGTCTGGGAGAAGTTATGTAATGGAACATCAGTTTGATATAATGGACCAGGAACCTTGTGAAATGTATAGGGAGAAACTCTTCTCAACTCCTTCTCTAGCTACTACTGGAGGCTGCAGTACTAGCCTAAAGGAGTGAAGGAATTGATAACTCTGCATATAACACGGGGAAGAAAACATGCTTCTGGTAAGAATATGGGGAAGAGGAGAAAAAAGGAAGCCCTTAGAACTTAAAAGCATGAGCCAAAAGGGAAATTGTCCAAGTAAATGGGATTACCATTTTTAAAGACTGGATGTTGTATGGTTACTCACTGGAATCTGAGAGAGCTGGTGTGCCATCCACAGGCTGAAAAGGGGTGGCTTGAGACTGCATATTTCTCCACGTGGAAAAAGGTGCTTTGGTTGCCTTCATTTGACTGCAGAGCAGTCCCTTTCAGGGAAAAACTTGGGCAAGGGGGCGATTTCGCTGTTGAGTTAATGGCTTTCTTTGCTGGTATCACCCAGATAGCTGAACTGCTGTTCTGTAATCAGTGAAGCAAACGAGTTGTAAAATACATCACATTTAAAAGGTAATTCTAAATGCAAGGAAATCAGCTTGTAGTCATTACTGCATCCTGTGGATCATCTTTAATTAAAACGGTTATACTTTCAAATTGTTCAAGGCTTACTAAGTTGGTGACTTGCACAGAGTTTTGTGATAGAGTAATGTGGTTTGGAAAGAGGAAGAAAGCGTAGAAGGAATAATTTTTCCCATTTAAAAAAAAAAAGTTCTGCAATCAGCAGGTTGTTCAAATTGTATTTCAGTCTCTAAAATGTTGAGCTCACAGAAGTCTCACTGCTACTAATGTTTCTAATATTTTCTGCGTCATATAATTATCCCTGCCTACAGTTTTAAGAAGGTGGCAATTCTTGGCTGGCAGTACCAGTGCATTCTCATCTCTCTTTAATCACATTTCCAACAAATTTTTGAAGAATGTATCCTGATTCATATTCACAAGCTGTTTGTTATGTTTCAAACATGAAAATTGTTTGTGGGTGGAATACTTCTTTTATTGTGCATGTGTTTCAGAAATCATCTGTCATCTGATTTAAACTTCAATTTAGTCAGCACAGCATCTCAATTTAGAGAAAATTGGACTCCATTATAAAATACAATTGCAATAGGATTATGGTTTTATGGTAATGTATGTAATTTATCACTTTTATTATTATGCAACAGATTGTAGAGTAATGTTTTGACTTACTCTTTTAAAATTGCTTTGGAACATTAAAATGATAATATTACACTTTTGTGCTTTTTCTCTCTTTTTTTTTTCTCCAAAATTTTAAAGAGAGATACAGTAGCCTGAATTTCCTAGATGGCATAAGGAATTTTCAAAATGTTTTTGTTACTATGAAGACAGATAAACAGGGGTACAGTGTTAGAACAAAAAGTTAAAGGGATGTTTATTCAGGAATGACATTAAGATCTTTGAATTAAGTTATTGAATTCCAACTATTTTTATTCAACACAATCCGGTTCTTTGCAGCATGGTCTTTGGAGATATCTTGTGTTTGAACAGATTAAATGGTAAAGTTATGAATTCACAGGAGATGTAAAACCAAACAAACTTCCTTTCTCAGGAGGAAGTGCCTAACAGTTTTGCAAATACAGAACTGTAATAGCAATTCTGAGCTGATAAAAACTTCAAACTGGACTTTTCTGGGCCTGCTGGTGTGTGGTCACTCAGCGGTTACCAGAACTGGGATCACATTTTATAAGAAAAAATAATGTCAGTTGTTGAAATAATTACTGTTTCAAAAACAGTAATGGCCTTTAAAAAATGAAAATTATGAACTGGTCTGGTAGTTCATGTAATCTCTGAGAGGCTGTATTCTGGATCCAGGAGGTCCAGTTAAGTTTTTAGCAGCTGCAATCCCAGTTTGTGTAGTCCCTAAAAGACTGATGAGTTCTGTTGGTTTAGATTTGCAGTTCCCCCTTGAAACATGGGGTGAGCAAGTTCCTCTACTCTGGAAGTGTAAGAAGTGAATGCCTGGTGGCTGTTGGTTCACCGAAAACCTTTCTGCAAAATGTGCAGCATTTTAGAAATGAGATTTGCAAAGGATGGCAGAGATTTCTCTGCTGTTTGTGATCATTGGTTTTCTTCTATATTCCTGCCTTATTCTCTTACTAGAATACATTGAGATATTTACATAGTCAAAATTGCATGTAGATTAGATTTATTTTTTTTTTAAGGGCCAGGAACAATATATATTTGTAGTATCTTACTGTCAGGAGATAATGTTTCTTAAAACAGTGACCATTTTGCACTGCTGTATTCTAAGTAGAAACACTCAGTAAGCGCATATGGTCATGTGTGTGTGGTAGTTCCTATACACATGCATTCAGAGTTACCTCAGGTTTTCATTTGTTTTTGTTTTATTGCATTGCAGTCTGGGTGTCTTTCAAATCTAAAAACTTGTTTTTTGGTGTTATTTTAAGTGATTTGTTCTACAAAGCACTACTAGAAGATAATCAGGTAATATAGAGTTATGTATCACTTAAATGTCTGAAAGAGAGGTTGAAACGAGTCATTTCAACCATTGACAGCTTGATTTTTGCTGTATGTGTAAGTGAGGGGGAATCCCGGGAGTTCTGTATGAACAAAGTTTAAATCCAATGTATGGAAATTAATTCTTAAAAAGATATGTTAATTATTTTCAGGTGCCCACGGTCCTCTGGCACCCTCAGAAATTGTTGCTGATACTCATGCATTTCTCTGCAGTGTCCTGAAGTTGGTTTAGGAGCAAATAAATTATATGGAAAGTGGTGCTCTGTATTCCTCATACAGTGAAACCTGTAGCGATGGTGACAAGGCTTATTAGTTTGTTTGGAGAAGTTGTGTTCATCAGGTGGAACAGTGCAAGCAAGGCATTTGCAAGTGAGCTGTGCTGATCAGGGAGTAACCCTGCCTGGCCATCACGTGTGAAGGAGGGAGACCAGGCCGCAGGGTATTGCTTGAGAGGTTTGCACCTTGATGTCAACGCTGCAGGTAGGAATAACACAGTGGAGGAGAATTGTTGTCAAGTCTTCTTTGTACACTGACATATTAAGAAACATTTGATAAGGGAAAAAGGGAGGCTAAATTGTATCTCAGGTTATTATTTTCTTCATTCAAAAGAATAAACTTCGAATTCAGGTTTAATCTCTTTCTGATTATTTTTGAATCTTTCTTTTTAATGCATGCACTTCAGAACAGAGTCACATAAAATACTTTTGCTAGGGATTCAGTATTGTTATTTTCTTCCCACTTAAAATTGACAAATGTGTCCAGCATTTTCCAGCTTATCTCTCAATTAGCAGTACTGGTCTTTCTATGCTTTTAAGAATGTTTATTTTCTGAAAAAAAGGTTCATTCTTTTGCTTTCTTGTACTAAATGCTGTCCCTGACAGGCTGGAGAGCAAATGGACATCAGGAGTAAGATCCTTCCTCAGATAGCTAGAATTAGTTCTCCAGTAAGAGAAGTGAGCTACATAATAAGGTGCAGTGCATGCTTTTGTACTGTAGTGACGCATTTGGCTAATGTTGGAGCCACTTAGCCACTTTCTTGATCAGTAATTAACCTAATCCCAGAGTCTGTGCTCTAAATAATAAAAAGAAGCCGAAATTTTCTTTGCCAATCTTTTTTTTTTTTTTTTTTTTTGGTCTTACCTTCCAATTAATTAAATTTATACAGATTGTTTTGTTCACATCCTTTGTCTTTTTTGTAAGGCAAATTATTTATCAGTTCATTACTTTGCCAGTTTTTTCTGCTATAGGCATGCCTTCGGAAATCAGGAGATGTAACTACAGCTTTAATAGTGTCTTTCAGTGTAATGGATTAAAAAAAAAGATTCTGAGGAAATTGGTACAAGCAAAGTTATAATTCTTTGTGCTATTTTTCTTTGCTTATCTAATGACAGTTTCTTCTACAGCATAGACAAGCTTTTATGTCTCTCTATAGCTTTATGATGTGACTGCTTTACAACTTCAGGCATATTTCTTGATAAGTTCTCAATATTAGAGAACAGCTTTTGGTCTAGAAGAAAGGGCTAAAAACTGCATAACTGCCAAGGCAATTTACTGAGTATTTTTCTGTCTCTAAGTTCTGCCTGTTTAACTGAGATGCGTGATTTTCTCCCAACCATTCCATTCTGGGCTTTTTAATGTGGTTTATTCTGAGGCTTACAAGCTTTTGTATTGGGCCAAGACCAAAGAACTAAAGAAGCTTTAAGCTATGAAATCAAGACCAAAACAAAACACAATACAAAGTTACCCTAGTTGCCTTAAAACAAAAACAAAACAAAACAACAACAAAAATCTGACCAATCAACCAAAGACAAAACAAAACAAAAAACCTCAGCCTGGAAAGCTTGCAATCTAAACAAGGGAAAAATTAATCAGATAAGAAATTAGATTAATTAAATTAATTAGATTAGATAAGAAAGAACAAAGAAAAGGTGATTGTAATGATTAAAAGAAAAAGGCAAAAAAAATTGGTTTATCGATTTGACTGCGGCTCTTACATTCTGGTATCTTTTTTATTGTGGTTTCATACATTTGTTTGCAAAGCATGTGGCACATGATTAAATTTGTTCATTTACACAGGGAAACCGAGGAGACTTGGTACGTAGAGGAAGAAATAACCTCCTGATGGAAAATGATAGCTTTTGTTGTTCCCTCAAGAAAATGGATCCTCTGTTGAAAAATTGGCAATGTTTTAAATAAACCTTATAGTATTCCATGTTCCAGTGAGGTTCTTGTTTTCTGGAAATGGTTGCTCAGAACTGCACATAACGTTTCTTGTGTTGTTTCTTATGCCATGAAAACACTGATTTCTTCTTCTGCCTGTGCTGAAAATACCTCACTATTCCACTACTCCAGCCTTTCCCATGACTGCTTGATAAACCTTTGTCCTAGAGGTTGAAAATGAGTAACTAGACTCAGCTTGACCATCTAAGTCTATCATATGGGTTTGCCACGTTTCTCCTAAAACCCTGCTTGGGGGTTGTGGTTTTCTGTGACAGGTTCTGCCTTCCTTAGAAAGGCAATCTACAATCTTCTTAGTTTTGAGCAGGGATTACCCAGCTGATGACAGTGGAGAAAAACTGAATGACATCTGTCAGACACCGCTGCTGATGGTCCTCACTTAGATCTGCAGGCAACTGGTTCCATTTATTTGGGATATCATGTCT